>NC_090934.1:312351167-312954436 GCF_040938575.1 Ambystoma mexicanum | reverse complement strand
AGACAGGAGGTAATACAGCATAGAGAGACAGCCTGTCTGTGGTTCATGGTTACAATGAAGCTAGTTCCGGACAGGTGGTAGTTAATCGTGACATTGTTACAATGGGAGGGGGGGCTCTTCGGCTCAGTGGTTACAGGGGAATCGGGGACAACTCATACATTACTGGAACAGATGTCAGGGTGAACCTAGGGGTGTAGTGTGGCCTAGTAAAAGAGTGTTGTTCTGAGTGCCTTGCGGAAGGACAGGTGGGAGGTCTCATTCCTTAGGGCCAGGGGTGTTGCTAGGTCTGGAAAAGATCCAGGGCTATGCTGATTTTGGAACTGTCGAGACTGGGGGCTAGCTAGCCTTTTTGCTTGTAACCCCTGAGCTTCTATCCGGGGCTACAACCAAAAGACCTGGGGCTATAGCCCCCTCAGCCCCCCCCTATTAACGCCTCTGCTTACGGTAGTAGGGAGGGCATTCCATTGTTTTGGAACTAAAAATGGGAAACTGAAGCCTCCTGCTTTGGCCCTTTTAAAGGTGGGGATGTATAGCTGATTGGAGTGGTGGGATTGTTTAGGTCTGGAAGAGCTGGCTCTGAATACTTTTTCTGAGAGATATGAAGGGCCTGTGGATGAGAAGCATTTATGGGTTATGGCTAGGGTCTCGAATATGATACGTTCTTTGACGGGGAGCCAATGAGCTTTGCGCCTGGCATGGGGGATATGCTCCCTTTTGGGAATGTTCAGTGCAGCTCTGAGCAAATTGTTTTGAATGATTTGTAGTTTGTTTAGATTTTTTGCTGAGGTGCCAGCAAAAAGAACATTGCAGTAGTGAAGCTTTGCCCCAGGCTCTAGCTATAGATAGTTCTGCGTTCATAAGTAAGACTTGACTGCATTGATCAGTTTCATTGTGAATGCAGCCGGGGAGGCAATGGCACTTACATGGCGTGTCATGGAGAGTGTGGAGTTGAGGTACACCCCCAAAATCTTTAATGATGGTGAAACAATGAATTGTGCGTTGTCCATGTTGAAGGCACTGTATTATTTGTTGAGCTTATTAAGCGTTTCCTTGGGGCTGACCAGGAGGATTTCGGTTTTGTCCCCATTGAGGCAGAGCCCATTGGCTGCCAAAGAGGCTTGGATGATAGCATAAGTCTTGTGCAGTGTCTCTGCGTCTTTTCCATACGAGACAAAGAGTTGGAGGAGGACTTGTGTGCCATCGGCATAGTTTGTATAAGCTATGCCGAGGGCATCCAACTCATCAAAGAGCGGCTTAGTGAGCGGAGGATAGCACATGGGCAAGGTGCTGGTCTTGGAAGCAAGACCATGCAGAGCAACAGATTTTCGAATCCAGTATCCGCGCTTAGAAACCGAACTCAGGTATTAAGCGCATTATAAAAAAACAATAAAATAAATAAATATATTGTACAGGGTGGGTGAGTTGCAGGACCCCTGGGGGACTCCGCAATGAATGGTGGTGGGTGCCGTGCAGGCCTAATCTGAGAAAATATTTATGGCTCTCCATTTGAGGAAGGAAGTGATCCACGTAGTGGCTTCAGGGGGAAAATTGGGCTGAGTTCATGAGATGTCTGCAGAGGGTGTTATGGTCCACAAGGTCAAAAGCTGCAGGCAAGTCAAGAAGGAGGAGAAGAGCTGGTTTAACTTCGTCCATAATTTCGGCTAGTTGTTTTTTCAGGTCCAGAAGGGCAGATTCAGTTCCGTGGCCAGGGCGGAAACTTGATTGCCTCTTCCTAAAATGCTATTAGTTTCAAGGAATTGCTGTATTTGAGTGTATGCTGCTTTATCAAGATTTTTTAGAAGGAAGGGTATTGTGGTGATGGCCCGGTAGTTGTTGGTTGAGGACGGGTCTTAAGAATGTTTTTTCAAGAGAGGGCGTACCCAGGCCTCTTTAAGGCATGGTGGGACAATGCCAGATGCGAATGATGCATTTATGAATGCTGTCAAGAATGGTGCTAGGGTGTCTACCCAGACTTTGATGAGGTTGGCAGAACAGATATCACCCTTGCAGTTGGAGGGTCTTATGTGTTTAAGGAGGTATAAGACTTCGGATTCCGAGACATCTCTGAAGGAGAAGAGGGCCTTATCCTGGGCGTGGGTGGTTTTTGTGGGTGGGCTGGGCGGGTCAGACGTAGGCATGGCATTATGGTGCAAACACATTTTGCTCTGCAGGAGGTCTATTTTATTGAGCATAGCTGTTTGAATGCTTGAGCACCAGGTTTCATCTCTCGAAATGTCTTGGGAGCTAGGGGCAGGGGTAGCAAGTTCCCTGAAAATAGCAAACATTTCTTTGGATTCAGATTTTGCATTCGTAATTCTGGTACTGTAGGATGTAGATTTGGCTAGGGTGATGGCTTTTTGGTATTGGGTCGAGAGTTTTTTGTATTTTATTTTAGTGGAGCCTTGTGGATTGGCTTGCCACTTGGTAAGCGCAATACGCTTGACAGTGCGTAGTTCCTGAAGTTCTGATGTAAACCTGCAGTGTGTTTCATATCTTTGGCTTTCTTTTTTTCTAGAGGAGCTATAAAGTCCACTGCTTTTTTGAGTGTGAGATTATACAATTCTACTAGAGCCAGGGGGTTGTTTGAGAAAGGAGGTTTGAGGGCTGGAACCTCCAGAAGAGGTAGGAGCTTTTCTTTGGTTAATTTACAGGCACTCCTGGCTAGTGCTGATGGCACAGGGGTATTGGGTTTAGTGGCTTTGGTGGTGGTGGGGATGGAGAAATGAATCAGGTGGTGGTTGGTCCAGGGGCATGAGGTGTTGGGGCTGATGTCGGCAACGCAGTTGTGGTCCGCCATCCAGTCAAGAACACGTCCTTTAGCATGAGTGGGGTTAGTAACTGTTTGTAGAAATCCCAGGTCCTGGAAAGCCTTTGCAAGGGACTTGGCTTGCTTGTCTTTGGGGTCATTAAGGCCAAGGTCAAGGTCACCCAGTATCATGGATTTGGTGGAGGTTTTTAGGTTTTCACCTATTAGATGGAGTAAGTTTCCCTGGAAGTCTAGTAGCGGGCCTGGTGGTCAGTATATAATGTGCAAGGCAACAGTGCAGTTAGGGGAGAGGGAGAGTTTAACAGAGAAGGAGTCTGGGTTGCCTTCTAGTGGAGAGTTTATTTGTTTGATGGACAGGGAGTCCTTGACTATGAGCGCTACACCATCCCCATTTCATGAGCAGCCTGTCCTGTCTGAGTATTGTCAGGCCTGGCGAAAGGGCTAGTGAAATGGCCGGTCCAGATGCTTTGTGAAGCCATGTTTCAGTAAAGGCAGGAGCATCCAGGTCAAGGATGTTGAGTAGGTAACGGATCTTGGTGGCGTGGGCTGGAAGCGAGTGTGCATTTTTGAGTGCACATTCAAGTGGGATAGGGGGAGTGCTGGGATTGGTGGCTAATAAGGTTAAGCAGGATCAGATGACAAAAATTTCGTGATTTAACAGCAATAGAAAAAAAAAATTATAAGCACTTTTTGAATCAACAAAGACGTGTTTGCACAGTATTATCACCTTTAAAAGCCAACAATACTTGCAATACATAATTGATACTTCCAGTGTGAAAACACCTCGGATGGTGCTGGATTTTTGCGCATTTCTCATCAGGCGTTAATTTGTTGTTGCTCAAGAAAAATCTCCATGCAATTTGAGTGCAGTGCTCATGGTGGTCGCTGGGGCTGTTGCCGTGCCGTAAGGCAAACATGATGGATGGTGGTGAATACTTATGGAAACCACCACTGTCCCTCTACTACAGAGCAACAGTTTTCTAAATTAACACATACCTCTGAACCTGGCCATGAGGGGGAAAGGTAGTGTAGAAAGCCTTCATACGCCCCTCCTGTTTTCATCACCACTATTCTGAGGTGGAAGGGATCTGCTTTGCTTTACAGCTGAAAAGTGACTAAAATCTATTGTGGTAGGGTCAGGGAATGCACCAGAGTTACTGCCAGGATGTCTAAAATATCTACCACTTTTCTGATTTACGAAACTGTTCTTAAGCTTTCAGTAAATTTGGAAAGTGGTGCTGCCATCTGGGAAATGCCTTGATTATGAAAGAAAAAGTGTGCAGCAGATGTTAACAACATCTCACAGGTGCTGCATTTGTACTCCTTTTTCATATGCAAAAGCAGGGCTTTGCCAGGAGAATCCCCTGGCAGTCCCTGCCCGGCATGACTCTTGGCTGCTGTTGTCAGGCTGCAAATCAGGCACATGCAAAAGTGGATGCTCTGATGCCAGTCGACCATTTCTTACTTTAACAGAATATGGTGCCTTTAAGAAAAGTGTTCTTCCCCCATGGAAGAGCACTTTTCTATTTTTGCATGCAATTCAGAATTAGGTGTTGAAAAGTCTCATAGTCTTCCACTGGTACACCCTTACTATTTTCCAAGCCCATCACCACAGGAAATTCATTAAGATGTAGTACTTAAAGAAAATGCTGTGTACCTCCACAAAAAAATGTATTTTCCATAAAAGGTGTGTACCTGGTTGAACATACATTTCAGCACGAAATACATCATGCAGCTAGAAAACTGTCTTCCTCTATTCCTCATAACCCTCGACAAACCTGCTTCTGCAAAGACAGCCTGAAAAGTCATATTTCATATTTGACATCTTTCAGTATGACATTTCGTTTTCTATCAGCACTCACGAAAAGTTGACAACTCAAATCAAAATGCATTTCTTAGACAATCTGATGGTAATCACAGATGCTAACTAAAATCTCTGTGCCTAAAACAGGAGCAGTTGGAATGGATCCAAACAGGAAGCAAAACAAAATACCTCTCTTCTCAGTAACAATCGGATTTGATCAGAAATTACAAAATGGGTGCAAAGCCTTTTTACGACAAATATCTTACATTGTGCAACCTTTAGGCCAGCGTGTTTTCCTTTTCTTGAATTTGACATTGTACTATGGATATGTTTAATCCTTGGAATGCCTTGTAATAATTGTGTATCTATGAGTTGTCTGTTGTGCTCCTGACCCCTTTGAGAAGAAGCAAAGATGATGGGGTCTACTACCTACATTGCAGACATCGGGACTGGGCAATAAGGGTTGAAATCCCTGCTTCCCTCACTTGAGCGCATTAGGTGATCTGTGGGAAATGATGTTAGTTCACTGTGTCTTATTTTTCTTAACTATGTCCACTTAGCAATGTTCTGAGTCAGTGTGTGCTATGGAAAAGGTGTCACTTAGACATGATTTAATAGAATAGTAGCTGAGCTCTGCATATCATACAGTAATTTAAGACTCTTTCTCTCTCTCCCTCTCTATGCCCTTTGCACTATCTTTCTCTCTGCCCCTAAATCTAGTGACTTGATTCCCAATGCTTTTTCCCATGGGAAACGTTTTGGACAGTCTTAGGCTTTAGATGCGAGGATAAAATGGCTGCAGCTTCAGTCACTGATCTGTGTAAAACCAGGAGCCTCCCCGAACCTTAGATGAGAAGGGGCTGAGAGGAGAAGCCAGGTCTCAGTTTAAGGATGTCTGTGTGCATGAGGCTGCCCACATTCCCAGTCCCAAATGCAAAAGTAGTACAGAATATCTCTATATATAAAGCAGAACATCTGTTGGTTTGTCCCTTATGCAATTCCACACCGTTCCACCAATCTTCACCAGATTTTGCATAGTTACCTGCTAGGACCCTCCAGGCATCTGACATTTGGACACCTCACTCCTTTCCCCGAATTTCAGCCCCTTCTCACAAGAGAAGGTTGCCTGAAATCCACAAAAACATCAATGTGATGGTAAAGCCACGTTTCAAGGGCCTAGGTTACACCGTTGCCAGGATACTTGCACCGCAAAACACTGTAATGCTCCGGGGTGGGGCGACAGCTGGGGTGAGCGCACAGTAGCTCCCAGTATACTGCAGCACACCAATTGTTGTCTCTCCTCCACGTCTGCTGCGGGGTATGTCAGCCAAGCACATGCGCCCATTCTCAGTGCAGTTTTCTTCAGAGTTCAAAGCCATTTCAACAATTGATGAGAGGGTTATCATGTCTGTCTACAGAACCCGCGCGGCATACGGGTACTTTTTTGCTAGTTATATATATAGTGTAGTATACTATGGTCTTGCTCCATACATAGTGCCACGAAGCCACTTGTGTCATATGTTGCACTAACAAATGAGTCATACCGCACATTGGAATAATAAGACAGATGACAAAGCACACACTGAATTGCATTAGAGCTCAATCATGGCAATGTCACTTGTGAGTCATGGTTCTCTCCTCCCAAAAAAGTGAAATAAATGATATAGGTCACTTACTGGCACATGTTTTTAAGTGTATGTACAGTGTCTATCATTGGTGTCAAATCTTCCCAGTTTGTTTATGCTCACCTGGCAACGATTTCTAGCGACATCCTGATTGTAGGCCACGTCTGGATTGTATTTATTTGTTTTATGTATCATTACATTTATAGAAGCGCACAAAGCCCTCGGGCACTTAGGGGCTGGTCACAAGAAGGTGGGTGAATGTTTAGGTTAGTTGAACAGGTGGGTCTTTAGGTTTTTCCTGAAAAACTGGTAGGAGCTCTCAGGTCGCAGGTGAAGTGGCAACTTGCTTTCTATCTTGCCTTTCTTAGCAACCTCACCGCCATCTCTTTTCACATGCAACCACCTTATTTCTTTTCTTTTCTGCCGCGTGCAGACCAAAAAGATAGCGCCTGTGAGACTGTCAGGGTGCTTCCTGAATCTCTTTGCCAGAACATGTTAATGTCTGTGCATCCTGGGGCTATAAAGTGACATTTTGGCTCTGGGAAGGGGAAGTCATTTTTCAACTAGAGCATCCAATGTGATTGATATATGAGGGGCAAAGAAAAAGGAAAAATGCAATTGTAAACCACTAACCCAGTCGGCTGCATATTTTATCACCAGCCCATGCCACATAAAGTTAATTGGTTGCTGTTTTTACTAGCTCAGAGCTAGCTGACGAATGCTCTTTAAAGAACATAAATTTGGACCTTTGAAACCTACCCTCCCATCATTATTTGCATGGTTGACTGTTAGACCGTGCCAGCCTGCATGATTTTGTCGTCAGCAGATCCTGGTGAGCAGACAATGTGGTTTAAAGCCAAATGGCCAGGCTCTCAATTCGAGCAGAAATGTAAAAGAGAAACTTTAAAAAGCAAACAGATGGAAACATTCACGACTAAAATACACCATTGTGCCACCTAGGACTGGCCCAAACTATGGCCGCTTAAAACCCCACCTCATAACCTGCCCTGCGTCTCCACAGCATTCTCCCACAATCATATGGCCATTGTTTCTAATGGGGCCCTTTCTTTTAAATCTGCCACACATGATTAGCCCAATGTTTGCACGACCTTACAGCATCCAGCTGATTCTGAAAAGACTCGGGGTATTCTCCAGAGGATCTGTACCATGCAGACCAAATAACTGGGTTCAGTGTAAACGTGCGTGCGGTGAATAATGCTTGCACTTTCCGTTGTGCAAACTGCTCAGGGGATGCCCTGCAGAAAGGAATGGTGTCAAATGCATTAGGAACCCTCGCCCACTCACGGCCTGCCGCATCTGAACGACCCTACACCCTAGTGCCCTACATTCCCACATGCGAGGCTTCGTACGTCTTCACAAACAGCAGCACAGGTGTTGGATGGTGCAGGTGCACCCCTCACATTCCGCACATGCATGACTATTCTGATTTCAACAAAATCATTCTATAAGCAGTGTCGCCAGGCCAATCAACATTTGTGAAAATGGCGGCCAAAGAAAGGCACTGTGTAAGTAACGTTATTAAATCTCGTTACTATTTCCATGAACCAGGTAGAGTCGGACTATACTATAGGGCAATAGGCCCATGACCGAAACAAAAATGCAAAATGCTGGTGTGGACCATTTTTTTGGGTCTATGTGGACCACTTTTTGGGCTAATGTGGGCCAGTTTGATGAGCTACTTCACTATGCGACTAAACATTTTGACCAGTGTTGCTGAACAACTATTCTTTCAAATGCCCAATGAGCATCACATTTTATCAAAAAGCGCTCCATTGGGTACTACTCAAGCAGTCTGTCACAAAAGGAATGAATAGCCATTTGCATCGGTGGGCCACTTTTTTATTGGTGCCTGAGACTATTTTATGGCCCAGTCCAACCCTGTGACCAGGTGGCACAAATTGCTGCCCTCCACATAAGAAGGGAGAGGTCTGTGAGAGGGGAGTTACTGGAAGAGTGGTGGGTAGATCGTTAGATATATAGACAGACAGACAGACAGTATAGATAGATAGATAGATAGATAGATAGATAGATAGATAGATAGATAGATAGATAGGATAGACAGACAGACAGACAGACAGACAGACAGACAGACAGACAGACAGACAGACAGACAGATAGATAGATAGATAGATAGATAGATAGATAGATAGATAGATAGATAGCCAGATAGATAGATAGATAGGATAGACAGACAGACAGACAGACAGACAGACAGACAGACAGATAGATAGATAGATAGATAGACAGACAGACAGACAGGCAGACAGACAGACAGATAGATAGATAGATAGATAGATAGATAGATAGATAGATAGATAGATAGATAGATAGATAGATAGATAGATAGATAGATAGGACAGACAGACAGACAGACAGACAGACAGACAGACAGACAGACAGATAGATAGATAGATAGATAGACAGACAGACAGACAGACAGACAGACAGACAGACAGATAGATAGATAGATAGATAGATAGATAGATAGATAGATAGATAGATAGATAGATAGATAGGACAGACAGACAGACAGACAGACAGACAGACAGACAGACAGACAGACAGATAGATGGATAGATAGATAGATAGATAGACAGACAGACAGACAGATAGATAGATAGATAGATAGATAGATAGATAGATAGATAGATAGATAGATAGATAGATAGGACAGACAGACAGACAGACAGACAGACAGACAGACAGATAGATAGATAGATAGATAGATAGATAGACAGACAGACAGACAGACAGACAGACAGACAGACAGACAGACAGACAGACAGACAGACAGACAGACAGATAGATAGATAGATAGATAGATAGATAGATAGATAGATAGATAGATAGATAGATAGATAGATAGATAGATAGATAGATAGGACAGACAGACAGACAGACAGACAGACAGATAGATAGATAGATAGATAGATAGATAGATAGATAGATAGATAGATAGATAGACAGATAGCCAGATAGATAGATAGATAGATAGATAGATAGATAGATAGATAGATAGATAGGACAGACAGACAGACAGACAGACAGACAGATAGACAGATAGATAGATAGATAGATAGACAGACAGACAGACAGACAGACAGATAGATAGATAGATAGATAGATAGATAGATAGATAGATAGGACAGACAGACAGACAGACAGACAGACAGATAGATAGATAGATAGATAGATAGATAGATAGATAGATAGATAGACAGATAGCCAGACAGATAGATAGCTTGATAGATACATTTATTTTTTTAATTGATTTAGCTGATGTTACTCAACTTTCCAATCAGAAAACTTACAAAAGGAAAGAAAATGAATCAAAATTCATTGTTAACATATTAGTCTTCTTACAATGAGACTGTTGTCATAAAAGAATAAGACTTGGCACTTAGATTGGCCAAAATTGGAGGGAGCATTGTGGAGAGGTCTTCTGCAACTACCACAATCGGTACCACTTGTAGGGATTTTGTATGAGCTGGGTCAGCTTCCCATTCAGACAATGATAGATTGGGGGAAGTTACAGCTCTTCATGAAAATTTTGAACCCCCCCAGTGGCCTCGGTTTTGGAGCAGTTAAACCTGGTAAGGCTGCAGGAGGGCTGCAGGGTCCTCACGGAGTGGGTCATGAGTTGTGAATCAATGCTCCAAGGTGCAGACATATCTGTAGAAGAATTGGGCCTCACACCAAAAGTAGCTAAGCTAAAATGGTGCAGGTATGTTTGGACAAATTTGAGAGGAATGATTATGGATTATAAATGTTTTGGTGAGCATTTTGTGCGGTCTTGTAAAAGCTTCAATGTACCAGCACCTTATTTAAAAAAACATCCGTCGAGAAGCTATAGCCCTCAAGTATTAAGACTTAGGTTGAACTTGGTACCAACTAATAAAATATTGGGTCGGCGTCATAACATTCCATGAGACCAGAGGTTGTGTCGTCATTGTAAACTCCAGACAGAGACTCTAAGGCGTGTTGAGTGTCCAAATTTGGATATCCTGCGACTCCAATGTTTACATGGAATTGGATATTTCTCTGAAGACGAGTTGCGGAGGAGGATCATGAATTGCAATGAACTAAGCCTGAGTATTCATGTGTTAGAGTTTTTAAAGAACGCTGCAGTATTTTTATATAGGTTGGAATGTTTTTTTTTTAATCCTTGTATTGTGAATTTGTATTATATTTGTATTATATTTGTACTTCTAGAGGTTAACTGTTGTACTGTGGAACGCAATAAAATAAATAAAATAAAAATAAAAAGAATAATTAGAAACTAATTAAAATAGTCACTATTACGATAAACTGCAAAGAAAATAGATTTGTACAGATGAAATGCACCAATACAGTTTCATCCCTTGCATCTGTGAACATGGTAAATTTACATTGACTTCCCACCCTGTCACATTTTATTTTTGTTTTACTCACTATTCTCTCATGCAGCAAAGGGTACTCAGATGGTCTACCATGCACATTGCATGGCCGTGACTTAACAGTTAAAACAATTATTATTGTTTGACTTCTACAATATTAGGATGTATAGTTTATGTCTCGTTGGATCTAAACATTCATTACCTTGCTGTCATCAATCAGGTTCAAAGTATTAAGAAAGTTTGATGTGGCTATTCAAATGCTCATATTTGGAGAGGCCACTATCATAGCCCACCTATATTCCAGTGTTACATTTCCAATTTGATCCATGTGTTTGTCAAAATGCTTCTTTCTGAAACCCATGAGTGCCATACAATCTACAATCAAATGTTACAAAGTTTCTTTGACCAACACGTTGGAGCAGAAGCAACAGAAGTTGTCTTCAAATTTGATTTGTTTCCGCTGTGCCATAACATCTCGTGTTGGCCACAAGTTTAACTGTAGTCGCAGAATAGCACTTCTAATCTGTGGTGATGGGGCTTTACACAAATATGGCTCGGTATCTCCAATTTTCTTTTCGCCAAACCAAATATTGTTGAAAGTTTGTATTGAAGACATGTTACTCTTGTGTGAATCCAGTCCTGTAAGTATATCTTGGTTTTAGCTCTATCTGGATTCAAGATGAGAGTATCCACTGTTACATCTGCTTTGGCTAGAATTTCGAAAATATATTTGGTCCACATCTGCACAAAATCATGTGTTGAAGATAGCATGTATTTCGACAAAGTTGCAAGGACAGTTTCATCTTTCATATAAAGTAGACATTTGCGGAACAACGCACACAACTGCCAATGGTATTTCGCTACCAACAATGTGAGGCACAGCTCATACCGCATGTATAACTGGGGGGGGGTTGGTAACCGCCGAAAGAATTAAACCATTCTTAATTTGTAGAATGTTGTGTTGTTAACAGGGAACTGTAGTGGTGTTAAACCTAATCACCCTATTCCCAGCATGCAAGTATTTTAAATTATACTCACATTTTAAGGAAGTTACAGAATATATTTGAATAAATCATAACAACTGTTATAAACCCCTTAATTCAGGGGGCATGTGTTTATTTACATATATTGTAAATGAAAATCAAATTAACAACATATATACACAAGAAGAAATCATTGTCATTGTGTGTAAACAAGGAATGGAGACAATGTTTAGAACCAGGTTTATCCACATCTGAGACAGAACATGGGTTCTGAAATAGGAATGGAAAACAATGCTGGGTTTAACAGGAGATTGCTTTCCTCATGAAAACCATTACGAGGAAAACAATTGGTTCCTAATATTCAAACCGAAGACAAAAAGTGATCATAAGCAGTTTTTACTGATGCTGTAGTCTTCTAACAAAACATAGCTGGACTATATAGTACATCCAGTATTAGCACAACGGATTGTGATACAATGATACCAAACAGAAAATGATAACCAAGATTCAGTGCATTCTGTTCTATATATGCCGTTTGGTAACTATAAACAAGACATTATGGTTAGGCAAAAAAGACATCTCAAATGCATTGTTTTTAAAGGGTTCAGGGCCTACCTCTTTTGGTTTGTTTAGTCAAGCAAAGTTCTGTTGTTTGTGGTGAGATCTTGCACATTAGTGGGATGGTGGCCAATCCAGCTCATACCGCAGACATGGTCCTGAAGTGCACTGCGGAAGGTTTAAAATTTGCCTCCAAAATTTGGCCTCCAATTTATTAAACTATTGGGTTGAAATTATTTTCCCGGTTTCTAAGCCATATAGTAGTGTTGGAGTGATTTTTTGCCGCCAATACATAATGGCTGCATTAATTGAAAACTTGCCAAATTTGTGGTGAATCAACCTTGTCTGAGATATGGCTGAGATCACTTTATTTTCAATTGATCTCAATTGTGACTCCATTGCTGGCATTCCATCAAACAGTAGGCCCAAATACACATAGTTTGGCACAATCTCTAAATTGACACTCATGATTTTCCACTCCATTATGTTTCTATGGGTGTATTTAGGAGCATACATTACAATCTGTGATTTTTGTAGATTAATTCATAGATAGATAGATAGATAGATAGATAGATAGATAGATAGCCAGATGGATAGATAGATAGATAGATAGATAGATAGATAGATAGATAGATAGATAGATAGATAGATAGATAGATAGACTAATAGATAAAGTATTTAACAAGTGCAACTTATTACCAGTAAATCCAGTTTCAAGGTGCTATCAATACATTGCATTACACAGAAATATCACATAAAAACAACAAAAATGTACAGACATTACAAATGCCCTGTTAAAGAAGCCCCACAGTCATTCTTCGAATTTCTTAGCTCGCGGAATATAAAAGGATAAGTCCTTTTTTAGTCAAACCTTAAAAGTTTGCTAAGAGACACTATTGCAAATATGTAATGGAATATAATTCCACCAATGGCAGCCTGTGGTGTCTGTCATTTTTCCACCAAGATAGGTGGAAGCATGCTTGGCAACCTGCATGAGATTATCCGCGCTCGGTCTAAGTACTCACGATGGAATGTCGGTTTAGCGAAGGTGGGCGGATATTTGCGAGCCTGGCCTTGAGTTATTTTCAATATTCGTGTGGGGACACAAGTCCTCTATTGCCAGCCAGCACAAAGAATTCTGGGCTAAAGAAATATGCTCAAATTGTTTAGTCCAAGAACAATACGTACCACCCAAATCTGAACTGCTTAAAGTTTGACTAAGAGTTCTGTTTTTGCAATGCCCAAATAAGTAGAGGCACAATATTGAATTCTAGATAATACCACAGCCTGGACTAGGGTTTGTAAATGGTTCTTATCTAGTAGGTGACGACAACTATTTATATTATACATGTGAAAGTGAGCATTATTCGCAAGCCATGTACACCTGTCAGACGAAGGAGAGTTTACTGTCAAATATCACCCCTACGTTTCTGACTATACCCACAAGGACAGGTGAATCACCTAAACCTGTGGGCCACATAAAGGAAGGGGACTCCTGACTGCACTACCAAGTAGTAAGACTGATGTTTCTTCACAGCTGACCCTCAGGTGATCGTCCTGCATTAATTGAGCCTTAACATTCTCCCATTTCTCTGCCTACATCTTGAATCCCATGTAGATCTTCTAGAATCCGGGTGTCATCGCCATCAATTTGACATTCTAAACCCCAAGGGAGACATGTAGACATTAAAAGGAAGGAGGGATAGTGAAGGGAGGATATGGCTGCTTGCAGAGGGAAGGTTTCCCAGCAGAACCCTTTGCCGTCTCTTTTATAGATAGGATTCCATCCAAATTGACTCCGCCCCTGCCATATGCATCTACGATTTAAGACATTGTAGCAAAATATTATGGTTGACTGTGTCCAGGAGGATGAGGGCAGGGAGTGCACCTCGATCTCTCATGTCCAGTAGCTTTTCCCAAGTGTATCAATAACAGAAGATTATATATAGGTCTAAAATTTGCCAAATCTGTTAATAGTGTTTTTATTACACCTTTACCAGACATAAAATCAAAACATTTAAAGTCATAGAGCCTTGTGTAGACACAGTAGGAGGGGTTTTGTGTGTTCTAGCTCCAGCTGCTTTTGAATCACACAATTTAACGATCTTCACCAGGAAGAAAGATGCCAGTTCGTCACATGAAGATTGAGACGGGGTGATGTTGTCTATTGTGTCTACCCGAGTGGTAAATCCCTTGTATATCATGAAAACTTCACCACTATTAGAGTTGGCCATCATGATTCTTTTTGGATAGAAATTGTTCTTGGCTTGAGTTATCTTCTTTTTGTAGTTAGTATTATGATGTGCGTCGAGTGATGGATCTTTACCAGACTGTGCGGAGTGCCAGCGCCCTTCCAATTGACGACCCGCTCTTTTTAAATGGGCAAGCTTCATGGTACACCATATGTTTTTTAAATGGGATTTAGATTTTACTTGTTTTTGGACTAGAGGGTCTAAGGAGTCTAAACACCAAGTGACTTTCCCAGAGAAGACAAAAGATCATATATGATTTGAGTTAGGTCACAACAAGGATAAGAATAGTATAGATTGTGTAATTGTAATTGGTTAGTTATAACACGGTTTCTAAGCGCAGACCCGGGGATCGAACCTGTAGTTCTCCACGTCGAGCATGTTGCCCCTGAGCTATCCTAATAATTCGTCTGAAGAGATGTGCTGAAGCTTACCCCTACCACGTTTCGATTTTTGTTCCATTATTGACAAATTACATTTTCTTCCTGTATCACAAGAAAAGGAAATCAGTGCATGGTCTGACCAGTTTACTGGCGAAATAGAGAGATCAGACAGTTGCATATAATAAAATCCTGCACCAAATCTAAAATATGAGCAGCTGCGTTGGTTGGGCTAGAATCGAGTTATGTGAAACCTAAAATATTTAGCAGGTTGGCACAATCCTGTACAATTACTGCATGTTTGACAACTGAGTGCAAGTTAAAATCGCCAAGAAAAAACATTAAGTTTCCAAAGATTGGAGTTCTTCACATAGGAACTGAAAATGAGTTAAACACATATTCCTGTAAGTAGGGGGGAGATAAAACATGGTAATTAGTACAGCCAAATCGGCCCCTGCTGTCAGTTTTATTGTCAAATGTTCAAAGGATGAACAGGTTTGAGTTGATTGAGTAGGATTGCAGAGGCTCTAAAGAAGCTTGAATGGATAAGAGTCACGGGCCCGCCTCGCTTATCTAGGTGGTCTTGGCAGTGAGCTGCAAAACCTGTGGGTAGCATTTCCTGGGAAGTCCAGTATAATCCACGTCTCAGTTATAGCTACAACTGAAGAGGTGTTCTGCTAGTATTAGGTCATGAATCTCCAACCCATGCTTGATCGCAGAGCTAACACTTAAAATACCCATCCTAGACATGTTTTTTTTAAATTATTTGTTTTGATCACATTAGACCTTTACAAAAAGAAGATAAAAAACAGTTTGACAAATTTTACAAGTAAAATATATATACATAAAAAATGTCAGACCCTCTTAACATAAAAAGAAAGAAATTTCAATTTTGGAAGTTATTTAAGGAACCTCTAATACTGATTCATATTCTATCCATCAGGTCCTATTTTAGATATCCAGTGATTCTAAGTCCAGCTTTTCATTTTAAAAAGGAAGGAGGAGAGAGCCAACCAAATTATTAGCATTTTCACTCCCCCACTTTCTCATATGTCTCTTTACGACTAATGTCCACATTCTCACTAGTTTCCATGGATAGCAGACCAATCTTTGTTAGGACCTGTCCTACTGCAATTGTTTGGGCAGTGGAGGTTCCAAAAGGTTTCCGAAAACAAACATTCTACCGTATTTACAAACCTGGAAAAAAAGATTAATCTAGTTTCCCAAGTTCCTTCACGGTGTCGGAGCAGATGCTGCAGATTTTGTTTTTTTGCATCTGCACATGTTTTGCAAAGGATAATGGCGTTATGTTTTTTTCTGCCAAAATGTTCCTCAATTTTCCTTTGAATTTTGTTGGTGGTGGTAGTATACTCCAGCCCACGCTTCCATAAATGTGCAATATCAGATGGGGTACTAGTGGTTGTCAAGTACCCTATGTGCCCCACATGCACCTGCACTGTAGCTATGTTGGCTGGTGCCAAGTTTGCGCTGGAAGCGCTATGTGATGTTAATTCTGTATCTTGAATTACTAGCTCCTCTGTATAGGAGCCGTCCCATTCGGGGCATCTGTGATCATCTTGTAGGGCTTTACTGCGCAACTTCATATTTAAAGCTTCTTAATTGGTGAATCAACAAAGTTGTGTGAAAATTAAAGTTGAGCACTTGCAAGGGTTTAGTAAAACAGCCTTCCAAATGTTAAGAAGCTGAGAATATGAACCGTCGCTTTAAGATGTAGAGGTCCTCGGGTCAAAGGGCGCAAAGAGATTCATGTCCCACCGTCCCCGAGGAACAATTGCCCAGAATCAAAATTAAATTGAGCCTTTCTTGATGATCAAATCAATGTGGATAGCAAGTTGTGGTTGGTGTATTTCGCCCACTTGGAGTGTATTAATGAAAGGAAGATGGATAGCTTATTTGCTTACCCTGTTTGTCCGTGTGGAGGATGACTTGCTCCCGACTGCGAGCAGGCGTAGTTGCTCCTGCGGCCAGCGGCAATGCAGCAAACAGCCGAACAGCAGGAAACACAGAATTCACCTTTTACGCGGTCAGGCTTCCCGCTGCAAAGGTTGTCGGGTTCTTGTTTTATGCCCGCACTTCCTGGGTGGGCGGGGCTTCAAGCCACAGTGCAGGGGCGGTTCTCTCTCACGCTTGAGCTCTCTCACACAGAGCGGGTGGAGCGAGGGGAACACGCCAGTGAGGCTTTAGCAAAGGAGTCTTCAAATATGGGATAGGAGGTCTCAACCACAGCCAAACAGCAGGAAACACAGAATTTGCCCTTTACGCGGCCGGGCTTCACGCCGCAAGGGTTGTCGGGTTCTTGTTTTATGCCCGCACTTCCTGGTTGGGTGGGGCTTCAATCCATGGTGCAGGGGCGGTTCTCTCTCACGCTCGAGCTCTCTCACACAGAGCGGGGGGAGCGAGCGGAACACGCCAGTGAGGCTTTAACAAAGGAGTCTTCAAATAAGGGATAAGAGATCCCAACCACAGCCAAACAGCAGGAAACACAGAATTCTCCCTTTACGCGGCCGGGATTCACCCCCTAGACATGTTAGAATGACCACAGTCTTACGGTGGACAAACTGTTGTGAGAGTTGTTATCTCAACTTCTTCTAGTCCCTTCCTGGAAGTACTGTCCAAATGTGAAATCAGGTGCTTGTGACATGGCATACTTTATGGGAGTATCCAAGAGAGGGCCCACTGGCTGAATCCGGCTAAAACAAGCACCTCCTGCAATAACCTTTAAAAAAACACCTTTAAGAAATGTTTGTGCAGAAACGACCTTGTACGCTGCCTTAAATCAGATGAGTGGTCCACGTGCTGTGTCCTGTGAATGACAAAGTCCGTGGCACCTTCCACATGATGATATCAGAGAGGCAGACATCAGGTGCCGGCGAGTGGCTGCAGTGGCTGCCTACACCTCCTTAGCTCCTGGCGAGATGGTAAGTGACCAGGGGGACTGAGGAACCGAGCTGCTGCCACCAGCCAAATTCTCTCCAGCAGGCAGATGCCAAAAAAGCCCCTGCCCGCAGCTGAAAAATATGTAATGACAGAGAGGTCAGGATGCTGGATCCAGAGGTGCTAGGAGAGTGGTGCATGGTAGAACCAGCTGCCAAATGCCGAGCCACCGACGAACAGTGAGTTGAGCACTCCTCCACCAGTTATGTACATGGATGGAAGGCACTAAAACAGCATTAGCTAGGGGTGTCAATCTGACTTACTAAGAGCAGGAGTACAGAGCTGGTGAGAGAGAGCACCACAGTACAGCACAGCACAGCACAGTACGACAAAGCAGAATACTGTCAGTGGAGTGATGACAGGTCCAGACGCCACAAAGCAGCTTGCAAACTCAAGAGTGATGAGGGAGAGGAAACACTGCCATAGGCCAACCCAGGAGAATGCCATACGAGAGCTGGAGAGAGAAGAATTTGTGAACCTGAGAAAACTAAGCAAGATGGGAGAGCCAGTGAGAGTGCAAGTTATTCCAAGGTGTCAGGGTTAGATTGCAGGACCTGAGGAAGTGCCCGTGAAATAAACAGACGACTAGATTGCCAACAAATAGTTATAAGGAATTAAAGACTTGACCATGAGAACATGGGACAGAGACATTAAACCTACATGAACATAACAGGAAGGCTTCATTCTGTGCTACAGAACCAAATCCCAGAAACATGCATAATTCATAGAATTAATGTGAAATCCCCATACTCTGACAGAGGAGTGAAAGAGACCCATGAAAGAGAGATTTATTTCTGCATTCTGAAAAACGAAGGAAAAAGTATGAGCGGAAGAGAAAAAATGTAAATCATTCAACCATTAGACTCCAGATGAGTGGTATAGTCTTCTGGTGAGATATACACTTAAAATACTGCATTCTGGGAATTCTAGGAAAAATTCTAAGCATAAGAAGAAAGGGAAAATATTTTCATCTATTAGACTCCAGAGTGATAAGAGTATTGTGGAAGTGAGAAATACTTAAGGCACTGCTTTCTGGGAATTGCAGGAACAATTTTAAGCTTAGGAAAAACTAAGAGAAAATGTTGGTACATTAGACTTCAGGGTGATAGAGTCTTGTGGAAGTGAGAACTCCTTAATACACTGCAATCTGAGAAAAAAACCTTACGCATCAGAGAAGCTAATAGAAGTCTTTCCCAGTAGACTCCAGAGGAAACAAAGAGTGTTGTGAAGGAGATGAATAGTAAAGGTGCTGTGTTCTATGAAACTGAGAAAAGACCAGACGTATCACAGAATGTAAGAGTGAGAATAGGAAACCTTTAGATTAGACTCCAGAGAAGTGATAAATTCCCATGCAAGAGAGAGGCACATAGAACACTGTACTCTGGGAACTGAGATCCGAAAGTAGATATATGTTGCCATTTCTTGACATTCAGATTAGAGTGGAAAAAACCAAAAATAAATATCTACACTCTTTTGAAAAGAACCAGACATATAATTCTGCCACATATGGTCATTTTTTGAGAATAAGACACAATTGTAAAAAAAAAGATCATTTGAAAAGCCAAGAATGTTATAAATTGGCTTTTGGAAAGGGGCTATGTAATAAAAATGGTACCCAGAGATGTGAAAATGGCATGCTATTCTGATAGGATATGCTTGCTGACACCTACAATTACCAATTACTTGATATGACAAACAAGATCAAATGATGTACATAACCACAATTAAAAAAACATTGTTTCCAGATTCGGTCAATCATATTGAAAACTGCTCGAAGGCTTTGAATGTTTAAGCAACAAAACTATGTTTGCCTTCAGAAAAGGCAGCAACCCCACATACATATTCGTCGATGCTTTGGACTACATCTTCCATCAACATTAACCATCATAATGAAAGGTGAGGGATTATAGGAGTTGCAGAATAAAAAAAAAAAATTTCGGCAGAGCCACAGGTTGCAGACCACTGCTTTGCGTAAACCAGATTCCTCCAAAAATGTAAGTCTCAGTGAGGTATGGTGCTAACCAAAAGTAAAATGTTTGTACCATGTGGCGGTGTGTGGCTTCCAAATTTATGAAAAATACTGAGATCTTTCAATTTGGAACATTCAGATATGTAAAATAACAAATGATATTTGCAGTATCAAATGCCCATGTGATAAGCTTTACTTCGGAAATACTAACAGATCAATGAATGAACAGAGATATGAACCTAGTACACTGATCCACTCTAAATCTGAACATGATCCTTCGGTGGCTCATTTAACTAAAAAAGAGCACAATTATAACATTAATTGGACCACAATGGAGGTTGTTAAAGAAATAACTGGGATAATGTGGAAAACTTATTTACAATTTTGGATGTTGAGATGTTGAGATTACACATTTTGTTGGCCTTAATGAGATGGTTGATTGGCCGAGATTGCTCAAATGAGCCACAGTGCTTTATGTTAATCAATCTTTTGTAAGTGTTGTAGAAGGCTGTATTTAATTTCACAATAAGTCCTGGATCTCTTCCTTTGTCCTTCAAAACCCATTTGTTTTGGAGCAAATTAACACATATGTATGAATACAAGGGTGTTGTTTTTAAGAAATATGCCAATGGTGTTACACAATTGTAAATATAAACTGATGTGTGTCATCAGAACAGGTGACTATCCCTTGTAGTAAACACTACCACAATTCAAACATTTGTAACACAATCATGTAGAATGCACATGTATTCTTATTTATGTTCTTTAATATTCCATACTGTATCAACTTTGTGGCTGAAGTGACGGAATCAGTGGTCAGTGCAATTCGGACTTTAAGTCCATCATCAGAGGATGTCCCAAGGACAATACAGAAATGCTTATTAACCATCTTGTTATGTCACAGAAATCAAACAATATCAATGTGTATTACTAATTTTGCATTTGTACATGTCTACTTGTCGCCAATGGAAAACTAAAACCTAATAGGAATAATATATAGTTATACGTATGTAAATAGTTCCCTAAATGTTTTAAACATACTTCAAATGTTGTACAATATGATCACGCACAATGACATGCAAAATAAAGGAGCGCAAAATAAAGGAGCCTTAATAAAAAAACAAAAGAGTACTTTTTTCTAACGTTTTGAAGCTCGAGCGAAATGGGAAGTCTATAGAGTAAGGATACATTATTATAGAGAGTTTCAAAGTACTGCCATAGTCACAAAGTATGCTGTTGAGAACAAGTTCCTAAGGTTTTGGAAGAGCTTACCTTCTTCATCAGAAGTATCCTTCCTTCAACCGAAGCAATGCGTCCGCATGGAAACGCTCTGCTCGGAGAAATGGCCTTTTATTCAACTCTGAAAGGTTACCAAGGCATCTGATGTCATCAGAACATGATGACGTCATCATTCTGGTCCTGTTAGATACACTGTAGCTGTACAGGCAACATATTGGACGACTATGATGATGTCAAAAAGTAAAGAAAAAGACGTGTCAGTTATATTCACACAGAAAAGCGTGCCTGCCGTGTCTTTTGAAGATAATGTAAATAAATGTATCTGAAGTACTTGCACTCAGAAGAAATGGAAGATGGCCCGTGGTAAAGGCAAAGTCATCATGGTAAATGCAAAGATGGGCTTTTAGAGAAGGCATAATGTGAAGTATGACTGCAGATTGCAGAGCTTTGTCATCACTATAACCAGCCTGTGTTTCTGTAGTCAAATGTAGTGAAGCTGGTGTGTTTGGTGTGTTTGTTGTGATGCATGTGGACGGAGCATATAAAGTATCATGGCGATTCTACACAAATAGTTACATTTTGGCTGTACACATTATTTATCATAAAACAGAATGTATGTCTGCAGAAAATAGTGACAGAGAGAACTGGTATACTCAATATGATGCATAAGGACGAAACATATAAAGCATTATAGCAGTATGGCACAGATCTTTACATTATGCAGATTAACTCTGGTATATACAGGATATATGATGTAATACATATGATATAAAAGATGTAGTGCACAATATAGCTTCATAAATAAATATTAACATCATGTGGATAGCAAACAAATTGTAGCCCCTAACACAAATTGCGAAATTCACAGTGAGGCATAATCCTAAATCAGTAAATATTTCCGTTGTATAAATCCGAGCCAAAATGTATCACATAACACAATTGTGAGATTTAGTGTAAGAAAAAGTCCAATTTGTAACATATATAATCAGAACATGCCTACCATTTCAGTAGTTCTACACAAGTGTATGCATGTCAATTATGTGGTCTGTTGTATATCACATTGTTGTTGATTAAAGTGTCTCGTTACTGCAAAGTTACAATTGTGTAGTCTGATGTTAGATCTGTGATCTTTCCATGTTGTTTTCAATTTGCAACGTGGTTGCCCTATGTACAATAGTCCAAAGGGCCATTTTATGGCATACACTACATTAGCTGTTTCACAGGTTGTGTTGTGGTTAATACGATTTTTCCTCCAATTTTGGGATGCAGTACAATGTTGCCCTTAATTGTACTGTTGCAGTTACAACAGTAGAGGCCCGAAAAGGTGCCCTTTTTTGAGGTTTAGTTCTTGGGGCATGATCCTGTTGAGTGTTGACTATAAGGTCCCTCAGGTTACTATTTCTCTGGTAGTCAAAAACTGGGTTATCACAAAATATATCACATAATTTGTTGTCACCCATAAACACGGTCCAGTGTTTCAATGTACTTTTCTTAATCCTAGGAGACTGTGTGCTATATTTGTTTACAAACACGAATGGAGCTTAGTTTACAGTATCTTCCTTGGTGTTAAGTAAAGTGGTCCAAGTTTTACAGTCATAGTTGGTCTGTGCTGTCTCGAGTTTTCAGGACTTTGTTTCTCATGTCATCAATTCTGGTTATATGGTAGACTTCTCAGTGTGTCAGAGGGGTGGAAACTCAAACGGTGTAGCAAGTTGTTCTGCTCAGTTTGTTTGTGATGTGTGCTAGTCTTGAATCCCGGAGGATTAGGACTGATTCGTACATCTAGAATGTGCATGTGTTACACAACACCATTCCTGCAACGTAGGGCCATGTCAGACACCAGTAGTAATAGTTTGGTATTGTGTCTATGTACATTGGCTAATAAGAGATGTGCTAATTCGGCTTGTGACTTTCATTCTTTATAAGCGTGTTGAGAGATGCTAGCTGTAGAGGAATAAATAGGATGATGGAGTTTATTTGGTTACTGGATATCATTTTTTCAAATAATTTGGCTGGGCAACCACCATGAGACATAATGATGCTGAGTGTTGACACTGGGATGTCTATTTTCTACATCTTACAGCCGCCTCATAGCGGTGTAATGCAATTACACATTTTTTAAAATGGACAACACCAAGATGCTACCTGATGCTAACAGATGGCTGTGTGTGTGATGATGTCATCATGCACATGTAATTATATAACACAGCTTATTTAAACATGAAATCGAAATGGTGCTGAACATGCGAGTGCAAGCTGGATACCAGGATAGCAACTAATTAATGGCTTGAGGTAAAAAGCTTAAAAGGTTCAAGGACTTTAATGTTTAAACATTTGAGAAGAAAATCTTCAGATAAATCTCTTTTCACAAAGTGGGAATTGTAGCTCCAAAAATGAAATGGGATGCATGGTTTTTCTCCAGTTCCTTCTGAAATAATCGAAAAAGTTGTAAAAAAGACATTGAAAATTGCATATTTAGAGGGTAAGACTAAATATGTTGATCATTAGAAAACATTACATTTCAATCGAGTGAAGAGTGGATTACTTTCTATCTTTGTGAAATGTGGGTATGATTACTAGACTGTTGAATATGTTCTGCAGGAGAATCAGAGACAATGCTTATTAGTGAGGTCGAAGTAAAACTCCAATATATGAAATGTTCCAGAATAAATTTTAAATGATTTAGGTGAGCATTAGATATCATCTGTACACATATCCTAAGAAAATGTAGAGATTATGCATCAACAATAAAATAAACATAGTATCTATTATGTAACCCCACTTAAATTAGTTCATAGAAACCTTTGGAATATCTTCACAAAATAATAGAACTAAAAAAGGAAAAGGAAATCCTTTAAGTTTATTGGACTAGGTGAGTGACTAGAAGATCTTTTTAGAAGTAGTCTCATTAGTATGATGCTTTGTAGAATGTGTGTATTATGTCTAATATTGTTTGCAACTGTTTGAAATACATGTTGTGTCTAACTTGTGAATGGTTTGGTTTTGGAATAAACGGCGGAGTGGACGGAGAGTGGCAGTCCTGCAGGAGAGTCTGGAAGGTCTGTTGCCCATTTCTACTGTTTTCGGTGTGGGGGAGGACCCTTACATAAACCCCTTCCATCCGCGGAGCGGACGCGGAGTGGACGGAGAGTGGCAGTCCTGCAGTCATGACTGTCAGGGCTGCAAGGGCAAACAGAGAAATGCGGGAAATTGACATTAACTCGGAGCAGAACGACCCCACGAGAGAGGAAGAAATGGAGGAAGAGGGTAGACGCCTGAGGAGCGCCAAACCTAACCAGAAACAGCAGGGTCAAAAACAACAACAAACATTAATCTCCAAGGAACATCTTGCGGCAAACATGGGTTTATTTCAAATGGGCTCCCCAAAACTGACGATGCAGCAAGAGCAAGCGACCACCATAAAGGCGCAACCCACCAAAAGCAAAGTCTACCTGCCACCAGTGGTATTAGAAGACTTTAAACCAGCCCAACACGGCCCCCAGCGACGACCATCCTTACCTGGAGGGGCGACTGATGTGCTGTGGGCAAAGAGCCTGGAAGTCAGGACAGCCGAGGCTTCTGCCTGCCGGAAAGATGCCCTGTCGCCACTCCGAGCCGCTGCGGTTGAGCAGGACCCCGCGGAGGCGGCCCTCGAAGGGGGACCGTGGCCCGCGTGGGTCGGTGAGGAGGGGCTGACGGAGAGGGAGGGCACGGCTGAGGAGGTTGGAGCCGCCGGGAGAGTGAGCCTTGGAGTGGGAGCCAGGCTCGACGGTCTGGCGCAGTCCTCCATACTTCCCTCCCCCCTCAGAGCGCCGCAGGGCGCTCCCCGCCCCACAGCGGAAGCTCTCGGAGGAGGGCTGCCGGGCGTGGATGTTGCTGAGGGAGGGAGGGGAAAGGAGGAGGACGGTGCAACAGCCTCAGGAGAGGCAGAGCCAGAGGAGGCGGCGGGCCCCCCACCTGAGGAGAACGGGCAGGGGGAGCCCGATAGAGAGCTGCACACTGCAAGGGCATCACCGCCGTATCCACTAGCGGAAGCGAAAGTGAAAGTGGTGGCTCTCATTCACAAAGAGGCAGAGGAAAGCGCAGAGACCAGTCTGGTTTCAGAAAAAATCAATGAACAATGGCAATCCAACCCTAATAAAAAGAAAAGACAGAGAACAAGTTCTTTGCCCCCCAAAAAACTCAAGAGCCGCAAAATAACGAAAAATAAGATCAGTATCAGAACGAAAAAAATGCCCCAGAAGCTCGAACAGCAACAAAAAACACCAGGACAATTGACGGACAAAATAAATGAAAACGAGTCACAGAGAGGAGAAGGAGGGGCACTTAAAAATTCTATAAAGGATTATTTTTATGCAAACATAAGGCAATAAGCAACAAAAGAGTACTCCCAGAGGGAACTTACAGATCTTGAAATACTGGAAGCTTTAAATGATTGCTTACCGGTAGCAAAACTACGCAGAGTTGAGCACTACGTTAGTGATAACCTGTCATACAGTAAAAGATTGGCCTCAGAAGACAGTAATAAGGCACAAGGACAGCCAAGTGTCAAAGAGAGGGCTGAGGGGGAATCACCGAGCTCGATGCCACCCCAAAAGAGTCCTATGAATTCACCAAGAGGCCAGTTAAATCCGGAGCCGACAAAAGACACAGAGAAGGGGGCACATAAGAGAAATGCGGACAAAGAGTCAGAAATGGGGGCTGTCATGTCTCAGCGCAAAGGAAACCCCCACACCATTCAAGAGGAGAGCCTTACTACAGTTGATACGGAAGGTCCAAAGGGCTTAATAACAGAAAATGAGGAAGGCTCCTGCAAGCTAAACCCTGCAACACCCTCACCCTCTGAGGGTTCAGCCCCGAACGTAGACAACTTCATAGGAACAGACAGAGACAAAGCTCACAAAACCCCAAATAAAACGCTGGTGCCTGAAAAACTCAATCAACCAGAGCTCTCCAAAGCCCAAAGAGAGAGCCATCCACAGCAGGCACAGATGATCTAAATCAAGATAATCTTATGAGACCCCAAATCAATCAAAACTTGAATATGGGGGGAAATGACAACCCAAGTTCCCATATCGACAAAAATCGAAAAGGAAGAGCCTCATCAGAAACAACAAGGCCATCTCGAGGCAGCTGGACAAATCAGACAACAATGTTAACTGAATCACCCATAAGAAGAATCTCTCCACATCAACTGACCAGCCCGACGGATTCCTCAAATAAAAAAAAAATTGACTTATTGTCAATTATGTCATCAGTGAACATTGCATTGGCACCATTTATGAAGCTTTACGAAACTATTGCTGACTCCTTGAAAGACCATACAAGCATCAAGCGATGATCCACAGCAAAGTTATCTTCCTAGAAGCGTATGTCATGGCTTTGGAAGCCAGAAAATCAAGCACAGTCATAACAAACGACGAGGACTCGTCTTCCAGACAATAAGAGCAGTATGGAGAAAAAGAACAAAGACTGGTGAGCAAAACAACGGGGACTCAAACTATAGCTACAATAGACCTCACAACAAATAACTTACCAACAGAGGGTGCAAATAAAGAGGCGAAGTTAATACCGACCGGGAGCCAACCAACAAAGAGACCATCACCTAGACAACCCACTATTGGAAACCAAACTGCAGAAGGTATTTTTCAATTTTTTACACGACCAGTAAATCAAAAGGAAACATCACTAATGAAAGCCAAAGAACCAGAGTCGAGGCAAACAAAAAACCTAGAAGTATCAGAAAAAAGAACTTCCAGCCTATCACCATCAATAATTGAACGTATTGAAAACGAAGAATTGATGAACCTGAGCCAATACCTGCCAGAAAACTCTCCTATGAGCCTAAAGGCACATAGCCCCAGCGAAGCTTTAACTTCACAATCACACAAAGAAAAAGAAAATACAGAAATCGCAGGGAGACATGAAGAAGCGACTGGAGAAAAAGCAGCAAAAAATTCTAGGGAAAACGCGAAAAACACAAAGAACAAGGGCGCTAGATCAATTGAAACAGATAGACAGACAAAGCTAAAAAGGATGATGAAAAAAACAAAAAAAGAAAACGAAAGGACGAGATTGAGACCCAGAGACAATCAGACCCCAAGAAATCGGAAAAAAGAACAAAGACATAACTCCTTCAAACAGAAAGATGGTGAACGTGGTAAATCAAGAAGGAGATCAGAAGATAGATGGGACGAACAAAAACATAAAAGAAAACCATACAGAAATACATCACCAGGCAGACCTCGCTCTCAATCCAGGAACGCCCACAACAAAACCAAAGCTGAAAAGCGACTCAGACCATCACAAGATAAAGGAGAAACGATCTTTCGGTACAGATCCAGAACACAGAAATACAACTTAAAACCGAGAAAAGTGGACAAAGCTAAATGGCGCATAAAGCTGACACAAGTGAAAGAAAACAGAGATGAAATAACCTTGAACCGAAATTCCGTGTTAAAACTTTTTAAACACATTCAAAAGCTGAATCAAATAAAATCAGAAGACCTGCTTGTGGTAGAGCCCAGCCATGTAAAATCAAAAATGGTACTCTACGTAACATCAACAACGTTGAAAAACCTGATTCTCGATTGTAGTGAAGAGCTGGACGAAATGGGCTATGATGTCAAAGTGCAATCAGCCACAAGCGAAGAAGATAACAAAAGGGAGGCTGAAAACAAAGGGCGCAATACGCCCAGCAGAAAGCAAGTAGGCAGACACCTAAAAAGCACCATAGGAACAACCGGCCGTAAGAAATCTCCTGCAAAAAACAAGGAAAGAGCAAGAGCCCTGGAACCTGAAGAGAAACTGAGGGAAAACCAACAAGCCTCCAAAGAAAACAAAAACTATGAAAGTTCCACAAAAACCAAAGATGCAAAAAAACTTAACAATGCCAGGACAATCCCAGAAACAGCGGCCAAACTTTCAACAGAAAAAGTCCCACAAAAAAGATGTGAACCCATGAAAGGCATATGGTCCTGGTTGCCTAAAACTCTGAGGGAAAAAAAGCAAATATAGCAACCCGCGAGAGACGAGCACATTCTTCAAGATAGACATCGCTCGACCCCCCAAAAGTGCGAACTAAAAATGTGCTCGTGGAACACGAGAGGACACACCCACCTACTGTCTCCAAGTGACATGGACCTGGGGACATATGACCTATTATGCCTCCAAGAGACCTGGCTGACCGAACCCCCTGCAATAAGGGGGTTCGAAGTCATCCTTGCACCAGCCAAACAAGGACGTCGAGGAAGACCTTCATCGGGTTTACTGATTGCGTCTAAAAAAGACTCCGGGATCAAATTAGAAGAAACATTGATCAGCAACCAATTGATTCTGATGGTCAAGGCGTCATGGACCCGACGGAATACCGACAAAAATGCCTATGAGAAAGTCACCTTAATCGTAGCAAACACCTACTGGAACCCAGCAAGCATAGAGCCTACCACCTACATAGAAAAAATTGAGGACGCGATAGACGAGGCACTATCTGAACATCTGGTAAAATACTTCCTCATTTGTGGAGACTTGAATGCTACGTGCACAAGCTCGGACGAAAGGGAGGCGGACCAAGGACACAACTCAACAGGCAAACAACGTGGCAATCTATGGGTCAAATTGATGAACTCAAGAAACCTTCACAATTTGCACGAAGCATTCCCAGACTCAAATCGCCCGCCATCATGGGAAAGAAATGAATCGACAGGTACCATAGACTACATCTTCGTCACCGAACCAATACTGGCAATAACGAAAGACTTTGAAATTACACGAGTAACAGTAAGTGACCACAACCCCCTGTCAACAACTTGGATGTCAACAAGGCCCCGGAATGATTACGCTTAGCACCAAGTCATAGCCAACACGAAGGGAAACCGCTTACATCTTACAACAGATTCCATTGTGGAAATAGAAAAAGGATTCAGCTCAATGTCAAGCCATTTGGGCAAAAATAAAACAGACTATATGCCACTTTTGACGAAGTTCAAGAAGAACCGTAAAATAAAAACAAACAGTGGAAATCCCCCAAGACACGCGTACGACCTAACACTGGTGGAGAAACGCCGGGCATTGCGTAAAATACAACGCAAAGCAAAATCCTCCGGATCTCCAGGGGCTGTGAGAGCGGCGGAAGTGGAAACCAAACTCTACAAAGCTTGGGTAAAAGGTCATAGACTGTCCCTCTACCAACAAGACGCTGAAAATATCCTAAAAGCGATAAGCGGCAAAAACATAAAAGAATTTTGGAAAATATTGAGAACGGTTAATGAAACGCAAGAAAATACTATCATAACCGAGATTGGAGAAACTACGTGGACAAAATACTACACTACTATGTACCTGGCACCAACTACCAACTTAAAATTACAGGGCGAAATGTCTTCGGAGCCATGGGTAAACATAGATGACCCACAGGAAATCCGATTAAAGATCAGAGGCTTAAAAAACTCTCATGCCCCAGGACCCGATGGGATTACGAACATTAATTTAAAAACAAATCAAAATGAGTGGGCCAGTCTGCTAAGTAAAATCTTTGGCAGATGCTGCAGCTTGAAAACGATACCACCCTCATGGAAACAAGCAAGACAAACGAGATCTTGTCAATCAGAGGCCAGTCGGAAAATAATTGTTGTCGATTTTGTGCGACACAAATGTGCCTCAAACCAACATATAAGAAGCCGATACTTAAAATCAACCTTCACAGACTTCATCATAGAGGACGAAGAAATATGTTGGTCTCGTCTGATTGGAGGCGACAAAACACAATGGCAAATAGCCACCTACAAAATCTTGGAAGCCATAAACTGGCCGACAAAGGCACATTTTTAGAGAGCTGTTCTCTTTTTCTTTTCTTTTTCACGACCGCAGACAAAAGACAGAAACCTCAAATTTTGTAAAAATCTTTTGATTAAACACAAATAAAAAATAAATAAATAAATAAATAAATAAACATTTTCCAGTATCACAAAGCGGTCATGCATATGTTTAAGAAAATAATTATGATATACCACATTGTTTTTTTGTGTGTAAATAACGTAATCACTATGTTAATGACTATTTCCAATGTATGATTACTTCTTTCTTCATTTGTTATAATGATTTGGGAAAGATTTGATCCAAGGTGTTAACACTGTTGCTAAGAAGACATTTTAAATGAACCCGGTGTAACATGGAACTGTAAAATTGTGTGCTCCTGTGGAAGACTTAGTTGCATCATAAGGCAATTTATCGCAACATTGGAAGTCAAAACATTTCAGGTGTACAAAAAAGAAAACTCAAGATATTTCCATCCCCCAGAAGCTGATATGCAGAGATTATGCCACAGTGCATCCAAGACTTCCAAAATGTTTTCTTATTATTTATACAGAGTCTCTGATTGACCCAGATTGTGGTTGTGGAGTGGTCCAACATTCCCTGTCCAGACCCACATTCTTCAAGGTACCCAGCCATGGAATGCTCTCTTTTGTTGTGTGCAATAGTTGTCTCCAAGCCACCGGCTTCTCAAACGTATTCAGGTGTTTTATTATAAGAATGGGCAATCTTCTTCCCTCTATCTCAATCCAAGGGTTTGTTTCAAATCCCTTAGCTAGTCGGACATCTAATATAAGACACAAGACTCATAATATGGTTTAAAGACCAGAACCATAAAGCCCCTCCAGACCCTCAAAACTCTCATAGTCCTCCATCAGACCATAGCTCTTTTTCCTGGCCCCCAAAGAAAGCGACCCATCACCATATATACATTTTTTAAGCATTTTTGTACTCAATCTGTGTGATGCACAATGGAAAACATAAAGAAAAAGAAAACTGCGGAGGGCATTCATGTTTAGGATATTTACCTTGCCCTACAAAGCAACATTTAGCACTGACCAACTCCAAAGGTCTGAAACAATCAATCGAAGCAGGCACAGCTCCAGGAATTTTTATCTGGCCAGGTTTGTGATCAGGGGTCCAAACTTTTCTCAGATTTGTGATCCATCAAAAAATGTCCTTCTTCCTGGAACTGAAAAATCCATTTGCCCTTAGTTTCTTTAGTCTGTTAGACTGCTTTGTAAGGTGCAGAAGCTGCGATTCAAATCCAAGCTGATAGGACCAGGGTTGACATATTTACCCGCAATGCTACTTGAATGTCTGATAAAGATGCTTGTTGGGATTGCACTCCCTGGCAGATTTAAGCCAAATGAATTCTTGGGCAAGGCTGCCAGATGGTCCCAGGTAGGTGGGGCATGGTTGTGGTGCTTGTGGTGGGAGTTGTTAATCGCTGTCATGAGTGCAACAAATATTACTTGTTTTTTAAATTGTCTTTTTCTACTATTGGAGCTATATTTTTAGGGATATGACTCTAGCTGGAAACCTCCTGTTCAGCTCACAATGTTTTGCTGACATGAAGTCTTTTGCCCAGGTTCACTCAATTTGTTCAAATGGGAAACCTGCTCTCGCCTTCCACCTGCTCATACCTTCCAAAATCACAGGTACTCCAGTACCCTTTCCACAGTCTTCTGCTCTCTTCTTCCAGTTGCTCCTTTGTTTCCTTCCATAGGCTCCCTCACTACTTTGACCTTCCATTGGCTACTCACTTCATCTTCTATATGCTCCCCCATCTCCATATGGAAAACATTTGCCAAAAATGAAAAATGAAAGCTGTATAGTGCCCTTAACAAGAGTGTGAGAGATGAATCCCAAATATTCATGCCCTAAGGAATATGTTTTGTACCTTTTTTCAACATACTGCTATAATTGAGATATAAAAAAAACAGCACAGAGCAAAAGAGAGGTAGAAAAAAGAGTGTGGCAATATCACCCCCTGTCACCTTTCATCAGCTCCCCCTGACAACCATTCCCATTTACAATCACTCTCACCTACCGCGCCATCCCCCCACTGTGTCTTCTTGGCTTGGCTGTGGAGAATCGAGGATGATGCCACCTCCTCCTCTGCAGAGGCTGAGCAACAAGGACGCCAGTCCTTATTATATCTAACATAGTGTGCGCTCAATAATACCTCCCTGAATACTGTGGCTCTTCCGAGGAGGCCATGTAGGAGGTGTTTGTGGTCCAGCCATTTTGTTATGAAAGACAGCCCCCTTCTTCTCGCTAAATATTGAAGCAAGGAATAGGATATTTAGTTTCTTACAAATTACATTTTGAAGCACAACATTGTTTTTTTGTTGCAATTTTGCAGCTAATTTTAATTGAGTTGAAGGTGTGTGGGAGTGCTAGCATGCAGGTGAGAGTGGGATCAGGAGGTAGACAGTGGAGGTTGAAGGGTTTCCGTCCTCCTGGCATCACACCCCGTTGGATGTGGCAGGGAGGAGGGGCAGCTGCTCGCCTGCCACCCCCTAGACATCCTTGTCTGGTATACATACTGTTTCCATACTGTTTATAATATGCAATTGTCCATGATGACTTCTTATTTGACATGTTTACTTTGCTATTTTGAATGTCACAATTTTGATCAATAAATGTGGCCTTATATTTTCCAAAGAAAGATGTGTGTATGCCTCCTTAGCTGGCCCTGACCCCTGCGCTACCCATCTATTAAATCATACTGCAAACTGGATCACTTCTAGGGGCTCCTAATTTTGGCAGGAAACACACAGCAAGATTAAATGATTTTCCAAAGAATACAAAAAATGTAGGTACTTGATCACACATCTTCCCAGTTAAAGTTGGTACAAATATGTATTGAGGTTTGGTTTTAAATACTTAAAATATTACAATTTTGGGTCTTTTTGTACAGATTTTGAATTGGTACTTATACCCTGCTTACCATAGCCGTAACTCTGTATATAAAAGAAACTTTAAGTGATAGGGATGATTTATGGGAAAACATTTTTATTGTAATGAATTGCATACTTTTATACCAATGATTGTAAGCCATGAAAATAAAAATGTTGTTTTATTTGTAAGGTCCTGTATCAATTTTTCTCTTTACTTTTCTTTTTCCATTTATTTAGTTTCTTTTTCTTACTTTGCTAACTTTTTTTGTAAAGGTTTGTAATAAGCCATAAACAATAACAAACAATAACACTCACTTTTATACAGATTACTTTCAAATGCACAAGTCGCATGATAAACCAACCCGACAATGTGTTCATCATTGTAGAATCGGGTTGATGAAAAAAGAGTATTGTGGCAAATTTGTTTTGAATCTTAAATGGCATAGAGGGAACTGTTACTGCACTTCTTTGCAAAAGGGCCCCTACCTGCAATTTGAATTGTTTCCACAAAGTACTGGAAAAGTAAATAGCAAAACATAGGCAAAATCGCCTTTTCATTTCACTTTTTGTGTCTGGAAAAGTATAAATCTCCACCACAATTAACAATTTGGAATCTGCTTGCTTTTATCAATAAAGTTACCATCATAGGTGGTCATTTTCCATGTCCTGTGGAGTGGAAAAAGTGGCGGTAATATGATTTCTAATTGCAGCTTTATTTTCCCTATTCTGATTGGAATGCTACAAGCTCCAGAATACTAATTAATCAGAACTTACAAAAAATCCCATACAGAAAACAAAGTGAAATGAAATGCATAACAGAGTCAATGTTTCACACAGCTTGTTCTGTACCCCCATAATTTCTAATCACCCAACAGCCACACTTAAATAGCTTATTAAAAGTTTATATAATTTGAAGAAAAAAGTATCTTCCTATTTTAAATAATCTGTATCTGAGACATGTTAAAAATATAAGGCATCACTAGAAGTACCTGTGCTGCCCTGACTGACTTTGAGGGGAGACATGCAGAGCAAGGGTGCCCCACAGACATTTGTCCATTGTCCGACGGTTAATTCTACCTCTGATTGCACTCTGCAGGAAATATTTCAATACCCTATTTTTACATTTAACAGAGGTGCACCGTTTATATGTTATTGACAACCTTAATGCATTTTCCCTTTTGGCATCTAGTCCTATTTCTATATCCACAGCTTTCTTTGTGCTGTTCAGGACTGAACGTAAGTACATTGTTCGTCCTGTTCCTTACATGCCAAGCTATTCGAATCATTAGCGTCTTCCATCTGAATGCCGTTAACAAACCTGTTCCCGTCATCTCGCTAGCGTCCCTGCATAAGCACATTAAGCGTCTTTCTAATTCACTTCCCGCTCGCGGCTGTCAGCTGCCGTTCCACAAACACCAATTTATTAGTCATCCTCTTGGAGCGACTACACGTGTACACTTTGCCCGTTGGGAGCCAGATATTGATTACTTTGTTTGCATTCACCTGCTTCGTAGCTAACCTCATAAAATGTTATTCTTTATTATTTAGCTCACCCCTGTTGTTCTAGCATGGGTCTTATATCAACGCCAATACCTTAGATCTTACTTGGTACCATTGTTCGGGACTCTTGCCTTTAGAATCCATTGTTTTAGTCCCACTAGATTCATTTAACTGGCAACTACATTTTATAAAAGCTCCAGGCGTGCTTTGCTGGTTTCCATCTGCTATCACACGCGTGGCCCTGTTATACAAAGGCATGATCTTTGACATACCTTTTTTGTATCTGCCTCCCATTCAGAGCCACCATTTTCGGTTTTATCTTGGACGCCTTACTGCCGGAGCATATGGCCCTTGAATATACATGCCTGAAACATCTGACAAGCATTTGCTTGGCAACATGACCATTTGGAACATTTCAGCTGGTTCCCTTTACAAGGTTAGTCTGTTGTTTTTTATGTGACTCGCTGCACACCTTCTGTCAGGTTTATGTGTTTGGTGAGAACTGGGGATATTTCTAATCCCAGACTCTGTATTCTGTCTCCATAGATGAATAAACCTTATCATCTGTGTCCTACTGGGCAGTGAGAATTAAGCAATTGATCTTTGCGCCCCCTAAGGACCCATCAAGGTGAACATTGTTTACTTGATATTGGTAGTCCTTAAATATGAACTCTATGTGGTGTTGGTGGCCTTTAGGCTCCGTCAGGTTGTTCTATTTTTTAAAGGGTTTTTTCTTTTTTCTTTTCCTTTTATCTTTTGTATCTTTACAAATGTTCAGGTCTTCAATCAATTGAGCAACTAATACATTTAGGGGTTGATTCATGGAATTTGTGCGCTGAAAAACGGGGATTTGTGCTCCATTCTGCCTGTTTAACAAATGGGGATTTGCGGGCAGAATGGCGCATAAATCCCTGTTTTTCAGGTGCACAAATTCCATGAATCAACCCCTAAATGTGATAATACAGGACCTGTATGTCTATTTGCAACTGTATGCACTTTTTTTTCATGTGGATTGTCTAACATTGGATGTTATCTTTTTGTGTTCTGAGGAAGACGACTATCAGTTCTCTTAATTGAACTAGATTAATATTTTTGTCGAAACTACGTTCAAGATGATGTCTTACAATTGTGGTCAAGAGACTTGCAGTTGGCACTAAGCACTTTATGTTAGCATCTCTATATTGATTATTGTGCACTGCTTCAGATACGAAGAGGGCATGCATTATGTCTAGCAGTGCACCTTAGGTTTGTTTTTAGAATTGTCTATGTTTATATACATTTTATGATGTTACCGTGTGAATTATTTTTACTCCATTGTGAATTTTGATAATAATAAAATATGACTATATAATTAAATACCAGACCGAGCCTTCGCTCCTCTTCTACACCTACCTGAGTCGAAAACATTCTAATTAACTGTGCATTTATCTATGTGACCCTCCTTTCTTACTTTTTGAATTCACTGTTTATACGTTGCCAGAAACATATTAAGAAATGCTCTTTTCTTGTGTTATTTTCAGGGTTTCATGATCAATCTTCTGAGGGCCAAATGGGAACAATCCTCCAGTCCTGCACCCCCTCCCCTTCTGTTACTGGTGGGATCCCAGAGTAAATAACTTCAATTTCTGGCACTGCCTAAACTCCTAGCAGTTATATCATACTTTTCAAACAAGACCCACAGTACACATGATGTATTCAGTTTGCATACAGACATTGTTAATCGTTACTCCAAATAGTATGATGTTATTAAGGCAGTACTCACCTGCCCATTTCATGACAACCTCTGGCCAGGCAGCCTTGGCTTCCACACAGACAGATATACATACTATTTAGGTCAGAACCCCACTGGTAAGTATGCATGAGAAGTATCCATTCTTGCCATCCTAGCCTTGATATGCTCAGGTAGGTTCTTGCTGGACCAACTCAGTGAGGTGCAGTTTGAGTCCCTAGGTGTTGCAAACAAGGCTCCTACATCAGGGCATATATACTTTCACTTAGGGAGATACTAAAACCAACACACATTGGCAAAGACAACAGTTAGGGCTTTTGAACACACATGACAAAGGCATTTGCCAGGCACTGCCATAAGTGTACCACTTGGCAATAAGGTGGGAACATCTAGAAAATGGTGTGAGTACCTAGGCATATGATGTCATTGTCCGGAAAATGCCTGGGTACTACTTATACACATGTGAAAACAGTTGACTCAGCAATTGCTTGTTTTAGGATTCCAGTACAAGGAACAGATGTGAGGACGCCATGTCTTTTTTAAATCTAATGGTTGAAACCACACCATGTTAAGAGATTTTTTTATTACAACAGGAGCTCATTTACAGAGGCAATTAAGTCACTGAACACTCAAAAGAATGCTTCGATAAAGCACAAGCAGGCCCAATACAGCACAAAGTTTGATGTTACTTTGTGACAGAGCTAGCTCAAAGGGTACCCAAAAGGATATGTTTCAGCAGGGAAGGGGGCAGGTAGTTGGTGGGAATACCATAGAGATTAACATGGCAATGGTTGGGTAAATGACCAAACGAGTCCATTGAATGTGTATCCATCCTAACATCCTTTTTCCATCCTATCTGTGGTCCAATGCAGTTGTTCTGGCTTACACCTAATAGCCTACCTCAACGCCTTACATCAAATCACTTTGATTTTACTACACTCTCCCCTCCAGAATGACATTGTTCTTACTACCAACCTTATTGTTTCACTTATACTCAAGTAGTTCATGCAGCAGAATATATACTTTGAATGGAATTTGGAAGGGCTCTCAGTCTGATTAACCACTGCCATTGCTTCGGTCAGGCTTTGATACCATTAGGACCACAAGGCCTAAAAATGCTTGCGGTATCTTGTGTTCCAGTGAATGTAACTAGTCAGGGTCCTCAGCCGTTTACGCACCTGGTGTAGAAATCTGTGGCCAAGCATCATCACCCGCCATGTATTGTTTTGCTACAGTTAACCATCTAATTAGGCATGATTGGAACAACAGTTATATTCCCACACATAAAAACCTACATTCAATTACAGAAATCTGCTTGATAAGTTTGAAACAATAGCTACATTGTAAATGAGAGTTTTGAAATGTAAGTAAGATTAAAAGTGCAGTTAAAAAAGCAAAGAAGGATCTTGCTAGACAGTTGTAGGCTGCCTGCTTGAGCAAGAGTGCTACCTTACTTAGAAGTATGAATAGCCCTCCATCTTCTTGGTCATTTCTGCTTTCATGGCTGTCGGGCATAAATCATTGTCCAGAGCAAGCAAACAAATCCTGACTGAGCCATCTTCAGTGCAGCTCCTCAGAATGCTAATCGCAAAATAATTTCAGCCTGTTTTACCCTCTTAATCTCCCCCTCTTATCCCCGGGTCCCAGTGGTGGTTAACGTCTATTTTTTGTTTTTTGTTTTGTTTTTTAAGTATAGTTAAAATACATTCAACCTTTTCATGAAAAATGTAAAAAAGGAAGGAAATCTCACACCACTGACAATGCCTCCTTTCTAGCAGAGCTGGACTGACCCACTGGGACACCGGAAGTATCCCCGGTAGGCCTCGGGCCATTGAGCCTCTTTTCTTGGGGGGAGGATAGATACATGGGGAATCAAAATTACATCACTTGCCATTTCTGAGATATGCATCCATACAGGCCAGCCTGGGTGTGGCCGTTCGCTGCATGATTTGTTTGGCTGCCATGCCCGCCCCTGCCCATGGATTTTGAGGCTTGCTCTCTCATCGCCCTAGGGCACGTGAGCATTGAAACCACAGGTGCCCTAGTATGCTCTCTGCTGTCGAGTCGCATGCGCAGGTGTTGCTGGGCCCGTGATTGAACGTTCCACTGCCACCTCAGAGATACTGCCGACAGGTAGTCTGAGTGCTCTGCTGGCATGGGGCCCCATGCTGTGTGCTGTGCCTATGTTCACTGTGTGCTCTGACATTAGGGCCTCATTACACGGAAGGCGGTAATGGTTAACGGCCACCGTTAATGGTAACGGTGACCGTTAACCATTACCGCCTTACTACGAGGTCCCTTAGCGGGTTGGTGCTTTAACGCCTGCTTTTTGCAGGCGTTAAAAACCAACCCGCTAAGGGACCTCGGAGCTAATTACGGCACCGCAAAATTGCGGTGCCGTAATTAGCGCCTTCCCCATTCCCATAGAGCCCTATGGGGCAGAAATGGGAATGGGGAAGGGCAATGGCGGAAGGGGGATTTACCGCCCCACCAACCTTGGAATGGGGCGGTAAATCCCCTTTCCGCCAAGGCGGTGCCGGTATTTTACCGGCATGAGCCATGGCGCTAATAGCGCCATGGCTCACCGCCTTCCGTGTTATGAGGCCCTCATTCAAGAAAGATAGCCAACCAACCAAGTGAGGCGGACTGCACTGCCTCCATCAGTAGACAGCAGCATATGACCCAAGTGAGGCTGTGGCTAGGGCTGAGAGCAGCTGAGGGCAGTAGCCAGACCCGAAAGGTAAGGGATTATTTGTACGTGTGTGTCCGTCTCCCATTCTGCCGAGTGCTTCTGACCCTCTCTCTCACCCTATGCGGTAAACCTTTTCCAATGTGCTGTATTATTTTCTAGCCATCATGCTACAATGTTTTGCTTGTGTTGCAATCCTGCTTGCAAGTGCTGAACTTTTTTCTTACTGCGATGCCATGGACTTTAATATTCTCCACCTCTGCTGCCATGTGTTCCCCCTGTGCTTTAATCATTTACTGGCCAGGGTTGTGTAATATGTTCTTTATAAACTCTAACATTCCCCTTCCTTTGCTTTAATGTTCCCTACCTGAGCTATACTGTAAAACAGCACCCTGTTTACCTAATATCTGCTCCTCCTTGTGCAGTGATCCCCTGGCCCCAAACTGAATGGGGTTGGTTATCGGGGTGTAGTGGGAATACTGGCAACCCGTAGACCTATTAAAATGCACTTCAGCTCTGCTATTCAAGACCAAACTAAACTGCCAATACAGCACTGCCACTCACACCCACCTCTACAAATGTACCTTACCATGACCTAAAGAAGCCCCTACCTATGTCATTACAGAGGCTGACACACCGCTCTGCTAATGCACCTCTTCCCAATCCTGACCTCCCACATCCCCACAATTCCAATACGTTAGAGCCATACACTGCTCTGCCAGTGTGCCTCAGCACTGACATCCATTGACGCCTGCCTGTTGTTCCATTACAGCAACTAACGCAAAGCTCATCTGACTGTCACTACTACTCCACCCTTACCAGCAGTAACCCCTTTGCTTCTATTACAGTCATTCAAAAAACTGTGCTAATAGACCTCAATCCTAGCCAGCAGCAACCCATGTTGTTGTTCCATAACAGTGGCTCACATAAAGCTCTACCAATGAACCTCAATCCTGGCTAGCTGCAAACCCTGTTGTTCCATAACAGTGGCTCACATAAAGTTCTACCAATGAACCTCAATCCTGGCTTGCTACAACCTCTGTTGTTCCATTAAAGTGGCTCACACACAAATCTGCCAATGGATCCTCCACCCTGGCCTGCAACACCTCCCAGTCAGTGGCCCCCATTACGAGGTTGTAGGTAACCATGCTGCATTTAGTGGCATCATTGTCTCCTTACCGCATACCAGGCCCGGGTTCCTCAAATGAGGACTTAGTGGGCCATCCCAACCTTGGCGGACCCGGTAAATCCTTGTCCGAGGAACCCAGACCCGGTCCATCCCCATTCCCATTCGAGCCCCCATAGGGCTCAATGGGAATGGGGAAGGAGCTAAAAACGGGCCCGTTTATAGCTCCCTGGTCTCCTCGCGGCACCCGGTAAGGACGCCTGGTTTTACCAGGTGCCCATTGCGGGTCCCGCGAGGAGACCTCGTAATAGGGCGGAATGGCTTTACCGGCACCGGCACCATTACGGGTGCCGGTAAACCCATTCCGCCAACCTCGTAATGAGGGCCAGTGGCTGCTTCACATGCAGCTCTACCAGTGTAACTCAAACCTGGCTAGAAGCAACCCCCATTCTTCCATCACACTCACTCCCACAAAGCTCTGCCAATGGACCTCTATCCTGGCCAGCCGCTGTCTGATCTTTAATGCTTGTGGTAGGTGGTGAGGTCTGAATGCCCCGAGTTGGCCCTGATAGCCAGGTCTAAGGTTATGCTTTTTCTGTACAGGGGGGAGTTGTTTGTGTGTGTGAGGGTGGTGGGGGTTCCAGCACCCCCCTCCGCCAACCCCTTATCTTATCCAGTTGTATTTTGGGTGCCTTAACATAGCATCTCTGCTTCTGGGCCCCTGTCTCTGCGAGAACAATAACACATTCCAGTGATTCCAGACTTTCTCTGGCTGCGGAGGGGGGCTGCAGGGCATGCTGATGATGGCTCAGGCCTGCAGGTGGCACTTAGCAAAGTGCTTACCGCCTTGTGCTGTAACGTTCTTAGTGGGGGTAGTGTGCTCTCCCAGTGCTGTACTCCTCCAGCCACGTGCTGTAATATTCTCACTGTCTGCTGCACCATCCACTTCCCGCTGTAACATTGGCCTCTTCTGCTGGTACAGTCGCTCCCTGTGGTGTGCACCTCTCTTCCTGCACTTGAACACCCCACCCTGTGTGCTGTAATATATCAGTGTGGTGTGATTTCCCAAAAACACCTGCACTAAATCTCTCCTTGCTCAGCAATCGTGGCTAGTACATTATGCTCTGCCCACCCCCTTGTTCCACACACACTCTGTCCTCCCCTCCACCTCCCTAATCCTCCGGACTCTGATGGTAATTTCATATCTGTCCAGCTGATTCATGGTGCCTACCTGTGCAGTTGTCTTCTTGCTGCGCTCAGCACCCCTCCCCACAGCTTGTGCATGCTGTGTAATCCTCCAGCCCACCACTGCTCAATGGTTCCCTTGGTGTGTAAAACCCCAGCCCCATGCTGTAATATTTTTTTCCACATAAGAAAAATCCCCTTCCATATTATGTAATCCCTTTGCCCTGTATAAACCCAGCCCTGTGCTGTAGCATGACCTACCCATTATTAAACAAACAAAAATGGGTTTTCTGATGGACTGGCAGCAGAACGGGCAAAAGTAATGTTAGGAACACACAAAGGGGACTGCTGCCGGTGTTATTACTAGTCTGGTTATTGATTTTTAACCACTCATGACATGATATGTATTTGCGCCAAAATCGTCCAGCCCTGTGCTGTAATATTTCACCCTCTGATTTAACAATCACATTTGCCATCACACCCCCAATCCGTGAGATTCTTCTGCTGTAATAGCCACTACACGCTCTCTTATCCTCATCTCTGTGCTGTTTTTTTATTAGTTTGGGCTTCTAGATGGCTCTTGCACCAGCTATAAACCATCACTAACAACGCCTTACTTTGGGTCAGATCCTTCCTAACAAACAGAACAGAAACAATATGGATGAAACCTTACAAATCAAGCCCACGAGAATCATCATGCAGAGTCCCACAAGGATCATCCTTCTCGCCACTTCTATCCAACATCTACCTGTCACAGCTAATTAAAATCACCGAAAGACATGGCCTCACCTGTTACAATTATGCTGATGACACACAAATAATCTACAAAATATAAGACACACAAGAAGACAACGCAACACTAGAGAAGTGCCTTCATGAAATATTCAACTGGATGAACTTAAAATACCTTAAACTCAACCCAGGCAAAACAGAAATAATGATCATCACAAAAAATGGAGAAGACAACCTCTACATCCCAGGGCCAACTGAACTTGGCGAAACCCCAGCCCCATCATCAACTGTAAAAAAAACCTGGGAGTCCTAATGGACAACGAACTCTAGAGCCACAAGTAAGCGCCCTAATCAAGAAATCTTTCTTTCTCCTGCGATCGGTTAAAAGGATCCTACCATTCCTCTTATTCACTAACAAAACAACTGCCGTCATTTCCCTGATCATGTCCAGACTAGACTACGCCAACAGCCCATATCTAGGCTTGCCTGAACGACTCCTAAATAAACTCCAACGGATACAAAATGTGGCGCCAGACTGCTCCTTAAAGTAACTAGAGGAGAACACATTACACCAGCGCTGAAAATGCTACAATGGCTACCCATCAAACAGTGGATCAAGTTCAAATCAATGTGCATAACCTGCAGAGCAATCCACGACCAAGGTACAGAGTTCCTCGGAAGAAAACTAAATGTATATCACACTGCAAGGCCACTCAGATCCAACAGTGACAACCGTTTGGAACCCAAATCTTCCAACAAGACAAAACTCGGAGGATCCTTTTTTTCTCATCTCGCCCCAAAAACTTGGAACACACTACCAAAGAACATACGGAACACAGGAGATCACCCACAATTCAGGAAACTCCTCAAATCATGGCTCTTCACCCCATAACCAGAAAGAATGCCGATAAGGACATACACTAAGGAAGTAGACCAAGAGAAGAACCTACCCTGACTCCCTAAATCATCAACCCCTTATAAACTAAGGATATACGAATCTGTAACATATCCACTTATCAATTGAAAAACAAACCACACCAAATCATACCAAGGAACACCCCAGATCAATTGGAAGGGAGAGCAAGGTATGACCCAGCAATGGCACCTGGCACTCCTCGAGGGCAATGGCAGCAATGGACCACTGACAGTATTAGATAGGAAGGATCAGGGAATGATAATATAACTCCACTTCCTAAGCAGGGATTATGCTCGCCCCTGGGTGTGCTAAGGTCAATAACTTAGCTGGAGGTCAGCCCCACCCCAGAACCATAAAACTAGACAGTCAGGAAAGGGAAGAGAAGTCTAACCCACCCAATGAACTACCGACAGTAAATAGAAAGCTGGCTAATGATAATATAACACCACTATCGAATTAGGGGATAATGCTCACCGAACCTGCGGTACTAAGCCAATTAATCTGCTGGAACCAGACATGGTATCACCACAGAAACTAGACAATCAGTAAACCAAGAGAAATAATATAGCAACCCAGCATGACAACCTGATACATAAACTAAAGTACAGGGATTATGAGACATACAACCCACTAACCAAAACCTCAAATTTCAACATACTTAATTCACAGAAAAACCCACACAACCACCTCTCTCACAGCAAACCACACAGACTTCACCACATCGCAACAAACAATCAACACATAGATCGCAACAACAGCACGCGAGGATCCGCTTCGATCCTATATGCACACCCAAGCTCAGCGCACAGTGAAAACCGAACTGGAGCAGCCAACAGTACACCACCTCTCACTTTCCTACACCCTCTTCACCCACTAACCCACCACTACCTTTTTGTTTACAGGTCCGTCTGAGCGCCTGGAGACCAACCAGTGACGGTGTGCTATATAAATACCTTTAACATTAACATTAAAGTATAGATGGGGAGCAATCGGCTATGAGGAGGGACACCCAGCGTGCAGTTGTTGTTTGGTTATTTGCCCACTCTTGCCCACTCTTTGACTTTGCTTAAATCAAGAAGCCTTACCATTGAACTTTGCACTCAAATTGCCTGCCAGTGTTTTGTCGAAGCAGCCTTCTGAGAGTTAATGACTTAATTGGAGTTGTAAATCCGCTACCCGCTACTAGTGTAATAAAAATGTCTTCACCAGGTCTGCTTTTAGACACTCGATTTATAAGCACTATGCATGCCCTTCACTTAAATTGTGTAAAAAATAAACATTGATAAAGCCAACAGTTTTGGCTTGTGTATAAATATAAGACATTTGCCAGGCACTGCTAATAGGTGCCCAGGCACTCACACCGTTTTGCACCTTCTGCCATTAAGTGCCAGTTAATACCAATGCGGCAGTGCCTGGAAAGTGCTCTTCCCATGCCTACACAAACTGTTGGCATTGCCAGTGCTTGTTTTCATTATGATGGAATCGACCAGCCCTATTTTGCAATAGTGCCCCTTGGTTCAGTAATATTTTCGTGTGCACTAAAATTGCTTGCTCGTGCGGTGAATTATGGGGCCACTTTGATCAAATTTTCCAGGGCCTCTTTTGGTTCCCAGTCCGTCCCTGCCTTCTTGGGGGGAAAGGGGCTGGCCTTGGGCAAGGGGCCTGCCGCCCCTGACTCCCTTCTGGAGCTGGGCCTGAATCAAAGTGTATTTCAGATTTCTCCATGAACATCACAAAACACAATCGAACAAACACAATTAATACATCAGCATAAAACCCAGTTTAAAATGTAATGTGCACCAAACAGGAACATAAACATAAAGGTCTAATCTCCCAAATTGTGCAAAATATGCCCCCTTAAATTCAAGGCTCATTTTGCAAATTCAGCCAAATTATATAAAAAGGACATATCCTCAGAGTTTTAAATACGGGACATTGCTTCTTTGTTAGACCTGATATGATTACTTCTAAAATGTGTTTTTTACCATTCCTTCCTCAAATCATGGTATTGTGGACAAATAAAAAGAACGCGGGCCAGGTCCTCATCAAAACCCATTTTACACCTACATTTACCGGACCCCTTCATCCAACTCATCCTTTTGGACAAAGGCAGTCAATGTAAACGTGCAAGAATTAGCAACCTTCTGCCTGCAGGTGAGTTTATTTTAGTAATGGGAACTGGACCCATTTTAAAGATCTTGAAATCAATATAACAAGCCAGCAAATCAATGTTCTGTATGTGGGGGGATTGCGACAATATAACCTGCTGAATAAAGTGGGTAATGGCACCGGAAATGGTCAAGGGGATTAGACAAAGAGAACACATACTCAAAATTAACCCTGGGTTGGGTCCACAATAGACAAAATATTGTTAGTAGATTCAACAAAGAACAGTCTTTCGTGACTTCTGATCCCTGGCATGCATGTTCAAATGTGGGATACTCGAGAATACTTGTTGTTGAGTTTGTAATAGGGAGGAAGCAAACCTGAGGCATATTTTCTGGGACTGCTCTAGGTTTGATGAGCTTTGGTGAGGAATTTCAGGGAGACTTGAAACCCATCATTGGCAAGTTTATAAACATGACCACCGTTCGTGTGGGATAGTGAAACTTGGACATGGATTCTGGCATTAAGGGAATTTGTAGTGCACTCAATAATTATGGACTATAAATGTTCTTATGGAATTTGATGTTGAACTGTTGTACAGGATTCAGGGACTGTGATGGTGAAATGATTCCACTGAGCCCTCATTAGAAAGCATTGCTTGGCAGGAGGAAAGTGAGGTGGTATTTCAGGAAGGTTTGTACAAGATTCCTGGTTTGTCTAGATTCCAAGACAGAATGGGCCTCATTACGACCCTGGCGGAGTGGGTTTACGCCAGCGGTACTCGCGGCGGACCCTTCCGCCCTACTACGAGTTCCCGTAGCGCCATGGAGCCGTTTTCCGCCTGGTTTTTCCGGGCGGAGAAATCCATGGCGCTACGGGACCTTGTTGTTAATTACGCCACCGTATTTTACGGTGGCGTAATTAACGCCTTCCCCACTCCCATTATACCCTATGGGGCAAAAATGGGAATGGGGAAGGGTAAAATGGGGATTGGGGATTTACCGCCCCGCCAAGGTCGGAATGGGGCGGTAAATCCGCCAACCCCCATGGCGGTATTGGCAGCTTTCCGCCGTGCTCCATGGTGTATATTGCACCACGATCTCCGCCAGGGTCGTAATGAGGGCCAATGACTTGATTGTGATGGAACAACGTTTTTTGGACCTGCAAAGATCTTCACTGAAACCTCAATTTCCTACCCACCCTTCCTTTTCCTCTCTCGTCCCTCCTCGATTGAGTCCTTGGGCCCGATTTACAAAAATGTTTTCAATGAGACTTTCCCATGTAAACATTTTTTTGTAAATCAGGCCCTTTGTCTTTTGTGTCTAATGTCTAATTTAGAAAATGACAATAGGCTCAACAAATAGGATCCATGGAATTATGGAGCACTCGTTATTGTCTTGCCACTGTAATCTGTAGGTTTTCTTTATATGTCTGGTTGAAAAATGCAATAAAATATGTTTTTTAAAAATAAGTACATGTACATCGGCTGGAGAGAAAGTTTATGGAATAAGGTCATGGGCCTCATTACGACCCTGGCGCTAATGGGTTAACGGCGCCGTAAAAGGCTGCGGCGCCGTTAACCCATTAGCGCCTGATTACGAGGTCCCTTTGCGGGACCCGACCTTAACGGCTGGTCTACACCAGCCGTTAAAGTAGTGACCCGCAAAGGGACCTTGGTGCTAAGTACGGTACCGCAATTTGCAATACCGTACTTAGATCCTTCCCCATTCCCATTGAGCCCTATGGAGCAAAAATGGGAATGGGGAAGGGCCATGGAGGAAGGGGGAATTACTGCCCCGCCAACCTTGTAATGGGGTGGTAATTCCCCCTTTCTCCATGGCGGAGTCGGTAAGTTACCGGCATGGACCATGGTGCTATTAGCACTATGGTTTCCACCTGGGTCGTAATGAGGCCCAATGTGTTTATTTAAATAAAAAAGTGGCACCTGTAGGCTCCCGTTAGGGATAGTTCTGTACAATGATTTAAGCAATAGTACCCGCAGTGGCTGGTTGGGTCGACTGGTACCAGCCGGGGGCCCTCAAGGGCTGGCCGCTGGTGCTGTTGTGGGCCGATCCAGCCTGCCACCGGGGCTACTATTGCAATTACCATGCCAGGGGGTCACAAGATGGTAATCGTGCTTTCTTACAAAAGAAACATACTTGCAGTGTCAGGTGGGTCACCTGGGAAAAGTTCACAGAAATTAAAAACTGGATCCAGGCTAAGCTCAGCTTCCATTTCTGTGATGTGATAGGCAGTGAACCAGGAGGTCGAGAAGTAAGTGTGGGACGGGGGAGAAGGGATCTTGATGGGGTCGTAGCAGGCAGGGGGAGGTGGTGGGTATGAGCACTGGGGTTGGTGGAACATGGCAGACTTGGGTAAAGGTGCCGGCCTCAGATGGAACATGGGCTTCGATCATGAGATTTAGCCCACGTTCCTCAGCACCTGATTTGATCTCACCTTTTCCTCGGTTCCTACTATGAAATAAGTTGATCAGATGATTGAAGTCAGTTTTTATGGTTCCTTTTGCATGTATGGAGTATTTGAGATACGAATGGAGATATGAGTTAGTGCTTGCCTCTCTAATCTAAATAGCTTTTTAGTAAGAATGCAAATAGAAACAAATATTATTCATATATCAAAAAAGGACATTTAATTGATTGTTCATTTATAACTTATTTGTGTGAGAAGAATCTGTACTGATGACGTGGTTTAACACATTTCCTTCCCTTTATTGTTCTTAGTAAATGTAGGTGAGAGTATTTTTGTTGTAAATGTATTCTTGGATATCAAACAAAACCCATAAAATAATCCGGATAGGAGAAAGAGAACAGTGCAAGTATTGCATCTAGGGAAAGAGTCCAGATCCCGGCTGTAATAGAACTAAGAGATGCAAGAATGGACTACAGAATCCAGGAAAGCATCACGAATCCAGTATGAGCAAGAGAACAATCGAAACGTTTTATTTTGAGAAAAGAGAGGCAGGATCCAAAATTGACCTGTTGCATTCTGTGAAACCGAATTCAGTCCCAGACGCCGAGTTGAACTCGAGAGGACTTAATGGCAATACCAGAAAAGCAACTGGAGAGACGGGGCAGTGTTCCAAGGTTGGAGAAAGACTTGAAAGCACAGATCCAAACCTGACAACTTTACTGTCATTTAATACACCAACGGAATTCCTGTTGCACGGTATTCTTTGGGAAGTCCAGCACAGGAGCATCCATATGTTTTTTTGTTGCGGTGTTGCATAAACCTGCATGCAGACCTCATTGCGCTCAGCTGCTGCCGTCATCGCCCCTGTGTGCCAAATACAACAAAGACATCTATACCCTCAGTCTCCAGGACAGACGATGCTGTGTGCCAACAGCAACGTGTCAATGAAAGGCGCTTCAGTAGATAAACCCACTCAACATTATCTAGCTGCATTGCTTCAGGAGTTCTTACTGATCAATTCATTTCCTCAACTTCATCGGAGACTAAGGAGCTCATTGACAAAATGGCTTGCGCTGCGTGCAAAGTGACTTTGCGTCAAAAAAGTGCACTTTGTGCAGTGCAAAAATCCCAAATGCGATTCACTGGTCGCACTTTGCGTTGGCCCTTCGCACTTTGCACCCTGGCTGAGCACTATGTGGTCAACGCCGATAGCACCACATGGGCAGGAAGAAAGTGCCAGAGCAAAGTGTGAGAAGGGGGTGGAATATGTAAAACTCAAGAAAATGGGGAATAATATGGGCGTGGGGAGAGAGGCACTCAGTAAACAACTAAGCACACCCATCACAGTGCAAACCACACCAGATTCACAGAAAAGATAGCGCTGTTGCATAAACATTAAAGGCCAGAAATGTACCACCAACCTGAACTGGCGCTTACTATAAAAGTGACGCGAAATCGTTATTCAAACCAGCGAGAATGGCCATCCATGCACTGCTCGCACTGTGCTTGCACAAGCAAGGAGGAGGAGGATAATTGACATCTGCACTACCATCTTTGGGATGCCGGATGAAGGGTTTATGGTGCATACCGATCAGGGTCAGGAAGTGAGTGGATGACCTGGCATCACGCAACATATGCTCACATGCAGTACCACCACCTGTGAAAGTCTTATCTGCTCTTCTCTTCCTGGCCAATGGGTAATTCCAGCAAACCAGTGCCATTGTAGGGGGCATATTGCAGTCCACACAATCTTGATTCATGCATGCACAGCTACATAGACATGCCCCTCACTCTGCAGGCAAGACAGAGTGCTGAATGAGTTCTATGCTGTTGCACAGTTCCCCAGGGTCCTCTGAGCTATTGATTGCATGCATGTTGCATTGAAACCCCCTAAAGAGACAGGGCACATGTACTGGAATAGGAAACATTGGAATTCCATCAATGTGTGGGTCATCTGCAATGCCACTGGCCACATAATGCACGTGAATGCCAATTCTACAGGATGCACACATGTCAGCAACACCCTATGCCATTCCGCATCCATCAGCCTCTGACATCTGGAACAATTGGCAACATGTGGCACCTTGGTGAGTATCACCCATCACGCACATCCAACTGCACACACAATCAACCACATGCAAAACATACACCAACCACATGACCCAAATTAAATTAATAGTTTACCCATTTACAGGGGACAGTGTCTACACCCTATCACCATCTTTCTGACACCCTTTAGGGAATCCTGCAACCCCAAGTGATAACAATGCAGCACACATTGCCAATTGGGGAATAGTGGAGTGCACATTTGCTGAGCTCAGGTTATGGTTCTGCTCCCTTGACTACTTGGGTGTGTATTGCCGTATACACCACCAGTGGTATTGTAATAGTAGCCAGGGGACTATTAACATCCTCCCCATCTACATTCAAGAGGAATTGGGCCTTGGAAATCCCCTGTACTAAGAAGGGAAGAACCAGCCATAGGACAAAGGTTTACTGCCTTTATTACAAATTCAAATCACAGGGATTGAAGCATGGCACCCGCATATGCTAACTCGTTCATGCTGAACTCGTTCATGCTGAAATTCGAAGAGGACCATATCATCAGACACCCTGTATGATTGATACATAAAACACTGGGGGAGATACATAGATGACATTTTTTTGATTTGGAATGACACACAAGAAACCCTCAGCTCATTTTTGACATTCATCAACATGATCGACACCAGGATTCAATTCACGCATGAAATTGGTCACCCGAGTTTTTTGGATATGTTGGTAACTCCTAGTTCACCAACATTTGACACCGATGTATACCATAAACCCACATTAAAAACAATCTTCTACATAGAATGAGTTTTCATCCTCCAGCTACAATAAAGAGTCTACCGTACAGACAATTGCTTCGCATAAAAAGAATCACTAACACAGACTGCCAATACAAACAAGAAAAGAAGGAGATGTTGGATATATTCAAAAAGCAAGGATACAAAGAGGACAAATTGCTAACTGCTTCAGAGAAAGTAGGATTACAGGATAGATCCAGCTTGTTGACAGCCAGAAACATAAAGAAGAAAGAGAACCCACTTGTATTTGTAAGTAAATACAGCGTACAGTCGCCGAAAATCTAAAAAAATATACTTAAGCACTGGCCTATACTAACTTGTGATGGGAAATTTCAAAGCCTATTCGAGGAGAAACCAGTCTTTTCCAATCAACGGAGTAGCAATTTAAGAGATTTGTTAGTGAAGACAAAACCCAAGACGAGTATAAGACCAATTTAAAAAAAAACAGGAACCTTTCCCTGCATGTCATGCAGTAACTGCAACAACATCACAAAAGGAAACACAGTGACACACCCCAGAACAGGTGAGAAGATAAGAATCAAGAGCTATTCAACCTGTATTACAGAGGGAGTAGTATACTGTATAGAATGCCTGTGTGGTGCTATATATTGGACAACCCAGAAGGAAGGCTCGATTGAGATGGAATAAGCATAAATCCAATATAAGAACTCACAACCAGTATTCGCCAGTTGCCCGACACTTTAATCAAGTTTCGCAAATGCATTTTCAGATCTTGGAAGTTATAGAAACAGCAAACATAAGGACCAGTTGACAAAGAAACTTGAACAACGTGAGGCATACTGGATTGAGAGGCTTGACACAGTATCCCCACATGGATTGAATGAAGAACTGGACTTTCATTGTTTTCTATGAATGATTCCTAGTTATAATCCTACAGAGTTGAACCTTTTTTCGTTTGCACCTGAGGATTGGATTAGCAGGGTGCAGATGGCTGTTAAATGTGTTGATCATAATCTAGGAGTAAGAACCATGAGATGGCACGTGTCTAGAAACAATCTGTTATTATGCATTCATGACAATATTACTGAATGATGATTTTTTTTTAACTTAGACAAAATCCTACGAAGGCTGGTTAGGAACTTTGAGTATATTTTGCCACGGCCAACTTGGAGTTTCCTTTAAATATTATAGCTGTTCAACGTTCAAATATTGATGAATATTTTAATTGATTAATCTGCACAAACAGTAGGGTCTTCAGATGTATTATTAACCTCTAGGTAGGTTTTAATATACATATACACTGGAGTACTCACAATTTCAGAACATCACAGCATCCAGAATGTAAGGTGAATCGGAACGGTTGAAGCTTGTGGTCTGGCAGTGATCATAAGTCAATTAATGGACGATTGAATTGAGTACATACAGGGCTGAGTAGGTTAATTTAATCTAGAAACTACATACGTAAGCGATAGAAGATCTATTGAACTGATCCTTGATTTGGAACATCAAGTATTTTAACATGTTTGTTCATATTATTCACTCCAACACACAAATGTGGTGAAGATCTACACTAACAGTAGTGAACAGAATAACTCAGCCCGTGCTACACGAGGCTCAACTGTGACTTTGCTCATCGGCTATTTCACACAATCATTTTCAGCGTATCTTTATACTAACAGTAACGTAAGTATGCAGCCCATTGTGAATGAGTTTCATGAGTTAATACAGGACTGTGGTTGCCTAGGCAACCAATAGCATTTGGGAACATTGCGTCTTGATGCTCGAGTATTTTACAATTAATATATTAAGTGTTTCCTTGGCAACGCTTACTCCACGGCTCAACAAACTGCGGAAACAGAAACAGGAACGCCGATTACAGGGACTTGCTCCTTGTTGAAGCAGCGATCTTCAGGTAAGAGATCTAATCACATTTAGTTATTGGATAACAGTGTCCATGTACTTCCCATAATTTCGAGCCCCTTAACACATACTTTTCATTATACAGCGCCATTTTATATCAGAAACACTGAAGGAGATTACGGCTGCAAGTGGCCATTACATGCAGTATTTGCAAAGTTATGCAAGTCGATACATGAGTTAAGACGACATCTTTGGAATAAGGTACGCATTATATTATGCCTGTTTGCAAGTAGATGAGTTGACAAGACACACTATGATCAAGGCTATTCACCTCATTTTGAAATAATTGATACACTAGCACCATACTGTTTGTCTGTATAGTTTGCAGAGAATGAGCGCCAGTTACACCTGCATTTGGAACTGTTGTGAATACAAATATTGAATTCTGGATTTCTGGATAGAAATTAAGGCATTCTTTAAGTTGTGACTATTTGGAGAGACACACGGCCGCATCAGACACGCGGCAAAGGTTCATCTAATTACAGGTACTTGACATTAAGTTTAGTGCACCCTATTTAGCTTTAACAACATGTTGTGTTGGGCACAATTGTTGTGAGAATTGACAAACTGCATCACTAGTAATTAAATGAGCGTTTTTGTTTTTTCTAGTACTACAGAATTCGCCCTGATGAAGGACCAGTATTTAGGTCCGAAATGCATTGGCAGTTTGTTGGAATTCTGCTCCCTCAACTAAAGATGAACTTTGGAAATAAATTTAAAATAACTATAAAGGACTATTGTCTATCTTTACAGATGGAAATCTAACTATTATTTTTTTCTTCAACATTATGTGAAATAGTGAAATATGCTTCAGTAGTTTTTACTACATTACTGGCGACCTAAGGTCTGATGAAAGTTTTTCATCAGACACATTTTTTGTCTAAGGATTGAAGCATGAACAATGTAATATTCTCCACACGCTCTCAGTGTCTAGGTGGTTGTCAGCTGGTTTTGTTAGTGCGTGACATCACAAAATGTGGATACATGCCAAAAAAAAGAACAGGGGAAGAGACTGGTTAGTGAGGTGAACTAAATATATTTTCTATAAGGGATTAGTATATTCATTGGGCAAGCCATATCTGGTGGCTCCTCCTGAGACCACCTCCAAAAGTATCAAATACAAAGTTACAGGTTAGGGAAACGTGTTTGGTGAATGCAACATAGTGTGAGCTTATCATGGACCTTGAGTAGGGATTGGACAGAAAGGGTATTCTCAGCCTTGAAGCCTTGGAGAGATAACAGGCCAAGTGCAACAACTCAAGGTAGTGCGAATCACCCCGAAGGTACTGTTTGTTCCCAGTAAGTTACCTTCTCTGAACTCCTAGGCTCTGAGACAGAACATTCGTCTTTGAACCTGTGTCACATTTGTATTCCCCTGCCTTTAGTTGGATGGGAACAGCCATCTCTATCTGGCTCCAATGAATAGGCACTGTTTGGCAGATTCTGGCCACGTGTGCAGGGACCACAAAATGGATTTCTCTTGCCTGTAAATTATGAGGATTTTTGGTTTAGTTTCCCTGCAGGTGCCCTATCCTTTCTACTTATCTGGAAACTTTTCTTCTCACTGGGTCCTTGGTTGTCTGTGAAAGGCAGCCGTGCTGGAAGTCTGTTCTGCCAGCTTCGACTGGATTGGCCTGTCAGCCTTCTCTGTGTTTCGAGTTCTCAAAGCTTCTCCCATTCATTCTAATGGACCTGGGGCATCCATCTTTATTCGCATGGCTGTCCCTGTTAGATGCATTAAGCTTCAGCAAGCCTTTCATATGAATTCTTATGTGACTTTTGTGGTTTTCTGTTCAGCAAAAGGTATACATGTGTCAGTCTCTAGCTATGTGTGTCAAAAGCATATCCTTTGTGTCTACCAGCACTAAACTAAAATGTCTAATTAACTTTGTGCAGGGATGCTTGTGTGCTTCATTTCGAACATATCTATATCATGGTTTCAGTCGTGACATCATCGCCTCACCCCAAAGTTGAAGTCAGCCAACTTGTTCGATTGATGACAACTGTATCTCTTCGATGCTGTCATTGGGGTATGGTCTAAATGGTTGTCTGAGTGAGTAGTGTTTCTCGCATCTGCGAAACATCGATGTTGGATAGGAGGGGCTCAAAATTATGTACATCTCTCATTTCTCTGTCGTCGAGCTGAGAGCAGGATGGGTGCAATGAGTGTTATGTTTAGGTCTCTTCCCCCTCTGGTCTACAGGTCGACCACACTCCCCAAACTATTCTCCCTGGTCAAGTACAGCTTTGGAATCCATACCTTTGCCACTCATTCCAAGTGGCCAGCACGTCTCACTTGTTCAAGTAAGCTCCAGTTCATGCGGCAGCCATCTCCATCATGTTTGCACCACACCCATTTTCCTGAATAGCTGTGTGGATCTGGGGGAAAGGAGAACCTTGTACCTGGTGGGAACAGAGGACACTGCTTCAGGTGTGATTGCAATACATCAAAGGTCTGCATTTCTCCATCTGCTTTCATCTTTAAGTGCAGGTCTGATCATTGCATAATCGCCTCAGTCAGTGTTCCATTATCTCCATCATGGGAAGGCACGTGCATGTAACAGGAAGTTCCAATTGTTTTGAAAACGCCTCCCTCCATTGCTGTGAGAAGATCCAGGACATATCTGTTCTGTCTGGTCATCAACCTGACAGCTCTCAATTCCTCCTTGATAGCATTGAACCCCTTGACGGTCGAGTTTATTGTCTGCAACAGTTCCCATCTTGTTATATGGTGCCATTTGGTGTTCAAACTTGCCTGAATTCCTGGGATCACTGATGCAAAAAACCTTTCAGTCTTTCTGACCAGTCTGTGCTCTGCTGGCATGGCGTCTAATACTTCTTCCATCTTGGTTGGGATTTAGTTTCCTCCCTTCACTCGTCTCAGCTCTGCAGTCCTTTTGTTCCTCTGGTGTGCATCCATTTTTGGGAATCCATCTATTTGTATATCTTTCCAAGGCACCACTAATGCTGGTATGTTCAGTTGTACTAGAGAGCATGTCCCTCACCAGTTTGGCGGTAGTTGCCTGTATGCTTTGGATCCACAGGCCCAGTAGTGATGAATTAGTACTGCAGTAACGACTTTCATGCCTGATATGATTGGCATAGGACCTGCTTCATTCTCCACCCAGGTGAGCAGTTTTGCACTTTCTGCCCATTCTTTGCAGCAATCTGTTGTATTGTGCCTGTCTTAGGTTAGGTGGGTTGTGATGTCATGTGGAATGTTTATGTGTGGATGATGGAACCTCCTGAGTGAGCGTTCTGTGCAGTGGCAGTTACAGCAGGCTAGCCCTGGGTGATGGGAGCCGGAGTTTTGTCACAGCTAATGTCCTTTATGTCTTCATGTGGATTGTAACTAAGAACCTGGAAATAAAATTACCTGAAGTTAATCTGAAGTGCCTGGAACCTACTTTTCAACAATGGCGATGAGTCGGTCTTTGGTAACCTACGTGCCACAACCTGAAGGACTGGGGACCCTGCTGAAGGGGGTGCAGGAAGGACGTACTACTGGAGAAGGACAACACTGCCCCCAGAAACTGTAAATCCCATCACCCAGGGCGCAGGGGGAGCCGGAGGGAGAAAGCCCCATTGTTGGTGGGGACCAGCGCTCATAAGCTGTGAGCAAGCTGGGCCCCAGGGGGTCGTCAGCAAGGAGGAGGAAAGGAGTTGGCTGAAGACTGCAGTTAGTCAGACTGAAAGGGCTGAAGACTGCAGTTAGTCCAGGGCCCTCATAGCCATTGGTACCGGTAGCTGGGACTGAAAGGCCTCATAGCCAGAGGCACCGGCAGCTGTGTGTGAAAGGACAGCTTACTCCAGGGATGTACATGAGCATGTGATAATACTTTATCTTGCTGGCACAGTGGAGGCGAAATGGGAAATGGGACTGTATGCCCCTCAAAGCAGCCTAATGCAGCCGACATGTGAATGTGAGTCTGGAAATGCGTGGCACTGCAGCCCTGATATTCGTTTTATTATGACCGCAGGCTCCATCAAAGAGCTCCAATGTGGGCAGGCTGTCCGTTGCTCAGCTGCATTGAGGAGCGTTTGGCTGCCACCGTAAGAATGGTGACGTCACTGGTGGAGCGCACAGTTTTGGCGATCACATGGAGCGCTGACTGTGTAGAAGTTCCGATTAGAACTTTAGTCAGCGGCAGAGTATCGCGCCCCTCACTGAAGTCATGGTGTTCCGGAAAGGCATCTGTTTTTGCAAGGACGGATGCGTATTGGATCTGGTATGAAAACAAGTCGAGTGGCTAAAGGAAAGGACCTTCAGGAATCGATGTAACGTGATGTTCTCACGTGGTTGGGACGCCTATGGGAACAGCCTTTTATCGTGTCATGCAGTTTGATATTCCGCAGTCGCTCTTCCTAGCTGAGATGTTCTGTGGAGGACAATGAAACACTTCTCATCTTTTGGAATTGGAGCGGTGCCACTTTGCATGACTAACGGCGGACTGTCGAAGTGTCCGCATGTGAAGGTGACGCTTACCGTCAGCAGTAATGAAGACAAGCCAGTTGTGTCGCAGTCGGTGGAACGTTGGGTAGCAGCTAACTAATACGTGATATTGGTGGTGGAATAATGACACATGTCCATGGTAATATTTGTTGATTACATTCCTCGTTAATCTCTGTTTTATTAAGGATAATGCTGGATGTTATGTAATCGTTTCCAATGTTATGTCATAGTGGCGAGGAAGTCCACTTAAGTATTTGAGACTTGTAGATTTCTCATTATATGCGGACTGCACATTCTGTGTTTTCAGATGTATTCTTCTCAAAATGCTAGTATGTGCCTCAGTTTTCACTTGGGTGCGTCTTGCAAATGAGGAATGCGTAGGAGATAGGCTAAGAACGCATGTGCACTTGGATTGTGAAAATGTTATGAGTGAAGGCGTGTGTGATAGCTTTAATCATTTGAGGATTTTCAGCAATGTCGTTCATGATATTAATGCCTACCTATGGCAATGGACTTTTAGGTCTGTTAGACCCTGAAAAGGCTATGGACAGATAGGTAAATGAAAATGTAGGGTATGGGTATATTGTTTTACTTGCTGCAATATCGGTTATAACATTTATTAGTTAATATGCATTAGTTTCATTGCAGTTTTGTCTCATACAGCAAAACATACAGTGAATGTTATCAATGCTACGTGAATGAATGTTATCATTCTAAGTGTCATGATACTGCGTATGTTGTGGATGTAGAGGATCAGTGAGTGTGTTTTTGGGTTGCACTCACGGTGAGGACAGATTGTGCATGTGATTTATTTTAGATATGCAAAGTAATCCATGTGAAAATGTATGGTTGATATAGCTTGGAAAATGTAGTTTGTGGGAACTATGTTCTTCTTGCAAATGCATGTGTTTGGTATGGTACAGTATTTGGTGAGAGTTGAACAGTTTTTGCTGTTGTTCTATACCGGGGTAGCGCCTCGGTTCTTCTAAGATGAAGAGGTTTGGTTTCCCAAATCTTGGACTTTTCGGTCTGGTATGGAGTTTATTTTTTTTTGGTAAAGGTTTAACAGCCATGTGGTTGTTATAGAGTGAGGTAGTGCCTCTGCTCTTTGCAAAGGAGTTTTGTATTTTACAATTCTTGGTTTGGGTGTTTGTCTGTTCTAGGGACTTTATCCTATTCTGCAGAGGTAGAACAGCGATGTGGGTGTTTTATGGGGAGGTAGCGCCTCCTCTAGGGTTTGTTATCTTTCTCATGGCAGAGGACAGTAGCTAGCTGGGTAAAGAGGTAGCTGGGGACGCCTGGTAATGACCTGTTTAGTGTGGGGTATGGTGTGTCCTGAGACCATGAGAAGATTGTTCTCTATGTTACTTGTGGTATTTATTGTGGATTTTGTTGTATCCATGGGTTCAGCAGCTCGTCTTGTGGTAGGATATTTTCCTTGCGAATAAGATTGTTTAGTTTTATGTGTGAGGATGCCATATTTGCACATAAGATTGTTTAGTCTTTTCTTTACCAGTTTTTGATGTTGGCATTGGGAGTACGTGGCCACTGCTCCCAATGTGTTTGGAAGGCTTGTACAACCTGGTCTGGTGTAATGTGTATTGTGTTGAGTCCATGGGTGTTTGTGGTTTCTGTGGTGTTATGTGTTTCCACTTTGCGAATCCCTATTGGAGTGAGGTTGTGGTTGGTTTTTTTTGGAGGCTTTGAGGTCTCAGTTCTCTAGAGTGGCAGTGTAGAGGCCTGCTGGAGGTCCAGGGTGGCAGCCTGGACACCTGCGTTGTTGTAGGCAGGGGCAGGTGGTAGGAGTTGTAGCAGTTTTGTGGTGGTTTAGGAATATAGGTGAAGTAGCCCAGTTTCAGGATTTGTCAGGTCCTGGGGTGAGAGCCCAGTTGTCTGTTGGTGGCAGGAACAGGCATATGGATGACAGTATTTTTACGATTGGTACATGTAATGCAGATTGTCAGGGTGTGATGTTTTGATGGTTTGGTTTGGCTGCGGAAGTGTCCGTATAACTTGGTAGGTGGTAGTTGTGTTGTTCTGGTATGTGTCCTGTTCTGTGCGTGGTTGGTTTGTAAAGGAGGGAGGTGTGTTGTATTGTGCCTGTCTTTGGCTAGGTGGGTTGTTTTGTCATGTGGAATGTTTATGTGTGGATGATGGAATCTCCTGAGTGAGTGCTCTGTGCAGTGGCAGTTACAGCTGGCTGGCCCTGGGTGATGGGAGCCGGTGTTTTGTCACAGCTAATGTCCTTTATGTCTGCATGTGGATTGTAACTAAGAACCTGGAAATAAACTTACCTCAAGTTAATCTGTCACTATTCCAACTTCCCCTTTGTTTGATCCATAAATAATGTACTCTATTGTCTAGTCAGTGCACCAATAGCAGCCTATTGTTTCTTGGGACTTGATGTAACTATCTTCATACAGGAGCATCTTCTTGGACATCCACCTTAGTGTGGGCCACTTTCCTTGAAATCACCCCCTTGCAGAGGCATTGTGCTCTGGATGTTGGGATTTCTATTGCTATGAATGTTCTAGAAGGGCTCATCTCATAGGGGATGAGGAAGCACACATAGCAGCTCTCCCTTTTTGTCTCTCTCCCCACCTTGGTCATGTGCTGATACCACACATTGTTAGCTACATTGGCCGAATCATCAAGGTATGCGTTTACATGTTCTAAATATATATATGCACTTCACCTGAGTTTTTGGCAGCGCTAGCCATCTGACCAGATATGGTTTCCGTAAGAGCAGGGATAGGGGTTGCATTAGCAGGTATCAAAGCATATGCATCAGACAATGCAATCTTTTGTAATGCAGAGAGGGTAAAGAGGTAGAGACAGCAGAAGGCAAAACATATCACTACAATAAACCTTGCAGCAACTTCTGTGTTTTGTACTGTTGGATTTCTTTTATATTGTTTATAGAGTCCATGAAACCATTTGAAAAAGTAATTGAAATACATTATTATTGCTGTGTTATGTTAATCAAGCTCTCCTGCAGTAGTACTGTTCCAATGCAGCAAGAAACAATTGTTCACAAACAAATCGGATCTTCGCATTACTGAGCAGTGCAATGACAGGTTTATGATTTTATGTTAGTGCTGGGTAAGTGTGCGCCATGTAAAGAAGGAAAGCATAAAAGAACACTTTAGGCAATATGATTGGTCCATATAGTGCGACAAGTTTTGAAAAGTGCTCTTCAAATGTGTGCAGGTGTAAAATGATTTTGTCACAAGTCAGTCCACGCTTTCACCATGTATATATAGTGTAAGGAAAAACCAGTGTCCCTTTTCTAAATAACAGGGTGCATATTATAAATAACAGTGTGTCTATTATAACTTTTCATTTTGCTCTTGCCTCACTCTGGTCTGCCACCTCGCTTGCACATGTTGCAGTGTTTCTTCTTCTTATTGTTCTTCTTGTTGCATCCGATCATCTACGAGTTTGGCTGAGGAGGCTCACCTCTGTAGGGCATGACGTCTCCAATATAGTTCCAGACTTTTTTTTCAGCAAGCTTTACTGCCTTATCCTTTCCTGATCTACCGAGTAGGGGCCCTAAAGTAGGGGTTTATACCAGGAGTGAACAACGTTCTGCAAAAATACTTTATCTCCCGGATAAAGAAGGGGTTGTTTAAGCAGTTCAGAGTCTTTTACTGTTGCGTTATCTTCCTCATCCTTCTTCTACCTCCCCTGCCATGAAGATTGGAGCTGTTGAGAGATAAAAGAAGCACTAGCCATCATTGAAGCAACATAGTGACCATTTCATCACCTAAGACAGTAGATGTAATCTGGGCATCTGTCAGTGCTCTAGTGGGAGGAGGCATCATCCTGTCACCACCTCATGAGGGCTAAAATGCTGATCGGATCCAGGATAAAGTGTACGGGAGGGAAAGCCCAAAATAAGCTCAGGACAAAGGGCTATCAGTAACAAAAGAACACAAGGGGAGATGTCCTGACTGGAACAGTCAAAGCTAATTGCAATTTATTGGGATGCAAATAAAATTTGATATGTATCTGATCCCCTGTTATATCTCTTATTTGTACATATCCAGGGGCAAGATGGGAGAGCACCAAGGAGAAAGAGTATACCACAAGTACTTAGTTAATATAAAACTGGGAGTATTTTTTATTTTCTTTCCTCAGTCAAATGTTCACTTTTAAACAAACAGAAATTGCATAGACCCATAAGTAGTACAGGAATTACGTTATACAATTCAACACAACAAAAACAGATTGATGCATAAGTGTATCATCAGGTGACATTCTAAGAAAAAAAGCCTATATACACACAAATATCTTGTCATGTTTAGTACATTTCGTGTTCTTCTCATTAAGCACCTTAGATGAATAAAGGGTATGTGACACGTGTACCTCTATCTAATAGGACCAACAGAACATTTTGTTGCTCTAACATGGAACCTTGGATAGGTCTAACAGAAGCCAGGCTAGAGGGTGACCAAAATGGATCGACGTCACTGACATAAATCAAAACCAATTGTAAAACGGGGACCTATAAACCCCTAAGTGGGGAAGGGACCCTAGACGTTTCGGCTAGACAGTGGATCACAGCCTTCTTCATGGATCCAAGGTTTGGAGGACCCCTTACACAGGACAAAGTCCTGGGTGATAGCCAACTGGCTAAAATGAAAATCCAGTGGATGACTAATGGAAGATGGTGATTGCTTCTGGAAAGGTGGAGCTGGAGTAGAAAATTATGACCCCGGCGCTTGGGCAATCAAAATATCGAGGAGCCCGAGTGGCCGGCTGAGGTAACTGGAGGACCACGGTGGACTGGGACCGTTCCAGTCTGTAATATGTGAGCTGCGACAAACGCGTTCGATTTTGGGCTTGGCGGGGCACAGAATGAAGCTGTCCCAGAAACTCTACTATCTGAGTAACGGGTAATGAGCTGTACTCCTCGTGAAATATCGTGTTAAGTGCATGTTTACATGTGTAAAGTGATGTTTCAAATTTGTTTACTCTGGTAAAATATGCTGCTTGCTTTGATTCTGTGTCAGCGGCTTCGTTGCCACTGGAGACCCCATCCTCCCCCATTGTGTGTGCCTTGCACTTCACGACTGTTATGGCTGATGGGAGTTGTAGTGCGTCTTTGAGTCTGGCCAAAATTGGTGTGTGCATCACAGTGATCTCCTCCTCCTTATGTGCTTCTAATGCCATGATGAGAGCCACTAGTTTTGCCACTTGCGCTGAAAAATGTGAAGGCTATCTCACGCTTGTTCCTACTTTGACTTTTCTGCTTGGTTATATTTTTTACCACTGCTGTCCCAGTATGGTTTTCCCCGTCGTCTGGTCTATAGGTTGAAGGCTCATCAATAAAAAGTGCTTTTCCTCCTTTAAGTGCATTTTCTCTTACTGCAGGGATGTCGTCAGAAGGTACTGCATACATGGCACAGTTGAGTACATAGTCTCCCTCCTTTACTGGTTCTGCAATAAGTGTCACTGGGTTTACAATTCTGCAGCTTACTACCATCATTGCCTCATTCGAGATCATCACCTTGTATCCTGATGCTCTCTGTATGGTCAGTGTGCTATTGGGCTTTTTGAGAATGACAAAAAAGGGCATGCTCTACATAAAGCATGTACTACAGCCCATTGTGATGATTGCTGACTTCTCTACTGCAATGTAGAAGCAGCAAATGCTTGTTCACAGGGATGGTGTCCTCTCATTACTCGGTCTAATTGCCCACTGTAATAATCTATTGGTTAGTGCCCAAAGGTCATTTTCTGTGTGAGCACTGTAGTCATCATTGCTCCATTGGAGTGTGAGAACAAATACAACTCATGATAATCTGGAATCTCGAACATTGGAGATGTACATATTGACCCTTTTAGTTCATCTAATGCTTCTGTCATTTCTTGTGTCCATGTCAGGGTACAGTACCTCCTCTGAGCCTCCTGAAGCTCACTTAAAAGGTGTTTTGTGAATATGCTGTAGTCAAAGACCCAATCTCTGCAGTAATTACAAAGGTCCAAGAATTGCTGCATTTCCCTTACGTTCCATGTTGGTTGCCTTCTGAAGATCGCTGCCACTATTTCTGGGATTACCTTCGTACCTTCCGTGATATAATCTGTCCGATATACAAAAACTTTGCTATTACAATATTGCAGATTCAACTTGTCCACCTTGCAATCCTCTTCTGCTAACACAGTCAGCAATTGTACAGAATCTTTCTTTCACTGTTTTTTTGACTTGCTACAAATCAAGATGTCTATGTACTGGATAATCATGCTGTCCAGATGTATGTTCCCTAGGTCTATTTGGAGCACCCTATTAAATATGGAGGGTGCTTCACAGTGCCATTGAAGAAGACTTGTGCGTTTTCACTTGGTTTGTCTATATAGGAATGATGTCAGGTCCTGTGACTCCTCATGGGATAGAGAAGAAAGAGTTCTTCAAATCTATCACGTGAAGTGAGGAGCTTCCGGACGGAAGAATACTACCTAGTATTGATGCTGGATTGGGAACTAGAGGGAATTCTTCTTTGACAATATTGTTAAAAGGCTGAAAATTCTGAATAAAACACCATGATCCCCCTGTTACCTTCTTCACTGAGTACACCACTGTGCGACACTGTGATTCTGATGGCACCAAAATTCCTTCCTGTGCTAATGCAAAGATTGTCTCAAAAATGCTTTTGTCTCCTTTCCTGGACAAACCATATTGTTTTTCCCTTGGTAAGATTGCCAGTGGCTTGAGCTTGATTTTAGCAGCTCCCACTCCCTTCAACAGGTCCACATAACACTTGGCAATCGTGCTGAATCCACGCTCGGACTGTCCTATAGGGTGATAGAGCAATGCCCGAACCAAAAACACAGAATGCTACTGTGGGCTCTTTTTTTGACCAATGTGGGCCAGTTTGATGAGTTGCTTGACCACGCGTCTAGTAGTTTCGACCAATGTTGCTGAATAACTATTCTTTAAAATGCACAATTTCCATTACATTTTATCAAAATATTCCCCCTTGGGTGCAATTCAAACAGTCTGTCACAAAAGGATTGAATTGCCATTTGCAAATGTGGGACACTTTTTCATTGGTGACTGCAACAATTGTATGCCCCAGTCCAACCCTAGCTAAATCTTCCTCAAGAAATGGTGCTGGTGACTTTTTCAACAGGGCCATTCTCTGTGGCACCTCCCTATGATGGATTCTCAATGACTAGGACTTATCGATGCTCATATAGATCACAGTCTCGAGATCCAAATAGTGATTCTCAGAATATTTCCTCATCCGTCAAGTCAGTCAGTCTGTGCCCTTCTCCTACCGCCATTACTGTTATCCATGGCTGTCCTAAGTCATTGGTACTGTTTAGTACTACATTCTTGTCTCTTTGTATAGATGTCTCTAGTTCCATTGCGAACACTTGTCCCTCATTCCCGTCTATGGGGATCTGAATAGAAACTCTTTGGGTATCGAAAGCAATTTACCTTGCATCCCTGGAAGCCATGCTAATAGTACTTCCACTCCATATTAAAATAACTCTGGGTTCGCAGGCACCTCCCTCTCTACAGTCTGACCGCAAAAGGCCTGAATTAATTATTGTGCGTTCATGTAGTGAATTCCTTGGCTGAGTACAGTGTCTACTGTTCAGTGAATTAAATGGTCATGTTGAGTCGCCTCATCGTGCCCCTACCCATTATTTTGAACGCTGTCTGTTAGGAATATAAAAGTGTCGTGGTAAAGCTTTTTTTTCCTATAGAAATCAGGAGTTCGCCAGTGAAAGAAACCAAATCTGTAGCCCCAGTGAATACCTGTGCATTCATGGCAATGCTTGACATTAAGTATTTCCCCTCACTAATACAGGATTGAGTCGCCCTCAAATCCACAAGAAAAGAGAATGTTTTGTCACCTATGGTCACCCCACGCACATGGTTCTTCTCTCGGGTCGGGTGTAACAGATAGGATTGAACATATCAGGTCCATCTTTGGGCTGTCCTATTGTGGGTACATGGTCATCCCTGTCACTGTGAAGGGGTGGCCCCACACCACAGTCGCTCCCCCTAGTTTCCTTACAGGAGTCTACAGTGTATAATCTGTATGTTTTGTGGCTATGGCATTCTGCTGTACATGTGCCTGCTGTGTTGTCTCTGGTGGTTGTGTGTACTCCTGTGTCTGCAGTACTTATCTTATGGGCTGTTGTGACCATCCCGGTGTCTTCTGCGCCAGTGTCATTGACTGCGCATATGTCTGCGTCTGCATGTGATCTTGGGCATAGTAGTCGGGCTGTTCAGTGTGGTATGTCGATTGATAGGTCACCCCCGCATTCTGCTGCATTCCAGCTCCATTCCTGCACTGTCTTGCTATGTGACCTACTCTACCACACGTTGACTTTGCTGCATTGGATATCCGAAACCTCTTTCCCGGCGCACACTTGTCCCTTGTTGCCAATGACTGATATCTTCTCTCCATGCAAAACCTCCCCCTGGCATCTTTTGTCGGTTCTGTGTGTTTTAAGTAACTACTCCCTATTCACTCATAAACATAGCCCTTTCCATTGTATACTTTGATAGATTCTTCTGTACTAATTCTGTTTCTTCTTGTTTCCTTTCTCAAGGTTCTTTCTCGTGTTTTCTTGCATTAATCGGAGATGGTTTCGTTTTCATCCCCACTATCTTTAATTGCTTCTATACCTGCTCTGGTAGTCCTTTCCTCAATATATGATCAAATAGTTCTACTGTTTTATACCATGATTCCCTCATCTCAAGACGCCAACACTCTTGTATCCTGAATATACCGAGGTGGGTCTTCGTCCTCACACATTTTGCATGCCATAACCGTGATTATGCCAGAGGTGTCTGGGTACTGAACTCCCAGAGCCTGCCATTACAGCCGCTCTGCTGTTGTCAAACAGTGTGCCATTGTACGATGTACTCTGCCCGTTTCCACACATTGTCAGCTACCTCCCCAAGGATGGCTGAAAGGAAGCTCTTCATGTCGTCCACTGCTAGTGTAGTCCCTGCATCAGTATTTCTAACTCATATATCCGCTTCCCCACACCTGAGGTCAATGAGGGCAACTTGCACCTCAAATTATCGTTATCCATCTGTTGCCACTGTATATATTGTGGTCATCCACCACCCTTTTCTAGCAATGGGAACTGTATCAATTCTACGCCCCTATAATGCTTCCCTACATCTTTGGTGGTAATGAACGCTCTCATTATGCTCGCTCTTTTCTGTCCTGGTAAAGCCCTCAGCCTATGCGCATATGCAGTAACTTAGTCTACGCTATGTGATCTATCTTTGGGACGCTGAAGTCATCCGCCAGGTCCCAACTTACTCTTCCCAATGTGTTCCGCTCCACCCAATAATGTCTTCTGATTGGTGCTTACTTCCCTGGGAGGGCGAGATGGCCTCCTCCCTTCGTCATTGTCACTTTCTCCTATGTCCTCATCCAACCCCATTCTTCCCCCACTAGCAGTGCTGCCGTCTTCACCCTCATCTTCAAAACTAAGTGTCCTTAACAGGTGTTGCCCCTGCGGCTTCCATGTGATTCTGTTCAATGAATTATTTTCCTCCCTCAATGGATACCCCACTATACTCCTGCTTGGTTTTGGGGAAGGGGCACCATCCCTTCTGCTCCGATACAGTATTCCTATTCTTCTACATATGCCCTCTTCCTCATCATCGTTTAACTATGTTGGTCCTGTCATAATGTCTGCTAAATCATGATGCTCTTTAATTAGCCTCTCAATCTTTAACTTTCTTTTCTCTCTCTTGACCTGTAATTGCCTCTCCTTTCCCTCTTTCGCCATTCTCCTCAGTTCTTCCTCTATCAGCTTCTGGCTCTCCTTCTCTTTTGCTTTCACCTTTTGTTTTCTCAGTCGTTCTTGTTCCTCTCTCTCCTCCCTCTCTCTTCTCTCTACTTCCTCTATTATCTCTGCCCATTCCCTGTCTCATTCTTCCTTCTTCTTGCATCCCTGAGCTTCCCCGTCTGTGCTTGTATGCTCGCATGTATTTCTCCCATCTAGTTTGAGCAATATCTGTCTTCCTATCCACTCATTCGATGGCACTGTTACTTCGCTAACCCTACTGCGTTCTGATGCCCCTTCATCGTTCTTCATCAAATTCGTGTACAGGTGCAGCTCATTGGATCATCGCCTATAGCATCTATACTCTTGCTCACTTGCTTTGCACCACTAAGGGTTGCCTCGCAGCTATATGCGGATAGTGCATATAGAGTATTGGTATACCCTGCCACTGCTTTTAGCTTTTCAAAGGGGTAAAATCCCTGGCTTTCTGTTGCAGGGTCTGTGGTTTGAGAAGGAGGAGGAAGAAGAGGAGGAGGAGAAGGAAGAGTGTGTGTGCTTCGCCCCTGCATCATGCTGGCTTAGAATCCACTCCCTCTTGAATGGGTCCTCCCCCTTGTGCTCAAACATTTTCCAGTGGTCCAATATAGCTTATAGATCAATGTGTTACCGTTATTGGCGACATGTAAATACGTGGCCATTTTTTGCAGCACATATTTGGAAAAACTGCCCTCCCGTGGCCATGGCTTAGCTATTTTACCATCTTTATAGTGAGTCCATTCTGCACGATACTTACGTATTTTGTCTTGATACCGCAGAAGGGACTTTCACAAATGCTTATGCAGTGGGTCCCCCATGGTGGCATGTCACTTTCTGACTGCTGATACTTGACCTCAAGTCGGGATTTTATTTTATTTTTTTACATGTTTTAACACTTTATCAAATTGTATATTTCACAATCACCATCAATTTTCAATCAGCTTTCCCAAAACCATAATACGTCTCAACAGAAAACGTTCCAACAGTTTATCTGGCTCACCCTCATCAACAAGGGCATGGTCCGTGCACCGCCCACACTGTGTTCTCTGTCCTCAAAGGCTGACCTGCAATTCTTTCATGCGCTCATCGATCCTCGTCCCACCATGTCTGTGCCCCACTACAGGCCTTCACCTCCACAATAATTCTCTGTGTCCTATTTATCAACCCTATATGTGACGTTACAGGTCTAAGGCAAAAGTCTCTATACTTCAACTGCACCCCAAATGTTTTAAAGTACCTGAACAGCATAACATATACTGAGAGAAAATTGGAGGTAAGTTGAATGCGCCAGTTTCATATATGGTACTCTGTGTTATATTCAGTGTTTTTCAAAAAGTCATTAGACGAAATAGGTTAATTCCAATCTTTATTCTGATTTGGAATGGTGCTCCAGCTGACAGGTGTTTCGACCCTCTGGGTCGTTATCAAGGCTGTACATATGTGAATAATGATATGGTTAAATATTTGTAACAGAAAGAAAATAAAAAGTGCACAATATGAAGATCATAACATAATTGTGTTAACCAGATGATCATAACATAACAAAAAATCATGGCATAGGTGTGTTGACCACAAAAGGTGAAAATCATTCATCAAGCAATTGGTATAAAATAATAAATTAGAAAGACAAGTGTGTCACCCAGAATAGTTGGTATCCATACCATGGTTCAGAAGGATGTAGGTTGACATCATGGCAATTGCGGTGACCATAAAAAGAAAACAGCAAATTGCATTGAGAGTGGAAAAAATGGTAGAATTACATGTGTTGTACAAAAAGTGCTGAGTACCAGTTCCTTTACAGTGACATGCTTATGGGAACATCACATGGGCACAGTGCAAAAGTGAATGCTTTTGAGACGGAAGTGGTGGTAGAGCTAAGGAATATGGAGAGTAGAGGTTTTTGGAGTTGAAGAATACGGCTGGAGAGAAAACGGTGATGGGGTAAGCAAGAAACGGAAAACCATAGATATTGAGGGTAAAGGATGTGAATAACTTTAATGTAAACAAAAAATTCCAACACCAGCGTGTTTCAGTGCGGCAACCACAAATCCATAAGAGGGTTAGTATTGGGTAACAAAGTTAAATATCAGCTGTGTGACAGCTAAGGCATGACGTTTAATAACTAAAAAAGAGAGACAAACATACCGTCTGTTATTAATAAAAGGCCACTGGTGGCAAGTAGGCAGGGTCAGAGTAGTGGTGCTATCAACCTGCATGAGAATAAACATCTAGTGAGCTCACTATTCATGGCCCGAACCCAGGTGGATGGGTGTCAGAAAATAAAGATAACTTAGCCTGCTTGTAATATATTCAAAATAGTAAAGGTAGTGATTTAATATCTGGATAAGAGGTTGAAAAATCTGTAGGACAAGAAATGAGGGAAGAAATGAGAAAAGAGCGGGGATGTGTGCTGGAACGTGTACGATCATGTGTTGCCAGAACAACCAGATAGCCAAGGATGAGATAGTAATTACCTGTCATTGCGCTAAAATGCTGTTAGAAAAAAGTGCCGGGGCAAAATCCCCATCTTAACGTCATGTGCGAAACGCTGTGTATGAGCAGCAAGCATAAGAACGCTACCGCAGGCGCAGCTGTGATGTGATGCACCAATAGTGTGTGTGACGTCACGCGCAAGTGATGCGCATGACGTCACACGCACTTAGGTAAACAAATGACGTCACGCGTTCACTCGTGAACGCATCTATTTGGGTAAATGCTGGATAATGAGCGCAAAATTGGGCGTTAGAAAATAGCACAATGAGAATGTGCGATTAGAAAAGTTTGCTGCTTGGTAAAATTGAAAAGTATGGGAGATCATTCTATTTATGCAGTGGAAAGCAATACAATATTCATCTGTTGACTGTTCCAATGTGACGTTCCCATATGTGCATGACAATTTCACAATCAATGCTTAGTAATAAATATGGGATTGCTGATGATTGGGAATGCAAACAATAATAATAATGCATCAATGATCTGTGCTTGTAGGCGACATGGGGAGGCTGTGATAGATCTAGTATTTTTCAACAACATTAAGATACCATAGTAGTGCATTGACAGCAAGTCTGAAACATCAAATTGGACATAAATAATCATCATATTGAATTGTGAGTTAAACACAAATATTTAACAACAAATTGGACATTACTAGTCATAGGGCCTCATTAGGACCCAGGCGGTAAGGGGTTTACGGCGGCGTAAACAGCGCCGACCCTTACCGCCTGATTCCGAGGTCCCTTAGCGCCATGGAGGATTTAACACCTGCTTTTAGCAGGTGTTAAAATCCATGGCGCTAAGGGACCTTGTTGTTAATTACGCCACCGTAATTTACGGTGGCGTAATTAATGCCTTCCCCACTCCCATTATGCCCTATGAGGCAAAAATGGGAATGGGGAAGGGTAAATGGGGATTGGGGACTTACCGCCCCGCCAACCTCGGAATGGGGCGGTAAGTCCGCCAACCACCAATGCGTAAACATAGTTTACGCCATGGTGGTAAAGGTACGACCCAGGCGGTAATTTACCGCCTGGGTCGTAATGAGGCCCATAGTATTGAATAACTAGATTTATGAGAGAAATCTGGAACAATGTCAGATGCCAAATGATATGTCAATGGGAATGGTATTTGGTAAATACCAAATATGTTATCAGATCAGATTGGACATTATTGGTCATCATATTGAGTTGTAAGTTAAACACAAGTATATATCGGCAAATTGTACATGATTAGTCATCATAATGATTATCTAGGTTCATGATTGAAATCTGGAAAACATACCAGATGTCGAAGGGTATACTGTCATTGGGAATAACATGAAATAAATGCTAAACTGGCCATAGGAATACATGCATTTCGTGGTCTGTGTTGAGACCTATGTAAGTACAGCGAAAATGGCAAATGAGCTTTGATTCTAATTGTCTAAGTTTAAGGCATGTGTTGCCACCTCGTTTGCCACATTTCACTCAGCTTAAGCCTATAAAACGGATATCAGCTTTGTTGTCGATTTGGTGTTGGGTTTGGCAGTGCATTGCCAGGGGCAAATTGGTATCATGTTTGGTAAGGCTTGAGAAATGTTCTCTAATGCGTGTGCACAAATGTCTTATAGTGCTGCCTATATATATAGTTTGTGACAGACACATATGATCGCATATACAACTAGTTTTGATTTGCAATTAATAAAATCTTTGATTTGGATGTGTGTCCCACTTATATCTGCATATTCTTGACAGTTGTGGAGTGCGAATTGGCATTGGTTGCAACTGCCACATTTATAAAAGCCAACACGCTGTTTCAACCATAGAGAAGACATTGCGGTATCTTGCGGATTAAAGAAAGAAGGACTAAGTTGGTTCCTTAGTGTATTAGCTTTAGTAAAGGTGAACTTGGGTCTTGGTGTGATATAGGGAATAAGATCTTTGTCCAAATGGAGTATAGGCCAATGTTTGGAGGTGAGTTTGTATAGGGTAGATGAGTCTTTTGAGAACTGCGTAATAATTGAAATTGGTCTCTTTTCGTTTGAGACTGGAGTGGACTGTTTTTGGCACCTACTAGGGGGTAATATTTGGAGTGTTTTGGATGCAGCCTATCCAACCTACGTAATACTCACTTTGTACCATACTTACCTGGGGCAATACTAACAAGGACACTGTCTATTATAACAACCCCTAGTTCCTTCTACTGCAGCATAACATATATACGGCCATCTTCCGGTCCTCCAATCACAAGGATTTCCAACAAATACATGGCCCTTCTTCTATACTGTCGTAATAACATCTCCATGAGATAAACTAAGAAACCACCTTCCGCGAGCTACGCTAGCGCCTAGACTCAGGATGCAATACATAAATCATCTGTAACTGAGCTATCTGCCTAGAACAGATATCCTTTTTTTGTCTTTTCATACTTTTCATCCATAAACCAGCTAATTCCAAGAGTAGAGGTATACTTTTTCTTGTCCTTTCTTTTCCTTCTTTCATCCGTAACTTTAAGCTAAACGTCTAGAAACAAGTATTCTTCAGAACAACACAAAACAACCGACAAACAAAAACATCCCTTTCCCAATGTTTTTAGTATGGCTGAGTCTATACTTACAGTCTACGAATCCGCTGAAACCCTCAGCACCGCCTTTCCCCCAGTCTGCCTCTCTGCCGTCCGGTCTCCTTAGCGTCCCATGGGAAGCGGGTAGGAATTTCTCCAAGGCGGTGCCTGACGACCTCTCAGCTACATATGGTTTTCGGTCCGGTCCTCGTGGGTCACAACGCAGCTCTGAGGGCACACAGCGAGACGTGTTCTTATCGCCAAAGGGGTCTTATCAACCCTATTCTGCTACCATCTGTTTTAGTGGCCAGAGGACTATTAACAGCCTCCCCATCTACATGAAAGAGGAACTAGGCCCTGGAAATCCCCTGCACCAATTACAGAAGACCCAGCCATAAGACAAAGGTTTACTGCCTTTATTACACATTCAAAGGACATGGATTGCAGCATGAACAATGCAATACTCTCCACAAGCTCTCAATGTCTAGGTGGTTGTCAGCCAGTTTTTTTTAGTGCGTGACATCACAAAATGTGGTTTCTTCCCAAACAAACTAACAGGGGAAGAGATTGGTTAGTGAGGTGACCTACATATATTTTCTTTGAGGGACTGGTATATTCATTGGGTAAACCATATCTGGTGGCTCCTCCAGGGACCACCTCCAAAAGTATCAAATAAAAAGTTACAGGCTAGTGAAAGGTGGTTGGCCAATGCAAAATAGTGTGAGCTTATTGCGAACGATGAATAGGGATTGGACGGAGTGGGTCTTCTCAGCCTTGGAACCTTGGACAGGTACCAGGCCAAGTGCAACAACTCAAGGTAGGGGGAACGACCCCAAAGGTGCTACACATTCCCAATAAGTTACCTTCTCTGATCTTCTAGGCTGTGAAACAGAACATTCACCTTTGAACCTGTGTTACATTTTGTCCATGGCACACATCACATGTAACAACACAACACTGAAGAAAATAGCACATCAGTGTGAGAGACCATTTTAATAAAAGGTGAGAAGCTGGCAGCCCATACAGATCCTACAGAAAAACATCATGTGGACCCCTATATGTGCACTGTCAGTACAATCACAGAAACACAAAATGGCCACATGTGGTAGCAGGTGAATGAATGAGATCCATGCTTGTGGAATGGGACATAACACTTCCAAGGAAACACACAAGTATCCAGGAGAGCTCAGTTAAAAGACCATTGCATAGCAACTCAAAATATATGTTATGCTGCAGATGGACGTCATTGCGAGATATCTCGTCCAGTATGCTCTGTTGAGAGGTACTGGCCTGCAGCAACTCCTGCTCCCAGTGTGCCTGCCAAAATAGTGGCCCCCATGTGTGCGTGGCCTATGGCCACGAGAGGAAGATGGCCATGTAAGTTAGGAACTGTCTGCTGGCTGGGACCTACTGCACCTGTGCATCCCAATACTGAGGACTCCAGTGAAGTAGAAGCCAATGGTGAAAGTTGCGATGCACCACCAGTAGATGTGAACACACTCGCGTAAGGTATACTACTGTCTGCACTCACACGAGCCACAGTTGCATGGTCATCAACAGATGAAATGAGTTGTCCCATGGTACCATTTGCGTCTGGCAAGGTCATCTGAGTGTCACACACAGGGGCACCCTCTGGCAGGAGTCTAAGTAGTTCTTCCTCATCCTTGGTGGTGAGATCTGGCCAATGCAGAAGGCTCTCAAATATGTCCTCTTCATGCATCATAACAGCTAGATTATCACCTATAACCATACAATACTATATCCACTAAAAACATGTCACATGTCCAGATATCAGCAAAATAGGACAAATGATGTGGAAAAACACATTTCCCCTGCACACACACAGCCAGTTCTGGGGCCCTTCTGAAGTAAACAGAGTGGACATGTTAGCAGGCACTATTATCAGAAGTCTTCCCTTTGACGTAGCAACAGGGCATCTTGCCTGTGGTGCCACACTTCTTGAGAACCTAACAAAGCTGTTGTGGTACTCTACCGAGCACCATGCTTGTTCAACGTGACTTGCAAAGTACAGGCGGTACAAGTGAACCGTCTATGTGATGTCCCTGATGCCTACTCATTTGAAAGACCATCATATTTGTTGCTCTGTTAACCTCACTACCAGCGCCAATTAATTAACCTCTTTCTCAGGCAGCTCTGCAGACTCAACATAATCCACTTGTCGGGTGTCCAAGCAGATTTTTGTTTCATGTTCACAACATATAGTCATATTTTTTAAATATGAAACTAATTTCAGTGCTATCCAGCAATGAACAGGATTGCATTGGGCACAACTGTGAATGTTGTGGGCACGTCTCATAGTTACATGAACCCAGTGACACTAATTGTTCTTGTTTAAACAGAGACCACTGATGTAAGGCATAAATAGCCTGACCTTTTACAGAAACACGAATGGCTATGAGGTCATTGCAATGGTGTAACTCTCCCACGGTTGCCATTGGAGTATGTTATGTTATGTATTCCTATAGAGCGCACGTATGCCCAAAGGCATCATGGCACTAGGCAGAGAAAGAGGAAGGAGGAGCAGCCGGGCTTTAGAAGAGGAGGGTCTTCAGGAATCTACGGAAGGCCAGATGGTTTATGGTTGCCCTAAATGACCATGGCAGCAGACTCCATCCCTTGGCAGGTGCCACAGACAAGGCACAGCCGCCAGTCCGTGCCCGTCTGGCATGGGGACCACTAGTAGCAAGGCAGCCTGAGAATGAAGAGGGCGGGCCGGAACATAGTGGACACATTTTTCTTGCAAATATTCAGCTCCAACCTTGATGCTCCAAGGCTCGATGCACTAGGCACATTGATTTGAACAGGATCCGTTTATCAATTGGGAGCCAGTGCAATTGTTTCAGAAGTGGCGACATATGAACGCGTGATGCATGGCGCATAACTACTCTGGCTGCTGCATTCTGAAGCATCTGAATGCAGTTAATCAAGTAGCAAGGTTGGCCATTGTACAGCGAACTGCAGTAGTTAGCTGTGCTGAGGACCAGAGCTGCCACCAGGGGGCAAGAAAATGAGCAGGAATGAAGGGAAGAACCTTCCGTAAGGTGCGCAATTTAAAGTGACTGGATTTTCAGACTGCGCCAACCTGCTTAGTCGTGGCAAGAGAAGATGAGAACTTAACCCCCAAGTTTCTTACTGTGGAGGACGATAAAGGAAACGGACCAAGTGAGATCGGCCAAAAATCAGGAGTCCAATATGTGAGAGGGCTAATCATTCCCACCACAAGGACCTCTGTTTTGCAGCCATTTGGTTCAAGTGACTTATTGGCCATCCAGTACACACACACACACAGCGGTCTCTACCCATGGGTAAAGTGACAGTAAATCGTTCTGCATATGAACTTTTCTCATCATTTACAAACCCAAGTCAAGGGTGATGTCGTCTGACATCCATGCTGATCATGAGAACTATGCAGGGATAACCTCACTAAAAGATCACAGCCCCGATGGAGCTTGTGTTGAACTATTTTGTATCAATCATTGCATTGTGAATGTTGTGAACCCAGCTGTGAGGCAGTAGGTTCAGATTGTGGATAGCAATTCCCTTCCACTGTGTCACATAAGGCAGATAGACAAAACCACAGAAGAGCCGCTGTAGGTACATACAATGTATTATTTATTTAATGGAAAGCTAGGGGCTATGGAATATGCAGTAAGCCCACTGCTCCCTGTTCTTCCGTACCTCATCCGGCTTCTGTGGGATTGGCACACATTTCTCTCGATTGTCTCTGACTCAAAGTTTAAAAAGCCTAATACTTAAGGATCCTCAGTCCTCAATAGAATATGGATCCTGTTCCCCATAGGGTGTGGGCTCCAAGTTCGCGACAGGATCAGCTGCCACAGTTCCCAGTGGAGATACAGCCTCTAGTTCACACTATTTGTGAGGCCTCAGTCTCACTGGGCAGCAGGGTAGTACTCCCTCATAACTGTTCTCAGTTGCAATTAGTTCCAGGGTTCTCAAGGGTCAACATTACTAAGGTGTTCAGTGCCCTGTAATGCAAGGGATAAACATTTCTTGTATTGCATGCATGGTCCCCATTCCCCAATGTCACCAAGGTACAAAGTTCCTAAAATGGCCAAGTCCCCAATGGCAAACATTGACAATATTCCCTATTTTTGCTAATACATACAGGGTTTCCATGCCCAATATTGCTGTCTCTCCACTGCTGTACAACTCCAGGGTTCACTATTCCCAACATTGCTCTAGCCCCCTATGATCGATTGTTCTGGGGTTCACAGATCTCAACAGTGGCCTGGACTTACATACTCCGGTATGTGCTGAACATTGGTGTGTTAGGCTTCTAGGGTCCGGTTTGTACATTGGCATGCCTGCGTGTATGGCACTTTGCATGCAGAACTGGCACATATATATAACAGTGCTGTCCGTGATGCTATATGCTTTTGCTAAATGGACTCCCAACCCGAACACGTCCAAGCGGGGCTAACCTGAAGCATTGCACTCTGAAGGTCAATTGATGCTAAACATGTGGAATGTGGTGAGGTATCCACTGCTTCCAGCGAATTTGAGATGCATGGAGTTCAAAGGATGGGCAATAGGTAGGCAAGATGTCAGGGCGGACATTTGGTTTCATCAAGTGGTTAGCATGAGCCACGCCCATTATGGCAGCTTGGAGCAGAAAGGCCCATTCGCCACCTGAAGCCCGGCCTATCAGGCCTCTCTGTTTTTGCTGATTTTCTAATTCACGAATATGCGGTTCCCAAACTGATCTTCACAAATCTGGGTGTACCTTTTTGAAGGGGCCTCCCAGAACCCCATTTGTTTCCTTTATTTGCCCCTTGACCTGCACCCTCTCACTACACCATTGCCTGTCCCATCTTATTTTTCTTTTAATGAATTGCATATTTATTAACACGTGTTTCTGAATCCTCTTGTTCTTTTGTCTTTACGAATCCCAGTAATGTATGCCACACTCCTCTTCTTTGTTGTTGCAGACTAAGGGGATCCCAAACACTCTTCAGATGCAATTCGTTAACATGTTTCTATGAGAAATGCAGCGTTCCCTCCCCATCACTTGCATCCAAGCGCCACCCAAGATTGGAACCATGGACTGCTGATGGGCCTTCACTCCTTTCATTAAAATTAAGACCAAGGCAGCCACGAAGTGAGCCGGTTGATAAAGGGTTCACCTATTTGTCTGCTCACTGGCTCTCCCTCCCCTCACCTTACCAGCACCCATAACAAAGTGATGGCAGGTACAATTTCCTATGAGCAATCTTGTAGGAGAGCAGGCATTTATACATAACCATTGAGCCTGACTCAACCGGATGTGCCTCTCACTCCTCAACCCAACCCTGGGTGTCTTCTGGGCCCCCACGTTTCCTATCCGATCTCTGGGCAGGATCTGGTCACTCCTCTTCCCCCATGTCCATCCTCAGCACCCCTCTTTCCCACCCTACCTCCCCACTATCACCCCTGAGGTAGTTCCAGGCTCCCCTCGCTCCCCATGCTCCTTCACTCCACACCCATGAGCTTTTGGGTACCCTCATCCCCACTGATCTCCAACACTTACAATACATGATCTTTTTTTCTAATAGTTTCTGTGATCCATTTCCCCTTTTACCCAATCTCGATTTGTAATTTGATTTATATTGTTAATGTTAAAGGATATTTGTACCGCGCACTATGACCACCGGAGTGGTCCCCTGGCGCTCTGGCGGCTCTGAAAAAGGAAGGGGGGGTGAGTTAGTGGGGATAAGCTAAGAAAGTGCAAGAGAGCAGTGAATTGCCCGGTTAACACTGTTCGCTGGGCTTGGGGTGTTTTCCGGTCTGTAGCCGTCGTGTGCTGTTGTGCAAGTCTATGTGTGGTGGGTTTTGTTGTTGCGATGTAGTGAAGTTTGTGCAGTTTGTTGTGCTATAGGATTGTGGTTGTGTTTGTTTAGAGTTTGAGAGGTGTATGAAGAGGGGTGAAATTGTTAGTGGATTGGTTATTGGCATCGCTATTTAGAAGCGATGTGCTAAATTTCCACGTTCTTTCTAGGTGTGGCGTGTGAACATCTCTGCATTTCTATCTAGATCCGGCAACAGCCGATATTCACAATACCTTCCATATATGACGCCCACCAATATTCACAACTGTGTCCCAATTCGGCCTTTACCCACCTTTTAAACCTGTCTATATGCGAGGCAAGCAAGTGTTTGCGATTCCATTCAAATCTGGCCTTGATGGCATTTCCAATGCAGTCCAGACATGGCATCGGTCAACAACTGCTACTTTATCCAGATGCGGCCATGGTCGGTATTCACAGTCCTTTCTAGCTGCTCATGCAGGCTACCGCTCACGACCCCATCCAGGCATGAGAAATACCAACATTCGCAACTACATCCGAGCGTGGCACCTGCCATCATTCACAACTCCGTCCAGGCCCGGTGCATGCCAACGTCCACAACTCTGTCCGTACAGCACGCACAATTTGTGCATGCTGATACCAGTTTGGTTTCCTTTAGATATCCACCACTCCTAATGACTAAACTGTGTTGAAGCTGAGTATCCCAGAACCACTAAACAGTATCATTTTTAGCTCTGGGAATCATTTGCCTTGTTTCCTATAAGAATTCTTTAATAGATATCGCTCCAATTATTGGACGTTGACCCACCATTAGTGTCAGTTGGTAGCTGCCGCAAAATGAATTCTCCTCTCTGAGGATCCTTTTACATAATGAGATACAGATCTGCAGGCAATTGACCGAGTCTGTCATGTTTTTTACAGAACCACTTTAGAAATTGTTGACCTGCCTAGCGAAGCCACAAGTCCTGAAGAAGGCTAGGCCATTATTTAAGGTCCACATGACCAAAACGTAAGACAACCTCCATACTCTTACTTTTTTTTATGCTGTGCAACAAATTTGGTGCCCAATCACTATTCATTTTCAGGCACGTTTACATATATACATAGCGTGGTAAACTGTGGGTCACATCATATGCTTTTGCTTTATTGTCCAAATGTTTAGTGTTTAAATATGTGTTCCTATTTTTGATTTGTTATGGCATTGTTCTGCTTTCCAAGATGTATTAGTCATGTTTCTCTATGCGTCATTTTGTGAAATGTATAAACTATTCAAATGATATCTATATTCCTTTTGAATACAATTCAATATAAAATAGTTCCATCTGTATTCTCGTATGTCCACACGTTGGATGGAGTACGTGCATTGTGATTTATTCTGAAATAACTCTCTGTAGTACAAGGTGTCCTGTAGAGGAGCAGGTGGATGCATTTTCCCTAACTCCCGCCCCCTCACTGCGGCATATTGCAACAGTAGAAGAGCTATATGTGAGACCTCATGTGTTGTCCCTATACCACATCGAGTATCTGAGAGATGATATGCCCTCAGACAACCGTATCCAATGTAATCTCGCACTGAAAAAGTGGAGGGATATTGTGTGGAAGGATGTCAGCATACGCCATTGGACATCATGAAGCAATAAGTAAAATCTGTTGAGGGCAGTGTGATCTCATAAAGAAGATGTATGAAGACGTACTGAAATGATATGAAAATACTAAGGAGTGACGATGTAACTGAAGTGACAAGAGAAACATGCATGAAATAAAAGAGTAATCATGTTTGCCAAAGAAGACAAAGTAACTTGCTGACTAATAAGTGTAAATAAGCAGTAACGCAAGGTAGAGAAGACATATAGAAGCTTGCTATAAAGGAATTTATAACGTGGCTAGGAGGGTCATAATTGGAAGATAGATGCTGGATTGTATTAAGATTCAATCAAGCTACCTCAGAGACAGACCAGGGTTGCAAAGTCAGGAGATGCTGTAAGAACATCTTTATGTGTAAAATACAGAGGAGTCTATGTTGGCCTGGGATCAAGGATGCTATTTTGAGGAATAATTGCAATGTACAAAGGGAGGCAGACAGATAAGTCATGGGTTTAAGACATATTCCTCTTAGATTTTAAAGACGAAGAATGCATCTGCAAGAGCCAAGTATTGCACAATTAAAAGTGTATAAAGTCTATACAAGATGGAGTGAGCAAGCCTCTAGAGGCCAAGAGGAGCAATGACACATAGCATAATTGAATAAATTAGCAGTAAACAAGAGGCTAAAATAGACACATTTTTGCTCTCTTCACACGTGATTCAGAAGTAAAAAACAATAGCATGCTATCCACACTACTACTAATTCTCCTACTCCTTCTCATCATTCATTCTCCTCTCACATCTTTTCACACTCTACTCTCCCACTACTAAAACCACTCACACCCCTCTCACATACACTCAAACTCCAGTACAACTCTTTCCCACCAACCATTACCTCACCTTGAATACCCTTTCAATAAATCTACTCCATGCTTATCTGATCCTTCATTCTTCCAGCTGGTCTCTTGGTCCTCCTGCTCCTCTTGACCTCACCGAAATAACACACACCTTCCAGCTTCCTGTCATCACATTTATCCTCCCTCTTCCCCCACCATTGGGTCATCACCTCATCTGGTTCTCTTGGGCAACCACTGGCTGTTCTTTCCCTTGGGAGGTGTTACTAACAGGCACAGATTCAAAAGGAGTCATCTCTATTATCTATCTATCTATCTATCTATCTATCTATCTATCTATCTATCTATCTATCTATCTATCTATCTATCTATCTATCTATCGCGTTTTTTTATTGTGCCACTAGCCCACAGGCTTCATGGCGCACACAGAACCCAACAACAGAAAACACAAAGAGGAACCGGTTTGGGTGGTTTTTCTTTCTTTTTTTTCAGTTCATCATTCTACCCTTTGTCAAAGAAGTATGTTTTAAAACTTTTCTTGAATTGTACTCTTGAGGTAGTTCTTCTAAGTTCAGTCGGAAGGGAATTCCAAAGGGCAGGAGACCAAACATTGAAATTAGAACCTCCTATCTTCTTCAAAAGAAAATGTTTTTGACACAGTAAGACATCATTATTAGAGAGCGTAAAATAAGTCTCTTGGGGTGCTTCTTTATTCACGAGCGGAGATAGGCAGGGGCAGCTCCAGTCAGACATTTGTTCACAAGAACAGCTCTGTTATATTACAGTCTATGGCTGACCAGTAGCCAGTGCATCCGCCGGCGAGCATTGGACACTTGAGGCCGACGCCCTATTCTGCAAACTACACAAACTGCTCCATTTTGAATTACCTGCATTATTTTTATGCTCGCTTGAGTACTACCAATCAAAAGACTGTTGTAATAGTCGAATTTTGAATTTATAATGGCAGCTGTAATCAACGCCCTATTAGCCTCAGAAAGATATGGACAAATCAGCCTAAATGGGATAAATGCTTTTTAAAAGATAGTTAAGAGTAAAAAAAAAATTTCCAGTGTCTTTACAAATTCAGAGACTTGATTATTGTTACCAGAAATTTTGAAACTGCTATAAGCATGATGTAATTTATTTATCTTTGAATCAGTTCCAAGGATGAGTAACTCAGTTGTTTTGCTGTTCAATGCCAATGAATTCATTGCCATCCAAGATTGAATGGCACTAAATACTTCATTCACCCTAAGTGTTTGATGTAGGATCCTGACAGTTCAAACACAATCTGTGTGCCGCCCGTGTAATTTGCGAATTGTTCACTTAAACTGATCAGAAGATCACACAGAGGTCTAGAATAGATATTAAAGAGAAGGGGTTAAAGGCATGAACCTTGTGGAACAAGACAGGTTAAGAGAGCCATTTGGGACTGAGCATTGTCTTTAACCACCTTTGTCATCCGTGGGCCAAGAAAAGATCTAAACCACTTGGTGGCGAGACTAGAACATTTACCAACTTTAACCAGTCTACCTGCCAGAAGGGTATGATCAACTAGATCAAAAGCAGCAGAAAGATTTAGTAATAGTAATAATGCAATGCCGCCTTTATCTATAATTCTTGCAATGTTAGATTTCAGGTCTAAAAGAGTTGCTTCAGTCCCATGAGTTTCTCGAAAACCAGACTGGATAAGGGCAAGGATATTTAGTTGTTTCACGAAAGCTTGGTATTGACACCATGCCTCCTTGACAAGTATTTTTAATAAGAAAGGTACATTTGTGATGGCTCTAAAATGTCCCAGATCTTTTGAGTCCAAGTTTTCCTTTTTCAACAAAGGCGTAATCCATTCCTCTTTAATACTTTCTGGAATGGATGACTCTAAAAAAGAGTGATTCATAAAACATGTAACCCAGGGCACAGGAGAAAACATAAACTCCTTAAAAAGAGATGCAGGGGAAAATATCCCCTTTACAAGGTGTTGATTTCATCACTCGCACAATATCAAGGATCTCATTTTCTGAACCTTCTTAATTGAAAAAAGGAATCCAGCTGCGAAAGAAACAGAGGTATCTCCTGTACATAAGGATGATGTTAAGATTCCTGAACTATCCTTATGTTTTACTTGTTCAAATGTACAAGAATAATGTTGTAGAAATCTTTCTGAGTACCCGCTGTGGATGTGTTGAGAGCAATTATTATCGATGATATGTTCTTCAGCTGGGGTCCCTTTCAATACATGCAAAACAGCAAACAGTTCTCTTGGTTTTGACTTTGCAAAACCTAGTATTTAATTTAATTTCTTTTGCCTTAAATACAGTGATCTTAACATTGTTTGCTGCCTCCTTGTAAGCAGAGAGAGTAACATCTGATGGCTGTTTTCTCCAGTTCCGTTCTGTTCTACGTTTAATCTTTCTAGCAAGTAAGACATCAGGTGTAAACCAGTGGTTGTGTTTGGACCCTTTTTTCTGTGCCACACATCTAAGAGGCGCCAAAGACTCAAAAATGCTATTTGTGGCCATTCTGAATTGACGTGTAAAGACTACAAGGGGTTAGATCCTCCATGACAAGGTTATCAAAAACCTCATGGGTGACCTTTCTGGTGTTTCTGGGGAGGGTAAAGGGCTGAGCCCCACAACTATTTGTATTAGGAATAGATGGAAGAAAAGGTTCAAACAGGAGAAACGAGTGATTTGACCATATACAACTTTTACAACTATGTGAGAGATATTTAGATTTTTTGTCAACACCAAGTTTAGAGTATTACCCCCACAGTGTGTCAGCATTTCAACGTGCTGATACAACCCAAGGATCTCAAGGGTATCCAAAAAGGATACTGCAGTTTGGTCTAAGGGGTCATTTGCCGATATGTTAAAATCTCCACGCATCAAAAGGACAGAGTGGTGTTTGGAGATCGACCCGAGATAAGCTAACACTTGTTCCTCAAAGAGCGGGGTTGCCATTGGTTGTCTATGCAACAATAGAATGCTAAGTGTGGACACGTGATTCAGGTTATACTTAATTAGCATGGATATGCAACTATTTCTAAAAATCCTGATATATAGAAATTTAGGTGATCTCCAGGAATCAGAGCCAGCCCACCCATTCTTGACCCTTCATGATCAATATGATGGATTTTATAACCTTCAGGTGTTGCAATCTGAGAAGCATGTAAGGCGGCTTTATGAAGCCACGTTTCAGTGATGGCAATAATATCTATTTTGACTCCACAATAAAATCTGCCAACTCGGTTGCATGGCAAACCTGCAACCGTGTGTTTAACAAAGCCCAAGTCAGGGAATATGGTGTGGTTAGTAGGCACAAATTGCTGGGGAAACATCATCTGTCAATGCCACTAGTCTAACACAGCGATTTCTTTGTATGGCTTCTAGTAAATCACAGAGGGACAATGTGGCCATGATAGATGGACTTTACTGGATTTCCGTGAGTGTATGTAAGTTACCTTACCAACAACTATGAGCATACACCAGCGACACTAACCAAACACTAACCGGCACAAACCTGCTTTCAACGCGCCACCGCTGACGCACCACACATCATGAGAAAGGTATGCAGGAACTACAAAACGCCTGGGTTATGTAGTTCTTTGTTGTGAATTTGTGCGAAACAAGTTGTTCGTTTGAGAACAAGATAAAATAACGTTTAAAATATATGTTGCTTCCTTACTAAAGGCTACAAAAGGATTTCAGGGCCTAGCACGATAATGAAACTCTGTGAAATAAAATGCTAATTACAATTCTAAAATATTACTAAGCAAGCAAAGTTACAGTGTCTCAACAATAAAATTAACAAAACATTTGGGAGAAGAAAAACAAATCGGCCTTAAACACAGGCACTACCGGCTTTCGAGGTGCTAGCGCTGATGCGCCTGACATCGTAATAAAAGTATGCAGGAACTACAAAACGCCTGGGTGATGTAGTTCTTTGTTGTAAATTCGTGCAAAACCAGTTGTTCGCTTGAGAACAAGATAAGACAATGTTTAAAATAGAAGTTGCTTCCCTAGCAAAGCCTACAAAATTATTTCATATGCCCGACCCCTTTCCATCCATGGGACCGAAGCGCCTCACAAATGGTGGCCCAGCACAATGAATATCCCAGTTAGTGTACATGTTTTCTGGCATCCCAAGGCTGAATAATTGGTGAGGGTGCAACATGCTGCCCCCTGTAGATAAGCAAACTGTCTGAATTAGTCCCAAGCTCGCCGTGTATTCTGCAACCGGGTGTGCGCTGGCATTCTGCTGGTGCAGGTTTTCTCATGGTGGGTGGATTGTGGAGGATCTCTCGTCATGTTGTTACTTCAAAAGAGGGCCGCATAGCTGCATACTTGGTTCATGCTGCTGCGTGGTTCGTTATGTCTATAATCTGTAAATCTGCATTTCTCGCTGGATAATTGCTGCCTCGGTCATTGCTGCTGGTGGGGTGGCAGGTACTGCAATATAAAGAGAAAGTTACCGGTCAGAAGGAATAGTGCTGTGCAGACACGGGGTGATAGACTGTGATACTGCTGCCATGCCACCAGGCACAAGGGGAAGGGGTAGGAACTGGAGTCCCTTCTACTCCCCCACCCCATCTTGACAAGGCCAGGTCTCTGACACTGTCACAATAGGCACATGCTTTTTAATTCAGAAAACAAAATCATCATTTGTGTTTGACTCTTTCGCATTTGTACTGAAACTCTCTGTAAGCATACAATTTGTCAAAAATGCGACGCTTGGTTTGGAGCATGTTGGCTGTGTTATTATAGCTGAACATATTAAGACCAGTTTTCTCTTTCCAGCAAGTTACATGCTCAAACTACCACGTTGGGCCATATATTCATGGCAAATTTAGTCTATGATTATGAATGGCAAATGGTGTATTTTTTTCAATCTGTGAGTAGAGTGGCAGTTTATTTTAATGGCCTTGACTAATTTTTGAAGCGCAGTGAAACGTGTGCTACTGTTGACACTTGTATCATGGAGCCCTTTGTGAGCTGCACTAAAGAAACCAGAGTTCATTGAACCATGTGGCTATATGTGTTTTTCTCATCGTGGATTGGTCCACTAACCGCTTTGCACTAGGCTAACAGCATTGAACTCACTGCTTCATTATGGAGGTCTGTGGCGGCACCCTGACTCCAATCAGAGGTGGATTTAACGGTCGCCAGGCAGACAACCGGCGAGCAGGCCCCTGTGCCCGACCCTTTCCTTCCCAGTCTCTCTCTGAGACCCAGGCCACAAGGCCCTTTCTGCTGTGACTCCAGCCAGTGGCATCCATTCCCATGAAATAAATATCAGTGTAGAAGGAACACAAAGGACACATTCTGCCGCAGCCTTCGCCGTGTTAAAAGCACTGCATTGGTGCAGTGGTTAAGTGCATTCATTAGGTTATGGGAGGCCCATGTTCGGATCCTGCCTGCGACACATACCTGTAAAGGGATGGTAAGGAAATCCGTCCCCCTTTGGTATTAAAATAGCATGGAACCGCTTCTAACTATTTTACAGTGGAGCTCTTGCTTTTGCGTTGGGAAATATTCTAGCTGTTTTGAAACTGTTTAAACAAATGTGCCACTCACAATCCGTTAACAAAACAGCTTGATTGGGGGAGAATAGTAACAAGTTGGCACTGCATGACACTACATCATTTACTTTAAACCCACAGCAATGGCTTTCAGGCCGCAGGCGGTGATAGTGGGGGCCAGTGGGATAATTGAGGCACTCCGAGGGTCAAAAACAGATGTGTCGCTTCACTTGGTAAACAGACCACTTGTTGGCAGTCTTGACAGCTGACTTTCCTCCCAGTTTGGTCCCCCAAACAACAAATGTGCCGCATAAATGCTTAGTGTGCTTTGCAGTGGCTGTCCAGGCTCTTTTTGCTGGGGTGTCCCAAAGTGGGGCACTGACTTATGCAGGGGAGGCATGAAGTATAAGCGCACACACATAATGATCATTGTTTAGGATAATGGGGTGGCACCTGGGGTGGCCAATCAGAAAAGTTGCACACTTCATTGCTTTTATGGGCTCCCAATGTGTATACATTATGGAAATGGGTCAAGCAAAAAGAATGTGAGTTGTTTATTTTGTTCATCCTGAATCAAGGTTTTCACGTATATGCCAAGTGAATTTTTTGTTGTGTGCTATATGAATGGACAGTATATTCTTATTTAACAAGGTAGCCCAGTTGTTGAGCACTTGTTTCTGTGATGTGTGTGTGTGTGATATGCAGGTCGAAGATTATAATACTGGCAAGGCCAACTCGGCCTTTCATCCTTCCAAGGTCAATAAATCATTGCCAACTTTAGTTGGGTGATTATTGTATGTGAATATGTTCTATGTATAGTGGTCTGGCAAATCGCTATTTACATAACCAATAATTATCATTAACTCAAGATTAGTGACTCTTGAGAGTGCATAACAAAAGTTGAAAACTGAATTGCTTTTATGGGCTCCCAATGTTGGTAGATCAGGCACGATGAGACTGCATGATTTGCCCGGGATTAAACACTTTGTATAAGTAGCAAAACCAGGATTCTGTCCCAGGTGGAGATGTAAGAACTTGACTTCATATCTTCCCAGGTATACTTCATATCAGTATTTTTAAGGCTTGGTAATCAAAAAGGTAAATAATTATTTGTCTAGCGATGCCTTGAAAAGTGCACAAATCACATAATAAATTCACCTGGCAAAATATACATACATTATGGAAACAGCTAAAGAATGTGATTATAACATTTGTTTTACCCATCCTGGATGCCAGGTTTTCCTGTGTAAATGAAGAGAATGTTGTGGTGTGCAATATATGAATGGACACTTTATTATTGACGTCTTCTCATTGCATTATTTTATGAAGCTTAGCTTGCAATGGCCCTCATTACAACACTGGCGCTAAACCATGGCGCTATTAGCACCATGGTTGGTGCCGGTGTTGTAAAGAGTCCGCCATGGTGAAATGGGGAAATACCGCCCCATTCCAAGGTTGGCGGGGCGGTATTTCCCCATTTCACCATGGCCCTTCCCCATTCCCATTTTTGCCCTATAGGGCTCAATGGGAATGGGGAAGGCGGCAATTACGGTACTGCAAATTGCGGTACCGTAATTGCCTGCGAGGTCCCTTTGCGGGTCCCTACCTTAACAGCTGGTCCAGACCAGCCGTTCAGGTCGGGTCCCTCAAATGGACCTCGTAGTAAGGCGCTAAGTGGTTAACTGCGCCGTAGCATTTTACGGCGCCATTGACCACTTAGCGCCAGGGTCGTAATGACCCCCAATGTGTTTTTACTTCACTTATTACACAACAATGTCTATAAAGGAACTGCTTTTATTGTTTGCACATTACTGAATGTATTGTACTATGACATATGTACTTATTAAAGACATATTTTGCCATGGTTTTGTACTTTTGTGAAACATTTCCACAGTTGTAATTACAAACATTGGATCCAACTAGTTTTCTTAGAGCAATTTTTCTAGGAAATTGTGTGATCTTCATAACTGTAATTCTCTTTCGCCCTTAGCCTTGAAACATGTTGATTTCCAACAATATTCCAACAATATTCTCAGGCTTGATCCTCCAATATTACCATTGATAGCAAAGCCTGCTGAGGAGGTGCAGCTGTTTCCAGCTGGTCAGACCCCTAAACACAGGTAACTGTAATAAATAGCTTTTGTCCCTAAAGTTCACCATTGTGCTCTCTTGACCACAATTAACTACGCCCACTCTAAGCTCCACCTCCTTGACCCGCCCACCTAGGGCCCTGTGTCAGGTGCTACCCACAGGGCCCTTTTCCTTAAATCTGCCACTGTCTCCAATGTACGGATGCCGTAGACTTCTGATAAGATCTCCTGGTCCACTATCAGAAACAGTTGTCCGAATATTACGCAGTCAGAGAAAACGGAAGGAGCATGGGCCATGTCTTGAACATATGAACAATAGTTACATACTGCCATTTTGATTGCCACATTGTGGGCAGCATAGTGGACTGGTAGGGCTCCCTAGTCGGTCCAGTTGGTGTACCTCTTGGGAGGATAGCTCAGCGGCAACGTGCTCGCCTTGGAAGCAAGACGACACAGAGCAACACAGGTTCCATCCCCAGGCCGTGCTTAGAAACATCTGGGTATTAAGCGTGCTATAAATAACCTATCATATCATATCCTACCTACATATGAAAGAGTTGTTTAAAGCCACACAAGCACTGATTTTGTTGAAGTAATTACTTTTTACTGAAAATTAGAATCGTGTGCACTGGTTCCACCGTTTCCAAAGCAGAAAAATGTATGCCCATGGGATATGCGCTAATTCAGGTCCTCACGTTTCTCCTTTCAGAAGAACCTCTGAGCGTTTCTAGGGTATGCTGAAGCTGTCTATATCATTTATTCTCATTAAGGAAATTGGGGGTTCCATTAACGGCAAAACAGAGTTCATTCACAGTGGAGGCGACACTAACATCTAGATCCGGTTACTGCAAAGTTCTTTAAGCAATCTTTCCATGGCTGCTCCTGTCATAACTGCAAATAGCCCAGCATTCTGAAGACAGTTTGATATTTAGCTTAAGGAAATGTGATCATGTGCCCCAGGGCATTGGCTGCCTGTGGTCTCAAGGGTATAATTCTAATTACCTAGTTTGGGCTGTAAATGCAAAACCGAAGTGGCTTCTGTTTATTTAGTAAGTAAGGTCCCTAATCCCCTCTCTCGGAGCAAGGACGACTGTAGGGTCGGAAGAGCAATGCCTGTTAATCTGTTACCCGTCCACGGATACAAAATGGAGCTGAGGACTGGCAGGATATTTCTACCGCTTGAAATCTCCAATCGTCTACATTCACAAAATTGTCACTCCGTAAAGGAAAGGCAAATTTAATCCCTTTAAAAAAAAACTACGAAAATTGAGGAGCTGGGTTCACTCAAAGCCAGCGCTTAGAGAAAGAAGCAGGTGCGCTTTATGAGCGCTTTCCACACATGAATACGTTTGCACTGAGAGTACCATACGCAAATGTGTGCGATTGCTGACAGACAGCTTTGTTTTAAATGGTGTTCACCAGGAAAAGTAATTCTTTTTGCTTCCATTTCCCACTGTGCCCATTTTTGCTGCAGTGACAAGGCAGAGTACGGCCACGCAGTGGAGATTAAGGGCCTGATTCATGGAATTTTTTGCACGGTGCAAAGTGTCTTTTCACTGGTGCAAATTGACTTTGCACTGCCAACGAACACCCGGATTCATGGAACCGTGAAAAGTGTATTTTTGCCATGCAAAGACAATTTGCAAGGCAAAAAGACACTTTGCATGGTTCCATGAATCAGGGTTTTGTTGGCAGTGCAAAGTCAACTTGCACCAGTGAAAAGACACTTTGCACAAAAAAAAGAATTCCATGAATCCGGTCATTTTATGCCAGCTTGAGAGTTGTATGAGATTTTTAAGCAAGCATAATACAAATGGACTCCTATGGAATAGGGTTCTGTTTTTCATCGGAATGACTTTGTAACCGTTGTCTGCAGAGTGTAATGTTGTATAATGATCAGAACTTCTTGAGGATTGATTGCTTGCTTTATTAATTACAACAGAGATAACTATATGCACTAGACAGTTTCTTCACTGTTCTGATAGTTCCTTAGTTTTTTTGGTGGGTTTACTGGGTCAATCTAAGCTGGTGATTCCCCTAATCTCCACTTTCCGCTGGACCGCCGAGAGTTGCTTGCTCTCTGTCGCTCTGCTTGCTCTCTGTCGCTCTGCCGCTCTCGTCTGTCCCTCAGTCGTGTTCCGCGCTTCTCGCTTCTCGGGATGTGGAGTGTGGTGCCGTATCCCAGTTGGAACCCAGAGCTCTGCTGGCTTCAAAGAAAAACAAATCGAAGGGAGCGAATCCTTTGACCGGTTTTCTACAGGATTGCTGGTGTGACATATTGAGGCGCATGAAAGCAGAACCCTACCTGCATTTGGATGCCTCAATTTGGCTGAATCCGGCCCTGATAAGTCAAGGGAAGGCCCTTTTTTGGCCGGAGTGGTTCCTGGTGGGAATAAAGTACCTCCGTGATCTAATAGATGGAGGAAATTGGATCCCATATGCACAGTTATGTCGAATTTACGATATGGCTGGTTGTTCGTTTTCAGAGCACAGAAAATTTAAAGGTATTGTCAATGCTTGCCTTAGGGATGTTGATTTGGTAGAACCAAATGCTGCCTGGTCCATGTTGTGGTTGTGTGGAAGTGCTGCTCATCCTGCTGCTACGATGTATGGATTTCTAAAATCATTCAGGAAGGAAGATTCGAGGCTGCCACTGATTAGGGCAGAGGAACTAGGAGAAGAAATTGATTATGTCTGTTGGCAGCGCTGCTGTGAGAATACCCGATTGGTAAGTCTGGACTGGGGTCTCAGAGCATCGCAAACGAAACTGCTCTTTAGGTCCTAATGGACTCCTGTCAGGCTGTTTAAGAGACAACTCATGGATAATGAACTCTGTCGGAAGTGTAAGGGTGCTAGAGGCTCCCTCAGTCATCTGCTGTTGTTTTGTCCTAAAACGAAGCAATTCTGGGAGTACGTCTGTGAGAGGGTGGGTCTGGTTTTGAGCTGTGTGATTCCCCTCTCAGCTACCTTATTGATTCTAGGGGATGTGTCAGTGATTGATGATATCTCTTTTGGACAGACGACTTGGATACTCTGTGCCAGTATGGTCGCTAAGAGGATGATACTGAGATCATGGAAGTCGAACAACTCCTTCAACATTGATGAATGGGTGGATGAACTTTTGACTGTTTCAATTTATGAGAGGGCAATTTACAAGAATATGGATGATGTAATTTTGGGACATTTGGAGTAGGTTTCTGGAGGTCTATGGTTGAATTTCATTTTCTATACACAATGGGATGTCTCTGTAGCTTGAAAATACACTTGATGTGTTGATTATTACTTGTACTTTTTGTTCAATATTCCATCAAATTTGCATTGATGGTTCCGTTGGCTAACCAATTGCTTTCTGGTTCTCTGCCCTTTCTTGTTGTTTTTTTTCTCTTCTTTCTCTTCTCTTTTATCCTTTTGTCTTCCTCTCTCGTCTATTTCTTTCTTTAGCAAAATTAGTTTTTATATGCCGTGTTGATTGATTGCCTAAGATATTGTATTTTTGGGCTCATTAGTGATGTTTGTGTTTTGCAATGTTGGAATAAAAATTTCAATTCAAGCTTCTCGAGATGCGCGTCTCGCAAGAGCTCGGCGCTTCCGAATCTCGCGAGTGCCCTATCACTTAATTTGCAGGCAACGTTTATGTTTTGACAGGACAGAGAGTAAAGTGAATGAGTAAACGCGGGTTTGCTTTTTTGTACGCTTTCCTTTTTCCCTCAGCCTTGTGCATGATGAAAATTGGATATAGGGGACCCAACAGCATGCAAAGTCCATCGTTGCCTCTTTGGAGCTCATGTTCCATGAACTGATAATTTGATGGCGGGGAGCATTGCAACGTAAACGGTTCCCATGCCGTCAAATGTTCATCTTTTTCATGGGGGAGTGCACAAGTGCAGGGCAAAAGGCCTTGCCCTGCACTTCTGCACTCAACAGAGCAAAGAGAGTAAACACTAAAACACAAAAGGGTCTGCCCCTACTCAGTCAGGGGTTAGGGCGAGCCGAGCTAAATACTACAAAATGGTATCCCGACAGTAAGAGCATGTGATTGCTGGCAGTGAACTAAATCACTGCATGTGTTTTGGAATCTAGGTATTAGGTAATGTTATTTTACACATCTTACAAGTCCTTATATTTGTTCTATATATTATTAGAACAATGCACACTGTGCTTTATCTGCAAAATGTGTATCAACTTCACGTTTATGAGGTAAAATTCAAGTTAATCTAGCAAAAAAAGGACATACATACATTATTGGACACAATCAGTTATGCTGAAGGCATGTGTCAGAAAGAGCATTGAAGAAACAGAGAAAACATCAAAGTTTAGACGCTGTACAAAGCTACATAGACAAAAATGTCATCACATCCTGTGAGCAACATTGGAACTGAAACAATATGCAAATATGGCAAGAGTAGAGTTACCAATACATTTTTAGTGCATGAGAACACAACCTGTTAACAATCTAGCTGAGACATAGCATTTCTATTGTATTATTCATCAACCACTATGGATTTAGACCGCAAGTTGAAATATGTTTGTTGAATATTGGTAGTTCTATTGTTCAGGGGTCTACGTAGTGTGGTCATATGGGTCAGATGCAGCGCTGTCCACTTATGTGTGTCAATCATTGCGCAAGGGGTTTACGTTTCGGCTGTTGGATCGATGTGGCCGCCTTCCTAAGGACCAAAAAACTCAACTTGTATGTTGACCCCTGAGGAAAAATAACAAAAAGAGGGGGTGGCTACTGCTAGGTAGTGAAAAGACCTGCGGGTCAGTTCTTTTTCAGGTCAGTGATATTAAAATGCAGATAAAGGAGCATAGTGAAAGATGTGCCTGTTGTAGGGCAGGTGAGTGCTCAAGGGCGCCCTTTATCCGTTCACAGTGTGGTGATGCATGCAAGACGGGATTGGGCAGAGGCATTTAGTTGAGTGGAGGAATGGTAGATAGCAGCATGTGCCACATCCACTGTGTGAGTCTTGTGAGACTACATTTAGAAAGATTTGTGACAGTGCATAGAGAATCCAGGTAGCATGCAAGTCTGACATGCCCCGCACTCACTACGGCTAACCCCTGGGCAGTCGGTCCCGAGGTGTGAAGCTGGGTTGTGTTGGGAGGCCGAGGCTGGTGGCACCTGGAGATCCACTATAGCCATGCATTGAAAAAAGGTAGATAGCGGACCCAACCATGGTGCGTGTTGGGCAAAGAAGAAATCTTGTCAGCGGGCATGCTCTCATAGTAGTGCCTCACTGCTGGCTGCAGAGGTCCTTATTTTTTCTGGCTTGGTCTTCAAGACACAATGGATACATCTCTACTAGATGAAGCATCACGTGGAGGTGAGGCTATCCCTCGCTGTTATATGATGTGGTCGTCTACATGGGAATATCTACTTAAGGTCCTCGGGGCAGTGTAGAAATTCCAAATAGTGTGAGACTAATGGTGCTGCATGATTCCTGCACTGGATCCGAGATCTGTGCTTGTTGATTATGATGTGCACCGGTCATGTGGTCTTTCCAACATATCGCAGACCACATGGACATTCTATGCAGTACATACCATTGCCGGTCTTGCAGTTAGACATGAATCATAGTTCACATCTTTTGTTTTCAATCTGAAAGTTGAACATTTTAGCAGTACATTTGCAGGCTCTGCAGTTTCCACTTGGAAAATGACCCACAATGGGGCGTAGATACCAGTTGCTGATGTTGGACCTGGTCTGCTTGGTTTTAGAGTGCACCAAGTGATCTTTAAGATTTTTAGATCGCTTGACAGCGGACGATGGTGTTTGTGTGTTCGGTAGGCAAGTGGAGATCATGGGCTAGTATTTCATCAAGGTTTCAATTGCAAACAAATTGCTACTGTAAGTAGTAACACAGGTGATCCTTTCCTGTGTTTTGTTCTTCTCTTTGATCTATATCTCGCTCTTTTGAGAGCATGGTTCAACACTTTCTTGGGGTATCCCCTTTCTCTTAAATCAGAGCTCAGTTTGTTGGCATTGAGATAGTAGTCTGCTATAGAAGCGCAGTTTTGCCTTAGTCTGAGAAATTGGCTATATGATAGATTTTCTTTAAGAGACCTGGCGTTAAAGCTAGATAAGCGTAGGGTGTTGTTATGATCTGTCCTCTGCTTGTACAGTGTGTAATCACTGCCTGGCATTCTTGCATAGCAGGCAACATTTACTTGTATTTGTGAATGCCACTTGCCATGCCCAGCACCCACAATTCCAATGAAATCCTGCCCGACATGTGTCGGGCATGGTTTAATTTTATTTATGATCATTGCTTACCATGGCATGTTTTAATTGTAACTGTACACGCTGCCTGCCAAGCAAGCATGGAAGGCAGCGTGTACAATGGATCCTTATGGGGTCTGCCGGTTTTATGGGCCCTCCACTCCACCATACAAATGATTGAAAATGAGCCATAACGTGAATGAATGGCATGGAAGCCTTACACAAGGCTTTTACGTTAACATTTGTAAACCTTTACGTCATGTGCTGTTGAATATGAACTCCTTTCTGCTTAGAAAGGCAACCCCCTTATGTGTAAAAATCCCTATTTTGTGTGCCGGCAGGAGAACCAAATTATAAATTTCAACTCTATGATAGACTGGACCTTGGCCACCACACTCTTGGCTAAGAGACTGGGCGCTACCAATTGGAGACCACTCTGTAGGTCAACAAGTAACTATTTACATGGAAGAATAGGAAAATATGTACACACCGTGCTGTAAGAACCTGCAATTGCAGGATCAGAGAACCTACAGCGATGACAGGGAGACATTACAAAGCACAGCCGTGCTCCGGCTCATTTTGATGAACCTTAGCTGACCTCTATGCTGCCCGCACACACAATGCATCCCTTTACTGGCACGCTACCCAGTTGCGCTTCTTGACATCTCCTGTTCTCACTGCACTTCTGCACAGTCTGCCCCACAAATTAACAGCTCAGGCTTGTGGTTTTCAATGGGCTAGCAGAGCGGGATGATGCAAGTGTTTGGGCTTCAGGCTGGGAGCATTTATGTGCATTTACAAAGCATGAGTCATGCGCTGTATGGAGGGCTTCATCGACACAACTGCCTGGTACTCATAGCAATGCCATCTCTTCGGTGCCGGACAATACTGCGGCTGCTTTTCTCGTGGCAGCAGGAGATGCCATAGTCACATACTGTAACTGTTTATCATGTTCATTGTCGCCATTAGAAATAAAAATGAGCACCTGGAATAGGCAGCAGAACAGTAGAGGGACAGTCTCTCTTAACAGCATAACATGTGACTGAAAAACCCGGAAGGAGCCAGAGCTGGAATCTGCCGAGCGCGCAATATTTATTTTATGTTATTTAGGTGTTTTGGACAGCATCGCTGGGTAAAGGAATGAATAAACAGTGTGAGAGATGTGTGGCACCGACATGCCGGGGTGGGTAGAGAAATGAATAAAGAGTGTGAGAGAGGGTAGAACAACCTTAATATCAGCCAGGGATGAATTCCAGTCAGGGACAGCACCGGGACTTTTCAACTGTTTCAGTTGAAACAGGCCCTGAGGCTCTGCAGGGTCATTGGGCAGCTGGCCTGTGCTGGCGATCAGGGGCATTGCTAGGGGGGGGCTAAGGGGGCTATAGCCCCTGATCTTTTGGTTGTAGCCCCGGATAGAATCTCAGGAGCTACAGCCAAAAGACTAGCTAGCCCCCAGTCCCAACAGTTCCGACATCAGCTTAGCCCCGGGTCTTTTACAGACCTAGCAACTCCCCTGCTGGCGATTCTTCAATTCAGGCATTCAACGTGCACAGCTCACATGATCCAGGCTGCCTTTGCTAACCCCATCAGGCATGTCACCTCCTTCTTGCAGTATCCAGCCAAGTTCTTATCGTCTTGTTGCCCTTTCATTTCAGTTTCCCCAAAATTAGCACCCTACTGTCAAATAGCGAGTAACATACATTTGATGTTTCTGCCCGCTGCTGGCTGCCTGTCCTGTGATAATCTGCAACTATTAACCGCCTACTGAATTTTTTTACTTTGTTATATTTTAAGCAGGCCACGACTGTTTCCCCAGCTGTTAGGCAATGTAGGGCCTCAAACATCATGTTAAAATGGGCTTCCACCAGCCCTGACAAATCTCCAGCCGGCTCTGAGTCTAGTGAGTGCAATCAGTGAGGGCTGATCAGCGATGGATGTGAGGCCGAGGAGAAAGGCTAAGGGCGGACAGGTTCATTGCACCCCTGTGGGCTGCAGTCCTGAGTGTCCAGAATATCTACACCGTTACAAGATCTACCATAAGAGCATAATCTCATAATTGCACTAATCACAAAACCCACAATTAAAAAGGAACTCAGATACGAATGGCTATTGTCCTACGGGAATGCAAAGTTGTATGCAGTGTTTTATTACTGATAAAGAAAGGTTTTATTATTGATAAAGGAAGGTGATATCAGTCATCAATTTCAAGTCACCCTGCAAGATTGAAAGCACTGCTGGGATAGTAGTTCTGGTCCAAACCTTGCCATCACGTGCAAAAAGTTGGTGGAGCCAGGGTGGAATCCCATTGTGAGTTACCCCATGTTCAGAAAGTGACCAGTGTGTCCCCCTGTGCTCATGGCGTGCAGATGCACCTGCCGTAGGGTGAAGCTTCCCTCCAGTCCCTTGAAGGATGTCCTCTGCAGCTTTGTCAGCACCCATGCTGTCATTCCCAGGAATAGAAGACCCTGTATTTAACATGTACACTGCTCCCAAGGGCTCAAAGGGTAGAGTTTAGCAACCCAAAGGCTATAATCTCCGGTACACAGTACTGGTCATTGCGCCGGTTCGTGCCCGGTCACATGTGCCCCGGATCTCGGACATGGCCTGCCTCAGCCCTGACCAGGCTTTACCGCCCCCAGCTTTGCAGGGGGAAGCTGGGTACTCGGTGATCTAATATGCTCTGTGCTCCTTTCTCCAGCCGTCGGTTGCGCGTTTGCAGGTATTATTTGCCGAACCTGTTTCTTTCTTCTGGCCTGAAAGGGACACCATGGGAAGCAATGGGCCATGACTATCACTGGACTGGGGGGCCGTCACTGTTAAAAGCAGGCTTTCTACCTGCTGGGCACACTATTGTTTTCCAAATGTATATCTTACACTTTCATAGAAAAACCATTACCAACAGTACTTTGGGTGCACCACTGCCATGGAAGTAATTTCCAGTGGAATTGGTGTGCAGTGTGGAGTTTGGTAAGAATCAACGTGAAATAAATTGCATCATTTTTCAACTATTATTTTGAACATTTCATTTGAGCGGAGTTCAGCTGCCAGCTCCGGCCCTTCAGAACTCCACCCCTGCCTCTAAACTCTGCCCCCAACTTCAGCCCTTCTGGGATCCCCTTTTAAATTGTTTCCATTTCCACCACTGCCGGTACAGAAATGATGACATGAGACATTTGGGGATGGGCTTGAATATTGAGTTGCTGATGAGAGGCCGTGGTGATTCCATGACTTGGAGTGCTGTTGGTGAACGTTCTGAGAATCTCATTTGGAAGGTGGAAGGATGAAGTTTGATTAGACTGGTGGGTTTCTCTCTACGTTTGTACTAGAACCTATCGATGGACTCACTTGAAGCTGCATAGCGAAATGTCCTAGTCAAACCTGTGAATTGTGAGAGCTTCTTGGTTGTTATGGTGTGTTGCAACAGAAATGAGAGCATGGTTTCTTCTATTTAGCCAATCAGAAAGTGTGAAAGTTCAACTCAACTGCAGCAGAAGCCTGCATTCTATGCGTCTGTTGTCTTCTTCTCACAGCTTCCAGCTACCTAGCCAATCAGCGAGCTAGCGATATAGGCTTTAAGCACCTGGAAAGGATGCATTCCAAGGTTCCCTTTGTGATATTTACACGCTGGAAAAGGAGACATGGACAAGCTGGGTCATAGGAAACCCCAGGCAAGGCTGCCCCTTTTTACCCCTGCACAAGCTCTTATAGCGTTATTACCATAAGGCTCTATTGTGTGCTAAGTGTCCGTCGCCCTTAGTAGATGCCCTCGCCTTTGGCTTGTGACCGCTAGCTTGTGTGCCAGTCACCTACCATACAATAGAACCCTCTTGTGCAGTCTCTAGCGCTTCAGTATGTACCAATACAGCCAGTACAGAGAGGAGTCCATGGCACAAATGTTTATGAAAGGCGCAGGCAGTGCTTTAAGTGGGCTGGGGCCAGCCGCAGCTGGGCCCCAGCAGTCCCCAAAAAGTGGGGCTGAGCCGGGGCCCTGTAGGGGCCCCCCGGTCCTACCACGTCATAGCAGGACATATTATCCCACCATGGCCGTAGCTGCAACGGGAGATGCGTCCACCATTTTAATGTCAGGCAAGCTGACAGAAGTGCCAGCCAGCCACAGTAATGCTGTGGCTGGCTGGCACTTCTGTCAGTCACTGTAACTTCCTCTTGTGAGGAAGTTATGGTCCCTTTGTTTGTTCTTTCCAGGTCACTGACCCTCAGCGAACCCCGGGGCTCCGTAATCTAATCTGCAGATTAGATCACGGAGCCCCCGGGTTCATAGAGGGTCTAAGATGCCTCGGGCTCTGTGATCTATCTGCTCTGCAGAGCAGAGCACAGATCACTGAGCCTGAGGTGTCTTTGTCCGTTGGCAAAGCTTTATAAAAGATGCCTTGAATTGTGTACGTTTCAGGCCATCTTTTATAAACATAGGGCCTCATTACACGGTAGGCGGTAGGGGTTTCCCGGTACCGGTAAGGGCACCGGTACCGGTAAACCCCTAACGCCTTACTACGAGGTCCCTTTGCGGGACCCGACTTTAACGGCTGGTTTTACCAGCCGTTAAAGTTGGGTGCCGCAAAGGGACCTCGGAGCTAATTACGGTACCGCAATTTGCGGTACCGTAATTAGCACCTTCCCCATTCCCATTATGCCCTATGGGGGCAGAAATGGGAATGGGGAAGAGCCTTGGTGAATGGGGAATTACCGCCCCGCTCACCCTGGAGTAGGGCGGTAATTCCGCCATCCACGAAGGTGGACACGGTAAAATACCGGCGGCAACCATGGCGCTAATAGCGCCATGGTTACCGCCTGCCGTGTAATGAGTCCCATAGAAATATGACATATTTCAAGCCATCTTTTATAAACATAGAAATATGACATATTTCTAAGTTTATAAGCTTATAACGATGGCTTGAAATTTACACAATTCAAGGCATGTTTTATAAAGCTTTGTCCACGTACAAAGACACCTCGGGTTTTGTCTGTCCTCAACGCTTTATAAAAGATGGCTTGAATTGTGTACGTTTCAAGCTATTTTTTATAAACATAGAAATATATTACATATTTCTATGTTCATAAAAAAGTGGTTTGAAAAGTACACAAACCATAGTACGGTACGCACACAAGTGTGGGTACCTTACTATGGATTGTGCACTTTCAAACTACCTTTTATAAACATAGAAATATGTAATATATTTCTATGTTCATAAAAGATGCCTTGAAAAGTACACAAACCATAGTAAGGAGCGCATACAAATATATAAATGCTTACATACATTTATATATTTGTTTGCGCACCTTAATATGGTTTGTGCACGTTTTAGGCCAGGCCCACATGGAAGTTGCGCCCCCAAATGAGGGCCCCCCTAAATTTCTTACCCCACTTAAATCACTGGGCACAGGTAACTGCATTGCAATCTTTAGAGAGGGGCGGGGTTATGGGGCAGTCCTCTGGGAGGACCAGGCTTTAACCATGGATGAATCTTGGAGGCAGTGCACCAGCCATTACCGGGGCGAAAATGCTCAGCTTAATCGGGATTCCCATGTGAGGGGAGGGCCAAAATGTGAAGTTCAGCAGGAAATTTAGATGGGACCTGATTGGGGAAAATAAGTGTGGGGTGCAAAGCCTGGTAGCCATTGAGAGCATAGTGACATTGAGAGCATGAGGGACTTGATCTAACAAAGGCCAGGAGTAAGAGTTAATAAACACGTAACATGTTTATTAACTGTTACTCCCGGCCTTTGGTAGATCAAGTCCCTTGTGCCTTCTCCAAGAATGACCTATGTACATTATGTATGGTCAGGAAGATACCGCAATGAGCCACAAAGAATAGACACGTGTAGTTGGAGCTGGTGGTGTGCCCTCTTCCCATTACAAGTCACTCGGTGGGGCCATAGAGGTACAACCCAAGAAGTGAGCGGCTTTCTTATACTGGGTCAGATCAGCGAGGCCTTTCATTCCCCTTTGCATTAAAACTTCCCCCTGATCCAAGTTCTTTGGCACCAGAGTCAAAAGTGATTCTCATTATGAAACCAGGGTGGTATGTGGTTATGCAGAGCGCATTCCGCTGTGCCCTAAATAATACCCCCAGAGAGGCTCACACTTTAGAAATCTTTCCATGGACAATTGGGCTTACTTTTATATTACTTACAGATATTTCATCTCATAATTATCAAATAATATTTAAATTCCACGTCTCCACGGTTTAGTTAATATGTAAATAGAAATAAATTCACCAACAGAGGGGTTGCCGTAGGCAATACGGCTGCATCGGAGGATCCATTCACATGTCTACTTTTCCAATTAACAGCTTACACAAGATACTTGGAAAGCTATTTAGTAGATGTAGCTTGTGAATGATGTCCTCCTTCCATCTCTACCCCCGAGAGACCAGCTTTGATATCGCTGACAGGCAGCACAACTAAAACTAATTATCAGCTTCCAGGACCTAGAGGCTCTTTGAGAGTGGGGGCAGGGGGGTGGTTTACTTACGCTTTAATAAGTCTGATGGCCATATCTGATGGTAGATTTCCCAGAGTGCACAGAAGAAAGTAGGGAGTGATCAACGCAGGGCTTAACATTACACAGGTGTCCAATTCCAGCTGTCGAAGGTCAAATTTCCCTTAAGTGTTCAGAAGACTCGTACAAGATTATTTTACATACAATGATTTTAAATGGTAATTATTCACATACACACGGCTATCCAAAAACCCATGGCATAGATACGCCCATTGAAGACAAGAGTTGGAAAAGGGCGAAGGAGTGGTAATGTATACGCACAACCATGCCCCATTCCATTCCGGAGACTGGAGTACAAGCCTGGTTTTACTTTGCATTCTGAAACCTTCAGTCCAGGACTTTTCCATTACAAATAAAGACAACCAGCCCCAGAACGCCAACAAAAACCTGGACTGAACTACCTTCTCTTTTAAAGAGAATAGCAACCCAAAACCTGAACAGTAAAAATAATCCAAAAGGTCAAATAATCACTGCACCTCTTTGCAAGGGAGAATAATGCTTATTACATGCAAAAAGGTCTCAGACGGTCCCATAGAACCACACTGACACAAAGCTTGTTACTTCACAAGAAGTTACAGGTTATATATCAGTAAACCGCAAAATCTGAATGCACAAGTTACAACGTTATCCCACCACCCTCATTGGCTACCACCTATAGGCCATGCTAATACCCTCTTATAGACCCTGGACCGATTGGCCACACCTTATCTAAACTCTAAACCCGTTCCCCTAGACACATGACCCACTACATCGCCACTATTGAATCCAGGTACGGGATTGGTTGTTTGAACTTATTGACATATTAATAAATAAAGACTGTCACGTGATGTGCACTCCTCCAATCCAGACACGATCAAAGTAAACTGGCGAGGCCAACTCTGCATTGATAAGACAATAGGTCTTCTCATTATACCATACACTGCAGCGCCCACAAGCTGCACCCCAACCTGGTCCTACATTTATTGGCATCACCTATGCTCCTTCTATCCCAAATCATGTAACGTTCCAGACACGGTGCACTCCTTATCTCCATCAACTCCAGATGCCCAGTTATGACGTGACTGGGGCACCACTCTTGAGTCTGAATTTCAGGGATTTATTTATTTTCGTTTATAGATGTGCTTGTAATTCAAATGGTATGACCTCTCTTGGGTGAGGTTAGTAGTGTTTTAAATCTTCTGCTTGCCCATTGACATTACAAAACCCTATGCCCTATTCTCATGAATGTGCCTTCAAAGGGCACATCCCTTCCTGCTCTCCCCACAGTAAACATTCTGTTCCAACGATGTCCAGGCCCAGAAGCTGGATACAATTAGCATTAATCTGTGCACCGCAGGTGCCTTTGACCTCGGCTTCTCTCTTAGAGAACAGAAAAGGGATCTGTTCTTGGACTGAACTTCATAGAGCCGCAGCTCCATATAATGCCCTGCATTCTATTCTGTTCATGGCATATTAGGCCTTAGCATCCAATATGGTGACTCTTCTGACATGATAAAATGCTGACCTCGCTTCTACAATAGTATCTTTACGACTCCATCTTCCACCTGTTTCCGCTCTTCCAGCGCACCTCACTACAAACCACAACTTTGGATATGACAACTAAACACAGGGTCTAAAATTACTCCCCTACCTATAACCTCTGCAACCACAATATTAATAGATCTGTTGCTCTTTCTGTGTTGCTATATGTGAGTATCTAATATGTGTCAAACCCAACTAAAAATAATACACGTGCCTTCTGCTGCACAAACCTCAATCTGCTCCCACATTGGTATGTGCTAATAGGTTTTTTACAGCCTGGGCCCTTTTCCTAGCTGGGACATTGTGCGTGTATCCACACATCTCCCTTTAGTTAATGCTCCATTAACTCACCCTTCTGCCTCCTTTCTTCTATAATCATCATCTTACGGTACCCATGCCCTATACACATGATGTACACCGTACCTGCCCCGGGCATATTCTTCCAGGGTACCCGTCATGAAGCAACACCCTACATCTTCCACTAGATCAACCCAGTGCTCTCTATAATTCTCTGAGTCCGGTGGGGGTGTGGTCAAGGTACCCGGGGTCGAAAACCCTGCTCTATTTTAACCATCCTTGGTCTTGTAACCCAATCCCACCTATCAGTCTGGGTGTACATGTGTTTTTTGAGAGGAGGAGCTCTACCCACTATTATTGACACCCTCATCTTGGCACTCTTCAGCAAGGTCTTTGTACAGCATCTCAGAATCATCTGACACAAACAAAAAAGCACATGGAGAAAAACCATGATGGGATCCAGAAACTTTACAGCTATTTCTAACCACGATGGGGCCCAGTAAAACATTGAATCAAACCAGTCATCAGCATGACTCCTGCTTCTTTTTTCATGGCAATCCTCAAATTGTGAAGGGATCCTACCGCATGGGTCAAGGACCCATCGTCCGCATCATTTGGGGGATTATGCATGCAGCAAGACAGACCAATTTCCTTGCACACACACCCTCTACATTGCTGTGAGCAAATCCAGAATGTATCTGTTCTGGAGGGTCATAAGTCTGATTGCCCGTAATCAGTCTTTATTTAATGAAGACCCTGCTGCTTCTGGTTCACCAGCTAAAGCATATTCCACCTGGTGATCGGCAGCCACGTGGCGCTCCTTCCGTCTTCAGCAATGGTCTTATTTTACAATGGGTTTGTTCTTTCTTCTTGGCACATTCTTCATCATCTCTGTCCATTATTACCGCTTGGATCATGTGCCCCTGGACAATACTTTATACCCTGCACAGGGCCAAGTGTACCAAACACTGGGGTATTAGACGTGGCATATTATGAGGTATAAACAACTTGGTTGTGCCCATTGCATGAGGTATCAAAGAGCATAGATAGCATACATAGTATGTATAGCAAACAAAGCAGCTCTCGTTTGACCTATCCCTCCCCACTTGGCGCATGTAATTATACCACATCTTATCATTATCTCTGCCTCAGTTTCCTTCCTGGTTCGTGTCATCCCCAAAGGTACATCTGTTTTGTTCCCATATCCCCCTTGACGAGCCTCAGTCATATAAAATACTATACCTACTGCAAAAAGAAAACAACATATATCATAACATAGAAAAGAAAGGTTTGTTGCTCCCGGCTATCTTGCTTGTAGTTTGTGAAATAATTATTACTGACACCTTGGTTAGTATGAATTAATTCGTTTATTGTTCGTTGTTTTTCTGGGTGATTTTTTCCTTCAAATACATGTGTTTATGAAAAACACTCTTTGGAACTTGACGAGCAAGTTAGGTCAGCCGACACGTGGTTCGACCTTACGGTCGTTCTCAAGGCTGAACAATATTCAATTAGTGACAAGGTAGTGACATATTACATTATTTTCAGCAGTGGTGTTTACGGTGATGTGCAAACATAGTGATAGGTAGTGACATAACAAAAACACATTGATGTGTCGATATAAAGAAAGTTTCAAAATGGAAGAAAAGGAGGGAGGAAGAGACGAGAGAAGTAAGTAGCTGGTTAAAAATTGTGCTAAAGGTAAAATAGATTGAGGTAATTGCCTCTTACCCAGTTGCGGTTTGCTGTGTGCCCAAAGTGGGGTTCTGTAATATAAACTGTCCTTTACGGCAGTCCTGGCTCCTGTTGGGCCCTGGGATGAGAAAAAATAATATATGTATTGGGGGGAGGGGTTGGTGGGGACTTGCAAAATGATCCCCCCAAGGTGCGTCAATGGTCTCATTTGTCTAGTTAAGAATGTTGGCTGTGGTCATTGCACATGAACACGGTGGAAAACATCAAGGGCTTTTCTTGAATAGCCCTTGTGTGTTCCCACCTTGTGGGCGTGTTGGCGGCGGTACTAGCAGTATCATCTAGATATGTAAGTATCCAAAGGTTGGCCCCAGGCAATGATTTGGCTGGGGTTGTTGAAATAGATGGTCCGGGATGTACATCAGGGGCTCTTTGGGAAGTGCCCCTGTGTTTGCCCAGCCATATAGAGCATTGAGTTGCATATCCTAGTGTTGAAAAGTGAAAAGGGAGAATTATAAAAATAAGCACTTAATGCTATCCATTGCCCATGTGTGGGCAAGGAAGCTTGGTGTCCCTGGGGTGGGCTGGGAGGCTTACCTCTATGTTCCGTCTGGCGTCCTAGGCGGTGCTCCGCTGCTTCTGCACACCGCGCTGGGTGCCGCCATTAAGAGCTGTGCGTTTCCTGTTGACTCACGTCAGTCTCGGGTCGCGCATGCGCAGGGTATAGTGTCTTAGCGCTAGTCCCGGCGCATGCGTGTCTTGGTAGGCAACTCGCGCATGCGCCGCGGATCAGTGAAAGGCACTCACCGGGTGAACGCTTGTGAATTGGAACGGGGGTGGGTGGTCCTAGCCAGTGGCTACGAGGTAGAAGGGATCTAAGGGGAACCTGAATTAATGATGCAGTTATGTGTTATATAGTCCGTGGGGATCAAGGGAGTATGAAGGTTGAGTCCAATTATGGGTTAATTCATGAAGTGATATGAGTCAGTGAGACATGGGTGCGTGAATGTGGCATCACTTGCATTGTGCCCATAATAAGGTCAATTAAAAATAATTATAAAAGGTGTGTGTGATATGGTCTCTTGTTGGGCCATGTTATACCCAAACCTGAGGTCACGAATCCCTGTGGGGGTTGAGGAGTAGTAGGAGAGGTATAAAAGGTAGAAAAAATATAGGAGATTGTAGAAATAGTAGAAGAAAGGGGAAGAGGAAGTTTACAGGAAGACATTTAAATCATGGTCTTTATTAAGGCCATTTTTCACACATCTGAAATGACAAATTAAACGTGCTTCCTCTTGTCTTAGTTTTCGGATTCTGTCTCCTCCTCTTGGGCCCAGTCGGACCGTCTTGAGTCCGATGAACCTTATATCACTCTTGTTTTCCATTTGGTGGTTCTTCTGCCAGTGGTTTGCCAGTGGCAGTGTGGGGTCTTGTGAATGTATGCTGTTCATATGCTCTCTGATCCTGAAGCGTGTCTCCCGGATGGTGCTACCTATGTATATTTTGTTGCAAACACAGATAATTGCATATATTACAAATTTGCTTCTACAATTAATGTGCTCAGTGATGTTGAAAATTGGGCAGCCTGAGAATTTGGCACATTTGGTCTGTGTTGCATGCTTGCACATTGAGCATGTCCCGCATTTCGTGAAACCAATTGGTGTCATTTTTCTGAGCCAGTCCTGTGCCACGATATGTTTGTCTGCAAGAAAGGAGGGGCTCAGTAGGGTCCTTCGGGTTGGTGCTCTGCTGTATGACATGCTGGGATATGTTTTTAGTTGCGGCTTGATATGTTCGTCCATGAGGAGAAGTCCCCAATGTTTACTCAAAATTTTTTGTAATGCATAACTGTCTTTGTTGTATCTCGTTACGAATATTATTGTTGGATTGTCATCATGTCTTCTGGGTTTGGGGTAAAGCAATGTTGATCTCTCTGTTTGGCAGGCTTGTTTTCTTGCTTCTGCCAGGTTCGCATGGGAATAGCCCCGACTACTGAATCTCTGATCCAGCAGGTTGCATTCTTCTATGAATGATTTATCTGTGTTGCAGTTCCTTCTTGCCCGAATGTATTCTCCTTTCGGAATGTTGCGAATGACACTTTTTCTGTGGCAACTTGTTGCATGCAGGGTGGAATTTACTTCCGTTGGTTTCCGGTAAGTACTGGTAATGATTTTGTTCTCTTTTATTTCAATCTTGAGGTCGAGGAAGTCAATTTGAACATTGCTGATGTGGCTGGTTAGTTCTATACCAAAGTCATTGGTATTGAGATAGCCCATATATTCATTGAGTTCATCTTTAGTTCCCTTCCAAATTAAGATAATATCATCTATGAATCTGGCCCAATTGACAATGAGCCTGGTGAATTTGTCTTCTTTCATTGCATGTTTGAGTTCATAGGAGTGCATGAAGCAGTTTGCTAGTGCAGGAGCATAGCTGGCTCCCATTGCGATCCCTTTGGTCTGCTTGAAATATTCTCCATTGAATATGAATATATTGTTCTTGAGAGAGAAGTTAAGGAAGGCTTTGGTCATTTCCACTTGGTCTAGGTGTGAGGCCGATTCATGTTTGAGTAGAAACCCCATGCTGTTTATGGCTAATTCATGGTCTATTGATGTGTACAGGGCTTTGACATCTAGCGTAGCCATTAGGAAATGCGGTTCCCATTTGATTTTGGCAAGGATCTCCAAGGTATGCATAGTGTCTCTCAGGTAGCTCGGTATTTTTATGACCAACGGTTGTATAACATTATTGATGTATCTGGCTAATGTTTCCGTAATTCCTCCTATACCACTCAGAATTGGTCTGCCCTCTGGAATAGTGTTGAAAGCTTTGTGGACTTTTGGCAGAAAATAAATGGTTGGCATAATGGGGTGGTCTGTCCTAAGATAATTGTACTCCTCATCTGTTATCAGCCCCGTTGTTTTGTAATTAGTTAGTAGTTCCTGATGTTCATTCAGAATTTTCGCCTGTGGGTTGTTTTCCAATTTGACATAGTTGCCGGGTGTTTCCAGGTGGTTGAGTGCCATTTTGATGTAATCCGATTTGTCCATTATTACTATGTTTCCACCTTTATCAGCTTCCTTGATTATAATGTTGGTTTCCTCTCGCAGATTTTTGAGTATGATCTGTTCTTCCTTGGTTAGGTTGCCCTTGGTCTCTGTTTCATGGGTCCGTTGGTCTTCCAATTTGTGTAGATCCATGGTTACTGCTTGGTGGAAAGTGTCGATATAATTTTCTGCATATAGTTGCGGCGTGAATCTAGATTTGGTTTTTAGTTCCGGAATCGTCATTGCTATATTCTGGATGCCCAGTTCTTGTAAGCATTCTTGCTTGCTTTTGTCGTTGTCAGCCAGTGTGCTGAGGAGATGAATGTCTTCAACATCCCCGATGGTAAGTGGGCTTGGTTTAGGTGTTGTTTCCGGTGGTTTATATACCGATGTCTTAGTAGAAAAGAATTTCTTAAGCTTAAGGCGTCTTGTAAATTTAAATAGATCAATTTGTATGTCTATGAAGTTGTTCCTGCTGGATGGTGAAAATGAAAGTCCTTTGTTGAGCACCTTCATTTCAGCATTTGTGAATTCTCTATTGGACAAGTTCATGATTAGATTTTCTTCTGTCTCTGTCCCACAGTTTTCTGTGACTGGGATCTGGTCTGTCTTTGTTCTATTTCTTCTTCCAGCTGTCTTGCGTTTTCTGACTCTTCTTCCTCCTCTGCTTCTTCTTGTTGGGTTCCTGTATTTATCAAAGGTTTTGCGAAGGATACCGTTTTTTTGTTGTTTTTGGGTTGTGGTTTCAGACGACTTGCTTTCTTGTGTAGTTTGATTTGATCTAAAAAACTACGTTTGGTTGGTGGTATCTCTGTTGTTTTCCCACACAGATCTGGTGTTTCATCTGGTTCACTGTCAATTTCGGAGCTAGCCCCTGAGCTGTTTGGGGTGCTTTCTTTGGATTTAGGTATTTGTTGGTTCTGGTCATATTTAGATTGATAGGTGAAGACTCTGTCTTCTCTATAGTCTTTGTCATCTCTGAAAAATTTGTGCAGTTTTCTCATTTTTACTTCATCTTGGTGTGTTTTCAGAATTCTATACATGGTTTTGTAATTTTTTTCCTTGGTAGTTTTTGGAGCGTCATAATCTTCTATTTCTTTCTTTAGTTCTTCAAGTTGAATCACAACCCTATCATGTTTTCTTTTGGCGTGTTCTATTAGTAGTTCTATCATTCTTGTTGATCCAAGTATTAGGTTCCGTTCCCATTCATCTGCTAGATCTGAGTCCAGTGGGTCGTCAAAGTCAGGGAAAATAAGGATCCTCAGGCCTCTTGGTATTCTCTTCTGTTCCGCGTATTCCTGCATTGTTGTTTTTTCCCAGAATTTGTTGATTTCCTTTTTTGATAGTTTCTCAAGCCTCATAAATTTATGTTTGAGGTCCTCTTGTAGGTTGTTGTCTCTAAATGCGTTGTCTGTCGATCCTCGAGGGGCAAAGAGTGCCCTGATGTCCTCATTCCTTGACATCATATATTCCGCCATTACTTCGTTTTATTTTCTTGTTGCAATTATTGGAAAATTCCAGGTGCTTGAGCATGGGCTGGTTCCCTAGTGTGAAGATGAGGTGAGTTTTAGGCTCTAGGAATGGAACCTGCCAGTGCTAAGCTCCAATTATGTTATGATTACGATTTTAGGCAAGATCACAGGAGCGGTTTTGGGGTTTAGCCTAAGCCCCAGTTTGGTAAATTAGAAAAGAAAGGTTTGTTGCTCCCGGCTATCTTGCTTGTAGTTTGTGAAATAATTATTACTGACACCTTGGTTAGTATGAATTAATTCGTTTATTGTTCGTTGTTTTTCTGGGTGATTTTTTCCTTCAAATACATGTATTTATGAAAAACACTCTTTGGAACTTGACGAGCAAGTTAGGTCAGCCGACACGTGTTTCGACCTTGCGGTCGTTCTCAAGGCTGAACAATATTCAATTAGTGACAAGGTAGTGACATATTACATTATTTTCAGCAGTGGTGTTTACGGTGATGTGCAAACATAGTGATAGGTAGTGACATAACAAAAACACATTGATGTGTCGATATAAAGAAAGTTTCAAAATGGAAGAAAAGGAGGGAGGAAGAGACGAGAGAAGTAAGTAGCTGGTTAAAAATTGTGCTAAAGGTAAAATAGATTGAGGTAATTGCCTCTTACCCAGTTGCGGTTTGCTGTGTGCCCAAAGTGGGGTTCTGTAATATAAACTGTCCTTTACGGCAGTCCTGGCTCCTGTTGGGCCCTGGGATGAGAAAAAATAATATATGTATTGGGGGGAGGGGTTGGTGGGGACTTGCAAAATGATCCCCCCAAGGTGCGTCAATGGTCTCATTTGTCTGGATAGTTACATATCTAGATGATACTGCTAGTACCGCCGCCAACACGCCCACAAGGTGGGAACACACAAGGGCTATTCAAGAAAAGCCCTTGATGTTTTCCACCGTGTTCATGTGCAATGACCACAGCCAACATTCTTAACTAGACAAATGAGACCATTGACGCACCTTGGGGGGATCATTTTGCAAGTCCCCACCAACCCCTTCCCCCAATACATATATTATTTTTTCTCATCCCAAGGCCCAAGAGGAGCCAGGACTGCCGTAAAGGACAGTTTATATTACAGAACCCCACTTTGGGCACACAGCAAACCGCAACTGGGTAAGAGGCAATTACCTCAATCTATTTTACCTTTAGCACAATTTTTAACCAGCTACTTACTTCTCTCGTCTCTTCCTCCCTCCTTTTCTTCCATTTTGAAACTTTCTTTATATCGACACATCAATGTGTTTTTGTTATGTCACTACCTATCACTATGTTTGCACATCACCGTAAACACCACTGCTGAAAATAATGTAATATGTCACTACCTTGTCACTAATTGAATATTGTTCAGCCTTGAGAACGACCGTAAGGTCGAAACACGTGTCGGCTGACCTAACTTGCTCGTCAAGTTCCAAAGAGTGTTTTTCATAAACACATGTATTTGAAGGAAAAAATCACCCAGAAAAACAACGAACAATAAACAAATTAATTCATACTAACCAAGGTGTCAGTAATAATTATTTCACAAACTACAAGCAAGATAGCCGGGAGCAACAAACCTTTCTTTTCTAATTTACCAAACTGGGGCTTAGGCTAAACCCCAAAACCGCTCCTGTGATCTTGCCTAAAATCGTAATCACAACATAATTGGAGCTTAGCACTGGCAGGTTCCATTCCTAGAGCCTAAAACTCACCTCATATATCATAACATATATAATACACAATGCATGTACCGCTGGACCTATGGAGGTAAAGAAAAAACAGACAACCATGCAGAAAAATGCAAATTCTTCATCATTTTATAAGGATTGATCAACTGCAGTATCATAAGGACACGTGTTGCAAAGTATACTTTACTAACACTCAGTAATGTTTTTATTTCTTGTGAGAAGGTGGAGCGGTGTCGGGTGCTTTCCGAACCTCTGGTAAGCGGACACGGTATTGGATCTCATTCACACAAACTGCAAAAAGCGTAACATAGATAACTGTAAATGGCCCCTGGAATCTCTGCTCATTCCAATGACAGACGAAATTCCTCATGAATGCCTGGTCTCCTAGATATAACTGTGGCGCCGGTAAATTCAGTTAATCTGTTGACAACGCTTCAACTGTGTCTTCTCTTCTAGGAGAAATCTGGCAAGACAAAATGTCTATACTTTTTGTTAGCTCCCTCAAATACCCCAGAAACTCCCCCCAAAACACTTGCTGCCCTGTGAGCATCTGATGCTGTAGTTGCAGGTGTGAGAGGTGTGTGCATTCTTCTCCCCGTCACTATCTCGTGCAGGGACAAGTGGTTATCTTTACTAGGCTGCCTCTTCTGGCTAAACAAAGCCAAAGGTAGACAGTGCAGCTAGTTCCTCCCTAAAGTTGTGATATCTTAGACAGTTTAATCTTCAATTTTTTGTTCATTTTTTCTACAATCACGTTGGCCTTTGGATGATATCTTGAGCACAATGTGTGCCGTATCCCCAACAGGGATGCAAACTCTTTAAACAATTCATTAAAAATGTGAGTTCCATTATCAGATTTTAGAACCTCACATACCCTACAGTGAGGAAACACCTTGCGCACCAGAAATGTGGCTGCTGATTTTGCATCAGGTCATGCGCAAGGACCAGCCTCAATCCAACATGAAAACAGACATACTACAACAGTAAGGTAATGGTAATTACTGCACCTGTTAAACATGTCTACATAATCAATGTGTAGTTCCTGGAAAGGCACAGTTGGAGGGGGCGATTTGTAGCGCAACATCCTGAGAGTGTGGCCAGTGTTGTAAAGATGACACATTGTGCAATTTGCCACAAACATGTTGACGTATTCCTGCATATTGGGGACAAACTAGTCCTCCTGGATATCCGCATCAATGTCCTGTTAGAAAACATGCTCTCCGTATGGAAGCTGCTCAAAAGCAATGATAAGCAACTCCCAGGGCATTACTACTTTACCTGTAATGTTATGTCTCCATATCAAATCAGTCAGTGACTGTGAGCACCCCCTTTTAACCCAACGCTCTTTCTTTCCTTGGGGTGCCTGTCCTTGTAGCTCTATAATTTGCTTGAGTGGTACAGTGTATGGGATGGCTAGCTGCAACTGTTGGTTTGCCACCTGCGGATATGCGGTGGCATCTGGGTCAATGTGATACACAATTCTTTGGTGGCCTTATCTGCTGCATCATTGCCAACGGGGTCTGTATTTTGGGTGTGGGTGGCACATTTAACCACTGCTACTAGCGTTGAGTAGGACAAATCTTAAATCAATCTCTCTAACAAGGGTGCATGATGTGTGGGCGTGCCATCTGATCTCTGAAATCCCCATCTGGACCATGCTGAATGTACGGGGTGGTCATGTGTGCAGAATCCAAACATATGGTCACTAAGCATCCTTGGGTTGCTTCTAATGCTTCAGTTAATACAATCCGTTCCGCTTCCTGAGCGTGTGTCTCTGTAATCTTTTCTGAACTACCACCTCATATTCCCCATCTATGAGACACACCATTGCTGCACCTGTGTGTCTCTGGCCAGTCTCCTGATCAATTGTTGATGGCCCCACAATAAAGAGCACCTCCCCATCCTCAAGTGTGTCCTCCCTTGCTCAAATTAAATCAGCTTCATGACCTTCCTAGGTAATGCAATCATGTACTTCCTCACCTTCCTCAACAGGCATTGCAATAAAGGTGTATGGGTTCACTGTGCAGCATTTCATAATGTGAATGCATGGTCTGAAAAAATGACTTAATATGCAGAGACCCATTGTGTGGTTAGAGGGGATTTTGATCGCTCAAGAGGTGCAAACACTGCGTGGTCTACATGTAATCTCACTGATCACCATAAAGTGATTGTTGAGGATTTTTCAATGGCAAAGGACACACAGGCCAGTGCCTGTTCACAAGGAAATTGACCCTTGTGAGAAAGGCATGGTGCTCAGAGCTAGACACAGACACAAGGATACAAGTTTTAAAAACCTATATTTAAAATAATGGGGTTTCATAAATGCCTAACTTGCCCTATTTCTAAATGGCAGTAGACTTGACCATAAAAATAAGGAAGAAAGAATAGTCCAAAGGTCTGTCTGTCAACATTAAAGAAACAGTCTGTGTCACACCAGTGCTTGCCCTCACTCAAACTTAACAATGTGTAGGGTTTCAAAGAAAGTATATAAGTATCTCAAAAGAATATCAGAATGACCAAGAAGCTTCATCTTAACTCCCTTACCCAAGTTTAAGTCAATTGGGATCTTCAAAAGTTCAGTTCATTCTAAACAGTTCATAAAAAGGTAGTTCAATAGTTTTCTTATCTAGCACACTGGTTGTTAAAAGAGTTAAAGGCATGGTCTACTAAAAAAATGTATTTAAAAAATAGATAGGCAACATTAAAAAAAAATATACTAGCATTCTCTTTTTTAAAACCTCCTATGTAAAATGTTGAGCTATTCAAGCTCAAAATTCGCAAAAGCAAGCACATGGGCGCATCCATTTTGTGAAATGGAGGCCCTCCTGTGCTGGCTTTTGCTTTTTTCATATACACAACATGGGTGTATATGAACACTTTCATATACACCAAACAAGGCTTATTGTGGCACTCCTCCAGTATAACGGCACCAAAATGGTACCGTATATGTGTGGTGCAATTTTAGCGCACATATACAACTGGAGGAGTGCCACAAGAATACCCTTCTAAAAAGCCAGGTAACAATTGTGGCGGTTGCTATGTTGGTTTCCAACCCATCCTAGCAACCGCCACATGTATTCCGAAGTTGGAGCATTCCTGCCAACTTTGGAGGAATGCGCCACCTTCAGAATAGGTTTTAAGTACTGAAAAGGTTGTTAAAGGCATGGTCTAGTAAAACATTTTATTTAAAAAATATATAGGCAACATAAAAAAAAATACTAGCATTCTCTTTTTTAAAACTTCATATGTAAAATTTTGAGCTATTCAAGCTCAAAATTCGCGAAAGCAAGCACATGGGCGCATCCATTTTGTGAAATGGATGCCCTCCTGTGCTGGCTTTTGCTTTTGCGGCACTAATGAAGGAAAAGCCAGCCAGCTGTAGTAAACAAAAGCTACCGCTGGGTGGCTTTCCCTTCATTAGTGCTGTACGCGGAGGACGGGGACCAGAGACCAGAGCAGGAAAGTTGCAGCTGAATCTCGGTAAGTGCTATTTATTTTTTTTAAAAAATAAGCACTAGCTGCGTTTTTTTTTCTAAGTTTTCCGGCCTGAGGAGCCCGGAAAACTTAGAAATAAAACCGCAGCTTTAAAAACGTATTTATGTTTGCGGTCGCTTTTGAAGCGACCGCAAACATAAATACAACGTTATTGTGTTGGAAAACGCTGCGGTTTTTCTTTCCAAGTTTCTCAGGCTGCTCCGGCTCGGAAAGCAGATTCAGGCAGAAACAACGCGGTTGTTTTCCGCAATGCCGCGTTGTTTCTGCCTGAATCTGCTTTCCCATTTGGATCCCCAAATGGGAAAGCAGATTCAGGCAGAAACAACGCGGTTGTGTTGGAAAACGCTGCGGTTTTTCTTTCCGAGTTTCTCAGGCTCCTCCGAGCCGGAGCAGACTGAGAAACTTGGAAAGAAAAACCACAGCATTTTCCAACACAATAACGTTGTATTTATGTTTGCGGTCGCTTCACAAGCGACCGCAAACATAAATACAACGTTTTTAAAGCTGCGGTTTTATTTCTAAGTTTTCCGGGCTCCTCAGGCCCGAAAACTTAGAAAAAAAAACGCAGCTAGTGCTTATTTTTTTTAAAATAAATAGCACTTACCGAGATTCAGCTGCAGCTTTCCTGCTCTGGTCTCCGGTCCCCGTCCTCCGCATACAGCACTAATGAAGGGAAAGCCACCCAGCGGTAGCTTATGTTTACTACAGCTGGCTGGCTTTTCCTTCATTAGTGCCGCAAAAGCAAAAGCCAGCACAGGAGGGCATCCATTTCACAAAATGGATGCGCCCATGTGCTTGCTTTTGCGAATTTTGAGCTTGAATAGCTCAAAATTTTACATAGGAAGTTTTAAAAAAGAGAATGCTAGTATTTTTTTTTTATGTTGCCTATATATTTTTTAAATAAAATTTTTTACTAGACCATGCCTTTAACAACCTTTTCAGTACTTAAAACCTATTCTGAAGGTGGCGCATTCCTCCAAAGTTGGCAGGAATGCTCCAACTTCGGAATACATGTGGCGGTTGCTAGGATGGGTTGGAAACCAACATAGCAACCGCCACAATTGTTACCTGGCTTTTTAGAAGGGTATTCTTGTGGCACTCCTCCAGTTGTATATGTGTGCTAAAATTGCACCACACATATACGGTACCATTTTGGTGCCGTTATACTGGAGGAGTGCCACAAGAAGCCTTGTTTGGTGTATATGAAAGTGTTCATATACACCCATGTTGTGTATATGAACACTTTCATATACACCAAAGCAAGCAGCTTCAACGTTGCACATGTGTCCTGTATATGAACACTTTCATTTACACCAAAGCAAGCAGCTTCAACGTTGCAGTCTGCAACATTGAAGCTGCTTACTTTGGTGTAAATGAATGAACACTTCCATTTACATGGGTGTATATGAACACTTTCCAATACACCAAAGTAAGCAGCTTTGAAGCTGCTTACTTTGGTGTACAGGAAAGTGTTCATATACACCTGTGTTCTCTGCAGCATTTTTGTAAAACAATCGTTATTTTACAAAAATGCTGCAGAGATTTCAGGATTGCACCGGTTATAACTAAAACAGGTGCAATTCTGAAGGTGCACTGTTGTGCACTACGAGGACTCCCAAGCCCTCTTGAGAATACTGGTGGAGTCTGGGCGTCCTCATTTGGTGCAGTGCATCGTGCTCTTTAGCACATTCACTGCGCCAAGTTATGAATCAGACCCTCAGGCTTACCTCACCTGATTGGATATTCTCCAATATAGCACAGTTCTGCTTTAGCACGGTTCTCTTCCTCAGGCTTCCCTCGCCTGTTTCAATACGCCTCAATATAACACAGTTCTGTTTTAACAATGTTTTTGGGTGGATCATTCAGGCCCTACTCACTGGCGCTAAGACCCTCTTTACTCGTTACTTTGAACTCGTTAGTATTTCACATTACATCATGTCATCATCTGGGTACACTTGGTTCCCTTCCCCAATCTTCCTGCTTTCCTCATGCGGTTTATATCAAAGACTTTAGAAACGGCTCAGCATTACCCATCCCCATGACTGACTGCTCTGACACTGTTGCATTCTGGTTGTCGTATTCCATATACTCTGTTAGTCTCTCCTCAAGCATGTCTTCTAGCACCACAACAAGTTCTATTTCCTTGTCTCTGTCTATTTCCTTATCTCTGTCTCAAACGTGCTCCTTTGCAGCCTGACAAGTTACACTTTCTTGTCAATTCATTTAATCACTCAGATCTGTTTCATCCAATCATACAATAATCTCTTCCATAGCCGTTCCCATTGGCTTTCCCTTCCATTAACTTTATTCAATTGTTTTTCACCTCAGCAATACTTGTACTTTTGCATTTCAAAGAGACTTTCGACACTGTGGTATTCCACAGAACCATTCTGTTACTTTGTTTAATCACAGTTCAATTAAATCGGAGCTTTCGTTCAACACGTAACCTTGCTTGCAACTTGGTAATCATTTACATCTTTACAAATCGGGCTCAATCATCACTTTGAACTCAATGGTTGTACTTAAACAATGTGTCCTTCACAATTCTTTTATCCAAGGTCAGGGTCTCTCCCCTCCTGCCCCTCAGACCTTCCTGGACGGCTTCGCTGTCCCAGGGAAACAAACAATTTCTTGGAACACCATTCAGAGAGATTAACCAGCTTCTCAGCATCCTTTGACAAACCCTTTCGGCTTCTTTGAGACACAGCTCCCGTGCCTTGCTGTCTCCTGATTTTGCCTGCAGCCTTGTAGCAATGCGGCGTCCCTCTCTCGCTAGCCTGTTTCTCACCGGCTTCTGCTCAGCTGCTCACCATCACGCCTTCTCTCCTTCTCACACTCGCCTTTGCCTTCCTGGCTTTTATTGCTCATGCTCCTGCTCGTTTGCCTTAAACAAGTCTGGCTTCCACCTTTTATGCTTAGTTTTGTTATTAATTGGATTCAGGTGTTTGTGATTGTAGCTAAACGCCTTACCCCACTTGGCCTTATTAAAGGGACAGTCATAGAAATGTTAAAGTTCCCTTGATTGTAGTTGTTTCATCAGAATATCATGCAGTCGAGAGAAGCATTGGTGAAAACAGGGGTCTGGCTTATAGTAGACTGAGAAAAAGTTGGGTAGGGTGGTCATCTGAAAGGGGGAATACCATGTCTCACCCTCAGGTAATCCCTCCCCAATCGCAAGAGACTCTCCACCAAGGTTATCCTCCCTCGCTTGTCTGCCCCCAGGGTCGGGATACAAAAGCAATGACCCTCCATTAGCCACCTGTTTGAAAGATCCCTCAGGAGTGGGAAGGGGATAAACCCTCAGGTTTTTAACATCCTTCATCATTGAATCAAATATGCTAATATGCCACTGTAACATGCTAGGGGTTTGTGTCCTAGGGATGTTTACTGTGACAACTCAGCAGTCTTTACTTGTCCATTGGAGTGTGTGAACAAAAACAATTATTTCGTGTAATCAGGGGTTGCTAGTACTGGTGCATTACTTACGGCATTTTTGAGTTCCGGGAAACATGTTATCATTTCTCCTGTCCATGTGAGTGACCCTTTCTGTCGCTCTGCTTCTTTGAGTCCCTGCAGTAGAGATTTTGTGGAACTAGAATAGTAAAAAATCCCTGCCCTAGAATAGTCACACAAAGCCAAAAACTGTTGCATTTCTTTAACTGTGGTGGGCTGTGGTGTGTTCTGTACTGCAGCTGCTCTTTCCCGAGTTACTCTTTTCCCTGCTGATGATATTATTTATCCCAAATTTACCACCTCATTCTGACAGTATTGGATTTTGTATCCTTTGCAAGCAGTGTCTGCAGTGTAATTGAATTAGCTCTTCACAGGTATTCTGTTGTGTTGCACACTAGGAGGTCATCTACATACTGAATGACCATACTCAGTACATGTATATTGATCAAATCCATGTGTAGTACTCTGTTAAAAATGCTGGGGGACTCACAGTACCCCTGAGGAAATCTGGTGTGTTGGAAACTTTTCCCATGATGGGTGAATGCAGTGAGATATTGAGAATTGGGGGGCAGTGGAATGGAATAGAAGTCATTCTTCAAATCAATAATAGTAACATGTGTGGCTGTTGGTATATTCCAGAGAATTGTGGCAGGGTTCTGTACAACTGGGAACTCAGCTTCAACAATGTTTTTCAAAGGGCGTAAGTCCGGTTTTATCATCCAACTTGATCCTTTTGCTTTTTTGACATGGTATATCACTGTGTTACACGTGGACTCTTAGGGCACTATGATGCCCGTGGACTCTTAGGGCACTATGATGCCCTGCTGCCATAGTGCAACAATTGTCTCCTGTATTCCCTCATCTGCCTCTATTGGCAATGGATAATGTTGTACTCTGGGTAACACTGCTCCCTGCTTCACTTTAATACGTACTACTCCTATGTTATTAAAGAGCCCTACATCATGGGGGTTGTCTGTCCATGAAGTGCTAGGGAACTTTAACAAATCTTCCTGTAAATATGCAGGCATGAACTTGGCAATAAGTAGGGGACAGGGTACATTCCTATGCTGAATCATTATTTGACACAGGATACAAACATCCAGTATAATTTCACTATCATTATCACCATCTTCAAACAGCTGTACATCTGACACCCCACTCAATAGTTGATCATGGTTAATACACAAAACTGTATGCCACTCTGTTAGGCTCCATGGGTGCCGCTGGTCTCTCTGGGGTCGCTGGAAGCAGATTGGCTTGACGCTCTGCCATTCTCACAAGATGGCACCCTTGTGTACAAACAACGTTACAGTCTTTTCGGTTTCCTGGCGCTATGGCTCCACCCACTCGACACCAGAGAAGCAGTTATCAGAAGCCTCAATCCTGCCGACGACGCCTTGTTACTCTCTACAGCGAGCGCTACAGGAATCTGTGACTTCTGTACGTGTGTTCTATCTTACCTTATATTCTCGATTTGATATCCTTCTTTTTGTTTCCTCAGCACTCCCTCGTTCAGCAAACATTCCCTCTGCCTTCCGAAGCTAGTTACACGTCTACTTCCTAAGACGCCGGCACACCGCTTAGCAGTGGTACGTCTGGTATATCGTATCCCACTCTTAGGACGCTCACAGTCCTTCTACAGTATTACTTATCATTCCTTTTCTGCTACAGACCTGATCACCAACGACGCACCCCACGGCACCTTCTATGAGTTCGCACAGACTAGATCTGTGAAACCTTCACTCTGAAACATGAAGGTAGCACTCTGCCCCTCCCTATCTTTTCTGGCGCTGTCTCCGCTTTCCCTTGTCACTAATATTCCTCCTTTGAACACACAGATAGGCAAAACTCAACCTTCTCATCAAGAATCTTCATATGAGGCTCCACTTCCAACCTCCTAGGGTAATTCTCACAGTTGCATCTTGTGCAATTTGAACAACATGTTCTTAAGGGTACTATTTCTTTCACCCAGAGTATCATCGTTGTGAATGCCCCATCCACTATCTCATATCCATGAAAACTGAAACACTCCAGAGCTGAAGATTCCATCACAGCAGGGTTTTCTTCCCCAGAGGGTTTCCCTGAGGGGCCTGTGCTTCCCATCACTGTTAACCAGCAGGGGAGGTGCAGGGGCTTTAGGGGTATTCCTCAGAGCAGCAATACATTGCATCTGATCCAGGGTAATGCCTAGGAAATATTTTTTCAATGGTATTGTGACATAGTTATAACAGTTAGCGATGCCCGTAAATCACCTTTGGCACAAATATGGACCGGATGCAGCAGCTTGTTGCTGCAGTACAGTCCTTAACGCTCGAAGTTCAGGGTCTAAAACAAGAGCATACAGTCCTATGTCAGCAGATAGTGCAAGCCCCTCAGAGCTCAGAACTACCTCCTGCTCCTTTGCCAGGAGGTAAATTGGATGGCAATCCACACAAACTTAAAGAGTTTCTCGAATCCTGCACCGTACAGTTTGCATTTAAGGGGTCTTGTGACCCAACAGACCGGCACAGGGTGGGACACATGATTTCTGATCGCTATGGTTCCACTTTGGCTCGGGCTACCCCACTAGTCACCACCAACAACCCCATTCTGGATTCCTACCCTGCTTTTACAAACAGTCTTAAAGCCATGTTCAGTAGACAGGAAATTACAGTAGCATCCCAAGAATAGCTCTTGGATTTCAAACAAGGGTCACAAGACCTTTTCACCTACATCACACGTTTTAAACAAATGTCGGCTGACACAGTCTAGCCCGATGATGCTCTCATAACTTTGTTCCATAGAGGCCTTTCAGAAGACCTAAAGGATGAGTTCTCTTGCATCCCGAGGTTGGTTAATTTAGCCAAAATGATCACTCTCGTCATGCAGCTGGACTATCGACTGCAAGCGAGGCATCATGAAAGATAAAAGGATAGAAGTCATCGTCCTCCTTCTGGCAATTTACCCACTCCCGCCAGGTCAGTCCCAAGTGAGGAACCCACGCAGTTGGGTTTGGCCCGTGGTCCCTTGACTCCTGAGGAACGTTCACACAGATGAGCACATGGCTTGTGTATGTATTGTGGCGCAAGGGATCATCTGGTCAGTGAATGCCCTATCGCTCCCCCCCGCAAATCGTGAAATGCTGGAGCCCGATCGTAGAGGTAACCATGATTCAGAAAAATGTCTCTGGTTCTCCCATTCAAAGCAATACTGCACCCATAACAAAATGTCCTGATGCCCCCTTCGGTCGTATTGTTAGTGAAAGTTTTGTGGGGTTCAGTTGAATTAGACAAAGTCCCGGCCTTAGTCGACAGTGGGGCAGCAGATAATTTTGTAGATGATCAGTGGGCTCATAGTCAGGGTCTTCTTCGTTGTTCTCCATAACAGTTGGAATCGTGGATGGAAGCCCTCTAACTTCCGGTCCAATCAAGGAACCGACTCTCCCTATACGAATGATGGGGGCCTCCCATTTAGAACAGATCACATTTGACATAATCAGGACAATTCAGTACCCGGTTATTTTAGGTCTTCCCTGGCTCTGTTCACATAACCCCTTCACAAATTGGACATCAGGTACATTTTTTCTTGGTTCCGAGCATTGTCTTACACATTGTCTTACACATTGTCCATCGTTGTTCCCAGCTCGCGCTGTACCTGTCACTAGCAACAATATGTAACTATGTGTTCGTGCAGACAATGCACGGATTTGCTCATAGGCCTGAGAGCAGACCATTACCATCGCTGTAGGTGTCCATTAGGTCATTTCATTGTTGCAGCCTGTGTCCCAGATGTGGGACACAGGCGACTTCTCCCTCGTGGGTCTGGCACCTTGTCAGGTTGGCTTGGTCACGTGAGGAGAGACCGTGGCTGGGGCAGAATTCTGCTCATTTAAAGTTGTATTTTGCTTCTGTGTGCTTGGCTTTGCTTACAGGTGTGACCTTGACGTCGGCTGGTAGCATACGAGTTGCAACATTGCTCATTGGCTGTCAGCTCTCGCTGGGCTCGTTCTGCATGATCATCACTTGTTCTCTTACTCGTTCAGTGTTCATAGCGGCTCTTGTTTGCGGCCTACTTGGGCCTTGTTCATAGGTAGGGATGTGTAATGCACGGCACCTATGTTGCGGTGCGACATGGCTTCATCATCACTATCATGTATTTGTTATATTTTCATCACGATGCGAGGGTTGGGAAAAGCGTCAGCAAGCGTGTACGCGAGTGCTTTGTGCATCTTGCGTTTCTACATTACGGAAAACTTATGTGAAAAATAATAAAGATGCGCGTCAGTGGGTGTATCTGTCACCTACGTCATAGCACTGAATATGTTCTTCGTGTGGGTTGGTGCGTGAGTGTCCAGTGTGCATGGTGGCACGTGTGTTCTTGGCAGTTGGCTAGGTCGTCATGGCATCTCTAACGATGTGGGTGCTTATTGTTGAGGTCTTAGTCGAGTTCATCCATGCCGCAGGTGTCGGCTTGAGTAGGGCAGGCTGGTGGGCAGGTTGGTGCGCATATCCGTATGTTCCTGAACCAGGGTATTTGGTCGTCTGGTAGGTAGGCAAATTCATCTCGTGGAGGGTGTCTAGGCCGCGATCCTCTGGGCCATGGTCACGAGGAGAATGGGGGGAGCTTTTTCTCCCACTTCAGTCCCCCCACTGCTCTCCATATCATCCGATATAGCTCCTCGGGTTTCTTGGGTTGCTTTACGAATGGTGGGTCTAAGTGATTGGCGATGATCTGTCTGCACAGTTTCTCTCTTTCCTTTATTATCACGTCTGTGTGCTGGTCATCGTCAGTTGGCATCAAGGGGTGCATGCCGATCATTTCGATCATTTCATCTGTAGTACGTGCCTTCCTCGCCTTCCAAAACCTTATTACAATCAGTACAGCTGCAGCCAGTATTATGCATCCAACTATTATCTTCAGCCCGTCCGACAGCCACGATGGCATCCATGACCATAACAATGAAAACCAGCTATCATCCTTTTTTACCCCTTTACTTTCTTCCATCATCTTGGAGTGCATCTGGGCCAGTTGTGCTTCTGCTTCGGTAAGTGTACCATTGTCGGCATCGTTAGCAGGAATAAATGTGCAGCATGATTGTCCTATCTTTGCGCAAACTCCTCCCTCCATCGCTGTGAGGAGATCCAATACATATCTGTTCTGTAATGCTACCATTCTTACCGCTCGTAGTTCCTCTTTTATTGCATTGAATCCATTTACTGTTGAATTAATTGTCATCATTAGTTCCCATCGGGTTATCTGGAGCCATTTAGCGTTTGCATAAGCTTGTAGTCCAGGGTGTATTATTGACGAGAAGAACATGGCAGCTCTGCTAAATAACCTGTGTTCTGGTGGGATAGAAGTAAGCGCTGTTTCCGACCTTCCCCACAGGTAGTTTCCTGTCAGGGGTTCTCCTTGTCTCTTCTTCCTGTTTAGGACATTATTGTTGTTGTTGTTGTTCTCTCTCTCCTGTGATTGTACAGATCTCTTCTTCCTCTTGTTCCCTTCATCCATTTTGGGGAAGTTGGCCATGTTCACATGTTTTTGGGGCACCACTAGCGATGGTACATTGATGTGTACCATTGTGCATATACCATTCCACAATGGGGCCAGGGTCTGATATGCCTTATTCCCGCAGGCCCAATAATGATCCATTATCACTGCCGTTCTAGCACCCACCTCTGGTAATTCTAGCACGCTTCCACAGTTGGTGTTGTATCCCACCTCCACATCTCCTCTGTGTTGGTAGCATAACTTGGGCGCGGACAGTGGTAGTATGCTTATTGGGTCTTCATCCTTCTCCATCCATGTCAGCATGGGTACGTATTTGCCCCATGTCGTCCAACATCTGTCATTGTGTTCCTTTATGGTGGTAATATTTTCTCTTGTTACCATGTTGCTACCAACCACTCCTATTTCCCATTCATTATTCATGTATACCTTCCCTGTTATTGTTACCAGTGGCCTTTCCCAACATCCTTGTATACCAGGAACTTCAGTGGCGTACCAATCACATGGTAGGTATTGTAGGGTTACTTTCTTTGTTTCTCCCTTTTCAGGGCCACTTGTCATGTATCTGAACTCTTCAGCATGTAAACTGCTCTTGTGGTAACTCAAATATGATTTGAGGAAATTGTTTTCGTATGGGTATGTGTCTCTTATTTTCCACTCCATTCTCATCACTGTTCCTTGAAATCGTTTGAAATAGTGCCAGATATATTATACATCGCGCCGTCTTCTCTTGTATTTCTGTGGCGACGAATGTTCGAGAAGCGCTCATGGCGTATGGGATCAATGAGCAAACATAACAGCTATCTTCTGTTGTCTGCTTACCTATTTGGGTCATGTGCTGGTACCACATGTTGTTTGAGACGTGTGCTGAAACTGTTATGTAATTATCAATACCCTTGTTATCTGTATATGTGCTGCGTTTAACTCTACTTCCCTTATGCGGAGGGTTGCTAGTACCACCTGACGTCACACCTGTTGCAGCCGTGGGAGGGGGTATGTTAGGTTTGGGTGCAGCCATAATATTGATAGCATAACTTTTCTGCCATACAGAGTCAGCCAATAGACCAGTGATGACCAATACTCCTATCATCTTTATTACAAAAGCTAATCTCACCAGCATTTGCTCTTACCTTGCTGCAGTCCGGCAGCTTATTCTTGCGACGTTAAAGGTGCCCGCCTGAAAATCCTCAATACGCTTGTTATTATTGTTAGTGGTTGTTATTAACCTCTCCCTATCAAGTAATCGTTCAGTGCCCAGGCGAAGAGCTGTTCCCACACTAACCTTAGGGATCTATCCCTTAGTGCAGGTAAGTGCTGGTGAAGATGGGGAAATGATTGTTCTATGGCCAAAATAAATGCGGTGTAATATACGCGTACCCTCCTTCTTTTCAGGTACTTTGGTCTTTTTATGTGATATACAAATTGGTGTGACAGCTCTTCAGGGGTGCTCTCATCCGTGGGCAGCATCTACTCCTGGGCACAGTACACTGTTAGTTACTTATTTTCTTAACAAAACAATTATACACCGTACCTGCATGTGCGAGAGAAGGAGAAGAGAAAACATACAAGTGTTTTACGTGTGTGTGTGTGTGCGCAAACAATGTCCTTCAATTGGGGGTGACCTTAGAGGGGAGGGGGTTTGGGGCTCAACTGGCGGAAGTTTCTGTACTTTTCGATCTCGTGACCATGGGATGGGCTGTGGGCAAGTGTCCAGTGTCTATTTCAGTAGTTGCCTCTTGGGAGTCTGGGGTGTGATCACGTGTGGTGGCACTACTGTTGTTAGCTGTGGCCGACGTTTCCTTCTCCGTAGCCAATTCTGTTGCTGTCGTTGCTCTTCCAATGGCCCTGTCGTTAACGCTAGGGCGGGTCTGGAGTTTGTAGATCTTCACGTCATGTAGGTGATTCCAGGCACGCTTATCCTGCAATTTTACCGCTCTGGTAGCTACCTCCTCTACCAAATGAGGACCAGTGAAGCGTGGGCTGTTCCACTTTCTGTTGAAATTGCGGAGTAGCACATGGTCACCTTTAGCAATTTTTCTTAGTCCTTCCTTTTCCAATTCCTTTTCGGTCTCTTCTTATTGAGAATTCTTCGACCCGCCCCGCGTGCGCTCGAGCTGTTGAGATACAAACGCTACACTAGTAATCAAAGAAGACACATATTGATACATTTTGTCACCAAGAACAGTTGCAGTATTTTCATGGTCTGTGAATGCTCTTGATGTAGGCGTTAGAGGAAGGGGCATTTGACGTCCTGTCACCACCTCGTGAGGAGTGAGATGGTGATCAGACCCTGGCCTATTCCTTAGCTCAAATAGAGCTAGCAGGAGACAGTACAACCAGCTCTTCTTGGTTGTTTGCTGTATTTTTGCTATTTCTTCTTTCAATAGGCCATTCAGGCGTTCACATATACCGTTGGCCTGCGGGTGATATGCACACGTAAATTTATGCTTAATACCCAGCAAGGACGTGATGTGCTGAAACATTTCATTAGCAAAGTGTGGGCCGTTATCTGACCGCAGCACTTCACACACACCCCACCTGGGGAAAACCTCTCTCACTAGAAATTTAGCTGCTCTGAACGCATCTGCATGTGAGCAGGGTCCGGCCTCCATCCACCTGGAGAACGGGCACATCACTACAATCATATACCTATTTCCTTGACATACATTGATCATATCAACGTAGTCAATATGAAGGTGCAGGAATGGTTCCTCTGGCCGGGGTATAGTACCTTTTATCACTTGCAGCATGTGACCGGCCGTAAACTGTTGGCATGTGCGGCAATTGCTGATAAAATTTGTTACATGAGAATTTAACTAGGGGCAGAACCAGTCTTCTCTAATTCGTGCTGCAATTACTTCCTTTCCTGTATGAGCTGGGTGATGGAGCTGGGCCAGGGCGGTGTTCAACAGTGCCAATGGCATGACCACCTTTCCGGTGTTATTTTGACGCCACAGTGCGTCAGTTGGGGACATCGTACATCCTCTTTTTACCCATAGTTCCTTTTCTGCCATTGGTGCAGCTGCCTGTAATTCCATTATCTGTGTGGCTGGGAGATGGGTGTACCCTTCTTTCATCAACATCTGTTTGGCCATTCCCCTCCCTCTCTCTGACTCTGGGGGGTTCCATATTTCACCAAAGTATGCCGCATGCTTGGCATGTGCGTCCGCTGTTTCATTCCCTTTTGAGATATGGTCGTCTCCATTAGTGTGTGCCGGGCATTTAACAAGAGCTATTTCTAGGGGATCATTAATTACCTCAATTAGTTCTGCTAACAAGAGAGCATGTTGCACTGGGGTGCCATCAGCTCTCCTAAACCCCCTTCTCTGCCATTTTATCAACCCTGAGTGGACAGTTGAGGGGACATATGCGCTATCAGAATATATAGTAACTCTTTTGTCAACGCTTTCCTTCAACGCCAAGATCAGTGCAACCAATTCTGCTGCTTGAGCCGAATAATGCTGTGGTAACTGCACACATTTCATCGGGACATACATCAAATCTTCTGTCATTTTTACAACTGCTGCCCCAGTTCTCCTTATCCCATCACTTTGGTCTATTGTTGATGACCCATCAATAAACAAAATCTCTCCACCTTTGAGTGCATCCTCTTGAACTTTTCTAGTGCATGAATACCTTTCGATAGTCTATGTACAATCGTGAGCATAATCACCTTCCTCAATAACTTCAGCTATAAACCTTGCTGGGTTAACTGTACTACATCTTACAATTGACAGTTCAGGTCTAGACAAAATGATCTCATAACCTGACGCCCTCTGCGTGGTTAGTGTGGACTTAGGCTTATTCAATATTGCAAACAGCGCATGCACCACGAATAGTGTGGTTGGGCACCCCATTGTAATCGATGATGATTTCTCTACCGCAAATGCAGCTGCGGCGAGACTCTGTTTGCAAGGGAAATTACCTAACATAACAGGGTCCAAGTGACCGCTGTAGAACGCTATTGGCTTGTGTCCCATGCTGGTTTTCTGAGTCAATACTGCTTTCATTACTGCTGAGTCGCAATGTGAAAAGATAAAGAACTGCTGTTCATAATCTGGGGTGGCTAGTACCGGTGCAGTTGATATGGCGTGCTTCAACTCGTCAAATGCCTCCTTCATTTCCCTTGTCCACCCCAATGTTTTGTCCCCTTTATGTGCTTCTCTCAATGCTTCAAGTAGGGGTCCTATGTATGAGCTGTAATCAAAAACCCATGCTCTACATTAGTTGCATAATCCCAGGAACTGCTGCAGCTCCCTCACCGTTTGTGGTAGTGGCGTGTTTGATATAGCTTGTGCTCTTTGTGGTGCAATCTTTCTTCCGTGTTGGGATATTAGTTGACCAATGTATAGTACCTGTTCCTGACAGTACTGTAACTTTTCTTTGTCTACCTTGTAACCTTTTTCAGCCAACACTGTCAGCATTTTCAATGAGTACTCCATGCACCTTTTCTCGCTCGTGCTGCAAATTATTATATCGTCAAGATATTGCAGCACCGTACTTTCCAATTCAATGTTTCCCAAGTCCATCTGTATTACCCTGTTGAAAATTGAGGGTGACTCGCAGTATCCTTGTGGTAACCTGGTGTGTTTCCATTTTGTGTTTCTGTATGTGAAGCTTGTCAAGTCTTGTGAATCTGGGTGCAGGGGTATTGAGAAAAAGGCATTTTTGAGGTCAATTACTGTGAACCGTGAGGCCTCTGCCGGAATTCCACATAATATTGTGGCCGGGTTTGCTGCTATGGGGTACTCTGCTTCTACAATGTTGTTCAAGGGTCTGAGGTCCTGGATAAAACACCAAGACCCTCCTTTAGCTTTGTGCACTGGGTACACGGCCGTGTTGCATGGTGATTCTGATGGTACCAATATGCCATTATTTATTAGGGCCGTTATTGTTTCATATATGCCCTCATCTGCCTCTTTTGATAATGGGTATTGTTTCACTCTAGGTAGTATTGCACCTTTCTTCAGCTTTATTCGTACTCCCCCGATACTCTTGATGCATCCCACATCATAGGGACTGGTGGTCCACAGTGATGTTGGAACTTTTGCCATGTCTTCCTCGTAGAAGGGAACTGGGGTAGATGCTGGTGCTTCAAGTGCCATGGCCATTTTCTGTGCCACTTGCTTATATGTCACTCTTAGCCATATATCTACACTCATCATAAATACCATTTCACCTTCTTCCTTATCTTCTGAAAAGAGCTCTTCATCGGACACCTGAGTGAGCCTGCATCCCTCAGCCAGGGCTATCACTGCCCTCCATGCTCTCCCTTCCCGGTCTTGGGCATGTACTGCGATATAATCAGCAGTTGCTATAATACTCTCGATGCTCACTGAAATCACCTTCCCTTCTGGTTCATTGGCTGGTGTCTCAGGCCTGAACAAATATGCTGCTGGCCTCCTCCAGATCTTTCCTTCTATTCCTGGCATCCAGGCGAATGCCATGTCCGTTCCGTACTGGAACAGTTCGCCATCCACTGGCTCAGCTCGAGTTACTGTCTGTCCACAGTATGCTTGCAGTATTTGTCGTGCAGTAAGCATGTTTATTCCTGTGGTGGAACAAATTATGCCATCCTCCAAGAAGGATATTGTCATATTTAGCCTGCTCATTATGTCCCTCCCAAGTATGTTCACTGGTGATTCCCTCGAATACAGGAGCGGGACAGACATGTCATAATCTCCAATAGATAAGGAGATGTTATCAGTAAAGGGAACCAACCCCCTAGCCCCAGAGAATCCTTGGGTGTTCATGGCCTCACCTGACATCTTAAATCTACCCTCCCTTATGCAAGACCGGGTTGCCCCAGTGTCAACAAGGAATGATAATTTTTTGTCACCTATCGTTACCTCAATGCGTGGTTCCTCCGCACTATTAGGTGTTATCGACAGGATGGGACACACCAAGGACATCTGTGGGCTGTCCTATTGTGGGTATAATCATTGACCACTTCCTGTGTAAGGGTTGTGTCCCAGCACAGTCACCCTTCCCAATTGTGTTTGTTGTAGCTGTGTATCGGTAGAGGTTACCTTATTCTCCTGTATTTGAGTGGGCTGCTGCACCGGCTGCACTTGGTGTTGTTGTGTTATTGTTACCTGTTGTTGTGGTAGTGAATATGTCTGTGGCTGTTGTTGTGTTACTAACTGTTGCTGTGTGCTGCTCTGTGGCAGCCCCTGCAGTTGTTGGTAACCCTGCTGCTCCCTTGTAGGCCCTTGTAGTCCCTGTTCCCCCCATGCTGGGGTGGAGGGTCTCATTCTACATGTACGTGACATGTGTCCTAACATTCCAAAACCCAACATACAGGTGGTTCCCTTGTCTGCCATGGGAAACTCCCTGAATTATCCTGGTACACTGGTTGCCCAGTGAGGGAGAAGCTTTGGCATCCTCCCCCTTGCTGTTGTGCAGAATGGCCATACCCCCTCCCCCTCATCATTCCTCCCCTTCCCCTTATGTTATTATAATACCCAGTTCCTGATGCCATGTATCCTCCTCCCGTGTTAGCCGTGTATGGTGGGGGTGGTGGCAGCTATTGTGTTATAATTCCTGGTGATTGTGGTAGTGGTGGTGTTTGTAGTTGTGAGGGATCCTGTGCGGCCACTACCTGCGTGGGGTTTGGTGTCATTGTTGTGGGTGTAGTTATTAGTGCACCTTCCATCGTGTACTTAGTACGTTTTTTCTGCACTAATTTAGCCTCTTCCGCTTTTCTATATTCTTCCTTTTGTTTCATCTTTTCTTGCCACGTCCTACAATGGTGTACTATTGTCAATTGTATTTCCGGCCAAGCCTTTGCTTCCATCCCCACTACTTTCTTTAATTGTTTTTGTTTTGCCTCCGGGGGCCCTTGTATTAGTATGTGGTAAAATATTACCGGTGTCTTGTCCCATTGCTCTCTAGTTTCCATACGCCACTTCTCCTGAATCTCCTGGATATAATCAACAGGATCTTCGTTTTCACGCATCTTGCGTGACGTAATTGCTCCTATGTCTGAGGTGTCTGGGTATTGTACCCTTAGCGCTTGCCATAGTGCATGCCTGCAATTCGCAAATGGCGCCCCGTCATGTGATGTGTTCGTTATTGTTACCCCGGGGAACCCCGCTCTCTTCCAGATGTCATCTGCCGCATCCCCTAATATTGATATTAATAGGCCCTTCACGTCTCCTACTGCTAGTTTCTGTCCTGCAGTGTGTTTTTTCCATCTCATATATCCATTTTCCCGCTCCTGCACTTAGTGATGGGAGCCTACACTTTATATTTTCCTTATCTGCATGCTTCCAAGGGACGTATTGTGGCCTAACCCCCCTCTCTCCAATAGCGGCATTAGATTGTGTCCCTTCTGTCCCCCCAGTTGTCGCGGTGTGGAGTCCGCATACCCCTCCTCTTCTTCTGTGTCGTCTACGTCATCTGTTATGTCCATATTTCCCCCGCTCATTGCAGTTTCCCCTTCATCTCTTCCCCCTCTTTTATTATTTCCTTTATTTTATGTGTGTGTGTGTGTCCCTTCCTCCTGTCTGCGTCCGGGGAGATCTCTAGGCCTGCTGGCGTAGGGGGTGTGTTCAGGAGCGTGTGTGGGCGGACATGTTGGGCGGGATGATGCGGGTGTTGCTGAACGTGTTTGCCTTCCCGCCATTCCTTGTTCTTTCTCCTCACCCCCTCCTAGCTCTTCCTTCCTTCTGCATGCCCATGGGGATTCCCTATTGGTGCGGGTGATGTACAATTTGTCTAAGCTTTCCCTATCGCCGCTTCTTCCTTCCCCTTCCATTCCTTCTTCTTCTTCGCTGCAAAAATCGTCCAGAAGCGACAACCCCCAATCTGTCTTTTTCCCCCTAATCGTCACTGTTTTTACATCTATTAAATCTGTTCCTCCCGCTTCTTCTTTACCAATTGCTCCCCTTTGTGCTGATGTTGTTGCTACTTCTGCGTCCCTGCGTACATATTTCCTTACCCCACTCTCTCCTTTCCTATCTCTTCTTTCCCCTTCCCTTTTCTCTACTATTTCACCACCTATTTCCTCTCTTTTCTTTTTTAATTCCTCCATCACCTCACTACTCACCCTCTCTAATATCCTTTCTTCCTCTCTCCTCCTTTCCCATCTCTCTCTCTCCCTTTCTAATATGCTTTCTATTACTTTCCCTTCCTCGTACTTCTTGGTGGTTTCTGATAGTATTTTCCGCTTCCATATTTCCATTTCCTTTTCTTTCTCTTCTTCCTCTCTTTTTTCCTGTCACGCTGTGCTGCTTGAGATACCCTTTCTGCTATCGCCTTCATCCTTTCTGCTTCCCTCTTCCGTTCTTCAGTTCGTTCCCGCATTTTTTCTAACTCATCCTTACTTTCCTTCCTTTCCCTCCTTCTCTCTCGTTCCTCCCTCTCAAGCTGTTTGATCAGGTCGTTTTACTCATTCCTTAATTCCGCCAATCGTTCCTCCAACATCTCCTCCTCTGCTCTTAACAGCTCCCCTTCTTTCTTTTTACCTTCTTCCCCTTTTATTTCACTGCTACTCTCATCGTCCTCGTACATTTTCCTTACTACCTCCTTCTCTTCTCCCGTTAGTGACCCTCTTAATTTTAGCAGCACCTGCGCAGCTACCCACTCGTCGTGTCCTATGGTTGGGATTGGTCCTTCACTCACCTTCCCTTCGCTTGCGTGCGTCTTCGTATAAGGTGGGCCTACCGCATTTGTTACCTCCCCCCCTGTGTAGCCACCTGTAGCGGTATATGGTGGCAGGCTGTACGCGGGGTTCGATTACCCTTCAGCCGCCGTTAGTTGTTGCCTTACCGCTTCTCGTAGTTCCGTTACTGGATATAACCCCCTTCTCCCTTCTTCACTACCTTCGCTAGGGGCATGTCATCTGTCCTTTCCTTTTTTATTTCGATTTCATTTGCGATGCTAAGCTTTTCCTCCCCCTCTCGGCCTCTTCCCACGCATTGTGCGCTGTCAACCTCCTTTTCCCCATTTCCCTCTTCCTCCTTAATCTTCTTCTCCTCCTTTGTTTCCTCCATTGTAAACATTCCGGTTGGTCCTGGTCGGGACCCCTGGAACATCCTGCATAAGTTAAACACCTCCACGTGATGCGTCAACTTCTTCCCCTTGTATGTGTTATGTATATGTGTCAGTAGCGAGTGTTGGACGTACGGGTCGAAACTGCCGTTAGGCGGCCAGGGTGTCGTCATTTTGTTGTCCGTCCTTGTGTCCATTCTATGCTGTATTTGATCAGTTTTTCCCTATGGGGTGATAGTGTTTTACATATATGCTGTAATGGGGTAGTGAGGGTATTCCCCCACCCTCCCGATCCTAACCCGTATGACATGGTTACGCTGTGTTGTTAGCTCCTTTCAGTATAGTTGTCGTTACCTGGCCCCGTAGTTAGGGGACTTGCGATCGTCCACTCAAAGAAACGCAGTCCAATATGACAATTGCAGATGTGTTACCTGGCCCCATAGTTTGGGGACTTGCGACCGTCCGCTAAAAGGAAAAACAGTCAAATATAACACTTGCAAATATCCTGTCTTTTCCTGTATTTGTTTTTCTTCCTTAATACCGTTACAGCCCCCTGCGGCCACGGCGCACGAAGCCCCCTGCGGCTGCGTACCCTGTGTGATGTGCTTGTACAGCCGTCCCGCTTTTCTCCTCCCCTCCTCTTCCTACCTCACTCGGCGTGGCCGCCGTTCTCCGTGCACGGTCACTTCCCCCTCTCCACCTGTCCCGTGTTTGGGGTGGCCGACAACCTCCGTGCTCACCCCCTGTCCACTATTCACTCCCCCACCACCCTTCAACAATGCTGTGTGGTCGAGGTATCCTATGAAAGCCCTACGGGTGACGTCACCGACCTCTTCCAGAACTACAGGTAAGATCTTTACACTTCAGAATGCTCGAAATATGTTTCACTGTTTGTCCCCGTTAATCCCACAGCTGTCCTCTTGTTACGCCTGGAACAAGGTAACCAACAATATAATCGACTGCGCACGCTGCGTCGCCTCGCGTGTGATACGCCCCTCAACAGGAGGACTTAACCAGCCAATTATCTTCCGTACTAGGCAACCAATTAGCTGCCACCTACAGGAAAACGTCATCTATCTATCGAGTTTCACCGCTCGATCAATAGGGATCCTCATCTACTCATTGATCAATAACCGTCAATTCGTAGGAAACCACACACACCCCCCTTACAGGTGGCCACGACCTAGGCCAATCAGTGTCTACGAGCAACCGCACGTGATGTTTTCTTGCTCCGCCCACCCTTCTCCGTGATGTAGCGGACGGCTCTTGCGCCTGTCCTGCTACCATTCACTTCACCGTCAACACTAATTGATCAAATATTCACCGCACACCTCAGTAACACCTCCCACCGCCCTTATTGCACTCCTCCCCCCTCCCTCACAATCTCACATTGCTTGTTGGGTGTGAAATGCTCACCAAGTTCTCTTGATGCGGGGCCGCTCGACTGCGTGCACCCCTCCAAGCGGCTCGCCACCTCCCCTCGTCTGGACCACGTCTGGACACTCGCCAACCGCGGGCGGGATACTTCTCAACCGGCTCCCGAGGGCCAATATCCGGATTGCGCTGTCCGGTCTTCTTGCAGTTCCGCGATGGTGCTGTAGTCCTCAAAAAGGGGGCAGCGGCAGAGGGGGCCGCGCCGCCGGGCCTCCTCGCTACGAGAGGATTCAGCAAAAAATAAAAATAAAAGATAAAAAGGTAGATCGTACCTCCAACTTGTCGGGGTGAGTCTCCCGGGGTCGGCTGGGCTGTCCGCGGACCTACGGGCTGGGAGGCCCCAACTCCTCCCCTGTTCCCCAAAAATGAGTATGAGACACACGCAAGAAGCAAGGTGAATCTGCTCTTTATTGAACAATGGCAGGGATGGGTCTAGGATCGTATGTGTCCGTCCAGACCCTCTCAAAGTTCGTGGGGCTCGCAGGCCCTTTTTGCCTCAGTATGACGCGCTACTTGCGTCACCTGGGAAAGTTAGCGAAAAACCTATCGCCACTCTGGATTGGTTCCTCGAGCGGTAGGGTTAGTATAGCATATATATAGAGAACATTATTAGTGGTTGAGGGTGAGTCAGGTGGTATACTTGGGTTGTCCCTTCTATTAGATACCTGAAAATTGTTACACGAAGACCCCTAACGATTGGCTAATGTTAGTGGCGTCAGTGATGAGTGCCCCCATGTTCTGATTGGTTCACCCGCGAGCCTCCCAGCCTGGGACCATCGTTGTTCCCAGCTCGCGGTGTACCTGTCACTAGCAACAATATGTAACTATGTGTTCGTGCAGACAATGCGCGGATTTGCTCATAGGCCTGAGAGCAGACCATTCCCATCGCTGTAGGTGTCCATTAGGTCATTTCATTGTTGCAGCCTGTGTCCCAGACGTGGGACCCAGGCGACTTCTCCCTCGTGGGTCTGGCACCTTGTCAGGTTGGCTTGGTCACGTGAGGAGAGACCGTGGCTGGGGCAGAATTCTGCTCATTTAAAGTTGTATTTTGCTTCTGTGTGCTTGGCTTTGCTTACAGGTGTGACCTTGAGGTCGGCTGGTAGCATACGAGTTGCAACATTGCTCATTGGCTGTCAGCTCCCGCTGGGCTCGTTCTGCATGATCATCACTTGTTCTCTTACTCGCTCAGTGTTCATGGCGGCTCTTGTTTGCAGCCTACTTGGGCCTTGTTCATAGGTAGGGATGTGTAATGCACGGTACCTATGTTGCGGTGCGACATGGCTTCATCATCACTATCATGTATTTGTTATATTTTCATCACGATGCAAGGGTTGGGAAAAGCGTCAGCAAGCGTGTACGCAAGTGCTTTGTGCATCTTGCGTTTCTGCATTACGGAAAACCTATGTGAAAAATAATAAAGATGCGCGTCAGTGGGTGTATCTGTCACCTACGTCATAGCACTGAATATGTTCTTCGTGTGGATTGGTGCGTGAGTGTCCAGTGTGCATGGTGGCACGTGTGTTCTTGGCAGTTGGCTAGGTCGTCATGGCATCTCTAACGATGTGGGTGCTTATTGTTGAGGTCTTAGTCGAGTTCATCCATGCCGCAGGTGTCGGCTTGAGTAGGGCAGGCTGGTGGGCAGGTTGGTGGGCATATCCGTATGTTCCTGAACCAGGGTATTCGGTCGTCTGGTAGTTAGGCAAATTCATCTCGTGGATGGTGTCTAGGCCGCGATCCTCTGGGCCATGGTCGCGAGGAGATTGGGGGGGGCTTTTTCTCCCTTTCTCCCACTTCATTCCCATTTCACATAAGCCCCGATATTGATTACTCCAGACCAGAATAGGAAATTCAGTGTTGACACTGATGCGTCCCACTATGCCTTGGGGACCGTCCTATTGCAAGAAACCAATCAAGGAGGTGGATGCCCAGTCACATATCTATCTAAGGCCCTGACATCCTCAGAAATGAACTATTCCGTGCTCGAGACGGAACTATTAGCCATCAAGAGGGCCTTTGAAGAGTGGAGACACTTCTTGTTGGGTGCTAAATTCCCAGTCGAATTAAGGACAGGCCACCTCAATCTCAAGGCATTGCAATACCATAATTCCCGTAACAGCCGACAGGCCTGTTAGGCACACTTTTTTTCTCCTCTTAACATTGTGTGCACTTATTCCAGGGACGATCAATCTTTGAGCCCATGCACTATCACAGAAGGAACCTTTAGGGCCCTCACAATTCTATTCAGAACATATGTTTCCCAAAGCTGTCTTTGTCCATGCAATTCAGAGTCTCCTACAGCAGATCGTAGAAGACACGAGAAAGCATGAGCCTGAATGTCAACAAATCCTCACACAACACAATTTGCTCAAGGAAAGAGGGTTTTATTTTCGAGAAGAACAGGTGTATCTGACAACTGAAAGGCTTAGCCATGAGGTCCTCCGCATCTGTCATGACACAGTGGCTGCAGAACATTGTGGCATACGCAACACCAGCAAATGAATTTAAAGGCACTTTTGGTGGCATTTTCTGCATTCGGATGTTCGGGATTATGTGTCCTCATGTGTTATCTGCCTTCGATCTAAAACTCCTTGCAGACCACCATTGGGGAGTCTGGTGAAAATGACGATTTCCCTGGCGCCTAGGAAGAGGGTAGCCATGACCCTCTGTAATTGGAAGCCTTGTTCGTTTAAGGCTTCCAACACTTTTTTCGTGCTGAGCTAGGAATGCAGTCCCTGATGGCGGCCGGGGTCGCACGGCTTGTAGAAGTTGAAATTAATTAAATCCTGATGCAGTCCGAATCAGCAAAAGTGAGCGCATCCTCACCCCAGTCAAGTCTTCTGAATCCCTGTCGCTCCCGTGATGCAGTGCTGTAGGTGGAGAGGGAGTGGGGAGGGCTGTGCTGCAGGCACACGATTGCTGCTGATATGAAATATTCATCTTTTTTCCCTTTTCTCAAAAATGGTAAGAATCAGATTAACGTCCCAGAGTCTAGTATGCCGAGCCACAGCAGAGGTTGCCACCTAAATACCGTAGAGCAGTCGAAAAACCAGCAAATGTTCCCCCACAGTGAAAACATCTACCATTTCATGATATTTGGAAATAGCTGAGTGATATGTTATTTATTCATTTACTGTGCATTTGTAAGGCGTGATAGAGATTAATAGTCGATCTCGGAGCAGGCACTGGACTGGCTGGACTGGCTGACCTCCTTCCCCAATAGCTGTCTCTTTCTCCTCCCCCACCTCTAACTCGACCTGCGGCAATCCAGGGCTCCAATCTTGCTCCCTGGCTCTTTAAAACCTATCCTGCTCCTCTTCCGCACCTCATTTTCACCTTCTCCTCCAACTTCCAGTGTTAAGCAGATGACACGCAACTCTTCTTCAAACTTCCCTCTGATCCTCCCCTTACTTCCTCAATCATTCTTGACTGCCTATCTGCCCTCCAGTCCTGGTGTACTTCCAATGGTCTCTGCCTCAACGCCAGCAAGACTGAGATCCTTCCTACTGGGACTCCTGCTCCCTCTTTCTTCCCCTCACTCTGGACATCTTCTATGGGCTCTGCCCCTTCTTCATTTGAATCCAGAAACCTTGGTGTCATCTTCGACTCCTCTCTTTCCTTCCTGCCTCACATTCAGGAACTTTCCAAGAAGGCCAACTTTCAACTCCACCTCCTGAAAGGAATTCTTCCTTTCCTCACTTTCCTGCAGAAGCTTAATGTCTTTATAGCTCTGGTTCTCTCTCGGCTAGACTACTTTAAAAGCCTTTTCCTTAATATACCCTCTTCTTCTCTATGACCCCCTCCAGCTAATCCAGCATAGGACTGCAAGTCTTATCCTTCGCCTCAAGCCCAGGGACCACACCTCTCCAGGCCTAAACTCTTTCCACCAGCTCCCAATTGCTGCAAGGATCAAATTCAAATCCCTCTGCATCATCCATAAGGCTGTCTGGGGCCGGGGACCACGCTATCTACTACTGGCTCTCATTAAATACTCTCCCTCTAGATCTCTATGTTCCTCTGGCACCAAGTCTCTGTGTGTCAAGCGCTTCACTAAACAGTGAGCTGGTGGCCAATCTGTTTCCTTGGCAGGCTCACTCCTATCGAACAGCCTCCCCTTTCCTCTTTGCCTTCAGTCGGAGCTCCTCAAATTCCATAAGCTCCTCAAAACCTTCCTTTTCTCCTCCTCCTTCTCTTCCTCCCTCCTCTGCTAAACCCCACAGTTTCTAAGATTGGGGACCAAGGCCCTTATGTGTCCTCCTGCGACCTGGCCTACCACACCCAATCACCGCCAGCCTCCGCCCGCTCCCAGCACTTGCATTGGCACCTACTGGCCTATGCCACCACAGGCCTGCACTTACTTATTAATTGGTAGCTGACCACTTGCACCACATCACTTAACAGGTTCTTACTCCCTACCACTGCCCTCTTTGGTACATCTAGCACTTACCCCCTTTGCTACACCTCGCACCTACCCCCACTCCCTCATCCATTCTCTCTCTCTGCACTTGCACGTTCTGAATGCTCACACGGCCGAGTAGATCTGCCTCTTTCATTGTTATATTTGCTTTTCATTCGATGTTCCCTCCCTACTTCCCTGTGGGCACTTTGAAACACAATTTACTTGATGTATAAGCACCTTACAAATGCACTATAAATAAATAAATAAATAAATAAATAAGAGGCAGACCCTGCCAGCTATGCCAAAAAGTTAACCAACACTACCACAGTGGCCCAATCTCCCTATACCACCAGCGCACCCCGGATTCCCATGCTGACTTATATGACTGCGAGGTTCTTAGAGCCCAGGATTGTTGAATAAGTGCCCATCTGTCCACAGAATCCACCATACAATCAGAGGGAGTAAGCCATCCCTGACGAAAGGAGGAACCATCCCACCAAGATCCTGCGGGATATTGGGAAGAGTGGGAAGCAGGCATGGGACATCCGCCAGTAACTACCGAATCACTGCATATTATGCCTGGGAGGACCACAAAGGTGTGTCCAATACCAGCCCTCTGTGTCAGGACCTGAAGGAGGAATCTTGGGAATAGCAAAAAGGGGGACAAACACGTACATGATGGCAGGAATCCAGGCCGGAATAGAAGGCATCCGTTGCCAGTGCACCTGGAACCTGCCTCCAGCTAATAAATGGCGTTGCGTTGTGAGATGGGATGCAAAAAGATCAATATGCTGCAAGCCCCAGAGATCTTCAAGGCTTTGGATGTGGCAGCAGTCAGTTGGATCCAGCCAGTGTCAGGGACACCAGATATTTAATTTGACACCGCAGGGATGAACACTACCCAAACTGATGAGACAGGCAGAAGTCCCAGAATTGCTTCACCAGTTCTTTCAGGTCCTTGGAACCCATCCCCCCTAGTTTGCTGATGTATTGTACTGCGGACTGGCTGTCCATACGAAGAGTCTTGGCACGTTGCCATCTTTTTTTTGTTGTAAAGCTCTGGACTGCAAAGGAGCCTGCAAGCATTTCTAAACAATTGATGTGTACTCTTACGAACCCTGACCTCCAGTGAAAGCCCCACCACAGCAAGTACTCCACCCGCTGAGGCTGGCATCTGATACTAAAACAATAATCAGGGTCATCCCATAAATGGTCATTCCATTTCAGGCGTTTATGTGGTGGAGTGACTATTGTAACTCGCTGCACACTTCTGAAGAAAGCTGCACCCAAGAAGCATAATCCACCCTCTGTCACAGCTTTTGATTCTTTAGCCTCTGGGGAGCTCGCTAGAGAAGGGGTGCTGGAAAGATCACCTGAATGGATGCTGATCAGAGCCCTATAATCTTTGCAAACTGGCGTAGGGGAAGGCAAAGAGCCGGTAGCGGCCGAACCAACTTTCTCTTGATATTCTGAATGTGTACTATGGGAAGACACACTATCGACTGTGATTTTCTAAGAAGGTTGAACCACTGATAGCCCAAGGTGGTCAAAAGATTGATGGGGAGCTGAGATATTGGCATAGCAGTGCCGGGGAAGGCGCCGTATTCAGAATATCGTCCAGATAAGTAAGTTACTGAATATCCCTGCTCATTAAAAGTCGGACTATTGGCCGAAGTAACTTAGAAAAACACTGAGTGGACGAGGAGAGTCCAAAGGGCAAGGAAGAATGTGGTATGTTCACCCGCAGCATTGGAAACCCAGAAACATCCTGTTACTTGCAAGCAATCAGCCAAGTCAGTTTAGCATCTTTGAGATCTAACCAGGCCTACCAATCACCAGGCCTCAACACGTCTCTTAACAGTGCAATCGTCTCCATCTTGAAATTACGCTATATGATGATGATGAAATGATGATATAGCACAAACTGATTAAGTGCACAAAGTTTGAAAACAGGTCTTAATTTTAAGGCATCATGATCTGAAGCTCCAATCTTCTTTTGGTGCAGATCCTCGTTCTCCTTCTGTAGTGATTATCTGTGTCCATTTCACGTTCTTCTTATTAACCCTTTGGCTGCCGTTAAGACATGTAGATCATATGTCATTATTTAATTGACCAATTTTGCCTGCTCTGGTCTGGCTGTTGGATGCAGAGAACCCCAAATTGATCACTCGGAAAACGTTTTAAGAATCTGCTTGCGCAGGGCCCTACTCAGACGACCCCCTTTCAGAGAAAAGGTAAAGAATTAAATAGTACTTCTTTTTCTTTTAACTTGAATTTGTTGTTGCCAGTATGAAAATAATTTTGAAAAAACATGTGTGCAGGTCATTATTGAGGTAAACTGTCTGTGGGCGAAATAGAGCATTGTGCTTGCATGTACAAGTGCACCTGCGGAGCATAGTTATGTGCAGACCTGAATGTCCCGGCTCATGGTGGATAGGTAGATGCTTAGGTCAGCTTACTTGCCTCATAAGGATGCAATGCTCAATGCTTGTAGAATGGTGCTTCGAGCCTTAAAGGACAGACCTCTTGTGCATCATGGTTCATTGTTGGTGGTTCTTGCTTTCACTGGCCGTCAAGTGCAGAACAACACTGCACTGCTTTCTTTGGGCTATGAAAACCGACCATTGCCTACTATCATTTTCTTGATCTCTGTTTCAGAAATGTTCTTTGTTTTCTTGTTATTTTTTCAATGTGTTTTTGTTGCAGGCTATGTTATCCATACTGGGATTTCTAGGCAGGAGGGAAGCGAGACTAGCATGCTTGTGCCATCTTAACAGGAGGTTGGCACAGTGTTTATTACAGTAGCTTATTCAAAGTGTTTTTGGACAGGAGAGAGACAGAGAGAGAGAGAGAGAGAGAGAGAGAGAGAGAGTGTGTGTGTGTATGTGTGTGTTTTTTTTTTTAAGCAGGCTGTTTCCAAAGTATGTCCTGGGCATGAGGATTCCCAGTGCCTGTGTCGTTGCACACTCTATAGTGTGTGTTGGGCAGGTGGTTGCCCAGTGTGTTGAGTCAGAGGTTGTCAAAAGTGTGCATGTCAATTAAGAACTTGTAGAGAAAGTGGGTTGAGCATAGTTTTTTTTAGAGTCTGCAGGTGTGACTGGAGGTTATTGGCGTGTGTGTTGGGCAGGAACGTGTTATGAGCATGTGTCCTGGAGAGACAGTTGTATAGTAAGTGTGTAATGGGCAGAGTTGTATGAATTGGCAGAAGATTCTCTGGGGTCAATGTGTCCGGCCAGGATGTAGTCCAAGGTGTTTGCTGTACAGGGTTGTCCTCTATAAGTGTGCTAGGTAGATTATTGAAGGTCTGAAAGGCTGTCTAGAGAGAACATGTTGTGCCCCACAGGAGGTTGACTCTAGAGAGCGTGTGTGTGTGTGTGTGTGTGTGTGTGTGGTGTGCAAGAGGTTCTCCAGAGCCTTATAGCACATTTGTCCAGTGCTACAGAAAAAGGACGTACTAGCTAACTTTACTCCCAAAAAACAAATACTCTCAGCAGAATATAAGAAATCATTTCCATAATAGCCTGCTCCGAGGTTACACCTGAATAGCTCCGCGGACATGTTCTGCTATGTTAAACCAGCTGAGTAGCATCAAAAGATGAAGCTCTAATGTTTCTACTGCCTAAACAAGGTAAAAAAGCATCTTTAAATATACACAAGTTACATAGACCGGGGCACACTGAGTTAAGATGATCATCACTTCCCACATCTGCTAAATATCAAGGGTTTTGTTGCCTTAAGTCTGATCACCTTATCTGTCTTTTAACTAAAGATTTGTCAAAGAATTTTTATGGTTTTGTTATACGATAGCTTATTTAAGGGCCACTAGCCAAGGACAGTGCCCACGGCCGATGTTGCACCAATGGGTTTCTTTGGGACCTACTCTAGCCATGAACTTCGACCTTGGCCAGTGTTTCCTTGGAGCCCACTAATCATGGCCTTCTGGCATGCTCACTGTTTATTTTACTAGTCTAGGTTTCTTTCAATCCCACTCGTCATGACATTTGGCCATGGCCAGTGGCTACGAACGTTGGCCATGGCCGAAGCTCATGCTGCACCAATAGGTGCCATTTTCCCATGCCTAGTAAATGTGATCACAACAGATGGCCCCCCATGTATTTTCTTTCTCCATTTCCATTCCCCTGAATATCCCCCATCAATGACCACAGTAATCTCGTGCTAATTACTGCGATAACACTTGAAAATGAAAAGTCCTCATAGCTGCTCCCCATGTACCTCCTTCCTTTTCCCTAGGAAATGGTTTATTTAAATCTACAATGGCTAGTGGCTACCACTGATGTTCCACCTATAGGTTTTCGTGGAGCACACTAGCCATGGCTTTCGGCCGTGCCCACTGTATATTTGAAAACTGTAGGTTTCTTTCAAGCCTGCTCATCATGGACTTCGAACGGCTTTGTCCGCTGCATATGTCGCACCAGAAGGTTTCACCAAGACCACTAGCACAAAGACCCATTTCCGCCTGTCTAGTAGATGTGATCACAACAAACAGATGTTCCCCCATTTATTTTTTTCCCCTCAATTTTCATTCCCTTTGATAATCCTGAGATAATCTCATGGTAATCTTGCACTAATTACCGTGATAAAACCTGAAAATGAAAGGCTTCTCATAGGCGTTCACTATGTGCCTCCTTCGTTTTTACTAGGCCCCACCTCCAACCTCAGTTGATTTTTACTTCCCATGCCCCCTCCCATTACTCCCATTCTCTCTTTGCTTCATGTGATGTAATTTCGTTTCCAAGCGCGTCTTGCGCTAATACCATGGTAATCTCGCAAGATTCCCCGGTATTCCCCGGATAATGTGAAAACATCCAAACTGTAATGGACTTCCCAGACCAACTCCCCAACTTCATATTCCGTCCTCTTTTACCCTCCCCACCTCCAGCGTGATGCGATTTGAACCTTTTCCCTCCTTCAAATAGCTTTTTTTGCACTTTTGCATTCCCGTGTAATCACTTGCATCGAGCAAAAATGAAGTGGCTTATTTTCAGTTCTGAAAAGCCTCTCTGCTGCACAGCACCATGGATGTATAGCTATATTTTTGGGAGAAGGGGCACCCCATTCCCCGTCAAATATTTTTAAAACTACTGAACTGAATAACTGCAAGTCTGTCCCGGAAATTAAGTCAACGGTTTTTGCTCGAGGTGTTTCTTATTTGGTCCAATTCTCTCCAGTGGTTTGTGTGCTTCAGCTTGATAGAATGTGAACTTTTTTTCAATGGCAAAATGAATGGGAGTAGGCTGAAAATAGTATTTCTTTACTTTCTTGATAACGTTTTCATTTTTTAACAAAACTTTCCCATAATTTCCAGTTAGGGGGGCAGGAAGGGAGCCGTTACAAACTATTTGTTTAGAAAATATCAGCTAAATCGGTCATGCAAGTCAAAAGTTATTAGCAATAGAATTTTCAGATTTCCCATGGCAGATGTCACTCACCTTATCTATAGCGCGGTGACTGCCACACTATAATATTACTGACAATCATATCCTGCTACTGAGCTAGAGTGCTCGTGGGGCAGCAGTCACGGTCTTTAAGCATTAACTGCATTCCCACACATCACATTAATTAAACCATACAATATTGAAAAGATAAAGAGAGATACCATTTTCTGTATAGTTTGTGTGTGACCAGACAGAATAATGCTGACTAATCCGAAAATATAAATACTAGGCCAGGAATGCAGCATAGTTGGTGGCACAGTTGGCTTTAGATTATGGGGTTCAGTGAAGGGTTCTGTGGTTTCCTGTCCTCACAGCACTCTTCAAGAAGCAGATCCATGGTTTCAGGGTTGACCACAGGCGTGCTTCTGACTCTGCCAATGGCATCTCTGTCACACTTGGCTTCAGTCTGGGGACGCCAGTTTGTCTCCCTCTTCTTAAATACGAGTGCAGCAAGTGCAGTGAGTCCACCCACGAACCTTCCAGAAACCGTACACAAAATAAATACAAACTCAAAACCAGTGCCTGAAGCTCATAGACCGATACTCACAGCTAGTGAGTCCCTGTGCAGTGTGGGCTGCGGGGAAGTGACCTTTGCTCTCTGCCACAACTTTTTAAATTTGTTATTCTCATAAGAGTTTGGCAGTAGCGGCGGAAACCGTTTCAAATGCTGCCTGTTTTTACCACCCACCAAATCGTAAGTATGCCAGTATCTAGCACATGTGATATTCCTTTGCAATATCACATGTGGTAAATACTGCCTCAATAGGGGGACAATTACCTTCTGAAGACTCCTCCAGCTTTTACCTAGACCCACAACATTGGTAAAATGTGCAATCCCTGAGCATTAAAAAAGTTGGGTCCTTAATGTGAAGGGTTGTGTTAGCGCATCCCTTCAGGGACAAACTTTGCTAGGGAAGCTCCCACAGTGGTAAAAATGTGGGCATTTCAGATACCCATCTTCATATCCTCTTCGCAATTAAATGGAAAGAAAGGTCGGCAATGACCCCTTTGTTGATTACCCTGCATTGTACAATAGCCAAATTAACTGCTACTTCATAATATCCATTTACAGACCCAAAATAGAGAAGGGAGTGGATTATGTTTTCTTTTATAACATAAGGCAAGCAGATTTAATAAAATACTGCTTGCCCTACTTTAGAATATGTGTATCAGTTATTGTCCTACTTGCGGCATTGCTGCAGTCAGGCAGACTTCTGAAATTGCTGCATGCAGTAACGGTAAGTGAGGACTTAGCCAAGGATCTATGCATTCCAACGAATCTTGCACGCTCAAATTCCCCACTGTGAAAATTCAGCGACTGAATTACCGCTGGTCAAACCCTTGTCTTCTCTGAGCTGTATGCCACCGGAATCCTATGGACAATCGAAAGAAACAATGGACTACTGACACTCGCTCCTTGTAAAATGGCTTACGAAGAGTGCCGCTATAGAGGAAACAGCTTCAAATTCTGGGAATTCGGCAAGTCCACCTTCTGATAAAACAGATGAAGCCCTCAGGGACTTAGTATAGGACTTATGCCTCTAGAACGAGATGTTACAAGCAATTGGTCATACAATCCATACATGTACGCAGTCACATGCGCTTATACTGTGACTGCATTGGCCAACATCTTAATGAAGGCTTTAAAGCTGAACTGACTGCTTTGATAGAAGGCTTGAGCCATGTCTATCTGCACAGGGAAGCATTGGGGAGAATAAAGCTAGAGCCATAACCACTTCCTAGTACACTTATTGACCCATCTCTTGTGCTGGAAATGCAAGTTCAGCCCAGTTAAAAGGTGCAAACTTATAATCTGCACAAGTAGCCAACTAAAAGGGGATATGGGCTTTATTGATGGCTGAATAGGTTTATGCATTAAGCTTGAGAATGCCCATATAGATGGTGGTCTAAATAAACAACCTACAGGTAATAAGGCTTGACTAACAGGTGAGTATGTGGGACTTAACATTAGATCTAAGCATTGCAAACAGGCCTGGGTACTCGCTTTCAACAGAAATACATTTGCGCTTTATTAATTTGCCTCGCAGTGGGAGAATCTGGCAGCCCATTGCAAAATACACATTCCCAGGATCTTGCAGAAAGAAATGAACAGCCCTTGATAGTTTCGAGGTCAGGAAGCAAAGCACATGGGTGCCGGGGGAAGGCAGTAAATGTACAACCATTTGATTATTCAGCATATTAGTTTTGGAAACTGGTCTACTGATGGTTTCAAAATGCCCCATGGTGGTTTCAAATCGCCCCTTAGCACATCTCAGCCTGGGGCATGGTGTTCGCATGAGAAACAGGTAGAGTTGTCCAGTGGCAGATGAATAAAGATCCGCAGGTCATCTCAAATGTCTCAATGTTTTGGTAGCATGTTGTGGGAATTGTGAGATGGACTGTGACCTCACAGAGGGTGTTGAGGGTGGTGTGGTAAAATTTGCAGAACCTAATCACTTTTGGATAATGTATGTCCCGCTATAGGGGAATAACATAGCTCTGCCAATTAACCTTATTTGGGGGATTGAGCTAATGTTGCAATGTGTTTTGATGCTAATCAGTTTGTACCATTATAAAGGTTTTAATTTTGGGGTGTACTTTTGACAGTGCTTTTCATGCATTTCTGTTCCACATTCTGTTCGAATTTCACTTTCCCAGCTGTAACTGAGGCCAGAATAAATTGCATTACTTCTTGCCTGGTGTACACTCCTTTTTTAAACTACTTTTGTAATTGTTTACTGGTGAGTCCTGAGGCAATCCGCAGTACATTTTTGGTGGCCCATACGGGGAGTCAGCTTTCCCGAGTGGACATGGTGATTCCAGCCATACTCCCGGAGGAGTGCGGTACAGCATGCAGACCAGTCTAAAGCACTCAACACCCAGGAATAGGCCAGGTTTGCAAAGGTCATCCTGGTCTGAATGCTCCCTGCTCTCGGAAGGGAGTATTGACCTATAAAGGAAGACTCTGGGGTCAAAAAGACTTGAGAATCTCTGAAGAAGAGTATGTAAGTGTACCCATGCATGAACACGCAGGGAGAGGGAGGAACTATTGTTTATGGTGAATAGTACACACCCAAAAGCGGTGGAGGGCAATTGATCCTAGTAGTTGTAGATTGTAGGTCCACTTACCCGATAGGGAGTGAGTGGGGGGTGGCAAATCTACATTAGAGCAGAGGGTTACGTAGTAAAGTGGTGGACCGCATTAGACAAGAGTTGCATGAAGTGCAGGCAATTGGTATACTTGCGTCATTCTTATTTTTTATGGGGTAATGAGTATTGAAGATTGTGAAGAAAGAGAAAAGGCATATTCATTGGTGTTTTGTCAAAACATTAGTACTTAGTGTATTGTTCAGTTTATTATGACTGTGGAAGTAACGGAAGGGCCAGAGTCAAACTAACATGTAAATATTGAAGAAGCTGTGTAGCACATGCAACGGGCATGGGTGAAGGAAGGGAGGAGCAACCGAACCCCAGGCACATTAAACCCCCAACCATTATCCCGAAAGTTGAGTCCTGGTACAACACGATTCAGACCGCCATGCTCAATAAAATTGAAACATTACATAATAAAATTAACACCATGCAAACCCTACTCAAACTCACCCCCCTCTTATACCTGACATGACTCTGTTCACCTCCAGCCCCTCATCCCCACCCTTGTTCCATTTTATGGATATCTCAGAAAATGATGTCAAATCTATCCTAAAAGGGCTAAAACCATCATGCTGTAAAGGCAACATTTGTCGTGCAGCCCTCATCAAAGACTGGGCAGAAATCTTAACACCCTTCATTGCCTCGTTCATTAACGCATCATTCGCCCCCAGTATTTTCCCCACCAGCCTTAAAGAAGCATGGGTTTTCCCCCTCATTAAAAAACCTTTGCTTGACCCTACAATCCCTACTAACTACCACCCAATAACAACCATACCCTTTCTACTAAAGATTCTGGACAGAGCTGCTTATCTGCAAATCCAGAGCTACCTGGAAGATAATCATATCCTGGGTATGCATCAATCAGAGTTCCACCATGGCCATGGGACAGAATCAACGCTAATTGATCTAAAGATACAGATCGATGAAATCAGGGACAATGGAAAGTCTGCATTACTGTTACTGCTAGACCTGTCTGCTGCATTTCACTTGGTGAATCGCAAAGTCCTCGGCCAGCACCTTTCCTCAGAAGCCAACTTCTCCCCAGAGGCCACTTCCTGGATCGACTCCTTCCTTAATGACAGAGTCATTTGAGTTTTCATTCGAGATCGCTAGTGCCCCGCCGGCACCCATTACCTGCGTTGTACCTCAAGGATCCTGCATATCCCCAACACTATACACTATCTAAACCACTTTTCATCCTCCTGCACCCCATCGGTATCTCCTATACAAACTATGTTGATGACACACAAATCCTACTTCCCCTCTCTGGCAACTATATCAAAGACTCCACCAACCTAAACATCATATACACAACCATCCAGGCTTGGATGGCATCCCACTGTGTATGCCTAAATGATGACAAGACGGAGATCCTGCTGGTGGGTTCCCCATCAAGGATTACGAAGCTCGATACACAATATCGAGCTTTGAAACAGAATTAACTTACTGTATAAGCACCTAACAAATGCACAATAAATAAATGAATATGCCTCCTTCAACAGTGACGGCATCCTAATACCAGTCTCACGGTTTATCAAAACACTAGGAGTGTACTTGGACTCCACACTAACCTTCTCATGACCAGTAAATGCTATTGCCTCCTCAGCCACCTATACAACCAAACTAATCAATGCAGCCAGACCCTTCCTCTCTCCAGACAGTTGCCTCACTATAGCCAGAGCTACAATAGGGTCTAGGCTTGACTATTGCAATGCCCTTTACGCTGGCACCTGTGTTAACATTATTAGAAAGATGCAGGTTATACAAAACTACACGCTCAGAGTGCCTCTGAACATTCCTAAACTGGAGCAAATCTAGACAGCAAGAAAAAACACCCACTGGCTCTGTTTTCGGGAGAAAATTCTCTTCAAAACTCTCTCTGTTACACACAGATGCCTCTCTAAGGACACTCCACCCTACATCTCACAGAAATTCTTGAAAGTGGCCTCATCTAGACCTACCAAGACAGCCTACACGCACCGCCTTACACAGCCTAAATTTAAAAGAGCCAAAATTGGAGGCTTCAGCTTCCCTTCCATAGCGGCCAAACACTGGAACCTTCTCCCACCTGCACTGAGAGTGGAGTGCTCTAACATTGCTGTTCACTTGACTGTCACCAACCAATCGCACAGCCAGCCATCAGACAACAGCCCTCTCCAATACACTCTAACTTACTTATGAAACTGAAATGTCTAACATGTTATTATCTGTATATTTACTGTATCAGTACCTCGATGCCCCAGGGCTTAGTGCACTTTATAAATGTATAAATAAACATAAGGTATCATTGTTAAGGTGGCAGGCCTGCGGAGAAGGCCATTTGTGTATTAACAAAAACTAATGAGACAGGCCTGTGGAGAGGGCCATTGTATGTGAATGTTGTGAAAGGACGGGGCCTGAGGAGAAGGCCAGTGTTAACGAAATAGGGTGAACGAGTAAGACAGTAAGTATAAGAGTGAGTGAGCATGTGTCAGTAAGAATGGTGCAAAAGTATTTTCAGGCATAAGATTAGGGAAAAGACATGGTAATGACATCTTATCTTATGGATGCACCTCTTGTTCATATGTGCGAAATATTGCCCCAATATCCCAATAAAATATTAAAATACCATTTTCAGTCAGTAAAGGACACAGTGGGAAAGTGTTATCAGGAGTGTCCTCGAGAGGGAACATTTCGGAAGGACATAACATACAGTATGTACTCATATTATCAGCAACATACAAAGGCAAGAAACTTAAAAAGAGACAGGATATTTTAGGTCTCTGGAAACTGAAGAAACTAAAGAAGAGAAAAAGATGGAAGAAGTGGAAGAGAAGAAGAATAGTGCTCCACTCCCTTGTTTTGCATTATATCAATTATTAAAACCAGCTGCAGGATACATGAACCTCAGGCGAGCATCCCCAGGCAGGAAGAAAACAAAAAGAATGAAGCAGAGTTAGAACCCCATTCAAGAGATAAGGAAGAGAAAGGGAAAACGAAATACTTAGCAGACATTAAGAAAAACACACGACAGCAACTTGGCTCAATGTTTCAAAAAGCAAAAAAGGTATAATGCAGAGTGAGATAGAGAAAAAGGGGAAGGAGCAGAGAAAGAGGGAAGACAAGCAGGGATGGACAGCAGGACACATACAATTTAAAATTGATGACTGGGGACAGGACATTGAAGAAGATGTACCAGATATGGCAGAGGGTGATAATACAGCATCACACTGGGAGGATTGCAGCGACAGTGACATCAGTGATGACACATTCAACACATACGATTTACCGTGTGTGAGTAGAGGGAGGAGGAGAAAAGAAGGGGAGGAAGAGGAAAGAGAGGAACATACAGGGGATTGTTGAAATAGGCTTCGAAGCAGGGAAGCAAAGATGGCGGTAGTAAAGAGACCACGATGGGGGCTAGGCACCAAGAATGGACACAGTTGCCCCTTCTACAGAAGGCAAAAGGGGAAGTCCATTATGTACCCCGGGCAGACAATGGACAGGGACAATCTGGTGTACAGTTTACCTTCACTAACGGCAGGGACTAGCAAGTGGATATATGAATTTAAGAATGGGACTGCAGGGATCCCATTGACCACAGGGGACATTAAGAGCTTATTGGCAGTACTGGTGGGGGAACGGAGTGACAAGATTTGGCAGCATTCAGGATACGCTGGGGTGAAGTTAAGCTCTAACATATATGACGGGGCGCCTTTCAATAATTACCGAGCACATGCATGGAAGGCTCTGAGAGAGCTTTATCCAGACACATCAGATATGACATCAATATTAGCACAATGAAGCCAAATGAGGACCCTTACAGAGTACATATAATCAATTCAAGAAATGAGGACCCAATAGAATAAGCAATCTTGGGCGATAAAATGCCCCTATTCTATCACATTCTAGTGGGGCAAGGGGGGCTTCCCAGAGATGTACAAGCTTCCCTAGAAAAAGTTGTTGGGATCGAAGTGAAGGGATGGCCTGAGATACATGTGACTATTGTACATTATTGTAAAAGGAAACAGGAAAAAGTCCAGGAGAGAATAGACAATGCAGTAAAAGCAGAAAACAAACTTATGTAGAAGAAATTAGCCTAAATAAACATGGAAGGAGCATTGCTCACAGGACCAGTCAGCGTTGCACCCGCCCAATGAGGGGGGCTTCCAGTGACAGCAATAGTAAAGCAAGGGGGATACACACAAGTGCCATATAACCCACAGTGCGGGATGCAGCAGATTCAGCAGCAGCCCGGATTCTTAAATATTTAACAGCCTAGATTTGCACACTCAGGGGTGTAAACACATACATGGGACAGTATCAGATGAGAAGGGCATACTACCCAAGCGGAAGGGGATTCGGATATAGGGAAATGGGGCCACAGTTTAGAGGACAGTGTTTTTCCTGTGGAGATTTTGGTCACTTTGCCTGAACATGCCCACTCATTCCACAAACAGGACAGCAGAAAGGTATGTAGGCACAGCTGCAGTATACACAAACGTGCACACAAACTTGAGCAGACATAAATGCTGCCGCAGCAACAGATTCAAGTGCAGCCTATGCAGACACAAGCTATGCCTACACAGGGACAAGGAACGTCCCTAGGGGGAGCAAAAGCATAGGGTACAGTGAGCGTATTCCAGGCACAAGCGCAGACACTTGCACAAGGGAAGGTGACAATTTTAGGGCAGAATGAGGTGCCTCATAACACAGGAGTGACAGTGGTGGGAGGAAATCCATTTAGACCTTCAAGCAATACACTCTCCCAATAGGGTTGCCCACGGGAAGCATGAGTGTTTCCTGTCCTAGCAGTGACTGAAGACCTCAAAGAGGAGGCCGAGATAGCAGTTCAAATAGGATGGAGGAACTTTTCCTTTCTAATAGATACGGGAGCTACGAGGCCCTTTATAAAGGAAGGAGGATTCCCATTGTCCCACAAGAAATTGGACAGGCAAGGCTTTTTGGGGACCATCCAAGAGGTTAATCTGACAAAAGATTTGCCATTGACAATAGGGACGCAGCACATCATAGTGCCATTATTGTATTCTAAATACATACTGATTAACATATTGGGGAGAGATTTGTTAAGCAAATTGAACGCCACAATTTGATTCTCAGAGAAAGGGATGGTGTGCACCACACCTGGGATGTACCCACCCCAGGTGGCAGTGTTGATACAAGAATACTACGCACAGAGGACATTGAGAGGTATACCCACACACACACTGAGGTGTTCTTGTATGGGGCACAGGTACTGTTAGCATGGATCCCAGGGATACAAGGGAAGATCTTTTGACTACCAAATGAATTGTTGTTCAGACCACGGTGCCCCTCCATCAATACAGCATGCACACACACCCTGCTGTACCTGGAGGAAGTAGTAGTGAGAAGAGCCCTGTTATATTGGTTGCTATGGATGACGATAACATGGAGTGGCGATTGGTGCTGTGCATCGTTCCCGCACTATTGCTGACAGAAGTGACTGACACAGAATTGCTTGCTACACTAGATGGAGACGAGGGGGAGATGGTCTTTTGGCTGAGCATATCCTGTCCAGTGCAGATAAAGGAAAGAACAGTGCCCAGATCACACAATTAGTGAAAAAAGTGGCTAAATACATGCAGGAGGATTTGGAGAAAGTGCCAAAGAATAAAGGGACAACAGGAACTCATGACATGGGAATACTGAAAGGGGCGAGTTCACATTAAGATAAAGGAAGGATCACTGCTACCAAGAATAAAGTAATACCCCCTTTACGAGAAGCAGATGAGGGCATACATGAGACACTGCATGCTTTATGGCAGCAAGGAATTATACAGGGATCTTCTTCACCCTATAATGCAGCAATTTATCTGATTAGAAAATCAAAGGGTGGGGCATGGCATTTCATACAGGATTTACGCCCTCTTAGTAACATTATTGTGGCAGAATATCCAATGGTTCCAACCCCAGCAACACTTTTCTGTAGCATCCCAACAGAGGCACACTACTTCACAGTAGTGGATTTAAAGAATGGCTTCTTCTCTATCGCCCTGATTTAAAGAATGGCTTCTTCTCTATCGCCCTGCATCCTGACTCTAGGTATCTTACCGCATTTACATATCGCGGGACGAGATTTGAAAACACGAGAATGCCTCAAGGGTACTGTGAGGGACTGCAGAGGAGGCATGGTATCAGAAGTATAACACTGACAAAAAGGTACAATTTGTAAAATCTGTATTAAAGTTTCTGGGTTTGGAAAACCTCCTACTTTGCCCTATAGCTAGGATGGGAGTAGTCTCGACCGACACATAATAAATAAAACAGTCCTAGTTAAGTCTGTCAAATCAAAATGGCTCATATACAAAAAGTGCGTAAAGAAGAATATGTATGTAAAGGAAAGTCAGTGTTCAAATATGAAGAATAAATGTGACTGAGTCAGCACTCCTCCCCACGTTAGACAGCACGGAGTAAAGTGGTTCCCATAGGCAGGATGACACACTCTGGCTCAGGTTCTTAACACAAAGGCAGTTCAAAACATGGATCGAGGCCCGCTTGGCCTTCCATGTTAAAGTCTCTCTTTCCAACTTTCAAAGCACAGTTCAGCAATAAGTTAACGCCTGTCCCCCTCTGTCGGGCTCAGACCTCTTAAAGCAAATGTTTACGTCAGTCTCCCTCAGTCAGGCTCTGGGCCTTCAAAGCAAAAATTCATATAGGTCTCCCTCAGTTGGGCTCAGACGATTCAAAGCAAAAAGTTCAAAAACATTTGCAGGGGCTCCCTTTCTCAAGCTTAATTCACATCCTTTAGGGGTTCTCTTCCCCTAACTGATTACACATCCGGTCTCCCTCAGTCGGGCCTGGGCGGTTTCCTGATGTCAAAGACTTTCAAATGTGCATAGCTTTTTTCTACAGACCTCCTCAGGACCACTTTGACTTTCCTTTCAGCTCACACTCTTGTGTTGTTTGCCCCAGTGCTTCTTGGTCTGGGTAGTTTTATGTCATAAGCACAAACGTTCACCTTTTTACCCTCCCCTTTTCTCAGGGTTAATTTTGATCAATTCACTTTTACAGTTCATTCACTTTATGGCTACAAACATTTCACTCTTAACAGAGACTTTTGAGTGGGCTACTTCCTTTTGCTGGATCACTCTGTTACTCAGTATCACTGGTTTCACAGCTATCCTTACTTCACAGTTCATTCACAGGTCTGCCTTTCTCTGCATCGCATCCACACACATGCAACCTTCAATTGTGTGATATAATGTTGCAACTTCAATCTTTCCTTAACACACACCAGTCTTTCATGTCTTGTCATGGTACCTGCCCCCAGACACCAGGAACAGACCAACCAGCCCAGGGTATTGGCACCCATGGGGACTTCCAAGGTCCCAAAGGATTCCCTAAGGGATTCCTGGACTCGGCCCTGGCGCCATTGGCGCCAGGCTCATGCTGCCATCTCAAGTAAGGCAGGTTTCAAAGGGAGAGAACCACGTGCAGACCAGTCTGAGGCAGGCTGAAGGGACTACTTTACCAAGGGACTACTTGCTAGGGTGTGGTTGGAGGGACTACTTTACCTGGGAACTACTTCTTGAAGACTATATAAACCACGCCTTCAGTACAGAACACGCTTCGCGTTATTCTGCACTCCTGCAGCGTAACGCTCACCGTGTCTGCAAAGTCCAGGCCTGTCTTCAGCCACACCCGTACCGTCCTCTCGAGTTACCTGCAAGGAAGAAGAAGAGAGAAGAGAACAGAACAAGACTCTTACCTGATGCTCCATCTCAGTCGCTCCGAGCCACTGCTTCTGCAGAGCTGCAAAGGAAAAGACACCAGGTTAGCAGTGCAATGCTAATACTTGCCAGAAGGCTGCTCATTCCAGTGATCCATAGAAGTACCATCACTCGATCACCGCTCCATCATCCGATCGCTGCTCCAGAGCTGCCGCATCTGTAGACAACAAAGAAGACATCAGGTTAGCCACGCAGTGGGGGAAAGGCCTCATTCAGACTTTGAAATCTTGCGCAGCACCGCTACTCACCTGAAGGCAGCCCATCCTCGCGGCCCTGCAAGTCATCGCCATGCACTCTCCGCTTTGGATATACCGCACCTGCAGAATACAAAAACAACAGGTTAGGTGCGCAGAGAACCAATACTGTGTGGAAAGATTGCATAACGCTACCGCTAGACCTACCTTGGAAGCCAGCTACCAATTCCGGAAGGGACCCCGTTCCATATTAAGCACCGAGGGGAAACCTGTTAGGAAGAAGCACAGGAGTGAACTTTTGGCAACTTGAACTCTTAAGCAATCCATACCTTGGAATACAGACTTACCCATTGAGTCACAGTTGTCTGGAACTCTGCAGGATCAGTGAAGTAACTAGATCCTTGAACTACTACGCAACCCTGCACACACTCGCAGGATGGAGAGTCCGCCATTCATAACATACAGGTGAGACATAGCAGAGGGGTGCAAGAAGAGGTCATGGGAGGCGGGAGTTGCCCTCGTCTTTATGGTTGGGTAACTTTTGGTTTAACCTTTTAGGCAACCTGCTTTTGTGACGAAAAGTGGAATCAGAGATGGACACAAGTAACCACTCAACTCTGGACCGTCCAGCTCTGTTTGGCGCCCCTGTGGAGACCAGGTGAGTGTAACATGTCTCTTGCCAACTCACTGGCTTGGCACAAGGCAGCCTTTTTGTCTGGGGTACGACCTACTCCACGTGTCTTTCACGGCCTGTTGGAGGTAACGACCTTCTGCATGGTACTCCTGGGGTCCTCGACCCGTTGCTCTCGACCCTCGGTACCTTGCTCTGATCCAGTAGGTTCACCTTTGCCCTGGAACTTCTGCTCTTGCTCATGTTCCACCTTGCTCAGAGTGTATCTCTATGTTCTGCCTTTTATCCATGTGAGGAGAGCTAATTGGTATTAGATGTATGCACTTACAGTCAAGTGCCTGACTTTGCTTGACCCGATCAGCGGGACATGTCCAATGTGATATGGAGGGTTAGCCTCTTTAGTCTTATTCGCCCTCTTCCTCGGCCAAGTGTTTGTGTAGAAAGGGGGGAGTTGGGACATCGGAGAATCCTAAAAAATATGATGGTTTAGGAGTACGGGAAAGGGAGGAATACCGTGTGTCACCATTGGCTGCCTCACCCCACTCCCTGAAGACCCCTCACCCAGATGATCCTCCTGCACTGGCCCACCCCCAGGAACTGGATAAAAAAGCAATGGCCATGTCCTGGCCACATGGATGACAAGTCCCTGAGGACTAGCGTGTGAGACACCCTTTGGTTTCTAACAGGACCCAGCATTTTTAACAGGGTAATACAAATTGATTTGAGCAATTCGCAAGTAGGAAGCACAGTGATACAGTATGTGGATGGTCTTTTAGTTTGCAGCACAACAGAAGACGAGTGCTGGAAGGATTCAGTGACACTAACATTACTGGCTGATAAGGGGTACAAGGTGGACAAAAATAAATTGAAGTATTGTCAAAAGGAAGTGGTTTACTTGGGGCAGATTGTGTCAGCAGATGGTATAAAAATAACATCATAAACAGTGGACACAAGACATAAAACACCCTGACCAAAGACAGTGAAAGAAATGCAACAGTTCCTGGGTTTATGTAATTATTGCAGAGCATGGGTTTTTGATTACTTTACACACACCAGGCCACACCTTCGGGCACTTAAGGAATCTCAGAAAAACAAAAGCAACAAAAAAGGACAACTGAAATGAATTAACATTTTGACGAACTCAAACATGAACTGGTACACGCACCAGTACTGGTCTCACCCAATTATAAATAAAAGTTTCATTGGTTTTCACATTCAGACGGCAAGGTAATTCCAGCAGTACTGACACAAAAAAGGGACAAGGTCATAAGCCACTGGCCTATTACAGTGGATCACTCGACCCCGTGATGCAGGGACATGTTCCTTGTGAGCAGACACATGCTGCCGCTGGATTCGCAAATTGAGAAAGCGTCAACAATAATGATGGGGTGCCCAGTAATTTTGTGCATGGAACATGCACTGTTCGCAGTACTAGAAAGGTCCAAATTAACATTGACAACTCAGAGAGGATCAGGGTATGAGATACTAACAAACCCTGCAATAGAAGTGGTGACATGCACGGCGGTAAACCCAGCAGAATTCATTGCAGAACCAATAGAGGAGGGAGACTACACACAAGATTGTGTGGCGTCTATAGACAGGACTGAAGGGAACCCCCTGGTAAAAGAAGAAATAATTGAAGGGAGGACATGATATTCATTGATGGGAGTGCAAGTATTCCTGTATTGGGGGGAGAGGCAATCTGATTCAGCTGTGGTGGGACATAGACACGGAATTCATAAGGAGGGAGAATTCATAGTGTTTTCCCAAACACGACTGCCAGCACAGAATTCTGCACAATCATCTTAATTAGTGGCATTCATTGAGACACTCAACATGTCAGAAGGGCATGCAGTAAACACCTTTTCAGACTCAGCATACGTGACATCCACCCTACATTCAGGGCTAGCAAGGTGGGAAAGGAGAGTATTCAGGAGAAGTGATGGCACACCAGTACATGACACAGCACTTCTGGGTGAATTATTGGAAATGCTGCCTCTCCTAATAGAATTGGCAATAGTAAAGTGTAAGTCCCATACAGGAGGGTGATATTTTATTTCACTGGGTAATGTAAAAGCACACAGGACAGCAAAAGAAGCAGCATATCTGCCACAGAAACATATGTGTTGTTCCCTGGCAAAGAGGGAAAAAAGTACCACTTGTAGAATTGATGAAAACAACTAAAGGAAAAGATGCACTGGCAGAAAGCTTTAATGAAACCCTGATAGTGCAAATAATAGAATTACAGAGAGAAGCACCAAATGATGAAAAAGAGCTATGAAAGAAAAAAGGATGTTCTCTGTCTCCAACTGATTTAATTTGGTTGTCAGTCTAGAAAAATGGATACCTCTACTTTGTGACCGCAAACGTATTTTGATGGCCGTGGGCCAACCGTCTCATACACGATATGACAGAATATAGGTATCCGAGTTTGCCAATAAACGGCCATTTTGATGCAACAAGAATCGGCATTTTGTTTTCTAACCATTGCTCATTGCTTTCTGTTCTTATTGCTTCGCAGTACATTTTCCGCTTACACTGCTCAACTGTAAAACATTGTTGTCTGCACGTAAAAGGAAAAGGCCGCAGGGCCGCGAGGATAACAAGAGTTTGTTGAAACACAACGTAGGCAGCGCCAGGAAGAATGCCCGGCTCCCTCCCAAATGTAGCCTTGAAGCAGAGCTGCAGGGCATTTAATCATTTCACAGCTGCCAGCCAGTCTCGTTATATGGTAGAATATGTTAGAATAAAGTAGCTAAAGGCTTGAATTATGCTCTTCTTACGGCCTCCCTTTGCGGAGCCCTGTTAGAGCGTGTCGGCTCCCAGGACACGAATAGCACCTCATAGATAGCAAGGCCTGGAATGCAACTCTCCCCCTGTATGTAGCTCGCTTCCAAGAACAGAAGCGCTGTGTTCTGTTCAACAACTGAAAGATGCCTCCGCACTCACAAATTGCAAATTGTTACTAGAATAGATGTTTGAAGGTGTCATAGTTGTCAAAAATGTCCATCATCACACCAAGTTCAAAGAAACCCAATAAAGGGGGGTGTTAAATATATCATAGCTGATTGTTTGATATGCATTTTGTATATATGTAACTGATGTGCGTAATTTGCTCTCTTGCGTCCGTCGAGGTCTAGAGATACACGTTGCGGGGCGTGAGACCGAGTTGGCCAACTGAGACTTTTGCTTTGCAATAAACCCTAGCTTTGGGAATACAACCTCATGTCTGGCGTATCTATCGTGTGTGGGGACTTGCCTTGTTTCCATAGACATAAGGGACCCCTAGGGGCCCCTTTCATGGTGGCATGGCAGCACTGGCAAATTGGTAATGCCAAAAAAGCTGTTGAATGTGGCTCTGGAACATCTCCACTACACTGCCCATGTGTTGAAAGAGTACATAGCTGCAGGGCTAAATGAGGTGTGTGCGTAATTTTTATGAGTATGTGTCTGAATTCATGCATAATTGTCTGATTTGTAAAAAATTCTTGCCAGGTCTCACTTTAAGAGTGGTGCGGGGAACATTACCGCGACTGGAGGGTCCCTTCCGGCACTTGCATATAGACCATGTCAATATGCAAGACAGATGTACCTCTTATAGATACATGCTTACTGTTTTCACGTTGGCTTGAGGCTGTTCCATGTGCCCATAATGACGCCTGCTCAGCAGTGGAATTCTTGGTGAGGGTGGTATTCCCGAGGTGGGGGATTCCAGAAGAAATTTACTCCGACAATGGTCAACCTTTTGCAAATGATTTCATTAAGGAAATAACAGCCCTTTTGGGGATATGGCACAAATTATGCACAGTTTACCAGCTGCAAGCAAACAGTGTGGCTGAGAGAATGAATGGTCTACTAAAGGGTTGCTTGGCTAAGCTAACACAAACACTTGGTAAGTCTTGGTTTCACTGCTTACCTCTTGCACGCTTTGCTTTAAGCAATTTGCCTGGAGGAGATCATCTTCTGACTCCTCATGAAATTGTTACTGGTCGGAGTATGCATGCGCCTACCTCTCTGACACGTACAATTTCTGACACTAACTCTTCCTCTAACATATTGCGGGAGGAATTACACATGTCCCTTAGATAACTTACAAAATCACGTACGTATATATCCCAGTAGATAAAAGAACACGCTTGGATTGACCTAGCAGGCGAGCAGGAAGGGAATTTCCACAAGCAGCACCTCTTTACCCTGGAGATCGGGTATTTGTAAATAACAACGTGGAAGTGGAAAGAGAGCAGATTTTCAGGTTCACACACTGTTGTATGTGTAACACCAACAGCAGTAAAGATCGAAGGATGCCGAAGACGTGCGCATGGACAAGAGCACTGGATCCCTCAGATAAAATGGGCAGAGTGCAACGTGATGGGGAGTATACATCAACTTTCATTAACTTTTTTCTCAGCAATAAGGTTCTATAGACGACCAACAAGCAAGGATGGAGAGGGCAATGTGCAGAACAATGTTTTTATTAATAGACGGCAAAAGATATATGCCTTTTGGAGTGTAATATTGATATGCATTTGTATGGGACTGATATTAGTTGTATGCTTTTTATTTAAAAACAAAGATGATTTACATGCAAAAGTGGATGTGAGAAGGGGGAAAAGGAATGTGTTAAACGAAGAGGAGTTCCATCATGACACTGAACAAGGGGAGGTTATATCGTCAGGTAGCGTGTGGTATGATGAAATGTTGCGGGTCTGAAGAGAAAGAGCCAACGGTACATGTTATGTTTGCTCCCTCATCCCTCACGTAATGGGGGAACCCAAGCTTTTCCTGCCTCAGGCTGTATCATATGAGGAAGCAGGGTGCTTAATTCACCTGTCCCTCTGTAAAACTAGAGGTCTCTTTCAAAGAATGAGCTTCTCTGTCCAATGGGTGGATGAAATGGGGGAGGTGTACACAGATATTTCCTTGCAAATCGATAATATGGCCAAACATGAAGAAACCAAAACAATGATAGTCAAATTTATAACAGAAGGATCTAAAAGGGGGAGCAGATAATAATTGAACACAAATGACTGCAGTGTATAGACAACAAAGGTCACAGCATTACCTGATGTCATTCAAGACCAATAATAAAAATAAAATGAGCAGTGCAGTATTGGCCAATGGGGGGGGGGACAATGCAATTTTGTGCTGAAGGTTTAGTGGGATTCGCATAAAATGTGACGTCCAAAGTACATGTTAGCTGCAAGGCAGTTTGGGGGAGAAATATGCATCCATTGACCTGGATAATTGAAACTCATCAATCAGTTTAAGTAAAGATCTTAACATGATTCCCTTTGTGTCTCAGGTCCAGTGGGTCCATCCATTTGGGAACTAACACCAGCTGTGCCATGGTAATGAGGAGTGCGGCGCTGATGCAGTGGACAGCGTTTATTATTGCTCTGTGGTGGGCACGTGGATTGAAGGCCTATGCCCAGCTTCCTCCGGATTGGAGTGGGGTTTGTGCAATTGTTACGCTGCACAGGCCTGCCCTGGTGGTGCCCTGAAACAGCAATAACATGGGCTTTTATTAAAGGAGCAGTCAACAGTGCTGAAGGTAATGATGGTGCAGAAGAACCAGAAGAAAACACTACTTAATAGAAAGAGAAGGTCTAACAATTACTGTTCCAAAAAGAGTGCAGAAAATTTGGCCGCGATTCCCAATGAGTTTCGAATATTCTCCAAGGCAGCCACTTTTCTCATGCCTCTACTGCTTGCGGGTGTGCAAGCTGCAGCTAACACGAAGGGGATTCAGTTGACAAGGTACGAGATGCTGCAACTGACCAACTTAACAGGAAAAGGCCTAAATGCAGTAAAGGATGTTGAGAGCACTGAGTCTACTGGCTCTTCAGAAAAGATTTGTTTTGGACCTACTTACTGCTAGGAGTTTGCAGCAAGTTTGGAAGTAGTTGCTGCACAGTGGTGCCCAAGGAGAAGCTACTAATGGAACTTTGAAAGCAGCATTCAGTAAAATACAGACACTCCATGAAAGGATGACAAATTAAGTTAGTGGGGTGCAGTCAAGCAACTGGCTGGACAGCATTTTCACTTGGATGCACGCTTGGCTTTCCAGAATATTTAGAGTGACTTCGCCCGCATTGGTCCTCATGCTCGTCACCTTCTGTATTGACAAAACCCTGTTTAGACTCTATACTAACAAAAAGAGAGGAACATTCATTCTTCCCCTGAATGTTGATGGAGTAAAGGGCAAAAATGTGCATACTAACAAACTAATCAAGGGTGGAAAGATTGATGATGACGTTGACTTATGAAACTACGATGCGTACTGGATTTCATGCGATAAGGATGGGTGGAGGTGTATAATAATAGAGAGACCCTTGGAAAATTTGGAGGAGGTTTGGCGTGATATGATCAGGCCAAAAAGAGTGTGCATATCTAAGACACGAGTAGCTGAGTGGGGACTGGTGGGGTAAGTAGAGTTAGTTATTGATGGATCAATAAAAGGGGGGAATAATGTAGTGGAAATGCAAGTTCAGTGTGGTAAAAAGGCACAAACTTATCATCCGTGGGACTAGCCCACTAAAAGGGGAGGGGGCTTTATTTATGGCCGCATAGGTTTATGCATTAGGATGGAGAATGCCCTTCTAAATGGTGTTCTAAATAAACAACATACAGGTAATAAGACTTGAATTACAGGTGAGCATGTGGGACTTAATATTAGATCCAAATATTTCACACAGGCCTGGGTGCTTGCTTTCAGCAGAAATAAATGTGCGTTTTATTAATTTGTCTAGCAGTGGTAGAAGCTGGCAGCAAATTGCAAACTAAATGTTCCAGGATCTTGCAGAAAGAAATGAACAGCCCTTGATACTTTTGAGGTCAGGAAGTGAAGCTCATGGGTGCAGGGGAAGGCAGTAAATGTACAACCATTTTATAATTCAGCATATTAGTTTTGTAAACTGGTCTACCTCTATTTCAAAATGCCCCATGGCGGTTTCAAATTGCCCCTTAACACATCTCAGCCTGGGACGTGGTTTGATGAGTTCCTTGGCTGCAACATTAAATCCCTAAATTGTTGACACTTCAAGGCTCTTGTAGTTTCATGATCGGTTCTATACTCATGAGAAACAGGTGGAGATGTCCGGTGGCAGATGAATAAAGAGCTGCTGGTCATCTCAAATGTCTCAATGTTTTAGCACTATGTTGTGTGAGTTGTGGGATGGACTGTGACATCACAGATGGGGTTGAGGGTGGTGTGGTAGGATTTGCAGGACCCAATCATTTTTGGATAATGTATGTCCCGCTATAAGTGGAGTAACATAGCTCTTCCAATTAGTCTCATTTGGAGGATGGACCTAATGTTGCAATGTGATCTGATGCTAATCAGTCAGTTTGTACCATTATAAAGGTTTTCATTTTGGGGGCGTACATTTGACAGCGCCTTTCATGCAGGTCTGTTCTGCATTCTGTTTGAATTTCGCTTTCCCAGCTGTAACTGAGGCCAGAATAAATTGCGATACTTCTTGCCTAGTGTACACTCTTTCTTTAGAGTACTTTTGTAATTTTATTACTGGTGAGTTCTGAGGCAACCCGCAGTACACTCTTTTAAAGGTTTCTGTATTTTGTCTGTCTGAGATATATTTGCTGTTAGTTTTGTGTAGTGCTACTTGTATACTGCAACCCTTCGGTGTCCCAAGTGGGAAAAAAGAAGGATGGGGAAGGCAAGTAAAGTGGGGAGGATAGGTCAGGTAAAGCAACAAATGTAAAGCAACAAACAAAATGGAAGAAGGGGTGTCATTAGCAGCATTCATGCTACTGATGTGCTGACAGAAGAGCTAAAATAACAGGTCACTCTGTTTCCACCAGTGGACTGGTATGCCTGTCCTAAATAGATGGCATTACAGGACAATAATGTTTTGAGTAATATTAAAGATGTTGACATATTTATGACTATTTCTTTATCACTCTCTATGCCTCTCTGTACGTGGGTTGGAGTCTCCTTGTCAGGTGTGTGTATGATAGAGTCACTCCAGCTGTTGCTAACAGCTGCACAGCATGAGATATCTTTTATTTTTCCCAGCTGTAAGTGATTTCAATTTGGCACACACCCAAGTCACGCCCAGTGTGTAGTGCACAAATGAAACCCTTATCTATTTTATCTATAAGTTCAATATTCTGAACGATATACCACTCATATCACACCCTTCTCCTGAGAACCCCCCCTCCGGTCACACTGAACCAGGAATCAGGCTATTTTGCAAAGGTAAATGTTTATTTATGTATTTAGAATGTAATCACAATATATTCTAATAGGTAAACAACAATCATCAATGGGGTGACAGAACACTGAATAATATCTTTAATACACTAGGACTCAAATGATAAGCACAAAAGCAAATGCAGCACAGAAAAGAATACTTTTGGTTTGATTTGAAACAGATGGCCCTATGGTTAGGTGTTCTCCCTGCAACACCCCTCAACCCCCCAATAGGCAATTAAATAGATGTGAGGAGAGAGCAGGTATTTAGGAATAGCACAAATCAAACAGAATATCACTCCCACCTTCCCCCGTCAAACACAAGAGAAAAACGGAATTGACTTTTCAGCTGTCAGGATGGCTTTGAAATTGTCTTTGGAATGAGCTGAGCAAAACACCAAATGTGGTCAAAAATACTTAAATTATTATACATTCCTATGGGAGCCACTTTGAACAGTTGCACACAATCACAAACAATTATTTAGTCAAAAGAAAACATGTGAAATCTCAAAGTCCAAGTGGGAAGCAGTTTAAAGCTAATTCACACGTGTAAAATCCTTTCAGAATTTCAATTCACGGCAAACTTTTCCTTGCACGATTTTCGCTATACCGGGCCAATCACACTGTTTTGCACTGCGGTTTTGGGTTCTATGGATAGCTAAGGATGTTAGGTACAAGTAGGAGTTGAAATTTCACTTCTATCATAAAGAGGGAGTTATAGTGGTTTTAGTAAGAGGCGTTTTTGCAAGATAGGAGCGAGAATGGAAACAGAAATTCAGATTTAGAAATGACAGATAGATTTTCTTATACTATATCAAGGGCTACAGAAAAAAGAATGCCACACAGGAATCAGTCATTCACGGCCGCTCATAACAATTCATGTGTGATACTCTATTTTCTGTTTGGTTTGGGAATTACTTTTCTTAATCAGATCAATAAGAAGTTAGGGTTTAATAACACAGATGACAAAAGAGTCAGCGCAAAGATAGTTCTTGCAAAACTATGGTTCTGAATTAAAGATGGGATGGGTTTGAGATTGGGATCATACAATGCAGACATGTTATGGGTCACTGTTCTTTCTATTAATCCTCAAAGAATAAGTTAATAAATTGGACCGTCAGTTCTGGTGGTCTGGTCTATCAAGGAAGGACAGCACATCAGGCATAGGACTGGATCAGCTAGGCCGGTCACCGGATTTGCACATGATCTGCCCTTCTTGTTTGTGAGTATCTCAAATCAGCTGGATAGCGAATTCCTCAGGCAAGCCTTGTTGTAGCAAGCCAGAGATTTTCGGGATACTAATTCAGAAGGCCTTCTCACACCACAGTGATTCACTTGGTTGCAAGAATAAGTTAGATAATTTAGGCCTTGCAGAAAGTCAATAGTTCTCTACTACTGGCAAGAGTCTTGGCATCTGGATCTGGAAGGATGTTAAAGCTGGATGTAGAATGCTGGATCAGAGTGCTTCACCGGAATCAGGAAAGTGAGTGGATCAGTGTGTCCCTATGTGTTGTCAGCTGTCTCTATTTATCCTTTCAAATGATATCACAAAATGGGTGTATAGGTCGGCTTACCTAAGCATGCCCCTGTGAGCTGGAATTGGATCAAAACCTCATCTCCGCCTTGCATCTGAGTGATTGGATCAAGGCCGGATGATCTCACATTTTATGGTTTGCTTTGCAATCCTTAGAAACCTCCCTAAAGCCACTGGTCTCAAAATCGGATTTTATCTTAAATACATATTTTCACATTGGTCACCTTTACACAAATCCATCACAAAGATTCCATATTTTATGTAGTAGCTGTTCCTCAATATCCCGCAGCTGTGGGATCTTTTTTCATCTTTCTAAAGAATGTTGGCCTTTTCGCCAAATGTATGTGTTTACCATAGGGATGTGTGTGTAAAGTTTCACAATTTTAGCATTAACACATTTCACATAAAACCACATACATTGCCATTCCTGTCCAGAAAATGTTTGACAGTTCTACCGCCTCTTAAAACGTGCAGCCAAAAATTAGACTAACAGATCTGTTTTTTTTTTATATTTGTTACCACTTTGAATCACAAGTTATGAGTCTTTAAACATTTTTCATTGTTCATGCTTAACAGCAAATGGTCCTGCCCCTTTGTCTCTCCCTGCAGTCCAGGAGCAACCCCTCCCTTGGGGAGTTCCTTCCAGGAGCAGTATATGACCCCTTTCACACGTCCGTTTCCTGGGCTGAAGGCTCTGCTATTGTTCATTCTCTTTCTGTAGACAAAAGTCTGGCTAACCCACAAGAACCATCTCCCAGTGAGTTTCTACAGAGAGGATTTCCCCTCCCCTTGGAAGAAACCTGTTTTTCCACTTCCAACGGGTTGCAGCTCAGCCAGGCTAATTTATTCTTAATTAAAAATCCAGCTAAAACCAAACTTGTTGCATCAAATCACAGAAATACATTACCTTCTTAGCTTTAAATCTGTGGGATCAAAAACACAACTAAGACCTATATTCCTTTTAGCAACAATTCTTTTATGTTTGCTAATCCAGCAGACTTTTAGTTTAAAGACTTTGAAGTTTCATCAGGAGCTCATCTGACAGCTGTCATTCACAGGTATCCCAAGGTACTGCACCCAGATTTTGCCAGGGGCTGTCAGTTTATAGACAATCCAGTTTTTCTGAAGAAATATTTCACTCTTTACACTTTAGGACTTTATATTTTCGCCATGCTTCATTAGATTACATACATTTTAGCACCAAGCAAGATTTTAAATGTTGAAAAGTGTTGTGTATAGGCATTTGTAGAGTTTTTAGCAACAAAGCAAATTGGGGTAGCACCATCCTTCGTCCAGTCATCAGCTCAAATGGAGACATTTTTGTTACAGAAGAAGGGGTAGATCTGATGGCCATCAGGACAAGGGGTAATCGAATGTCCCAACTTGGCCCAGAATCTGCCACAAACATTTTTAATATGCTCACAATAGTTTTATTGTACCTCTCAAGTCCACCACTAGAGGACCGCCGGTAGGCAATGTGTAGTTTCCTTTTTATCCAAAGTATCTCCCATATCTTTGTCATCACTTCACTAGTGAAGTGGCTACTTCACTCTGACTCAATCCTATGGGGTAGTCCAAAACATGAGAAGATGGGATTGATCATCAGGGCAGCTGCTGTTTCTGCCTTGCAATTTGGGGCTGGGAGACATTCCACCCATTTAGTAAACAAGCATGCTTATTTATTTATTCATTCAGATTTGTAGAACGCACGTCAGCCCAGGGACATTGTGGCGCTTGTTACAGACATATCTTGGTTACAAATAATACAATACAACAAGGCAATATTAACAAGGAATACATTATTTACAGTGGGAGATATGGTGTTTGTACAGTAGCAATGCAGTATATTTACATGGATTCGCATGGGTCACATTATTGTGCAAGGAATGTGACATGTGACGGTCAACATGTACTTGTTCCCCCTAGAGGAGTGAATCACAGGCCCAATAAAATCTACTCTCAAATCTGACCAAGGCAGTGTCATCCCACTCTTTTGGAGGGGAGCACGGTGTGTGAGTGATGTTGGCTGAATTTGTGCACACACAAGACACCCCTTCACGTATTGGTCGAGGTCCTGCCCCATGTGTGGCCAGTATGCAACCTCTCAAAAGATTTCTTATGTCGTATGAAACCCCTGATGACCGGATGTGGCCGTATCATGGGCGTGACTTAGCATAAGGCTTCGGAATGAGGTAAGGACCGCCCACTGCTCATGGCCAGATAAGGATCTCCTCACCAACAAACCTTCTTGGATTCGGAACATGTTTGGATATTTCATCAACACTCTGAGGTCCTCTTTCCCAATGTAATCGGTATCCATCAGGGGACAGTTCTCAGGGTCCTCAATGTGTTGATAAAATTTACCAATTATTGGTTCCCCTTTTTGAGCTGTAATCAAATCAGCATCTTGGGTCTCCTTACTTCATTGTGCAGTTGAGAGTTCATTGTGAACATTTGTCTGGGACCTAGTGATAGCAGTGACCTGGATTTCCCCCAACAGGGGCTCGATCTCAAGTAGATCCCCTTGGATGGCTCTGGTTTTGGCCAGCTAGGTCATTTCCAGTTTTGTCTGGTCCCACTACTTTAGAATGACCCTTGATCTTTTTCCAGTAGATGGTCATCCCATTAGAGGTGACCAGATCATCAATATTTTGTATTAATTTTCCATGTTTTAATGGTTTATTATTAGCACATAGCATGCCTCTTGTTTTCCAATTAACCAGAGTGCTCCACAAACCAATTCTGTACATAATCTGAATCAGTGATTATCACCAGTTCGTGAAGTCGGTGTTGGACAGCAGTGAGGATGGCTTGATGCACAGCCATCAGCTCTGCCACTTGACTACTTCAGGGACCGATTTTGTACCCAGCGGAGGTTTCTGGGGCAACATTCACCCATGCATGCCCCACGCCGGCCACAAGTTCCTTTTCCCCGTTGTTGTCAACATGGTAGGAGCACCCATCTACATAGACAGTGGGCATTCCCTCACACCGGTCTTCTTCATAGACTTTGTGTGGGGAATTAAGGTATGCCTCCATGTTGTCCTTGATTTTAAGACTTTTATCCTCGAGACAGTTTTCTCTGGCACAATAATGCAAGTCAGCCAGACTTTGCGCGAGGGGACTCTTCTTGTTTTGGCCATATCTGACCTCCACAGGAAAGCCTTGCATTGACAGAATCCAGAAAGTAATTCAGGAATTACTCACATTTCCGGCCCAGATTCTGTCACTTTGAAGATATTGGAAAGGTTGGTGTGGAGTCTCAACTATTATGTGTTCCCCCTGGATAAACGGGTGGTAACTCTTCAATGCCCACACCTTTGCCAAAAGTGCCTTCTCACAATCATTGAATTTTTCCTCCACAGAGGATAAAGTCTTACTCGCATAGGGGATTACTTTATTGACCTTGTCATGCTTTTGATATAATACTGCTGTCAAGCATGTATTTGAGAACCCTGTCTCCAAGAAGAACTCTTTGTTTTTGACAGGGTAAGCTAGGCAAGGCGCTTGTGAGAGGCTTCTTTGAGTTGTCTTACTGCCTCGGCTTGTTCTGGACCCCACTCCCACTTGACCCCCCCTTCAACAGATGGATCAGGGGTCTTGTGATCTCTGCGTAATCCTCAATTAACTTTCTGCTGTAATTAGTCAGTCCAAGGAGGCTCCTTAGTTCCCGCAGAGTTGTGCAGTATTTTATTTTCTGGAGTGCTTCTGCTTTCTTTTCCTGGGGACAGAGACCTTCAGGAGTTATCTCATGCCCCAATAAATTGACACGGGTCCTGCACCACTGTGCCATTTGGAAAGAGAGTTTTGCTCCGGCAGCCCTCAACTGTATCAGAACATAACGGATCTCTGCTATGTGTTCCTCCACAGTTGAGCTTTTGATTAGAACAACATCTACATAGGCCAGGTTACCCCTTTCACCCAAGTCGGGCATGGCCTTATGCAGAAAGATGTTGAATTCATTGCCCGAGTTGATGTATCTGAAGGAAGTCCAGGTCCAAGTGTACTGCTGCCCCCCGAAGGTAAAGGCCAGCTTGTGTTGGTCATCCATACTGACAGGTACAGTCAAGTACCCATTTGTCAGGTCAATGGCAGTGTATACATTTGACCCCTGGATCTGGGCCAGCCCTTGGTCAATGTAGGGAAGAGGCCATTGGGAAGTAATGACCCGTTTGTTGAGCTCCCTTAGGTCAGCGCAGAGTCTCCACTGGCCGTTTGGTTTCAAAATCCCCAGCACCGGATTATTGAAGGTGCTGTGGGCTGGACGAATTATCCCACGGGACTCAAGGTTCTTAATTATTTCAATAAGGAACTCCATTGATGCTAGAGGCAAGCGATATTGCTTCACAAACACTGGAGTCATGCCAGGGTCCGTCAGAATTGTTGTTGTGTGAATGTTGGTGCGATTACAGTCATATGAGACCAGCGCAATGAGATCTTGAACTTTTTTGCTTTCGCTCCAGAGTCTCACATGCATCAGCTAGGTTGACTCTCTCTTCAACCATCTGCCTGAAGCCCGGAAAGACTTCTGGTTTGGCTATCTCAGCGGCCTCCTACAGCTGGGTGGAGAAGTCCCTGGTCAAAATACTGACTTGGACTGATGGCTTCAGGTGCGGAAGGCAGTCCTGGTGGACTTGAAAGGTCACCTCATCCCTCCTGAAGTCACAGGTCACATCTTCCTTGCCATAAGGGCTGGAAAAGTACACCAGAAAATTCCCCCCATGCCGGGTGAAGATCCTGTCTGGTGTTGTGTCATTGTTGCTATCACTGTCAAAACAGTCATTGGGGATTGGTCCTACCAGTTCCTTACCTAAATCTATGGAAAAATGTCGGTCATCAACTGCCATTCCTATAATGGGGCCTGCGCCCAGAGTGATACTCCTAAGGTCGCGTTTATCCACCTCTATTGGAATGGTGTCATGTTCTGTAATGACTAGTGGTGTTGGGTTTAACCCCAACCCTTGCTGTTGGAAGTGGGCATTAAGGTGAACATAGGCGTCAGGATTTTTCAGTTTCTGTCCTCTTTTAATTTTTACTTCAAGTGATAATTGTCGGGTCCATTCTGAGATGGTGACTTCCTCTCCAATCTGAATTTCAACTGCATATGGCAGCAGTTGAGCTGACCGAAATGCTTTCTCTGGGTCATCAAAGTCCATGGGATTACCCGCTAATCGGGACCAGGCTTTGAACTTAGAGACGTCTTTATGGGAGGCCAAAAAGGGCACTTGCCCAGGGCCCCCACCTTGGAGGGGGCCCCCACAAAGCTGCTTGATCTAAAGAAGTCAGTTCTCATTGTTCAACAAACTTAAATAGCACACACCAGTATATTTTATGATGTGCTGCTGAGGCTCTAAACGTTTTGCCTGTCTGTTGTTGACAAGTACATTAGTCTCTGATCAATTCAACTTGTAATGGTTTCTGTGCTCACTATGGAAGGCATGGTTTGTTCATTCACTACGGCACACGTTGTACAGCATTCTCAACTTTCCATGGGAATTCTGTTGATCATGTACAACAGCTAAAGTTGAAATGCATATTAATACATTTGAGTGAAGCAATGGTTCAGAAGATTGCTCAGTGTCATAAGCACTCTTTGCAGAGATCTGTGTTCATATGCAAGATTACAAATTCCAGCTGCATGGATATGTACTTTGCTTTGTACTTGTTTTGTAGCACACCAGCTGCTATTATCAGCAATATACCTGCACCAGATAGCATTTACTATGTAAAGTAACATAACATCAGCAAAGAGAAGGTCTAGAAATTGGTTTGTAAAATGTAGGAAGCCACCTCCAATGATGAGCATAAAGTTTTAGTCCGAGAGGTGATTAGTAATCCACATTCAAGACTGTGGAACCAAAATGTTCATTCTTGTATCATGGCTTTGCCAGCATTTCCCATTTGTCCTTCAATCTAAATGTGGGAATGGCTGGATCTTTTGGGAGTTGTCGGAACATGGCTTCGCTAATGAAGCTCTTACCGTTGTTCATGCACACACGGGCGAGAACAGAGTCCTTCCCCTCATTTAACTGAATAGGGATAAACAACTGTTCTCCAATTTTCTGAATGTCAGCCAAGCTTTGAGCTGATTTCTCATCATTTTGGACTATAGAAGTGGGGTTTTCTGATTGTGAATTTGTATAGAATTCCAGAGTGTTCCCTTCCAGTGTGGAATGCCACTTGAGACTGGAAGGAAGGTTGATTTTCAGAAATAGAGAGGACTTCCCATCACCAGTTTGTTGTTCTACTGCAATTACTGTCACGTCAGGGATTTGATTATTTTGGAAATGGAATTCAAGTTGATCAGGTTTTTGTTCAACAATGTGGCATGTGTCATTTAAACTAACATGGTTGACACTATGTTTTAGTTTGATCAGTCGGTTAGTCTGGGTCCAGAGGACCTTGTTTACACAATCTATGAGGGGAGACAATCTATGCAGGATGTCATTCCCTAGTAAACATGGTGTGCCCTCGGGAGTCACAACTATGACCGGGTGCTTCACCTTGTGTCGCCCAATTTTAATGTCTAAATCTGCAGTTCCCTCGACAGGAATTTCATTCCCATCAAAGTTCAGAAGTTGTCCAGAAAGAGGGGTGAGAGGGATTTGGTATTTCTACCCTCTTCCCAAATTCAGCTGATCAAAGGCCCTTTTTGACAGAAGGGTGGCTTGGGATCCAGTGTCCACCAGTGCCAAAAATGTACATTGCCCCTTTATTTGGACGGGGGCATAATATCTTCCCTCCGTCTCCACAAGGGGGCAAAGATAATGCGCATTTTTGGCCAATTGGTGGGTTAATTTCTTTGCTCTGGATTCTGACAGAGGGGTGAATTGGGCAGGATTTTGTTTGGGATCTTGGGAACCTGTAAGAAAAAGGTGACTGTTGGCTATGGGGGGAGTTTTGGGCTCCCCTGGTTCTGATTCTGGTCCGCCCCTCCCCCCCTTTTTAGAGGCACTCACCAGAATTGGTTTGAACAAAGTCATTTTCTAGCTGGCCATTCTGGGGTTTAATGTTCGGCGGTTTAAACTTGGTCCCCACATCTACCCAGTCTTTATCAGGATTTCTTGGGACCCATTTTTCTTTGGGAGGAGTTCCCCCATCCCTGAAGGAGAAGATCCTTTTCCCAGAATCTTCTGAGGACCCCTCTCCTTCAAATTGGAAGATTTGAACCTCCTCCACAAAACAGGCCTTTTTAGGCTCTTTATTTCTCCTACCCACCCTCTGTTCCTTAGGTTGCAGACTTTGGGGGGCAGGAGATTCTGGTTCCGGTTCCTGGGTTTCCAGGGGCTTTTCACAAGTGGGGAAGGAAACTTCCTCTAAGGCTTTACACCCCCTTTACCCTGTGCCTCCTCCCTGGGAACCGGTGGGTTGTCGGGGTTCTCTCCCGTCATTGCTCTGGAGCACCAGACCCTTGATTTGAGGAGTTCTGAGTCGCCATGTTCTGGACCTTGCGCTCCAGCTGGGACACCTGCTCTGGCTGTTATGGGGTTCTCTGGTCCACCCTAGGTTGATCAAGGGAAGGGTAACTTTCCCTTCTCCGATAATACCCTTGGTTGAGGTAGTTTTGGTACCCCTCCACCCTTGGCCTCCCTTCTCCCGGATTGGGTTGTCTGGGCTCAGAAAAGTGGGGAAAGAAAGAAGGGTGGTTTTGGGGGTTGATGTTTGGTGGGTACCGGGTAAAGAAACTCAGCCCGGCATTTGGGGGATTACTGCCCTCCTGGGGAAAGTGTGGAGGGAAGTTTCCTGGGTTGCCAGCTGCCTGGTTGGATCCCCCCTTGGGCTGGGGGAGTCCACACATAGCCCAGGATGGGTCTGTTGCCCTTGTAACGGGGGCTGATGTAGTCAGGGGAGTTAGGGGTCCCATTTGTGGGGTTACCTCCCTGACTCCCTGTTTGGGATTGGCCCGAGAGCCTTCTGGGTCTTTGGTTAGGAGGATTTTGCACAGGAATATTTTTAGGCCCCCCAATCTCTAGATCTAAAATGCAGGCAACCTTCAACTCCGCTGCCTTAGCAGCAGCAGGGATGTTGGTTGGTTTTGGGCTTTTATTGGCACTTTTATTTTCTACTGATTTCTGCACTTCGTAAATGTGCGTTGCTTGTTCAATGACCCAGTCTAGTGATCTTTTCTCATGAAAGTCCCTCACTAGCTGGGTCATAATGTATTTAGGGAGTGCATGAAAGAAGGTATTTATGAATTCCCTATGTCGGTGAGTACCCTCCTGGTGGTCTGCACAAAGGCACGTTTCAGCTCTTGGACAAATTCTTGTGGGGCCTGGTCTTCCCCACATTGCAGATTGTAGGCCGCCTTGCGGGCCTTTTGAGGGTTTCTGTGTATTGAGATGGCACCCTATAGGTGGACCATCTTGAATGGTTCTGATCCTCCAGCCCCGCAAAGAAGCTGGAGTATTCAGGTGAAAATGTGCACTTGATATACTGAATACAACTTTGGCTGTCCTTCAGGTGGAAAGTCTCCATCATTTGCTCATACAATTCGATGTGCTCCCAAACTGAATAGTTGGCATTTTTATGGTAGGGCATTATGACGTTCCTAATAGCCTTGATTTGCTTCAGGGGATCTTTCAGTAGGGCCCTATTCATTTTGTTGCCCTTTTTAGTTTCGGTCACCCTTGTCCACTCATCTTCTGACTCAGAGGCAGTGCTATCAGAGGTGGATGTCTGATCCTCTAGGCTCTCCCTGATTCTGCGGGCTTGGGATTGGCCGGCATAATGTGGGGGCCTAGTCTCTTGAAACCTGTGGCGCTCAGAAGAGTCTTCTGACTCTCCCTTGCTCCCAGGATTGGCTGAGTACCCCCCCCACTGTCCTAGCTGGGAAGAAGTTTTTAAAATGCTCTTTGTGGGCCTATTTTCATGGAATTCTCCACCAAATTTGACTGACTGATCCCTTGGTAGGTTATATTTCTGAGGATCCAGTTCTCTGATTCTCCCCTCACTGGAGTCTTCCTGATAAGAGAGGCTGGCCCTACTATTTGGGAACCTGTACATAGATGCCTGCCCATCCATTTCTGGGATGCGCTGATCTATAAGTCCCATATTTCCCATTGTGTTGAAGTCTACCATCCCCGTGGCCCTTGGTTCATATGAGCAGGTGGACATGAGGGTGGCAGAGTCCATGGAACTGAAGGGATTAAAGTCCCTGATACCAGGGGTCCTGAGGTTATGCTCAGGAGTTTCTCTTTCCCATTTTACCTCATATCTTTCAGCCCCTATTCCCTGATAACATGCCAAAATCTGACCCCTTTGCACCTCTTTCAAGGCCTTACTGGTCTCTATGATTTGTTCTTGCATTTGCTATCTGTTTGTGGAGCCTGTCATTCTTTTCACAGAGAGTCTCTCTGTGCTTCCTGCCTGGTTTGGGAACAATGGGCCAATTTTTGCTTCAGGAGACTCACCTCCTTAGCTTGGTCCTTATTGGTCTGATTGTTCTTTGCCATAGCATCCTCCACCCGCCTGATGTGCTCTAACAGCTTTTCATAATCAGTTTTGATTTCCCCAAACTCCTGAAGGGCCAGCTTTCTTTCCTCCAACTTTGTTTTTAAATGGCTGACTTCCTGGCCTAAGGCATCCCTCTCCTGACTTAGAGTGGCACTCTGCTCAGCCAGGTCGTCCCTGTGTTTTTTAAATGCCCCAGCTTTCTGGCGCTCCTCATCAAACTCTGCTTGGGATTCTCGGTCTTTCATAATTCATTTATTATTTTCCTCTTTTTAGGATTCTAGACAGTTTTGTAAGGTGACTATCTGTTCTGCACAGACTCTATTATAATTCAATTGATGCTTCAGTTTCTGTTGACTCTGTTGTAGAGAGTCCAAACTTTCCTGACACTCTTTTTGCAGTGTCTGTACCTGGGCATCTTGCTCTGCATTCTTTTGTAGTAAGAGAGCCAGATTTTGTTGGAGTTTGCTGGCATACTGCCTAACCTCTGTTTCAGATTCTTGGCTATCCTGGAGCCTTTGCTCTGCAGAGTCCAGATTGGTCTGGATTTTGTAAAGCACTTCCCCTTGCCTCTTTGTCAAATGTATCTGGTCTGCATTCTTTTCCTGTATGACTCCTATGTGGAGATACAGGTAGGCTGCTAATTTTCCAATTTTGCACTGCTCCTCTTTTATATTAGGGGCCATTTACAATTTGCTAAGTGCTCATGTAATGGACCCTTATCCTGCCAGATATCCAGGTTGATTACAGTGATTTGTTGTTTTATTTCCTGCAGCCATACCTGGTCGTGCTGCTCTGGCCATTCACCCCTGACAAACAATTTGTGTAGGTGGTGTTCCCTAGCTATATTAATTTCCACTCGGGTTGCCATTCCGGAAATATTAATTTCCTTTTTACTTATCTCAGGGTTATTTTACTTTTGCAAACAAGCCCAATTCCTTTGATTATTTCTTTTGAGGGGTGTTTGTACAGTGTAGCACAGTATGGGTAACCCAGCAAGGTGTGTGTACCCCGTCGGCTACCACGGTGTGTTCGACTGTCATGAGTGATATGTCAAATTCAGGATCCCGGCACCGAGCCCCCAAGCTGTAAGTGATTTCAATCTGGCACACACCCAAGTCACGCCCAGCGTGTAGTGCACACATGAAACCCTTATTTATGTTATCTATAAGTTCAATATTCTGAACGATATACCACTCATATCACACCCTTCTCCTGAGACCCCCCCGGTCACACTGAACCAAGAATCAGGCTAGTTTGAAAAGGTAAATGTTCATTTATGTATTTAGAATTTAATCACAATATATTTGAATAGGTTAACAACAATCACCAATGGGGTAACAGAACAGTGAATAATATCTTTAATACACTAGGAATCTAATAATGAGCACAAAAGCAAATGCAGCACAGAAAAGAATACTTTTGGTTTGGTTTGAAACAGATGGCCCTATGGTTAGGGGTTCTCCCTGCAACACCCGTCAACCCCCAGAGGCAATTAAATAGATGTGAGGAGCGAGAAGGTATTCAGTAATAGCACAAATCAAACAGAATATCACTCCCACCTTCCCCCTTCAAACACAAGAGAAAAACGGAATTGACTTTTCAGCTGTCAGGATGGCTTTGAAATTGTCTTTGGAATTGACTGAGCAAAACACCAAATGTAGTCAAAAATACTTAAATTATTATACATTCCTATGGGAGCTGCTTTGAACAGTTGCACACAATCACAAACAATTATTTAGTCAAAAGAAAAAAATTTGAAATCTAAAAGTCCAAGTGGGAAGCAGTTTAAAGCTAATTCACACATGTAAAACCTTTCAGAATTTAAATTTGCGGCAAACTTTTCCTTGCGCGATTTTCGCTATAACGGGCCAATTGCATGTTAGGTACAAGTAGGAGTTGAAATGTCGCTTCTATCATAAAAACTGAGGGAATTGTAGAGGTTTTAGTAAGAGGCATTTTTGCAAGATAGGCGCGAGAATGGAAAAAAGAAATTCAGATTTAGAAATGACAGATAGGTTTTCTTATACTATATCAAGGACTACAGAAAAGTGAATGCCACACAGGAATCAGTCATTCACGGCCGCTCATAACAATTCATGTGTGATACTCTATTATCTTTTTGGTTTGGGAATTACTTTTCTTAATCAGATCAATAAGAAGTTAGGGTTTAATAACACAAATGAGAAAATAGTCAGCGCAAAGATAGTTCTAGCAATACTATGGTTCTGAATTAAAGATGGATGGGATTTAGATTAGGATCATACAATGCAGATATATTATGGGTCACTGTTCTTCCTATTAATACTCACAGAATACGTTAATAAATTGGACTGTCAGTTCTGGTCATGGATTGGGTCTGGTCTATCAAGGAAGGACAGCACATCAGGCGCAGGACTGGATCAACTAGGCCGGTCACCGGATTTGCACAGGATCTGCCCTTCTTGTTTGTGATTATCTCAAATCCGCTGGATAGTGAGTTCCTCAGGCAAACCTTGTTGTGGAAAGCCGGAGATTTTCAGGATACTAGTTCAGAAGGCCTTCTCACACCACAGCATTTCACTGGGCATCAAGAATAATTAGCGAATTTAGGCCTTGCAGAAAGTCAATAGTTCTCTACTGCTGGCAAGAGTCTTTGCATCTGGATCTGGAAGGATGTTAAAGCTGGATGTAGAATGCTGGATCAGAGTGCTTCACCGGAATCAGGAAAGTGAGTGGATCAGTGAGTCCCTATGTGTTGTCAGATGTCTCTATTTATCCTTTCAAATGACATCACAAAATGGGTGTATGGACTGGCTTAACTAAGCATGCCCCTGTGAGCTGGGATTGGATCAAAACCTCATCTCCGCTTTGCATCTGAGCGATTGGAACAAGGCTAGATGATGTCAAATTTTATGGTTTGCTTTACAGTCCTTAGAAACCTCCCTTTAGCCACTAGTCTCAAAATTGGATTTTATCCTAAATACATATTTCTACATTGGTCACCTTTACACAAATCCCTCACAAAGATTCCATATTTTATGTAGTAGCTGTTCCTAAAAATCCCGCAGCTATGGGATCTTGTTTCATCTTTCTACAGAATTTTGTCCTTTTCGCCATGAACACAATTTCCACACTTTCTGCAATTTTCCACAAATGTGTGTGTTTACCATAGGGATGTGTGTGTAAAGTTTCACAATTTTAGCATTAACACATTTCACATAAAACCACATATATTGCCATTCCTGTCCCAAATATGTTAGACAGTTCTACCGCCTCTTAAAACGTGCAGCCAAAAATTAGACTAACACATCTATTCTTTTTATATTTTTCACAACTTTGAATCACAAGTTATGAGTCTTTTTAAAAATGTTGATTGTTCATGCTAAACAGCAAATGGTCCTGCCCCTTTGTCTCTCCCTGCAGTCCAGGAGCAACCCCCTCCTTTGGGGAGTTCCTTCCAGGAGCAGTTTAGGACCCCTTTCACACCTCCGATTCCTGGGCGGAAGGCTCTGCTATTGTTCATTCTCTTTCTGTAGACAAAGGTCTGGGCTAACCCACAAGTATCATCTCCCAGTGAGTTTCTGCTGAGAGGATTTCCCCTCCCCTTGGAAGAAACCTGTTGTTCCACTTCCAAACGGTTGCAGCTCAGCCAGGCTAATATATTCTTAATTAAAAAATCGAGCAAAAACCAAACTTGTTGCATCAAATCACAGAAATACATTACTTTCTTAGCTTTAAAACTGTGGGATCAAAAACACAGCTAAAACCTATATTCCTTTTAGCAACAATTCTTTAATGTTTGCTAATCCGGCAGACTTTTAGTTTAAATACTTTGAAGTTTCACCAGGAGATCATCTGACAGCTGTCATTCACAGGTAGCCCAGGGTACTGCGCACAGATTTTGACAGGGGCTGTCAGTTTACAGACAATCCAGTTTTTCTGAAGAAATGTTTTACTCTTTACACTTTATGACTTTATATTTTCACCATGCTACATTAGATTACATGAATTTTAGCACCAAGCAAGATTTTAAATGTTGGGAAGTGTTGTGTATAGGAATTTTTGGAGTTTTTAGCAACAAAGCAAATGTCCTTTATAAGCACATTTTGGAGTTTAATTTGTAAAGTGCTGCTTCTCTTTCTGCACTCTGTTTGCTGGTCATGGAGCCCACTGGCACGTTTTCTGTAGTGTGTGCTCTATCCCACCACACTTGCACCATAGGTGGCAGGTTGTGCATCCATCTTTTTGTTGTGTTGCAGAACGTGGTTTTTGTAGGTCTTTTCCGCGCACAAGGGTTTTGCCGCCATTGTTGCAGTTTCTTGCGCCATAACTATCAGAGTGATGCCACATAGCACAGCGGAGTGGGTCAATACATCCCACACAACACTCAACCTAACTTTGAAATGTTTGTAACATTGAAGGATATATATACTGATTCGGACAGACTCAGCATAACAACCTGGGGAAAAGAATGGAAGAGACATCTGTGGAATATTTGTATCCACGCCAATGCACCACACTGCACCCCTTTGCCAATGGGGAAAGAAAACTGCCAAAAATGGAGGCAATAACCCCTGTGCGCACTAAATCTGCAAAATTGCACAGGGTTAATAAACCACAAAAGAGCTGCACACCCTGCCACACACACAGGCAAAGTTGGTGTAAAAACAGGAATCACTCCTGTCACATGTGATCTGTCCTCTGTCACCTGAAACAAGGCCAAAGAAGGGCCTAATCCGGAAATGACCTTAACATTTTTCCCAGAGAATTTTTCCCAGGAAAGGAAAGTGTGCCGAAATAATGGATTCTCCAGGCAGTCAGAAGAATCCAGGCCTCCCTGCCTGACAGCTGCATCAGGAAATTAGCTGTCAAACCCAGTTTAAAAGTGTTTCTGTTTCCTGATTAAAATTGCAAAATCTGCCTATTTAAAGCATGTTTGTGAAGAGCTAATTCTTTTAAAATGTCCAAATCCCCTATAAACTGTGCTTATTTTTATATGTGTTGAAGATAAGACTTTATTGTGAATCTTGCCTTGTCATTGTTACGCTCACCTGACTCCCACGGAGGCGCTGGCCAGGATCGTGCTGCTGTGACCTCTTCTAAGGTGTTGCGCGGGGCTCAGAAGATGGACTGGACCGGACTCCCAACTCCTGCTTGTCCGGCTTGCAAAAGTATCCTTCTTAGGGTCTTGAAGGGCGAACTCTCCTTCCTGCTTCTGATGCAGGGGCGCGTTGGTATCCAGTTACTTCACTGGATTCTTGGTTTTATGAGAACCAAACTTGCTTGGCTTCCAGGTAAGTTCCTTGAAAGGTTCCCCTTTTGTCCTTGCATCGATATGCTAATGTCAATGTCTTTTTCCCCATAGGGGCCGGGGTACGGAATGCCGGGGAAAAGGCACCGACCCGAGATGCGAGGTGCAATCCCTGTAGAAATCAGGTAAGTCTTGATGAGCGTTTTTGGGTAATGTCTTTTCATTCGCTCATTGACGCTAATGTCTTTTTCCCCATAGGGGCCGGGGTCCGGAAATGCCTGGATGCGGCGCAGACCCGAAATGAAGAGGGAATGACCCAACAGGTAAGTCTTAACATGGAGGTTTAGGTTTCCTCATTCCCTTCTCTCTCTCACCTTTGCTCTTGTCTTTTTCTCCCTAGGCGTGGAAGCGTGGCTGCGAATCCGGGTGATCGCTGCTGAACATGGAGGCGCCCTGTGAAGGTGAGTGGAATGCGGCGCTGCGGCGGTCGATGCGATGTGCTTTTAAATTAAGTGTCTTCCTTTGCAGGATCGTCGGCGAGCTGACTCCGGAATGCGGATCTTGCAGGTAAAGTCTTTTCCTTCTCCTATTCTCTCTTTCTCTTCCTTTGTAGGTGATCAGGATGCTGGCAGGTGTGGCAGAAGTCCGAATGCAGGAGCAAACACGGTGAGCGTCCAGCTGCTAGATGCAGAACAACGCGAAGCATGTGCTGCTCTTCGGGTGTGGTTTAAATAGCCTGTAAAGTAGTTCCAGGTATGTATCCTTCCACTCAGGTATGTATTCTTCCTCAGACCACACCCGAGTGATAAAGTAGTCCAAAAGATAAAGTAGTCCCATTCAGTCCTCAAGAGGGCCTGGATGTAGCAGCACGGTCTGCTTCAGGTAAGTGCACATTAAAACACTTACACACATGTCTTGCTTTATGAGCCTGGACTGCGTCCAAAAGGCCCCAACTTGGGCCCGCTGAGACGTCCTTGGGGAAAATGATGTCTGCCTCTGGGGTTGCTGGGCTGGGCCTGGCTCCTTGGAGGTAGGCATCATGACAGTACCCCCCCACAAGGCCCCTCCCAAGGTTGTTTCCTCCGGGGGTTTTGGCTTGTTCGGGAATCTACGGTGGAACCTTCGTATTAATCGAGGTGCGTGAATATGGTTACTAGGCTCCCACGATCTCTCATGAGGTCCATAACCCTTCCAGTCAACAAGATAGAAGAGTTTTGACTTTATCATTTTGGAGTCTAAAATGTCTTTCACTTCGAATTCTAATTCCCCATCAATTTGAATAGGATCTGGAGGCTTGGACAGTCCGGTTCCTGGTTGCACCGGTTTCAAAAGTGATGCGTGAAAAACGGGATGAATACGCATGTTGGAAGGCAAATCCAGTTTAAAGGCCACTGGGTTGATTATGGCTTTGATGGGGTAAGGCCCAATGAATCTGGGATTGAAAGTCCGTGGGCCCTTGAGAGATAAATGTCTAGTTGCTAGCCAAACCTGGTCTCCCACTTGGTAAGGAGGTGTTTTACTTCGGTACAAATCAGCGTTTTCTTTGTACTTTTTCTCGGCTTGCTGTAAATGAGTTGTAGCTTCTTTGAAGGCTCGGGATATTGTGGAAAGCAGATGATTTACTGCGGGCATTTCCAGGGTCAGAGGTGGATCTAGGTCAGAGGTTCGAGGATGGTGACCATACAAAGTATAAAAAGGAGTTTGACCGGTTCCGGAATGCATAGAATTGTTGTATGCATATTCTGCGATCCAAAGAATGTCTTTCCAATTGTACTCGGATTGGTGCAACATGCACCGAAGATATTGCTCGAGAGTCTGATTTGTCCTCTCGGTTTGTCCGTCGGTCTGGGGGTGGTGGCTGGTGGATAATCGCACATCTATTTGTGCTAGTTGGCAACACTTCCTCCAAAAATGGGAAATGAATTGACTTCCACGATCTGAGACTAGTACGGAAGGGAAACCATGTATTCGAACTATATTCTCCAGGAATTCCTTGGCCAGGATGGAAGATGAAGGCAATCCTTTTAGAGGGATAAAGTGGGCCATTTTGGAGAACAGATCCACGATTACTAGGATAGTGTTGTAACCACCACATGGAGGCAGGTCCGTAATGAAGTCCATAGACAAGGTGTGCCAAGGTGCCGGTGGAATCTCCAAGGGTTGAAGTAGGCCGGCTGGCCTGTTCCTTTGACCTTTATTTTGGGCGCAAACTCCGCAAGACATCACAAAAGACTTTATGTCTTTTCTCCAAGAAGGCCACCAGAATTGGCATTTGATCTTTTCTTCCGTTTTAGCGATACCAGGGTGTCCTTCCATTAATGATTCATGATAATGAGCAATAACTAGTTCTTGCAATTCCTTACTTGGCAGAAATAACCGCTCTTGGAAGTACGGTAAGTTATCCTTAACGGTGAAGTGGGGACCCTTTTGAGTCCATTCCAGTAAGGCTGAAGGGTCAAAAAGTAGTTTGACTCGAGTTTCAACGTCCTCGATGGTTTGCAATGAAGTCAAACCTAAGATTCTTTCTTCAGGTATTATCGGCACAGGTTCTAAACATGAATTGGGTTCTTCCATGCCAATCCGGGATAAGGCGCCCGCTTTGCCATTCTTGCAGCCAGGGCGATATGTAATTATAAAATCAAATTCTGCAAAGAATAAAGCCCATCAGAGTTGCCGTGAAGATTGGGCTTTGGCCGTCTTTAAATACTGCAAATTTCTGTGATCCGTAATTACAGTGATGGTGTGTCTTGCACCGAGGAGGTAATGACGCCAAGCCTTAAAAGCAGATTTAATGGCCAGTAACTCTTTGTCGGTAATTGCGTAATTAATTTCAGGAGCTGAGAATTTCCTGGACCAAAAGGCTACAGGGTGTAGCTGGTTAGTTTTCGGATCCCTTTGCGACAGGACAGCTCCCATGGCTAAACTGGATGCGTCAGTTTCAACAATATACGGGAGATCAGGACGCGGGTGCTTCAACACAGGTGCGGAAGTGAATTTGGTCTTTAGGTCTTGAAAGGCTTGTTCGGCCTCTGGAGTCCATTCAAAATGTTTATTCTTACGTAAAAGAGCAGTAATGGGTTGGACTATTCGTGAAAACTCCGGGATGAATCTTCGATAGAAGTTGGCAAAGCCAAGCATACTCTGAACCCCTTTCACTGAACCGGGAGATGGCCATTTGAGGATGGCATCCACCTTTCGTGAATCCATTCGAATTCCTTTAGGAGTCAGAACAAATCCGAGGAATTCAACCTCAGTGGTATGAAAGACACACTTTTCCAGCTTGGCAAATAGTTTGTGCTGGCGCAATTTCTCTAGAACTGCTCGAACATGTTTTCGATGATCTGACGCAGAAGATGAGTACACCAGGATGTCGTCGATGTATACGATGACACAAACATCGATAAGTTCTCGCAGAACATCGTTCATGAAGAATTGAAAAGCTGCAGGCGCGTTGCACAAACCGAAGGGCATAACCTGATATTCGAAGAGCCCGTATTTGGTGCGGAAAGCTGTCTTCCACTCGTCACCTTCTTTTATTCGCACTAGGTGATAAGCTCCCCGGAGATCTAACTTGGTGTATATACGAGCATCTTTTACTTGATCAAGAAGTTCAGGGATCAGAGGCAGGGGATAACTATTCTTTATCGTTATCTGATTTAAAGCGCGGTAGTCAATACAAGTTCTAAGGTCTCCTTCTTTTTTAGGCACGAAGAACAAAGCGGAAGAGACCGGGGACTTTGATGGGCGAATAAAGCCATTGGCAAGGTACTGATCCAAATACTGACGCAAATGCTGGTTTTCAGGTTCAGTGAGAGCGTAAATCCTACTACACGGCGGTTGAGCATTGGGAACTAGATCGATCTGGCAATCGTAAGAACGATGAGGGGGTAGCGTGTTAGCCTGTTCTTTCTGAAAAACGTCCTGGTATTCAAAGTATTCTGCCGGTAGTTGAACAGTGGCGGCGGTTACTGTGGCTAAACCAATAGCTGGATTTCTAGGATAACAAGTGGGACCACAATCTGGAAAAGTTATTCTCTTTGCTCGCCAGTCTATTCGAGGATTGTGTGTTTCTAACCAAGGAATTCCGAGGATTACTTGAAATTGTGGAGCCTTGATTATATCAAACACTATTGCTTCCCGATGTCCATCCTGACTCACAAGTGTCACTTCTGTGGTGGAATGCGTTACCGGCCCAGAGGCTATTTCGGTACCATCAACCGTAGTAATGACATCCTGGTTTATTTTTGGATGCAGAGGAAGGTTCATCCTGGAGGCCAATTCGCGGTCCACGTAGTTTCCGATAGCTCCGCTGTCGACGTATGCTTTGATGGCATGCAACCGTTGGGGCTTTTTTGGATCCACGAGCACCATTGGCAAGACAAAATGCGAGGTCAGAGAGTTTGTTTTCAAGCTCGGCAAGCGGACCTCTACGCTTGTCGAGCCAGGTCGTTTCCCGAAACAGGTTCCATTAAGTTGTTGTCAGAGGCACCAACCACCTTCCTAGGTGGTTTTACCGGACAATCACGAAGAAAGTGACCGGAAGCCCCGCAATAGAGGCATAGTTGCTTTTGTCGCCTTCTCTCGCGTTCCTTCTGAGTTAACGGCCCCTTAACTCCCCCTATTTGCATAGGTTCCGAAGCTTCGGTATTCCTGGGGTTTACGAGGGTTCTGATCGGTACTCGGGTTTCAAACTTGGACCGATCTGCTTTCCTATTCTGAAGTCTGTGATCCAGTTGTACCACAAAGTCAATATATTCTGCGCAGCCCTGGGGTGGATTCACTACTTGGGCCAGAATGTCTTTTAGCTCTCCGCGCAGACCCCGGTGAAATAAAGTGATCCTTTTATTTTCAGGCCATCCGGTTTCCACCACCAGTCTGTTAAAGGAGGCTATATAAGACAAAAGATCTTGACTACCTTGTCGTAGAGATAGCAGTTCGTTGTCAAGGGCCTGTCCCTGCGAGTGTCGAGCGAACAACCTTTCCATGCTGGCCTGAAAGCCCTGAAAATCCTGGAGAATTGGATTGTTCTGGTTCACCAAGGGAACAGACCAATCGGCAGCACAGCCACTTAGGTACGATAACACGAAGGCCACTTTGGTCCTATCATCAGGGAAGGCTCCTGGTCTGCATATAAAATGTAAGCGCACATTGGTTCATAAAAATGGCATATTTCTTTGGGTCCCCCGCAAAACGTTCAGGCGGTGCTAAAGGCATGGATCCAGGCAGATTGATCTGAACAGGGTTACTCGAACCCAACGAAGTGGAAATTCCCCCGGGACTAGGTAAAGGAATTTGTCCAGCCTGACTCTGTAGCAATCGTTTGGCCAGGTCATCAGTTTGTTCCTTGGAGAGAATGAGTTCTCTTTTGAGGGCATTAGTCTCTTGGCGAGCTGAGTGTACCTCTGCCATTAATTCCCCCAACATCTGGGCCAGCTGGTCTGTCTCAGAAGTCTCCATAGCGCCCGGGTGGGAAATTGTGGGTAGTCTTCGCGTTCTGTTACGCTCACCTGACTCCCACGGAGGCGCTGGCCAGGATCGTGCTGCTGTGACCTCTTCTAAGGTGTTGCGCGGGGCTCAGAAGATGGACTGGACCGGACTCCCAACTCCTGCTTGTCCGGCTTGCAAAAGTATCCTTCTTAGGGTCTTGAAGGGCGAGCTCTCCTTCCTGCTTCTGATGCAGGGGCGCGTTGGTATCCAGTTACTTCACTGGATTCTTGGTTTTATGAGAACCAAACTTGCTTGGCTTCCAGGTAAGTTCCTTGAAAGGTTCCCCTTTTGTCCTTGCATCAATATGCTAATGTCAATGGCCCTCATTACGACCCTGGCGGAAAGTGACTGACCGGACCGCCACAGCGTAAATAGCGTTTCCGCCATTGCAAGAAGGAGCAAAGTGCGGCCCATTCCGACCCATCGGGCACGAGCACCACGGCATGGCGGAAGTGCAAAGTCCGCGATGGCGGAAATGAACCCAAAACGGCCCACACCGCCGCCGTACGGCGCCCTAGGTGCAATACCGCCACCCATCACAGCGGACACCGCAGTGTGCGCCTACCGTAAAGTACGGTGACCGGAAATATACGGAAACGGAAGTTAAAACACGGGCCCGGAACGGGAAACAACCCGCCGTACACCTATAAAACCACTAAAACCACACAACCACTAAAATCACTACCCTGAGACACAACCCAACCCGTCATCCACCCTAGCGAAACCAAGAAAAATGGGAAAAGTAGCGAAGAAAGCGTGCGACCGCAAGCGGCAGGTCCACTTCTCCCGTGAGGAACTCACCGTGCTAACAGAGACCCTCCAGGAGAATGCTGCCGTCGTCTTCTCCACGCAAATGACCAGGACGGCACTCGCAAACAAGAAGGCCATATGGGCTCTGGTGGCACAGCGGGTAAGTGCGGTGGGGACCGCACCCCGCACCCCACAGCAATGCCGTAAGCGATGGGACGACCTGCGGATACGCGTCCGCAGCATACTCTCTGCCAACCGCAACATTGCCACAGCCACCGGGGGAGGGTCGGAATCACCCATCAAGCTGACCCCCTGGGAAGAAATCTGTGCCTCCACCATCGGAATGGAGAGCATAGAGGGAGTCGGAGGGATGGAGAAAGGAGTGCAGACATCCGAAGAATCAGGTAGGTGGGCCTAATGAAACAATGCCAAAACCACAAAGTCCATCCATGTGAAGCACCATGTGTCCCCATAGTGCAACAGAAACACATTTCCAGGAGAACGTCCACACACATCGTCCTGATAGCGCACGTTAAAACCCACAATAAATACATAAATAATTAAAAACCCCTAAAACAGGCACTACACGTGCAGCAGGCACACCCTAACTGCAGGCTGCCAAACAACTGCACCCTCACTCCACACACAAATGGAAGCACCTCCAAGGCCCCGACCCAAATCACCCTCAGGTACCACCCCAATGCATGTGATACAATGCCATTCCAATTCCCACAGACCCACCAATAACCCTCGCCCTCCTTTACTCCACCACAGGGTCCGATCCAAACGACGAGCTGCAGGACACCCCTACCAGCACACCTGCAAAGAGGGCCAAGACCAATGGCCAAAGACCCTCCACCTCAGCTGCACGCATCAAGACACGGCAGCAGCACAAATCAGGTGGCAGCACAGAGGAGGGAACATCAACAGGCACCCCAGCAGCCAGCATGCCCACAACACCACCACCACAGGTCCCCCCAACGGATGCCACAGAAGGCACTGCCTCCGGTGGCAGCAGCACCATAGGTGACACCCCATTGATGGCAGCATGCTCCGACACAGAAGACGGGGATGTCGAAGTCAGATCCATCCATGACCTGTCCCAATCCCCCTGTCTGTCCCATCCCGTACTACATGAGGATACCACGCAGGGGCACCCACAAGACGACGACTGGCCATCCCCCACAAGCCCTGTGGCAGGGCAACATGAGGACAACAGCCCCTCTGTGACACCCCCGCAAATGGCCATGGCCCAGCAGAGGCAACAGTCCCTCGACCAGTTAATAGTGCAACAGCAGCAACTGGCCACGCTCCTCAAGGACCATGCCGATGAATGTGGGGGCACTAAGGCAGACATAGAAACATCAACTGAGACACTTAGGGCAGAAATGGAGAGAGGTACAGAGACACTAAGGGCACAAATGGAGAGTAGCACCGAGAGCCTGAGAGTCCAAATGGAGAGAAGCACCGAGAGCCTGAGAGGGGAACTGCATGCGACGTCCAAAGACGTATGTGGTGAACTTGCCGCAGTGCGCCGTGTGCTCACTGAGCTCTCGCAAACCCTTAGGGACATGCATGGACATGAGCAGGCAGAGACATCATCCGTTGCAAGTTCCGTCCAGGGCAGCCCCCAACGTAGATCTGGGAGGAACCTGCGCTCCACAGGCAGGGGTGCCCCTGATACCCGCAGAGGGGGCTTGCAATAGCGACTGCCCACTGACGATGAGCATCTTTGGACACTGGTGTTGGGGGGGGAGGTGGGAGGGTGGAGGGGGTGCGTTGGGCTCACTTGGGTGGCGGGTCGATAGGGTGTACAACATGATATCACATATGCCATAAAAAGTGCACGATCAACCAATGAGATGTGTGGACATTGATCTTTGTGTACTAGGCCATCATAGGCGTACAGTCCATATTGTGCATGTCCCAGACACACACAGTGCCACGAGTCCCGTGTCCATGTATCAGCCACCAGGCGTGAGTGCTAGAAGCATACATCAATGAGATGCTGACGAATGTCACGGGCCTCCGGTGCCTCGCAGACTCCTTGAGGTGCTGCCACATCCCCACCCTCATCATGACCATCATCAGGTGCTTGCAGTTCTGCGTCAGGGGGCATGGGCACATTTCTACGTACGCACATGTTGTGGAGCATGACACATGCCATCACCATCTTTGCAACCTTCTCATGGCGGTACAGGAGTGCCCCGCCAGACCTGCTGAGGCAGCGGAAACGACCCTTCAGTAGGCCGAATGCCTGTTCAATGACTACACGGGTACGTGAGTGGGCATGGTTGTAGTCCTCCTCATGCTGGTCCCGTGGGTTCCGGACTGGTGTGAGGAGCCATCTCTTCAGTGGATATCCAGCATCACCTGTATGTGGACGAGAAACGTATGATGTGGAATGCCATTGCTACGTACGCACACCCACCCCCCTTCCTGCCAGGTCATTGCCGAATCACATACCCCACATTATCATGCATGAAATGAGACTCACCGAGTAGCCAGGATCTGTTCCCTGCGTGTCGCTCCATGTAGCGTGGTATTGTAGAGTTCCTCAAGACCATAGAATCATGGGTTGATCCAGGGAATCGGGCACAACAATGTGTAATGATCCTGTTGGAGTCACACACCATTTGTACATTCAGAGAATGAAATTGTTTTCGGTTGCGGTACTGGGCCTCCATGGCATGTGGGACGACCAATTCCACATGGGTGCAGTCGATGGCACCAATGCAACCCGGTATGCCGGCAAGTGCATGGAATCCCACTTTTGTGTTGGTAATTACCAGCTCCGAGCGTGGTAGGGAGATGTAGTCGTCTGCGTGCTTCAGGAGGGCATCGAGCACTTGCAATAGTGTCCGTGAGAACAGTGGCTGAGAAATGCCATGCAACTGTCCGACTGTGTGCTGGTAGGTGCCTGTGGCCAGGAAGTGGAGTACAGACACCACCTTCAGTAAGGGTGGGATGGCGGTTGGGCTATCTATCATGCTGACAAGGTCAGCCTGTGTCATGTCCACAATGGCGGTTATGGTGTCCCGGTCCAGACGGTAGAGGGTGTGGATCTGCTCATCAGTGAGGTTGAACGGATGTGCTCGGAGGCGTGGGATTGCGGGCTGCCTGCGTGGTGGTAGTGGCTGTGCTGGCGGCCCTTGCTGGCCCTGCCTTGGCCTCCTCCTCCTCCTGCGTCTCCTCCGTGCGGCCGGTTGTAGTTGGTGTTCGTCTTCTTCTTGGAGTTGGAGTACTTGCAGTGCTATCAGGTCCCCCAGGGCCAACATCGCGAGTCCTGCCGGTAGCATTTCGGTGTGGTTGTGGGAGGAGACTGGCTGTGCAATTTATGTGTTTCCAGGCTGAATGGCCTCCACCTGTGGTGATTCATTCCACCTGTGCAAACTGCTCTCCCCTTTGGCCGAGCACGTCCCGCGCACAACGCTGCAATTCGTGGAATGGCATCTTGCTATTGCAATCTTGTATTTGTACCCGATGGCCGTGTAACATTGGTTGATATGTTCATTCTGCTGTGGTCCCATTGTTTCACATACTATCTGTGCAGTCGCGAACAGAGTTGTGAAGGGTCAGTGGAAAGTAGTACTCGAGTAACGGTGGGCCCTCATTCATCACTGTACCGAGTTGCAACGACGGGCGGGGCGTCCCATTCGTGGGTGAAGGCAGTTGCCATTTTCACACACAGCCGCACTCGATGGATTAATTAGTGTTTTCAAACGGCCACAGATGCCTCTTCGACGTGATGTTGCAAATGAGGAATTCGAAGGGCGGCGCTTTCGGTTTTCAGCTAGCGGCGAGGAGATGCCCACAGGTCTGACTGCAAATATAACGTTCTATTGTTCAATGTCCTTGGGACAGGGGCCATGGCGAGAATGCTATGATTGATATGAATAGTATGGGATGCGCAATTGCGTAGTGGACGATAAGGCAGGACGTTCCCAAATACATGTTACTTCACTAGACTGGAATTACGGGCTGGGGCACTGTGGATTTTGCAGGCTGCATAACGCACACACTCAATGGATATTTCTAATGTTATGTGAGTAAATATTCAGGCGTTTTCATTACGGGATGAGGGAATGATGAATGGATGCATGGGCAGGTGATTTGATACAGAGTTTGCCATGTACAGGGCTTCTTGGGATCTGTCCGCCCCCCCTGCGCTATGTGATGCAGGGCTGCCATAGTGGGACCATCGTCTATCTGGCCTTGTTGAGCCCTCCCTGTCTCGACGCGCCTTCAGACACTTGTGTCCATGCACGTTACCAATCCCATCTGAAGGATTCTGTTTTCACAGACGCATGCACAGGTACACTCGTTTGTGATGGTGTTTTCACCTCGATATAGATAGTTATGATTCGCAAGTGGTTTTGGGGTGGTGATGATCCTTTGGAGTGGGCTAGCATGCATATGGCTGTGGATTTAGTGTGATCATTGAAGTGAGTTGTTTGAATGTAGTTCTGATGGCCATTCTATTCTTTTTCTTTTCTTTTGGTTGACAGGTATCACCTCCCCTTTTGCCACTGCCATCTGTATGCCACTCCTGCAGATGGGTTTTACTCCCGACACCTGCTGCTTCGTGTTAATCAGTGGAGCAGCATTACGATCTTATGGGACGATCGCCAATGGGCCACATGCCCTTACGCAGTACTGGTGGCTCGGAGCAACATTTCGGCCTTTCAGCTGGACTAGTGCCTCCCCATTGGGACGGCCCTGCGGTTCTGTGCGCTTCCATGTTGCCTTTTCGTACGTGAATGTGGCTCTGTGTACCATGAGGGAACAGGGCGTCACACAAGTGGTGGCTGGTCATTTCTTGCGGATGCAGCCCACAATGGTGAAATGTGTTTTGGAGTTCATGGCCTGATGGCTGTATGGGCTTGGTGATATTGATGTGCATTAAAATTCTATTCTGATATGGGCCGTGTAGCGTTCTTCTTTGCAAGTGATGTGGCATATTCCTATTTGGGGAGCGATGTATTGTGAGGGGATCTGCATTGGGTTCCAGCTTCGGGGTTTTGTTGCGTGGTCCTGTACTGGGCGCGTTTGCCTACGAAGCCCGTGAGGTCAGGGATGGGGGCTGCCAATATGACAGTTTGGATGTTGTCATGCTCAGGGGCGGGGGATTGGGTTTTGTGTGACAGATGCCGGTCAGCCAGGTGGACTGGTGGAATGTTGTGATTTTCTGAATGTTGCTGGTCACAGGTGCCTGTGTTTGCGTGCGTTTCTTGGTGGGGGACTGTGGTCATGTCCATTGGGATGGCTTCTGTATTCGTGCCATCTGTGCCCTGCAGCTCCCATTGGCCCCTCTTGAGGTTCATTTGTTCGTTGGCATGCATGGGTGACTTGTGCATTTCACTGGTTGCATGTGGCTTCGTTGCACCTACGGGGAGTTGTACTTTGTGGGCAGGGAGCGGTGTACGGGCAGTCAGTGGGGCCGTTTACGGTTGATTCGCGATGCCGTACTTCTCAGCATGGCGGAATGGTGCATTCCGCCATGCTTGATGGCGTTAGGTACATGTCCGCTGGGGTCGGAATTGGCGTACCGTTGCGCCATGGTGGTGTTTACGGTTTGGCATGGCGCGCGCGCGCGTGCTTGGTGCAGTTAGCGTTGGCGTTCACTACGGTGTCGCTAATGGCATCGTACTTTGCGGTGACGGGTCATAGTCGCACCGAGCGCTATTCGATGGCGGTATTGCATTTCCGCCATCGTTTTCCGATTTCCGCCAGGGTCGTAATGAAATCAAATGTCTTTTTCCCCATAGGGGCCGGGGTACGGAATGCCGGGGAAAAGGCACTGACCCGAGATGCGAGGTGCAATCCCTGTAGAAATCAGGTAAGTCTTGATGAGCGTTTTTGGGTAATGTCTTTTCATTCGCTCATTGACGCTAATGTCTTTTTCCCCATAGGGGCCGGGGTCCGGAAACGCCTGGATGCGGCGCAGACCCGAAATGAAGAGGGAATGACCCAACAGGTAAGTCTTAACATGGAGGTTTAGGTTTCCTCATTCCCTTCTCTCTCTCACCTTTGCTCTTGTCTTTTTCTCCCTAGGCGTGGAAGCGTGGCTGCGAATCCGGGTGATCGCTGCTGAACATGGAGGCGCCCTGTGAAGGTGAGTGGAATGCGGCGCTGCGGCGGTCGATGCGATGTGCTTTTAAATTAAGTGTCTTCCTTTGCAGGATCGTCGGCGAGCTGACTCCGGAATGCGGATCTTGCAGGTAAAGTCTTTTCCTTCTCCTATTCTCTCTTTCTCTTCCTTTGTAGGTGATCAGGATGCTGGCAGGCGTGGCAGAAGTCCGAATGCAGGAGCAAACACGGTGAGCGTCCAGCTGCTAGATGCAGAACAACGCGAAGCATGTGCTGCTCTTCGGGTGTGGTTTAAATAGCCTGTAAAGTAGTTCCAGGTATGTATCCTTCCACTCAGGTATGTATTCTTCCTCAGACCACACCCGAGTGATAAAGTAGTCCAAAAGATAAAGTAGTCCCATTCAGTCCTCAAGAGGGCCTGGATGTAGCAGCACGGTCTGCTTCAGGTAAGTGCACATTAAAACACTTACACACATGTCTTGCTTTATGAGCCTGGCGCCTAAGGCGCCAGGACTGGGGTCCAGAATGAGCCTGGCACCAAAGGCGCCAGGACTGCGTCCAAAAGGCCCCAACTTGGGCCCGCTGAGACGTCCTTGGGGAAAATGATGTCTGCCTCTGGGGTTGCTGGGCTGGGCCTGGCTCCTTGGAGGTAGGCATCATGACAGTCATCTAAACAGTAACCCAGTCTGGAGTTAATCCACTATTTAATTCTGATCTGACAGCCTGGCCTAGGAAAGTTGGCATCTCAGCTTGACACTTCTTTGAAAACAGAAAGGCTAATGGCTGCTTAATGGTTCCTGCATAATGAAAACAAAGAAAGCCTCAGACAGTCGTCTTCTGGCTGACCCAAGGACAAAGGAAGGCTTGGACACCCATCCTCCTAAAGGAGGGGCAGGATGTGGAGGAGGGTTCCCAGTGACTTCAAAGGACTGGCCATTTTGCTCACTTGGGAAGTAAGAAAACCAACATGGCCTGGATTTTGAATGGAAATTACTTATTTTTGCCTCGGAACTTTATGACATTTAACATGGCAGCCAAAATAAGAAGATGCGTGAAAAATACAAACTTATAAATCTGAACTCATGATAGACAGTTGAAGATTTGGTAGGAGTTCTTACTACATAAGGAACCAAAGATACACCAAAACACTAATTGTGGCAAAACTATTACTGTTGCAAACTTAAGATTGTATGTACATGATCCACTGATAAGCGCCCAGAGATGTATCAAATTAGAAATGATTAATCCAAATTGTTATGGGTAAAATTGATATAAAACCGTAGAATGACCAAGACATCTCTCACAAAGACAGGGAGTGAATGTGAATCGAATATAAAATATATGTGTCCAATTTTATTATGGTACAGAAGGTTAGAAATGTAGATGTGTACAAAGTTATGTTTTGGTAAAAATCAATGTGGGAGTTCCTAAATCCTGTCGTAAAATGACAGCTATGTTCAGACCGCCAACCAGGACAAAGCACATTCCTGTGGCCACTCACAGACATGGGGGTGTGTTTTGAAGTTCTGCCCACGCCATAAACATTGTAATGTATAAAATAAATATAGGAGTTTCACTACACATAAGACACACTGCTTCCAGAACCCATCCAGATGTCCGCGCGGCACCTTATTCTAGAACTCTTCATCTTGTAGCTGACTCCAAAATTCCTTGAAGATCCAGATTTCTTTGCAGAATCCAGACTTAGCATTGCTGAACTATTGCTAGCTTGACCCAATTGCAAACCTCCAGAATTTAAAAGAATAAGTCAGCTTGGATTGCTACCATTAAGGCTTGCCCACTGAAACTTGCATCCTATTATCTACCATGTCTAGTAACCAGAAGGGCCCATCCTGATCCAGTCTGAGGAGCAGTCCAAAATTGACCAGAACTGCGCCGCTGATCCAAATCTCTCCAGAGGTGCCCTGCTGCCGGTAGACCTGATCCACCCAATGACCAGAGCTGAAGGTCCCATTCAATTACAAAAGGACTGTAAGTATAATAGGAAGAACAGTGACCCATAGTATATCTGCATTGTATTATCCCTATCTCAACCCATCCCATCTTTAATCCAGAACCCTAGTATTGTTAGAATCCTTCTTGCGCTGACTTTTCTCTCATCTGTGTTACAGAACCATAATTCCTTAGTGATTTTGAGTAACTAAAGTAAATCCCAGAAATTGAGTATCGACCACGTGACTGGTTGCGCTGGCCATGTAGCTGTGAAGTTTCATGTGTGACATCCTCTTTTTCATAGTCATTAATATAGTATAAGAAAGCCCATTTGTCATTTTTAAAACCGAATTCCTGTTTTCATTTTCGTGCCTATTTTGCAAAAACGCCTCACACTAAAACCTCTATAACTTCTTCAGTTTTAAAGATAGGAACGTAATTTCAACTCTCACTGTATCCTATGACTCTTAGCTACATCCAGAATTATAAACCGCATCGGAACAGTGTATATGACCCATTTTTCTCCAATATCGCATAATAAAAGTTTGCCGCAAATTTGCATCATAGCATCCCATTCTGATCTTGAGTGCGCATTGTTGTTTATATTATAGCTCATGTGTGTTAGGACCTGTTTAGTGTGCTTTCCTTAGATCTTTTTTCCATTTAAGCATTTTTGCACCCTTTTGCATTATTTTACAAAGCCATTCTCCCCTGTCAGTGTAACGTGTCATTTTCCAAAATGGTTTTCCTCTCTTGTTTGGGGAAAGGAAGATTGCCTATAAACTCTAGAGCTTGTCTTTCATTCCTGAATACCTGCTGGTTACTCACATTGGTGTAGGATTGCTCGTTTGTATTGAAACAAAACTTTGCAGGGGGAAACTTAACTTAAACGCTATCTGTGCACAAAACAAAACGTTTCTTTTTTCTGTGTTTTCTACTCTGGATCATTATAAGTGAATTCAATTGCTTTGCTTATTTCCTGAATTGTATTGTCACCCTTTTGGTGATTGCTGCCCCATATCTATATATATTAAACTTATGTGTGATTTAAATATTAAATAAATAAAATAAATATTTACCTTTACAAACTAGCCTGATTCCTGGTTCAGTGTGACCTGGGGAGTATTTTGAGATGGGTATGATATGAGTGATATATCATTCAGAATATTTAATTTATAGACAAAAATAAATAAGGTTTTCATCGCGTGCTACATGCTAGGCGAGACCTGGGTGAGTGCCTGATTGAAATCCCTTACACATCAGTCACTTCATTGGGACCCATGAATGCCCAAAGATAAGGTTTTCTTTTACCAATGCCGGGTGTCGGGGAAAGTAAGGTTGGACACATGCTCAGTTCTCTATGCACAGATATCCTAAGAGAATTGTATGTATAGGATTTTAGTGCCAATTCGAGAGTCAGATAATAGTGCAGCCAGCGCACTAGAAAGACGCCCCAACATAGGCCTTTTTAAAAAGAAATCCACCTAATTTATAAAAATTTGAAAAATCTATCAATTAGTCTGTACCCTTTAATGGATCTTCTTTCACTATGCAATCCTTATTGATTCAGCAATAAAGTTTTCTGTACATTTTGGGGATATTTTTCTGAACTTTAAAAAACATAGCCTTTTGCTTCCTCTGTGACGCACACGTTGCAGCACTATTCTGTCTATGGCACATTCATATCCTCAAGTATATTTTCCTTTTAAACAATTTACAGGTGTGTTACATGAGTTAAAATGCAAATATGTTTTTGTCAATTTTGGAGGCTGTTATTCAGTCAACATGATAAAACAATAAGTGCTCCTTAATTCGACTGTAGATTATTAAAACACGCTGCAATACATTCCATATAAGCTCACAAAATATAGCGCCAATGCCAAAGTTCAAAGTTTCCAATACATGTGGGGTACATACTGTGCCTCTCCCAGAAAGTTGGTTAGATGCACCTCTTGGCAGGAGTCTGTCCCACACTACTTATACCTCTATGGAAGTTGAGTATGTAGATGAATGCATGTAGCCGGGAAGGCTCAATAGACATAGAAGATTTGAACACTACCTGATCAGCCGAGTTAAACGATAAGCTGGCCGCATGCAGGCAACGCTTTTCAATGAGTAAAATATAAATAAGGCTCCCGGTTCTATTGTTTGTATTTTTTTAAACATTTCCATCTGTATTTATCCATATTTATTTTGGTCATTTTAACTGCATTCATTCACAAGTATTTATTGCTTTGTAAAATTGTAAACTGCGTCTAGTATTTTTGCACATTTATTGCAATTCAAATGTAGCGCTTTGATGCCTTTAACTTGATGCTCAGAGCTGTGTTCTGTAAATCTAGCCATGATCCGTTTTTATATTTAGAACAAAGTTCTGCTCCTGCTATTGTTGCTCTGCCTAACAACGCTGTAGCTACATAAGCACCAACAAAGGGTACTATAGATGTGTATTCTCTCTGGTATATTTCTTTGCAAACCCATTAGCCTGCAAGAAAAGATTGGCAACTTGGCTAAGCAAGAGACATGGATTTTTGCTTTTTTTCATTTTTACAAATAAATACTGAAAGGTAACAGAATGATTTCCGTCTGAATTTAGGTGTAAGAATCAGAAAAAACGAAACAACAGAGCCTTCGCCATAAGCTGTGAGATACTTGGTTAACCTAGAATGAACCAGACTAGAAGCCGATAAGTGTTCGCCATATATAAAATCAGTGCACTTAGCAAGCCCCTTTTCCCTCCCTCCCCTATCTTTACTGCAGGGGTGGAGCTTCGGAAAACCGCAATTTAGGGCACCAATCAATCCCACGACGATAGCGAATCCTAGCATAATGAACCAGGGAATTGAATAGTAAGTAGATTATCGAAGATAGGGGCTATAATGCCGTTCCCATTAGCATTGACATGTACTAATGACGTGCATTATTATCTGATCCCTGGCTACAAAGCAGAAGAGAATTAAGAATCTCAACTATTAGGGGTCAGTCTGTCCAGAAGGGAGTCAGCCCTTCCATGCGCTGACAAGTAATAGAAGCTATCTCTCAACCCTGGGCTGTTAAGAAGCACATGTCATGGCGCCATACTCATAATTAACATTTTTGGTTGCTGACAAAAAATGTGCAAAGTCATTGAGATTTAGTATTCCAGTTGAAAAAAAGAAACATACACCACGTTCAGGACAATACATGGAAACCTACAGTTAAAGATATTCCCTGGAGAAGGGCCACCAATGGAGCTGTGAATGGACTGAAATATGTTTGGAAAAGCAAGATGGCGGAAGATATGTCATCGGCATGCTCATAGTCAATGGTGATGAACGTAATCTATGTATCTTGGTGGGCTGACATCTGCCAAGATGCATAGGTAGTCGACTTTGAGGGAAAGCCAGAGCACATACCACAGATTTTTGGGAACAGTGTGATTTGACACAACCAGTGTATATATATATATATATATATATATATATATATATATATATATATATATATATATATATATATATGGATTCGTCCAGGGGGAGCGGAGGTATTAGCAACCCAAAAAGTGCTCTTCCTATGGAAACAGCAACTTAACCATAACTACTCGGCCACTACCGTGGCCGTGTACTGAAATAGTCACTCAGATATGCACTACCGCCTGTTCGTTATAATATAAAGTTGACTAAGTAGTGGGATCTACTTCCTTACCGTGTGGTTTGCATAGTCTGAAACATTGTCAAAATAAATGCATTCTAAATCACTTGTCAGACCTCCATGTTGAATAGTAAAGCAGACTAAGGGTATGAGTGTGCCATAGATAGGCTGGTGTTGCAAACTATGTGCCACATAGGAATCCAGATCCGTAGTTATTTTTAAAGTTAAATTGTTTCCCTAGTTTAAAAAATGTCGATCATTTTCTAATCCATATATGAGTAGTCATTGAGGGGGTAATTCATAGAATTCAGCGCACAAGTGGCGCACGCGGCTGGCGCACAGTGTGCCTGCACCAGCCGCATGCGCCAAAATCCATTTCCGCGCACAGTGTATTCATGGATTTAAACATTCATAACCAGCAGTGGCGCAGAGTGGCGCAGCGACCCTGCAGCAGTGCCAGTCACGCCCCCAACCACTCCCCGTGCACCATGAACAGCACACAAATCCCGTACATGGCACAAAGGCCAGTGGACCAGCATACAGCTCCCCAACCACGAATACGCCTGTAAAACTCCACACGCACCCGTCCGAATACACGTACCCCGCTGCGCGGGGAGAATCACATGCGATTGGCCCTGTGCGAGTGGGGTACATGTATTATGGGGCTGCCTGGAGAGAATCACATGCGATTGGCCCCGTGCGAGCGGGGTACGTGTATTTCGTGGTGCGCGGGAAGTTTTACCTGCAATTGGCCCTGTGCGAGCAGAGTACGTGTATTTCGGTGGTGCGTGGGAAGTTTTATCCGCCATTGGCCCTGTGCGAGCGGGGTACGTGTATTACGGGGCTGTGCGGGGAGAATAGCACACGATTGGCCATGTGCGAGCAGGGTACGTGTATTTCGGGGGTGCGCGGGAAGTTTTACACGCAATTGGCCCTGTGCGAGCGGGGTACGTGTATTTCGGGGGTGCACAGGGAGAATCACACGCGATTGGCCCTGTGCGAGCGGGGTAGTATTTCGGGGGTGCACGGGAAGTTTTACACGCGATTGGCCCTGTGCGAGCAGGGTACGTGTATTACGGGGGGTGCGCGGGGAGAATCACATGCGATTGGCCGTGTGCGAGCGGGGTACGTGTATTTCGGGGGTGCGCAGGAAGTTTTACCCGCAATTGGCCCTGTGTGAGCGGGGTACGTGTAATACGGGGGTGAGTGGGGAGAATTACACGCGATTGGCCGTGTGCGAGCGGGGTACGTGTATTTCGGGGGTGCGCAGGAAGTTTTACATGCGATTGGCCCTGTGCGAGCGGGGTACGTGTAATACGGGGGTGAGTGGGGAGAATTACACGCGATTGGCCGTGTGCGAGCGGGGTATGTGTATTTCAGGGGTGCGCGGGAAGTTTTACCCGCGATTGGCCCTGTGCGAGGGGGGTACGTGTATTTCGGGGATGCGCAGGAAGTTTTAACCGCGATTGGATTTGTGCGAGCGGGGTACGTGTATTACGTGTACAACTTAACCATAACTACTCGTCCACTACTGTGGCCGTGTAATGAAATAGTCACTCAGATATGCACTACCGCCTGTTCGTTATAACATAAAGTTGACTAAGTAGTGGGATCTACTTTCTTACCATGTGGTTTGCATAGTCCGAAACATTGTCAAAATAAAGGCATTCTAAATCACTGGCCAGACCTCCATGTTGAATAGTAAAGCAGACTAAGGGTATGAGTGTGCCATAGATAGGCTGGTGTTGCAAACTATGTGCCACATAGGAATCCGGATCCGTAGTTATTTTTAAAGTTTTATTTTTTCCCTAGTTTAAAAAATGTCGATCATTTTCTAATCCATATATGAGTAGTCATTGAGGGGGTAATTCATAGAATTCAGCGCACAAGTGGCGCACGCGGCTGGTGCACAGTGTGCGCGTGTGGCAATCTGCGCCAGCCGCGTGCGCCAAAATCCATTTCCGCGCACAGTGTATTCATGGATTTAAACATCCATAACCAGCCGTGGCGCAGAGTGGCGCAGCGACCCTGCTGCAGCGCCAGTCATGCCCCCAACCCCTCCCCGTGCACCATGAACAGCGCGCAAATCCCGTACATGGCACATAGGCCAGTGGACCAGCATACAGCTCCCCAACCACGAATACGCCTGTAAAACTCCCCGCGCACCCCTCCGAATACATGGAACCCCGCTGCATGGGGAGAATCACATGCGATTGGCCCTGTGCGAGTGGGTTACGTGTATTATGGGGGTGCATGGAGAGAATCACATGCGATTGGCCCCGTGCGAGCGGGGTACGTGTATTTTGTGGTGCGCGGGAAGTTTTACCTGCAATTGGCCCTGTGCGAGCGGAGTACGTGTATTTCGGTGGTGCGTGGGAAGTTTTACCCGCCATTGGCCCTGTGCGAGCGGGGTACGTGTATTATGGGGCTGTGCGGGGAGAATAGCACGCGATTGGCCCTGTGCGAGCGGGGTACGTGTATTTCAGGGGTGCGCGGGAAGTTTTACACGCGATTGGCCCTGTGCGAGCAGGGTACGTGTATTACGGGGTGTGCGCGGGGAGAATCACACGCGATTGGCCGTGTGCGAGCGCGGTACGTGTATTTCGGGGGTGCGCAGGAAGTTTTACCCGCAATTGGCCCTGTGTGAGCGGGGTACGTGTATTTCGGGGGTGCGCGGGAAGTTTTAACTGCAATTGCACTTGTGCGAGCAGGGTACGTGTATTACGGGGGTGCGCAGGGAGTTTTACATGCGATTGGCCCTGTGCGAGCGGGCTACGTGTATTTCGGGGGTGCGCGGGAAGAATCACATGTGATTGGCCCTGTGCAAGTGGGGTACATGTATTTCGGGGGTGCCCCAACGAATTGTTAGTGTGTGTCCTCCCAGGTGTGCCCTCTCCCCCCTCCCCAGGGCCTGCAGGCAGACCACAACACAGGGGAACACACTGCACCCCTGGCCATGCCCCACAGGCAGCCCATCCACCCTGGCGAAGCCCCCCAGCCAGCCCACATGTCACCACACACAAGTGAGCACCGACACATGTCCCCCAGCACCCCCATCCACCCAGCATTGAGGGTCAGGCCCTGACTCATGTCCCCTAGCACCCCCATCCACCCAGCATTGACGGGCACCTGCCAGCAGGCCCCGACTCATGTTCCCCAGCACCCCCATCCACCCAGCATTGAAGTTTAGGCCCCGACTCATGTCCCCCAGCACCCCCATCCACCCAGCATTGACGGGCACCTGCCAGCAGGCCCGACTCATGTTTCCCAGCACCCCCATCCACCCAGCATTGAGAGTCAAGCCCCGACTCAGGTCCCCACCCAACATGTCATGAAGATGCACATTCATGGGCCTGATGTCCACCAAAATCTCACTGCAATCAAGTTTCCCATCCAGCCCACACTGAAAGGCCTATTACTTGTCACTAACCAAAAGTCAAATATGCACATCAACACATGTCCGTCACACACACACACTGGGTGCGAGTGATTGTGTAAACCCACATTGTGACATGCAGTAAACCAAAGAGCAAATACCACACATGGAATTAAGCAATCAAAATGTATTGTGCACAAAAATAATAAAAATGATTCAAAGCATGTACATAATCATAAACAAGAAAAAAAGGCATGTCCAAATAAAAAAAAATAATAATGATGACACAATCCAAATTAATCCTAAATAAAGTTTGTCAAAAATCCTTGTCCACCAGAGTAAATCCAAAGGAATCCCAAAAATCCATTGATCCATGGTGAGGGTAAATGATGTTCGAAAAAAAATCCACTGTCCAACTATGTACAAATATTGCAACAAGGGTCCATGAGCCCAACAAATTAAATGAAACCTATATACAAAACCCTACCTAATTTACAACTATATACGAACACGTGGGGCATTCTCCAACAGTCCCAAAATAATTTAAAAAAGAAAGGAAACCTTTCATTAACATAACATAACTAACTATATAACTATATACAATGGTGGCGGGCAAGTCCTCCGGCTCACTCTGTGATGTTGCGGGCCAGGGCATCATCAAACTCCTCCTGGAGGCGGGACTCTGTCCTGGCCCCGAGGTCTCGCTGGGATGCACTCATGGCCTGTTCCAACTCCCTGCGAGTTGCCTCGAGGCACTCAGCCCGCCTCAACGCCCGACGCATGGAGAACTCCGCCCTGACCATGGTGAGCTGTGCTTCTTCCGCCCGCCACCGCTCTGCATCTATAAGCTGGCCCAACCGCAGCCACACGGAAGACACTCCCATTCCAGGGTTCTCCTGCCCTCTGGCCGATGCCTGTCCCTCTGATGTTGATGGCCCTGAGCCATCATCGCTCCCACCTAGAGCCTGCTGCTGCTGTCCATGTGCCCTGTCCAATGATGCCTGCACATCCTCCATCTGCTAGTCTCCAGTTTTTGGGGTGTCTTCCCCTGCTGGACTGCCGACTCCCGACTGTGGCAGGGATGGGATCTCCACCAAGCTGACTGTGTTGGTCGGGCCAGGTTCACAGGGGGCCCAGGTGGAATCTGGGCTGGAAAACGGCAGGGAGAACGACTGGCACAAAGTCTCCACAGAGGAGGAGAGGTCTGCCAGAGTGCACGACACATGTAGGAACCCACTGACCAGGGCCCCTCCCAACAGTGCCACGTTGCCATGCAGCTCTTCGTGATGGCGTGTGCACTCCCCCAGGAAGCACGTATGTCATCACGAATGTCACGCGTGCGCAACGCGACACCAATCAGAACAGAGCCCATACGGTCATGGGACTCCTCGTCTGCAGGTAGTGGAGAGTCAGATGACGTGGGCCTCCCTACTACCTGCGGACGGGCCTGGGACGGGTCATCCCTGCTGGTGCATGGTGGTGCAGTCACAGGGTCAGGGACAGCGACATGCACAGGCCCCTCTGCGGTGACCTGTGCTGCCTCCTGACCATGATCCTGGACTGCACCACTTGCACCAGTGGTACTACCCCCACCAGGCCCCATGTGCGGCTCAGTAGCGGGCTCCTCCTCCTCTGTGGAGACCACCAACCTGGATCTCTCTGCACCATCTTCCGCCATTGCAAGAACCCTGTGGGGGCTCACCCGGCCCTTCCGCTACAGCCGTAGTGGCAGACGTGGCACCAGTCCCCTCGCTCCCGGATGATGGCAATTCCTGGGAGGTTGGCTGGGCCTTGCGTCGTCGCCCGGTGGAGGCATCCCCACCGCTTGGCTCCACAGCGCCATCTCCGCCCTCTTCTTCACTTGACATTGCGTAGAGGGAGACATAGAACACAAGCATCAGGGCACTGTACAATAGTCCCCTGGACAGGAATCAATAACACATGAGTGGCACTGTCAAACGTCACTTCCATCCTGTCCCTCCACATGGGACAATGCACGCAACACACATGCAGAAACAGGCACGACGCATGCAATCAACATCAGAATCCATGTACAAGGCCCTCCATGGACATACATGTTGCCTTCAAACTCACATGCATTATGGCTCATACTGATCCCATGCACACGCATCACCGGAGGGTCATGCATCATGGCTCATAGACCACAGACACAGTGAATACAACGGTGACCAGACTGCATGAGTGAATCTACACATCATCACGGACATGTGTCATGCATCCATTTCATTTCAAAGTCACACACATGCTTCTCATACACACAGACATGTACATGAGAGCAGCACCCATCACTCACCTCCCACCCATGTCCAAGAACAGGGACTGGCATGCATTCATGTGTGCATTCCGCATGCAGCTCCCCCTTCTCATTGGAACACATGCACCACCCATGTGGTTCACGCATTACTGGTCTCACATGCATTACCACGATGTTTCGGCGCACACACATCCATACATGGCCTATGTAACACATACAGGCAAGTAGCTGACTACCAGCACCCTGTAACATGCCCTGTTTCACACAGCAATGCATGGCCACTTACCGCTCAACTCCAGACGGGTCTTCCTCCGAAGGATATGGGCATGGAGCGCTGGGTTTACGCATTCCAGGACCCTCATCTGGATGTTACTCAGGTGGACCCGGCACCCCTCTGCATCCTCTGCCTTCACGATGCTCCGGGCTTTGTTGAGGGTCCTGGACCTGAGGTCCTCCCAGCGCTTCCGGACGTGCTTGCTGTAGCGGGTTGTCACCCCCTCTGCATTGATGGCAACCACGACGTCCTCCCAGATCCTCTCCCGTCCTTCCTTGTCGGCGCGCGATGGTGTGAAGATGGCATCATAATGCCCCAGGACATGCTCCACCAGGACACCAACTTCCTTCTCAATGAAGATAGTGGCCCTCTGCCTCTCTGTTGGGGGTCGCCAGTGGTCTCGGATGGTGTTTGCCCCGACATGGCGAACCCCGAGGCAGGCGTGGGTGGGCAACTGGGTCCTGAGGCTGGGCTGCGGAGCGATGGTATCCCAGTCGGGAGTCTTCTGTTCCAGCAGGGGTAGATACAGCAACTGGACCCCTGCAGATGGCTGACGTGCAGGCACCAAATAGCAGGGCACGTGGCCAGCAGGAAGGCAGGCAGCAGCAGATGGCAGGTGGGAGCGTGCTCAGGGCTCTTGGGGGAAGGAAAATGGCCTTTTGGGCAGGAGCGTGGTCTTCCGTGTGTTTTCCCGTTGTTACGCTCACCTGACTCCCACGGAGGCGCTGGCCAGGATCGTGCTGCTGTGACCTCTTCTAAGGTGTTGCGCGGGGCTCAGAAGATGGACTGGACCGGACTCCCAACTCCTGCTTGTCCGGCTTGCAAAAGTATCCTTCTGTAGACGAGAAAAAGGGATTAACTGTCTGCGGCGAATGCTACTAGCCTCCCCCTTTCCCCTCTCACCCTCCTCGAAACCCTTCTGTGCTTCCCGTGGCGTCTCACCTTAGGGTCTTGAAGGGCGAGCTCTCCTTCCTGCTTCTGATGCAGGGGCGCGTTGGTATCCAGTTACTTCACTGGATTCTTGGTTTTATGAGAACCAAACTTGCTTGGCTTCCAGGTAAGTTCCTTGAAAGGTTCCCCTTTTGTCCTTGCATCAATATGCTAATGTCAATGGGCCTCATTACGACCCTGGCGGAGTGGGTTTACGCCAGCGTTATTCGCGGCGGACCCGTCCGCCCTACTATGAGTTTCCGTAGCGCCATGGAGCGTTTTCCGCCTGGTTTTTCCGGGCGGAGAAATCCATGGCGCTACGGGACCTTGTCGTTAATTACGCCACCGTATTTTGAGGTGGCGTAATTAACGCCTTCCCCACTCCCATTATACCCTATGGGGCAAAAATGGGAATGGGGAAGGGTAAATGGGGGATGGGGATTTACCGCCCCGTCAAGGTCGGAATGGGGCGGAAAATCCGCCAACCCCCATGGCGCTATCGGCAGCTTTCCGCCATGCTCCATGGTGCATTTTGCACCGCGATTTCTGCCAGGGTCGTAATGAGGGCCAATGTCTTTTTCCCCATAGGGGCCGGGGTACGGAATGTCGGGGAAAAGGCACCGACCCGAGATGCGAGGTGCAATCCCTGTAGAAATCAGGTAAGTCTTGATGAGCGTTTTTGGGTAATGTCTTTTCATTCGCTCATTGACGCTAATGTCTTTTTCACCATAGGGGCCGGGGTCCGGAAATGCCTGGATGCGGCGCGGACCCGAAATGAAGAGGGAATGACCCAACAGGTAAGTCTTAACATGGAGGTTTAGGTTTCCTCATTCCCTTCTCTCTCTCACCTTTGCTCTTGTCTTTTTCTCCCTAGGTGTGGAAGCGTGGCTGCGAATCCGGGTGATCGCTGCTGAACATGGAGGCGCCCTGTGAAGGTGAGTGGAATGCGGCGCTGCGGCGGTCGATGCGATGTGCTTTTAAATTAAGTGTCTTCCTTTGCAGGATCGTCAGCGAGCTGACTCCAGGATTGCGGATCTAGCAGGTAAAGTCTTTTCCTTCTCCTATTCTCTCTTTCTCTTCCTTTGTAGGTGATCAGGATGCTGGCAGGCGTGGCAGAAGTCCGAATGCAGGAGCAAACACGGTGAGCGTCCAGCTGCTAGATGCAGAACAACGCGAAGCATGTGCTGCTCTTCGGGTGTGGTTTAAATAGCCTGTAAAGTAGTTCCAGGTATGTATCCTTCCACTCAGGTATGTATTCTTCCTCAGACCACACCCGAGTGATAAAGTAGTCCAAAAGATAAAGTAGTCCCATTCAGTCCTCAAGAGGGCCTGGATGTAGCAGCACGGTCTGCTTCAGGTAAGTGCACATTAAAACACTTACACACATGTCTTGCTTTATGAGCCTGGCGCCTAAGGCGCCAGGACTGGAGTCCAGAATGAGCCTGGCGCCAAAGGCGCCAGGACTGCGTCCAAAAGGCCCCAACTTGGGCCCGCTGAGTCGTCCTTGGGGAAAATGATGTCTGCCTCTGGGGTTGCTGGGCTGGGCCTGGCTCCTTGACAGTACCCCCCCACAAGGCCTCTCCCAAGGTTGTTTCCTCCGGGGGTTTTGGCTTGTTCGGGAATCTACGGTGGAACCTTCGTATTAATCGAGGTGCGTGAATATGGTTACTAGGCTCCCACGATCTCTCATGAGGTCCATAACCCTTCCAGTCAACAAGATAGAAGAGTTTTGACTTTAACATTTTGGAGTCTAAAATGTCTTTCACTTCGAATTCTAATTCCCCATCAATTTGAATAGGATCTGGAGGCTTGGACAGTCGGGTTCCTGGTTGTACCGGTTTCAAAAGTGATGCGTGAAAAACAGGATGAATACGCATGTTGGAAGGCAAATCCAGTTTAAAGGCCACTGGGTTGATTATGGCTTTGATGGGGTAAGGCCCAATGAATCTGGGATTGAAAGTCCGTGGGCCCTTGAGAGATAAATGTCTAGTTGCTAGCCAAACCTGGTCTCCCACTTGGTAAGGAGGTGTTTTACTTCGGTACAAATCAGCGTTTTCTTTGTACTTTTTCTTGGCTTGCTGTAAATGAGTTGTAGCTTCTTTGAAGGCTCGGGATATTGTGGAATGCAGATGATTTACTGCGGGCATTTCCAGGGTCAGAGGTGGATCTAGGTCAGAGGTTCGAGGATGGTGACCATACAAAGTATAAAAAGGAGTTTGACCGGTTCCGGAATGCATAGAATTTTTGTATGCATATTCTGCGATCCAAAGAATGTCTTTCCAATTGTACTCGGATTGGTGCAACATGCACCGAAGATATTGCTCGAGAGTCTGATTTGTCCTCTCGGTTTGTCCGTCGGTCTGGGGGTGGTGGCTGGTGGATAATCGCACATCTATTTGTGCTAGTTGGCAACACTTCCTCCAAAAATGGGAAATGAATTGACTTCCACGATCTGAGACTAGTACGGAAGGGAAACCATGTATTCGAACTATATTCTCCAGGAATTCCTTGGCCAGGATGGAAGCTGAAGGCAATCCTTTTAGAGGGATAAAGTGGGCCATTTTGGAGAACAGATCCACGATTACTAGGATAGTGTTGTAACCACCACATGGAGGCAGGTCCGTAATGAAGTCCATAGACAAGGTGTGCCAAGGTGCCGGTGGAATCTCCAAGGGTTGAAGTAGGCCGGCTGGCCTGTTCCTTTGACCTTTATTTTGGGCGCAAACTCCGCAAGACATCACAAAAGACTTTATGTCTTTTCTCCAAGAAGGCCACCAGAATTGGCATTTGATCTTTTCTTCCGTTTTAGCGATACCAGGGTGTCCTTCCATTAATGATTCATGATAATGAGCAATAACTAGTTCTTGCAATTCCTTACTTGGCAGAAATAACCGCTCTTGGAAGTACGGTAAGTTATCCTTAACGGTGAAGTGGGGACCCTTTTGAGTCCATTCCAGTAAGGCTGAAGGGTCAAAAAGTAGTTTGACTCGAGTTTCAACGTCCTCGATGGTTTGCAATGAAGTCAAACCTAAGATTCTTTGTTCAGGTATTATCGGCACAGGTTCTAAACATGAATTGGGTTCTTCCATGCCAATCCGGGATAAGGCGCCCGCTTTGCCATTCTTGCAGCCAGGGCGATATGTAATTATAAAATCAAATTCTGCAAAGAATAAAGCCCATCAGAGTTGCCGTGAAGATTGGGCTTTGGCCGTCTTTAAATACTGCAAATTTCTGTGATCCGTAATTACAGTGATGGTGTGTCTTGCACCGAGGAGGTAATGATGCCAAGCCTTAAAAGCAGATTTAATGGCCAGTAACTCTTTGTCGGTAATTGCGTAATTAATTTCAGGAGCTGAGAATTTCCTGGACCAAAAGGCTACAGGGTGTAGCTGGTTAGTTTTCGGATCCCTTTGCGACAGGACAGCTCCCGTGGCTAAACTGGATGCGTCAGTTTCAACAATATACGGGAGATCAGGACGCGGGTGCTTCAACACAGGTGCGGAAGTGAATTTGGTCATTAGGTCTTGAAAGGCTTGTTCGGCCTCTGGAGTCCATTCAAAATGTTTATTCTTACGTAAAAGAGCAGTAATGGGTTGGACTATTCGTGAAAACTCCGGGATGAATCTTCGATAGAAGTTGGCAAAGCCAAGCATACTCTGAACCCCTTTCACTGAACCGGGAGATGGCCATTTGAGGATGGCATCCACCTTTCGTGAATCCATTCGAATTCCTTTAGGAGTCAGAACAAATCCGAGGAATTCAACCTCAGTGGTATGAAAGACACACTTTTCCAGCTTGGCAAATAGTTTGTGCTGGCGCAATTTCTCTAGAACAGCTCGAACATGTTTTCGATGATCTGACTCAGAAGATGAGTACACCAGGATGTCGTCGATGTATACGATGACACAAACATCGATAAGTTCTCGCAGAACATCGTTCATGAAGAATTGAAAAGCTGCAGGCGCGTTGCACAAACCGAAGGGCATAACCTGATATTCGAAGAGCCCGTATTTGGTGCGGAAAGCTGTCTTCCACTCGTCACCTTCTTTAATTTGCACTAGGTGATAAGCTCCCCGGAGATCTAACTTGGTGTATATACGAGCATCTTTTACTTGATCAAGAAGTTCAGGGATCAGAGGCAGGGGATAACGATTCTTTATCGTTATCTGATTTAAAGCGCGGTAGTCAATACAAGTTCTAAGGTCTCCTTCTTTTTTAGGCACGAAGAACAAAGCGGAAGAGACCGGGGACTTTGATGGGCGAATAAAGCCATTGGCAAGGTACTGATCCAAATACTGACGCAAATGCTCGTTTTCAGGTTCAGTGAGAGCGTAAATCCTACTACACGGCGGTTGAGCATTGGGAACTAGATCGATCTGGCAATCGTAAGAACGATGAGGGGGTAGCGTGTTAGCCTGTTCTTTCTGAAAAATGTCCTGGTATTCAAGGTATTCTGCCGGTAGTTGACCAGTGGCGGGGGTTACTGTGGCTAAACCAATAGCTGGATTTCTAGGATAACAAGTGGGACCACAATCTGGAAAAGTTATTCTCTTTGCTCGCCAGTCTATTCGAGGATTGTGTGTTTCTAACCAAGGAATTCCGAGGATTACTTGAAATTGTGGAGCCTTGATTATATCAAACACTATTGCTTCCCGATGTACATCCTGACTCACAAGTGTCACTTCTGTGGTGGAATGCGTTACCGGCCCAGAGGCTATTTCGGTACCATCAACCGTAGTAATGACATCCTGGTTTATTTTTGGATGCAGAGGAAGGTTCATCCTGGAGGCCAATTCGCGGTCCACGTAGTTTCCGATAGCTCCGCTGTCGACGTATGCTTTGATGGCATGCAACCGTTGGGGCTTTTTTGGATCCACGAGCACCATTGGCAAGACAAAATGCGAGGTCAGAGAGTTCGTTTTCAAGCTCGGCAAGTGGACCTCTACGCTTGTCGAGCCAGGTCGTTTCCCGAAACAGGTTCCATTAAGTTGTTGTCAGAGGCACCAACCACCTTCTTAGGTGGTTTTACCGGACAATCACGAAGAAAGTGACCGGAAGCCCCGCAATAGAGGCATAGTTGCTTTTGTCGCCTTCTCTCGCGTTCCTTCTGAGTTAACGGCCCCTTAACTCCCCCTATTTGCATAGGTTCCGAAGCTTCGGTATTCCTGGGGTTTACGAGGGTTCTGATCGGTACTCGGGTTTCAAACTTGGACCGATCTGCTTTCCTATTCTGAAGTCTGTGATCCAGTTGTACCACAAAGTCAATATATTCTGCGCAGCCCTGGGGTGGATTCACTACTTGGGCCAGAATGTCTTTTAGCTCTCCGCGCAGACCCCGGTGAAATAAAGTGATCCTTTTATTTTCAGGCCATCCGGTTTCCACCACCAGTCTGTTAAAGGAGGCTATATAAGACAAAAGATCTTGACTACCTTGTCGTAGAGATAGCAGTTCGTTGTCAAGGGCCTGTCCCTGCGAGTGTCGAGCGAACAACCTTTCCATGCTGGCCTGAAAGCCCTGAAAATCCTGGAGAATTGGATCGTTCTGGTTCACCAAGGGAACAGACCAATCGGCAGCACAGCCACTTAGGTACGATAACACGAAGGCCACTTTGGTCCTATCATCAGGGAAGGCTCCTGGTCTGCATATAAAATGTAAGCGACATTGGTTCATAAAAATGGCATATTTCTTTGGGTCCCCCGCAAAACGTTCAGGCGGTGCTAAAGGCATGGATCCCGGCAGATTGATCTGAACAGGGTTACTCGAACCCAACGAAGTGGAAATTCCCCCGGGACTAGGTAAAGGAATTTGTCCAGCCTGACTCTGTAGCAATCGTTTGGCCAAGTCATCAGTTTGTTCCTTGGAGAGAATGAGTTCTCTTTTGAGGGCATTAGTCTCATGGCGAGCTGAGTGTACCTCTGCCATTAATTCCCCCAACAGCTGGGCCAGCTGGTCTGTCTCAGAAGTCTCCATAGCGCCCGGGTGGGAAATTGTGGGTAGGCTTCGCGTTCTGTTACGCTCACCTGACTCCCACGGAGGCGCTGGCCAGGATCGTGCTGCTGTGACCTCTTCTAAGGTGTTGCGCAGGGCTCAGAAGATGGACTGGACCGGACTCCCAACTCCTGCTTGTCCGGCTTGCAAAAGTATCCTTCTGTAGGCGAGAATAAGGGATTAACTGTCTGCGGGGAATGCTACCAGCCTCCCCCTTTCCCCTCTCACCCTCCTCGAAACCCTTCTGTGCTTCCCGTGGCGTCTCACCTTAGGGTCTTGACGGGCGAGCTCTCCTTCGTGCTTCTGATGCAGGGGCGCGTTGGTATCCAGTTACTTCACTGGATTCTTGGTTTTATGAGAACCAAACTTGCTTGGCTTCCAGGTAAGTTCCTTGAAAGGTTCCCCTTTTGTCCTTGCATCAATATGCTAATGTCAATGTCTTTTTCCCCATAGGGGCCGGGGTACGGAATGTCGGGGAAAAGGCACCGACCCGAGATGCGAGGTGCAATCCCTGTAGAAATCAGGTAAGTCTTGATGAGCGTTTTTGGGTAATGTCTTTTCATTCGCTCATTGACGCTAATGTCTTTTTCCCCATAGGGGCCGGGGTCCGGAAACGCCTGGATGCGGCGCGGACCCGAAATGAAGAGGGAATGACCCAACAGGTAAGTCTTAACATGGAGGTTTAGGTTTCCTCATTCCCTTCTCTCTCTCACCTTTGCTCTTGTCTTTTTCTCCCTAGGTGTGGAAGCGTGGCTGCGAATCCGGGTGATCGCTGCTGAACATGGAGGCGCCCTGTGAAGGTGAGTGGAATGCGGCGCTGCGGCGGTCAATGCGATGTGCTTTTAAATTAAGTGTCTTCCTTTGCAGGATCGTCGGCGAGCTGACTCCGGAATGCGGATCTTGCAGGTAAAGTCTTTTCCTTCTCCTATTCTCTCTTTCTCTTCCTTTGTAGGTGATCAGGATGCTGGCAGGCGTGGCAGAAGTCCGAATGCAGGAGCAAACACGGTGAGCGTCCAGCTGCTAGATGCAGAACAACGCGAAGCATGTGCTGCTCTTCGGGTGTGGTTTAAATAGCCTGTAAAGTAGTTCCAGGTATGTATCCTTCCACTCAGGTATGTATTCTTCCTCAGACCACACCGGAGTGATAAAGTAGTCCAAAAGATAAAGTAGTCCCATTCAGTCCTCAAGAGGGCCTGGATGTAGCAGCACGGTCTGCTTCAGGTAAGTGCACATTAAAACACTTACACACATGTCTTGCTTTATGAGCCTGGCGCCTAAGGCGCCAGGACTGGGGTCCAGAATGAGCCTGGCGCCAAAGGCGCCAGTACTGCGTCCAAAAGGCCCCAACGTGGGCCCGCTGAGACGTCCTTGGGGAAAATGATGTCTGCCTCTGGGGTTGCTGGGCTGGGCCTGGCTCCTTGGAGGTAGGCATCATGACAGTACCCCCCCACAAGGCCCCTCCCAAGGTTGTTTCCTCCGGGGGTTTTGGCTTGTTCGGGAATCTACGGTGGAACCTTCGTATTAATCGAGGTGCGTGAATATGGTTACTAGGCTCCCACGATCTCTCATGAGGTCCATAACCCTTCCAGTCAACAAGATAGAAGAGTTTTGACTTTAACATTTTGGAGTCTAAAATGTCTTTCACTTCGAATTCTAATTCCCCATCAATTTGAATAGGATCTGGAGGCTTGGACAGTCGGGTTCCTGGTTGTACCGGTTTCAAAAGTGATGCGTGAAAAACGGGATGAATACGCATGTTGGAAGGCAAATCCAGTTTAAAGGCCACTGGGTTGATTATGGCTTTGATGGGGTAAGGCCCAATGAATCTGGGATTGAAAGTCCGTGGGCCCTTGAGAGATAAATGTCTAGTTGCTAGCCAAACCTGGTCTCCCACTTGGTAAGGAGGTGTTTTACTTCGGTACAAATCAGCGTTTTCTTTGTACTTTTTCTTGGCTTGCTGTAAATGAGTTGTAGCTTCTTTGAAGGCTCGGGATATTGTGGAATGCAGATGATTTACTGCGGGCATTTCCAGGGTCAGAGGTGGATCTAGGTCAGAGGTTCGAGGATGGTGACCATACAAAGTATAAAAAGGAGTTTGACCGGTTCCGGAATGCATAGAATTGTTGTATGCATATTCTGCGATCCAAAGAATGTCTTTCCAATTGTACTCGGATTGGTGCAACATGCACCGAAGATATTGCTCGATAGTCTGTTTTGTCCTCTCGGTTTGTCCGTCGGTCTGGGGGTGGTGGCTGGTGGATAATCGCACATCTATTTGTGCTAGTTGGCAACACTTCCTCCAAAAATGGGAAATGAATTGACTTCCACGATCTGAGACTAGTACGGAAGGGAAACCATGTATTCGAACTATATTCTCCAGGAATTCCTTGGCCAGGATGGAAGCTGAAGGCAATCCTTTTAGAGGGATAAAGTGGGCCATTTTGGAGAACAGATCCACGATTACTAGGATAGTGTTGTAACCACCACATGGAGGCAGGTCCGTAATGAAGTCCATAGACAAGGTGTGCCAAGGTGCCGGTGGAATCTCCAAGGGTTGAAGTAGGCCGGCTGGCCTGTTCCTTTGACCTTTATTTTGGGCGCAAACTCCGCAAGACATCACAAAAGACTTTATGTCTTTTCTCCAAGAAGGCCACCAGAATTGGCATTTGATCTTTTCTTCCGTTTTAGCGATACCAGGGTCTCCTTCCATTAATGATTCATGATAATGAGCAATAACTAGTTCTTGCAATTCCTTACTTGGCAGAAATAACTGCTCTTGGAAGTACGGTAAGTTATCCTTAACGGTGAAGTGGGGACCCTTTTGAGTCCATTCCAGTAAGGCTGAAGGGTCAAAAAGTAGTTTGACTCGAGTTTCAACGTCCTCGATGGTTTGCAATGAAGTCAAACCTAAGATTCTTTGTTCAGGTATTATCGGCACAGGTTCTAAACATGAATTGGGTTCTTCCATGCCAATCCGGGATAAGGCGCCCGCTTTGCCATTCTTGCAGCCAGGGCGATATGTAATTATAAAATCAAATTCTGCAAAGAATAAAGCCCATCAGAGTTGCCGTGAAGATTGGGCTTTGGCCGTCTTTAAATACTGCAAATTTCTGTGATCCGTAATTACAGTGATGGTGTGTCTTGCACCGAGGAGGTAATGACGCCAAGCCTTAAAAGCAGATTTAATGGCCAGTAACTCTTTGTCGGTAATTGCGTAATTAATTTCAGGAGCTGAGAATTTCCTGGACCAAAAGGCTACAGGGTGTAGCTGGTTAGTTTTCGGATCCCTTTGCGACAGGACAGCTCCCATGGCTAAACTGGATGCGTCAGTTTCAACAATATACGGGAGATCAGGACGCGGGTGCTTCAACACAGGTGCGGAAGTGAATTTGGTCTTTAGGTCTTGAAAGGCTTGTTCGGCCTCTGGAGTCCATTCAAAATGTTTATTCTTACGTAAAAGAGCAGTAATGGGTTGGACTATTCGTGAAAACTCCGGGATGAATCTTCGATAGAAGTTGGCAAAGCCAAGCATACTCTGAACCCCTTTCACTGAACCGGGAGATGGCCATTTGAGGATGGCATCCACCTTTCGTGAATCCATTCGAATTCCTTTAGGAGTCAGAACAAATCCGAGGAATTCAACCTCAGTGGTATGAAAGACACACTTTTCCAGCTTGGCAAATAGTTCGTGCTGGCGCAATTTCTCTAGAACTGCTCAAACATGTTTTCGATGATCTGACTCAGAAGATGAGTACACCAGGATGTCGTCGATGTATACGATGACACAAACATCGATAAGTTCTCGCAGAACATCGTTCATGAAGAATTGAAAAGCTGCAGGCGCGTTGCACAAACCGAAGGGCATAACCTGATATTCGAAGAGCCCGTATTTGGTGCGGAAAGCTGTCTTCCACTCGTCATCTTCTTTAATTCGCACTAGGTGATAAGCTCCCCGGAGATCTAACTTGGTGTATATACGAGCATCTTTTACTTGATCAAGAAGTTCAGGGATCAGAGGCAGGGGATAACGATTCTTTATCGTTATCTGATTTAAAGCGCGGTAGTCAATACAAGTTCTAAGGTCTCCTTCTTTTTTAGGCACGAAGAACAAAGCGGAAGAGACCGGGGACTTTGATGGGCGAATAAAGCCATTGGCAAGGTACTGATCCAAATACTGACGCAAATGCTCGTTTTCAGGTTCAGTGAGAGCGTAAATCCTACTACACGGCGGTTGAGCATTGGGAACTAGATCGATCTGGCAATCGTAAGAACGATGAGGGGGTAGCGTGTTAGCCTGTTCTTTCTGAAAAATGTCCTGGTATTCAAGGTATTCTGCCGGTAGTTGACCAGTGGCGGGGGTTACTGTGGCTAAACCAATAGCTGGATTTCTAGGATAACAAGTGGGACCACAATCTGGAAAAGTTATTCTCTTTGCTCGCCAGTCTATTCGAGGATTGTGTGTTTCTAACCAAGGAATTCCGAGGATTACTTGAAATTGTGGAGCCTTGATTATATCAAACACTATTGCTTCCCGATGTACATCCTGACTCACAAGTGTCACTTCTGTGGTGGAATGCGTTATCGGCCCAGAGGCTATTTCGGTACCATCAACCGTAGTAATGACATCCTGGTTTATTTTTGGATGCAGAGGAAGGTTCATCCTGGAGGCCAATTCGCGGTCCACGTAGTTTCCGATAGCTCCGCTGTCGACGTATGCTTTGATGGCATGCAACCGTTGGGGCTTTTTTGGATCCACGAGCACCATTGGCAAGACAAAATGCGAGGTCAGAGAGTTTGTTTTCAAGCTCGGCAAGTGGACCTCTACGCTTGTCGAGCCAGGTCGTTTCCCGAAACAGGTTCCATTAAGTTGTTGTCAGAGGCACCAACCACCTTCTTAGGTGGTTTTACCGGACAATCACGAAGAAAGTGACCGGAAGCCCCGCAATAGAGGCATAGTTGCTTTTGTCGCCTTCTCTCGCGTTCCTTCTGAGTTAACGGCCCCTTAACTCCCCCTATTTGCATAGGTTCCGAAGCTTCGGTATTCCTGGGGTTTACGAGGGTTCTGATCGGTACTCGGGTTTCAAACTTGGACCGATCTGCTTTCCTATTCTGAAGTCTGTGATCCAGTTGTACCACAAAGTCAATATATTCTGCGCAGCCCTGGGGTGGATTCACTACTTGGGCCAGAATGTCTTTTAGCTCTCCGCGCAGACCCCGGTGAAATAAAGTGATCCTTTTATTTTCAGGCCATCCGGTTTCCACCACCAGTCTGTTAAAGGAGGCTATATAAGACAAAAGATCTTGACTACCTTGTCGTAGAGATAGCAGTTCGTTGTCAAGGGCCTGTCCCTGCGAGTGTCGAGCGAACAACCTTTCCATGCTGGCCTGAAAGCCCTGAAAATCCTGGAGAATTGGATCGTTCTGGTTCACCAAGGGAACAGACCAATCGGTAGCACAGCCACTTAGGTACGATAACACGAAGGCCACTTTGGTCCTATCATCAGGGAAGGCTCCTGGTCTGCATATAAAATGTAAGCGACATTGGTTCATAAAAATGGCATATTTCTTTGGGTCCCCCGCAAAACGTTCAGGCGGTGCTAAAGGCATGGATCCCGGCAGATTGATCTGAACAGGGTTACTCGAACCCAACGAAGTGGAAATTCCCCCGGGACTAGGTAAAGGAATTTGTCCAGCCTGACTCTGTAGCAATCGTTTGGCCAAGTCATCAGTTTGTTCCTTGGAGAGAATGAGTTCTCTTTTGAGGGCATTAGTCTCATGGCGAGCTGAGTGTACCTCTGCCATTAATTCCCCCAACAGCTGGGCCAGCTGGTCTGTCTCAGAAGTCTCCATAGCGCCCGGGTGGGAAATTGTGGGTAGGCTTCGCGTTCTGTTACGCTCACCTGACTCCCACGGAGGCGCTGGCCAGGATCGTGCTGCTGTGACCTCTTCTAAGGTGTTGCGCAGGGCTCAGAAGATGGACTGGACCGGACTCCCAACTCCTGCTTGTCCGGCTTGCAAAAGTATCCTTCTGTAGGCGAGAATAAGGGATTAACTGTCTGCGGGGAATGCTACCAGCCTCCCCCTTTCCCCTCTCACCCTCCTCGAAACCCTTCTGTGCTTCCCGTGGCGTCTCACCTTAGGGTCTTGACGGGCGAGCTCTCCTTCGTGCTTCTGATGCAGGGGCGCGTTGGTATCCAGTTACTTCACTGGATTCTTGGTTTTATGAGAACCAAACTTGCTTGGCTTCCAGGTAAGTTCCTTGAAAGGTTCCCCTTTTGTCCTTGCATCAATATGCTAATGTCAATGTCTTTTTCCCCATAGGGGCCGGGGTACGGAATGTCGGGGAAAAGGCACCGACCCGAGATGCGAGGTGCAATCCCTGTAGAAATCAGGTAAGTCTTGATGAGCGTTTTTGGGTAATGTCTTTTCATTCGCTCATTGACGCTAATGTCTTTTTCCCCATAGGGGCCGGGGTCCGGAAACGCCTGGATGCGGCGCGGACCCGAAATGAAGAGGGAATGACCCAACAGGTAAGTCTTAACATGGAGGTTTAGGTTTCCTCATTCCCTTCTCTCTCTCACCTTTGCTCTTGTCTTTTTCTCCCTAGGTGTGGAAGCGTGGCTGCGAATCCGGGTGATCGCTGCTGAACATGGAGGCGCCCTGTGAAGGTGAGTGGAATGCGGCGCTGCGGTGGTCGATGCGATGTGCTTTTAAATTAAGTGTCTTCCTTTGCAGGATCGTCGGCGAGCTGACTCCGGAATGCGGATCTTGCAGGTAAAGTCTTTTCCTTCTCCTATTCTCTCTTTCTCTTCCTTTGTAGGTGATCAGGATGCTGGCAGGCGTGGCAGAAGTCCGAATGCAGGAGCAAACACGGTGAGCGTCCAGCTGCTAGATGCAGAACAACGCGAAGCATGTGCTGCTCTTCGGGTGTGGTTTAAATAGCCTGTAAAGTAGTTCCAGGTATGTATCCTTCCACTCAGGTATGTATTCTTCCTCAGACCACACCGGAGTGATAAAGTAGTCCAAAAGATAAAGTAGTCCCATTCAGTCCTCAAGAGGGCCTGGATGTAGCAGCACGGTCTGCTTCAGGTAAGTGCACATTAAAACACTTACACACATGTCTTGCTTTATGAGCCTGGCGCCTAAGGCGCCAGGACTGGGGTCCAGAATGAGCCTGGCGCCAAAGGCGCCAGTACTGCGTCCAAAAGGCTCCAACTTGGGCCCGCTGAGACGTCCTTGGGGAAAATGATGTCTGCCTCTGGGGTTGCTGGGCTGGGCCTGGCTCCTTGGAGGTAGGCATCATGACACCCGTGGCCAGCTTGATACGGAGTGATTTGGCACGTGAAAAAATTGCACGTCAGCGTGTAATTCGAGGAAAGGCCCTTAGCGCGTAAGCGCATCTGTGACGTAGCGCGCACAGGCGTTTCCCTCAACACAGGTGCATAGTGGATTAGCACGTGAAAAAACCAGATGTCCGTGTGTGAATACGTGTAATTCGAGGAAAGGGCCTAAGCACGTAAGTGATGCGACCCATGCAGGCGTTTCCCTCAGCACGGGTTAAAGGTGAGCAGGGCCAGCAGTTCGCTGTATGTGCCTTTCGTGGAGACAGACGTGTGTGTTGCTACTTCGTGTTGTTTCACACACAATCACAACTTCACAGCGGATCAAGGACGTATCTCTTCCTTTGGCGGGGTATTGGCTACGCGTGTTTTTCATCATCGCGCTAGTCTGACGGTGAGTCGCGCACACTATTTTTCCCACTGTGGGTGCCCCTGTGTATCACGTACCCATTTTCAAGCTCATAGTAGCCTGCGTGCCCCACGCGTATGCGTTTTTTGTGTTCCTGGGGGCCACCCCGTACTGCGGGAGGTTAATTCCACGTACCTAGACTGCAGGGGTTGCGTGCATGGTTTTACTGCAGTTTTGGGGTGCCTAAGCGTTGCGTGACCCGTCACCTCATCACCAGGGTCACATACAGCCTTGCAGGTGCAGGGGTGCTGTTAACATCTTGCATCCCACCCCCTTCACCCCAATTGCCCAGGACAATTGTGGTGTACACCTCCCATTGGAACTTCTCCATCTGTGCCAGCACTACTCCATCTGTGCCATGGTTGGGAGGCCACCAAAGGTGAGGGTCGCGTCAGCTGGACGTACTCCTCGTGATGGGCGTGGTCAGGGACGTGGCCGGGGTGACCAGGGAGTAGGGGGACTCCAGGGTGTCCAGGGTGGCCGCAGAGGGGGAAGAGGCAGGGGTGTGCCACTTGGGCACGATGTTGTGCCATGTGTCGGTGCAGTCATGCCACCACCCCCTGTGGTTCCGGGAGATGCAGCTTCTGCATATGGCACTGGTGCCCATGTGACCCGGCAGTCCGTTTCATCGACTGCCACGGGCCCAAGGGTAGTGGTAGCTGCAGGTGCAGCTGTGGACACCACCACCCAGGCTCAGGGTCTGCCAGCGCAGGCTGCGTTGGCACTTGAAGAGTCCATGGAAGATTTCCAACAGGGCAGGAGGCAAACCGTAGGTGCACGCAGGGCTGCCTTGACTGAGACATGTGTCTCTGGGGCAGTAATGTCATCTGCTGCCACGACCAGCCAGGTGTTGGCAAGTGCAGGGGCAGATGCAGCCAACAACACCCCAGTTGTGAGTCTACCAACCAGGACAGTTGCGGTCAATGACCCTGCCACAGCAGAAGTTGCTGCACAGGGTCCATTAGAGGGCACCCAGCTGCCACTGACACAAGTCAGGCCTTTGGTCGTCCCTCCACCTGCCACTCCCTTGGCTCAATCCAATGGTGCCACTGGCCATACTGATCAGGGTGGCATTTGCCAGCCAGGGTCTGTGCCACAATCCAAGAGGAGGAAGGTTGCACCTGCAGCACAGGCTGGTACTCCACACACAGCCACAACCTCCTGCATGTCGAGGAAGAAGCCTTTCTGCAACCAGGAACTGGACTTCCTCCTGGACTACGTGCGGGACCACAGCCATGTCATGCTAGTGGAGCCTAATTGCCAAACTACGGCTGCCCACCGTGATACCCGCTGGAAGCAAGTTGCGGAACACGTGAGTGCATTCGGCCATGAGGTGCGCACGGTGCAAGAGTGCAAAAAGTGTTGGAATTACCTCAAACGCAGCGCTAAGGCTAAGCGTGCCTCAAATTACAACTTGACTCTGGTGACTGGCAGTGGGCCGGCACCTTAGGAGGAAGACCTCACTCCGCACGAGTCACTCATTGCAAAGTTCATACCACCTGAATCGGTCGAAGGAGTAGGAGAGATGCCGGACTTTGATGTCCAGTCCAGTGAGTGTTGCTGCGTGTTTGTTGAGGACATGTGTGTTTTACTTGTGTGATGTGTTGTGCATGACTGCCACTACATGTCATGTGTACATGGTTCTGATGTGCAAGTAATGCAATGCTTCACTGATGCATGGCTGCTCTGCAGGATGGTGGACATGTGGAGCAGATGGGGACTGTCCGCATCACCACTATTGCACCCTACTCACATGCTGGTCACCAGGATGCCCCTCCGGTCCATGTTCCAGCTCACTGGCCCTTCTGCATGTAGCCTGGGGTGACCTTCCTCTCAGCCCAGGGACTATGTCATAGCATGACTGACGTGCATGTGTCCTCTGCCTGCATGTGGGTACTCTATGTAGGCATGCTCCCTTGCCCCTCCACCCCCCTTCTGCACCCCAATTTCACCTTTGCACTGGTCTGCATCAAATTTGCCGTAAAGTACTTGCCTGTTCATGCGTCCTGTGTACATGATAACTTCCACCAGCCAACCTGCCAGACATATGCTGTGTGGTACATCCTTTGTACTTGATGCAGGGTGTCTCACTTGGACTGTGCAGATGTCAGATGCTCCGCAGGGACATGAGTGCCCATTCATGCTACATGTGCATTCCATGTATGCCCCTATGTGTCCTTGACTGGATGATCATTGGAGTACGTGTCCAGGGTGACCTAAATTGCATGGCATTTCATCAGCCTTCCCATGGCCACTGTGGCTCAGTCCTGCGTCCCACACATGTTTAGGGTGTGACACTCTGTGTGGGTCACAGGCCTCAGCCTGTTTCATGCCCAATGACTCTGTCCAACTGGTGTAGTGTCTTCTTCACATGTGGGTGTACTCCCGAGGTTTCATCATGTCTCCAGCTTACAGTCCCATCATCATCTGCTGTGATGTCACTTGACTCAGATGATGCAATTGATGCTAGTCAACACTGTCAATACACAGGTCTATGGTCATCCTTTTGATACCATTCAAGGCATCCCTGCACTTCCACTTAGGGGGAGGGGTGGTTTGCTTGTAGCCATGCTACCCATTGCATGCACATTGCACGTGATGGCTGAAGTTGACCTTGCACTGCCCTCACATTTTCTGATACACATCATGAAGATAGAGAGTAACGTACAAATTTGCTGCTCTGCATCGACCTACTTCTGAGCGGTATAACACCCTTCTACATGCCTAATCACAGAAGGAATGTCAAGTTGACCCAGCAAGCATGGCAGGTTCTCTTTTGTGTGTGACATGTCTGCTTGATGTGTTTGGTGTCTGTGTGATGTCTATGTGTGTGTGTGTTGTGTGCTTCTCACATGTGTAGTGACCTTTTTCTATCTACTTTTCAGATGATGACGCAATGGAGCCAGAGGATGGTGTTGTCAGGCCAGGCACAAGGTTGTTATCACTACAGCAACCCGGCACAAGTGGGGGTCGTGGGGTGGTAGGCCACTAAAACCCACATCTGCTACAGACCATCTTGTCTTTGGCTGGCAATGAGTCCAGCCCTGATGACCACTCTGACGTCCATGTCGAGTTGGATGTGCATCAGGTCCATATGTCAGGGGTGAGTGATTCTGATGTGGACACTCCTCTGTCTGCGACACCTGCACTGGGTGGTCAGACAGTGGTAGAACCTCTGCCTGTGGTGGATCGGGACTCAGGGTCGCCCTCCACACCAGTCGCTGATGTGCCTGGGCCATCACGTTGATGGAGGCATGTAGTCATGCAGCCGCGGGCAGTGCGAACCCAACAAGGACACCCGGTCCTTGGGTCCCGCATGTATCAAGCCCAGTAACGCGGTGGCCGCGCTACCGCGGTATACTGAGTGGGAGCAAGACATGACTGCCAATTCTGAACGCCAGGGCGCAGCAATGGAGAACATCGCTGTGAGCATGGAGCGTGTGGCCCAATCTGTGCTCCTCCCTGCTAGGCAGGTGCTTCTCCAGCAGCGGGCGGCACGGTCCATGGCCCGCTTGCTCAGGTTGGGCATGGCGGCCTCAGACAGGGCACGCCAGGCTCAAATGTTGTCTCTGCGTCAAGCAATTGCTGCCCACGCAGAGGCACACATGGAGGCCCTGAGGGCGGAGTATGAGTCCCTCAGATCCACTCTGGGTGTCCTCTTGATGTCTCAGAGGAAGCGGTCAGAGGAGAGGTTTGAGCAGCTTGAGCGTACCATCTCGGCTGAGCTACGTGCTTGCCAGGAGGTGCATCAGTTGTCAAGCCAGGCCTTGCAGGAAGAACTCCATGTTACACATGTTACCTTGCAAGAGGAAGCACGCGTATCACGGGAGGTTCTGCATGCAGACCTACGTATCATCACTGCACAGAACCAGGCTCATTCGTTCGGCAGACTTGCTGCCGACGAGGGGCAAGCTGTGGCTAGGCGTGGTCAGGCTCCTGTGCCACTTCGTCCTTTTCAGGAAGAGCCAGACTCGGACGACGAGGTATCTCCCACATAGGTCGGGCTGTGCAGGTGTTGAGCCCATGGAGCTTTTTTTTCATCAACCTCATCGCATGTGGGTGTTGAGCAGCACCCTGTACCTCCCCCCCATGGGTGCCCCCCCGGGTCGTATGTGGCCATTTTTGATTTTTCTTTTAGTTTAGTTAGTTAACTTTCAATTTGATAGTTAGTTTAATTAGGTAATGTAGGTTTTTCATAGTTAGTCTAATTAGTTAATGTTGTTTAAAATTGCTTGTCTATTGTGCTTTCATGTGATGGTGTGGTGCTTTGTAGCTTTTGAAAGCATCCACTGTCTGTTCCAGCTGGTCTCTTCAAGCTTGTCTCGTGTATGTGTTTGCAGCTTGGGGTCCTGACTCACATATGCCACTCCTGCTTCCCTTATACATGGGCCCGCAAGGATGGTTCGGTGTTATAGCCTATTACACAAGGGCTTTGGACTGTCATATCTGTGGCATGTCTGCTGCTGTACTACTTGTGTTGACACCCCTAGTGGGGATGATAGGGGTGATATTGACCACAGTTCTTCCTTTGATAGATGGGTGGTTTTATGATTCATGTGTACATTAATTGCTATACATTGTGTAGTATGTTTCTTATCTTTACTGTACATGTGCTTGATGCAATTCATGCTCTAGACAGTGGCTAACACACTTTGCCTGTGCAAGTCGCACTGATGGAGTGATTTCTGATGTACATCTCTGACATGGTCCATTCATGACATGCCTGTGGAGACGCACACAGGGAAATTTCAAACATTAATCATGTGTTTTCTGCCCTTTCTGCACGGGGATGAGCCTCCAGACCACCTTTCCCAGCAGACATGGCCCATTGGACGTCTGGAAGCTGGCCACGTTCAGTGGTGCAGACATGCGCATGTGTGCACAGGCAGAGCCACAGGGATTGCACTCATACATCCTAAAGAAGCTGACGTGTTTCAAGGAACTCCAGGTAAGGTGAGCAGCACAAGGGGGCCACACCGCAGCCAACCTTCCACCAGGCCAGTTGCACATGCATGCTAAGTAGCACCACTGACGGTGAGCCTGGACAGATATTGGTGTTGAAGCACACAGTACAGATAAGATGTGTTTGTGGGCTAATGGCTAGTTGATGGAAAAGTTGTCAGGGGCAGTGGCACATATCCTACGGTCCACCATGGTCCATTGAGGCAGTTGTATTAGCCATGTAGTGTTCCAAGACAGGGAAAGAAGCAGTTCACAGGGACAGACAGCGAGGGATAGACGCATGAGCAGTGCATTTCATTTTCATGTTGAAATCGCCACATGCACTACCTACTTTATTTGGGTTATGCTGGAACACGACTTGTACTGAAGTTGTACCTTGCTAAATGCGTCTGGCTGCTTACCCAGGGAACTTTGGATGTTGTGTGAATCTTGACATATTGGTCTTCCATTTGCCACGCACCCACCAGCGCCTGACTTACTGCATTGACTGTGTATGAACCATCACGGAGGGAATCTTACGTATGGGTACGAAGCACCACACCATATAGTTTGTTTGAAGAGTATTTTATTACTTTGGGGCATGCATGGTGGTGTGTGTGTGTATTATGGGCACGCACAGATTACTGACTCTGGCTCTCTTTGCAGCATTGAACTGCTCATGTTACCGGACCTGCGAGTTCACAGGCAGGAGGCCAGCACTCACCCCAGAGATGAGTTTCTCTTTGACTTCCATTTGAGTAATTTGGTACTAGGTGCATGATGTACACATTTGGTCTGATTGTGTATGTGTTAATGTGATTATTATATTTTTGTACATTCCCTACTTTCCCTTGTCAATCCTACTCCCCTCTCCTGCCCCTCATTCCGGTCATCCAGCATACCAATGCCTGTCCCGACTGCATATCCCTGACCCTCCTTCCCCACCAGGGTCTCAGAGGCCTGTGTGAGTTTGACCTTGCAGGCACCCAGACCATGGTGGGGGTGGTTGGTTCGTGCCACTCCTGTGCCTGTACACGGGAGCTGTGACAGTACACATCAGTTTGTGGTGCATCATTGTATATTATGTACCAAACATGGTACACATCATGTTGTGACATTGTTTTACTGTGCTACCTTGGTGGTTCCATCATTGTGCTAGTACTTGTGCTTTGTGATGTACTGCTACTTCAATTCATCTACTGGAGACTCTTCTGGTTTATTTTGCTGCCTGCAGGCTTTTTGCTTGGCTTGTGTGTTTGCCTGCTTTGAGTTGTCTTTGATTTGGTGTTTTTGCAAGTCAAGGTGGCCTCTGAGGGTGCTGGACGCTTTTTACACGCAAGGTGGAAGATAGAGACAAAGGGGAAGGGTGATCCTGTGGCCAGGTAGACTTCAAGGATGAAGGCTACATACCCCATGCGCAGTTGTTCATTGGGTCATGGTGATATGTGAGGGGGGGCATTTTGTTGTTGGACAGTTGCCTTGCCCCACAGTGTGATGGGCACCATGACATTGTAATTGTGGTATCCTATGTACATGATGTATTCTGCTGATCAATGGCTGTTCATGTGTTGTTTGTACCTTTCAGGTGTGAGGGTATAGCTGTGGTTTGACATGCTGGGGTGTACACATGGGCAATGATCACATGTGATGAGGACACAGATGGTCACTTGATTGCACATGCATGTATTGAGTGAATGTCCCTACTGACACACACACTCGCACTATGATCCACAACATGTACAACCACCCTTCCATGTCCACATGTGCACTCAGTTTGCCTTCTGGGGCCCACTGTGTCCCTGCAGCACATGATCTATGACCATTTGTGGATCCTGTAAATGCGTGATTTGTTTTTTTATTTAGTTTGTCGTTTTCATGTGATGCTCAGGGTCTGAGTCACACACAATGGCTGGTCACTGTGCTGTGTGCTGAGCAGTGTGTTGCAGGAGATGGACACAGCACACGTATTATGCAGTGTTGATTTTGCGGTGCACAATGTGCATGTAAACAGGCATTCATTGTTATGTTCAAGCTACAACTGTTGGTATGCATTTGGGTGTGACTTGCATTGTGTGGGAGGTTATTGGGCAGTCATTTCATCTGATTCCATGTCAGGCATCATTGTCTGATATCACTTTGCATTTTTCACATGTCAATGTGTACATTATTGTTACTGTGCTGGTGTTTTGCTATTGCTTGCCATGTCATGTTGTGGTTTTGGTGGCTATGGGTGACATACCAGTGATTGTCATGGCCTGTTTTACAGGTCTGTGTGATACACACCTTGCATGTGTACCTTTTGGTCACACAGGATTGGTTAGGTTTGAGTAGCTAGGGATGCACACAATGTGGCACTTCCATGGCAACATTCTCAGGGTGGTAAGGTTGTGACAGTTGACTGTCTCTTTGTCATCATCGATTGTCACCTGGTATGTGCCAGGCCTGTGTGCACCCCGCAGGGGTGGGAGTTTAGGTGAAAAATGTGGCCACAAGCTGGGTCCGGGCTGCCTCGCCACGTGCCCTATCCCCTCCCATGGGCAGCGCCTGCGTCTGTGGTTGGGGATGTGGGGGCACCACCATGTCCACTGGTACGCCCTGCCGTGTTGCAACATTGTGCAGGACACATGCTGCCACAATGATCCTGCACACTACTGGGAGTGCATAGAGTAGCTGCCTGCCAGAGCGGTCAAGGGAGCGGAAGCGTGACTGGAGCACTCCGAATGTGCACTCCACTATGGCCCTGGTTGAAATATGGGCACCGTTGTATCTTACCTGGGGTGGTGTGTTGGGGTTCCGGATTGGCGTCATCTTGTGGTTGCTCAGAAGGTAGGCACTGTCCCCTGGAGAGGTGATAATGGTTGTGATTATTGGGGTTTGTGTATTTGTCTGTGTGTGACATGCATGCATGTGCACGGGCATTTGTACTCACCTAGGAGCCATGTGTCGCCATGCTGCCCAGCTTTCAGTGCCCGGCTCAGGGTGGACATTCTGTATATGAAACTGTAATGGGTGGAGCCAGGGTAGTTTGCATAGACAGAGGTGATGATTCCCTTGGCATCGCATACCACCTGCACATTGATGGAATGCCAGTGCTTGCGGTTTTGGTAGATGTGCTCAGTGGCCCTAGGTGGACGTAGGGCCACATGGGTGCACTCTATGGCACCGAGCACTTTGGGGAAGTGTGCCACCCTGTAAAAGTCCTGGACAACGGCCTGCCTTTCTCTGGGTGTTCTGGGCATGTATATGTGCCTGCGGACTGATGGGGTGCGCAGTGATGACTGCCAACACCTGGTGTAGGCAGCGTGACTGCGTGGCCTGTGAGACCCCCCACCCCACTGTGGCAGTAGTCCGCTGAAATGACCGAGTGGCCAAAAAATGCAGGACATTGAGCACCTTCTCCAAGTGGCTCAATGCTTGAGAGCAGAGGGTGGGGGATTTAAGGACATCTTCCCACTCCCTGACCAGGTCTAGGATGATACGAGGTGGAAACCTATACCTGCCGTAGACCTGGTCGTCAGGCATCCCAAAAAGGCTAGTCTGGGGGGAAAAAATGCAGGTCCTGGCTATTCTCCTCCTCCTGCGGTGTCCCACGATCAGTGCTGCGACAAATGGGGCATTCATTGTAGCGGTATATACGTGTTTGTTGTTTGTGCACGCTTTTATACTGTGCGCAGGGACGCTTACACCTGCCTTCCTGTGGCGGACGTGTTGATGCCTGTGCATGTCTTTTAGCGTGCGCTTGTTTCCTGTATTCAAATCCATGAATACGAGTTGTTCGCGTGCGTGTGGGCGTTCCGTGTATTTCCCTGCAGTACTTCCCCAGTTACGCCTTCTTTTTCACGTGTTGTTCCCCATTCCGTGCGTTATGCCCCATGTCCCGCCCCCTTTTTGGTGTGTGCGCGGATGTTGTGCACTGTCCCTGTGCGCGTCACGCACAGCCTTCGGGTTGTTGCAATGACGTGTGCGCCCGTGTGCGCCATGAACGGATTTGGCGCACAACCAGTGGAAAACACGCGCAGCGCCTTCCTTGAATCGCACGCGTGCGCTTGCTTTCTCACGCTTGCACCAGCTTGCGCTGGGATTTTCGGTGCACGTTTGTTCCATGAATCGGCCCCTCAGTGTGGTTGTGCTGAACATCTCTGTATCTCGGTGCCAATACTCAAAGTCATTTATGCCCAGAGGTGATATGTTCTGTATCCCTTTGCCATTTTCGGGAGTCACTTGTCCCCCTGAGTTGAAAGCCAATGTATCACGGAGAAGACAAACCTGGCTTTATAATTAGACAAAAGTCTCTGTATCCTTCTGAAAAGACCTGAAGATATATAATACATGAGGCGAATTTACAGATTCCTGAGCCTCTCCTCCGAGACATCAAGCCCTGGGATGAAGCGTTTTGTATCCTTCAGACATCCAGTCCTACATCCGAAAAAAGACACTACTAGGCCTGCTTACAAGTCTGGCGATATTTCCAATGGAAATACTGCTAAAAAGAGTTATCGTTACCATATACAGTAAACATGGGGTAGCTTGAGGGGTCTGCATGAATCAGATCCATGGGGGCTCTTCAGTTATTGCCCATTTTGGAGTCCTACAGTGGAAATGCCATCCTATACCGCATGCAGTAATATCACATTCATTATTGCTTTTGTGTGGCGGTAAATACGTCACACAAAAACAGGTGGAATTGAAGAGTTGCAGGTTTGAAACTTGGGATTTGGTGGAGCAGTGAAACATTCAGTATTTCCAAATATTGCACGCTTATCTGTTATCGCCAAACTCGTAATCAGGCCCTGTGTCTTTGTGTCATGTGGTTGAAACATCAAGCCCTAGATGTAAAAAGCTCTATCACCCTGAGACACTACCTAGTGTCATCCACTCGGGGAGCAGAAGCCCTCTGTGCATTTGTTCCAGACCCCTTGGATATCCAGCCCAAGAAGCAAAAGTGTGTGCATTCCTGAGACGATCCATCTAACATCTAGAAGCAGAGGTGAAACTCCTATGCCAATTCCCTGAGACCTCAGTCTCTCGCGGTGAAATATGCTGGTTCCCTCAAGTACCCAAATCTAAGGGAGTTGCCCATTTTGCTTGAAACATAGTACCCGACATACCTCTGTTGCCGAACGGTGGCCTGTCGGGAATCACGGATGCCCAAAATCCCACATGCCTCCACAGACCTGCAAGGACCGGCAGTGGTGAGCGGCATAACATGTAAGGAGCAGCATGGGACGGGAAGGCTGAGGTCATGGCTGCGGGGTGGGCATGGCTGAGGCTGAGGGGGGCGGGGCAGATGCTGGGGCATGCAGCATCGAGCCACATTAGTGAAGCTAATCTCCTTACACAGCCATCACTATCCTGTACTCTGGTGTTCCTTTATTGAGACATCTAGGTCCAGAGGTGAGACTCCTGAGAAATGGGTCCCTAGAGGTGACAGGCATTGCACTCTTTGGACCCTTCCCATTGTCAATCAACACTAGAAGTGTAAGGTGCGACACTCCTGTGCCGATCCACTCAGATGCACATCACTACAGGTGAGAGGCTCTGTGCTTCTGTCCCCTGCCCACGTCATATCCAGCCCTAGAGGTGGATGACTCGGTATTTATGTGTCAATCCCTTGAGGTAGCTACATGCAGAGAAGAAGGATATTGGTAAATCCCTGAGAAATCCATCGCTAGAGGAGAAAGGCTCCTGCATCTGTGCCACTTCCCTGAGACAGCCCCTTTAGGAGAGGAAGGTTTAAATGGGCCTCATTCTGAGTTGGGCGGTAAGGAGACCGGTGCCGGTAAACCTATACCGCCCAATTCCGAGGTCCCTTAGCGGGAACCTCTCTCTCTCTCTCTCTCTCTCTCTCTCTCTCTCCTCCACCCCCCCTCCACCCTAGTTTTGGGAAATGATGAATGATGACGCATTTGGGGCGATCCCGTTACACCATGCACTGGTTTTCATGTCACTCCTTACGGTTGATTGTGCATGAAAGACTTCCCCGCAGAAGTGTGTTTCTCTCCAACTTTTGAAAGGGAAACCTCATCAGCTCAGCTCGCATCCCAAATTCTAAACATAAGTGGCCAGGCCGTACAGACTTGTCGGTGTCTCCTTTCCCACATTCTCAGCCTAAGTGTTCATCTAACTGAGCTGCTAAAGCCTTCTGTGGTCCACGAGCAACCAAAACAGTTGGCCGCTATCACCACTCGTATCCTCATCCTCCTGGGTAATGATGCCTCCGAGCTGTTGCAGCCTGCTCCGTAAACAACCATGCTGATCCGAAATCACCACTGCCAAACCTAAATTGTGGCCTGACTAGTTCACTTAGGGGAGGAAGGAAAACCTTGTGTGACATATTGTCTCTGGACCTAAAGTGGGTGTGCAGCCTTGCGTCGCCATCAGTAAAACTGGCATTGAAAGCCAATATGCTCAGAATCCTAGTGAAGGGACTGTCAAAAGTGTGCATCCAAGAACACCGTTTCAGGCACCTGCCTTCCTGGTGCCACCGGGACATTATAAGTCCCGGTGGCGCGGGAAGTCAGGCGTCGGATTTGGTAAGTCCCCATTCCCATAAAGTCCCGTAGGACCCAATGGGAATGAGGACTCAGAAGCACCGGCACCCTTGCTACAATGCTAGTGCTTCCTTGACAACTCTGCCTACCGGGGGTCCTCAAGGCGACTTGGAGTGTGGCGGCCCAGAAACAAGGGTGCTGGTAAGCTTACCATCACCCTTGTTTCTGGACCAGAAAACTCGTATTGAGGCCCAATGTGTTTGTAAATAACCAAAGTATATAACACAACGTGACAAAGGTTTTTACACACACCTTTCTTTAACTCACAGTAAAAGTTGAAAGAAACTTGACTGCCATCTTTAAGTGAAAATGGAAGAGGGACTGTCATCCCAACACGCAATGAATGATGTATCACTATTGACAATTAAGATCAGCACCACAATCGGTATGTAAGTCCCACTTAATAGACATAGAATTTACGACACTGTTCATATTATAAAATGTTAATCGAAACGTATTTGTACATTTACACTGAGTAATATGAAAGCCAATATAAGCATTACCATCGTATTCTGTATAGAATGGACTGTTGAGAGCATTTTACATGCTGTGCTGCAATACCAAAGTACCACACGCTGTTTCTTTTAAAGAAAATTACATTCCTTCGAGAGTAAACGCCACCATGTCACCCGCCCCAGCAAGCCTGTTCTTTTTAACTTCCAGGCTCTCATACAGCCAGAGCCTGCCAGAGCCAACAGAGCAGTGCATGCTTTGAAAGATACAGAGACATCTTTCTTTGCTTGTTTTCAAATATACTGACATTCCTTTAACTCTGCAACTCGAGTTGAACTCTTGTCGTTGGCACTGTAGAGCACAAATCATACATTTGTGCCAATTAGACCTTTATAATAGGCAAAAATGCATGTTGCCCCATGGGTACCTTTGATTCTCTAAGGCCAAGGACACCAACATCTGCCACTGTGATAGTATAGAAACTAATGAAATGACGTATGCTTAAACCTGCATTAAGTACCGCCATTGGACCCCATTGGACCCCATTGTACCCCCATTAGACCACAGGTTTTTAATAAATTAATGCCCATTCCTTTGTGACCTTCCCATCCGGCAAACATGTTCTGCTTATCTTCAAGGATTTAAGTCAGCCAGAGCCAGCAGGGTGTAAGTGCGGTTGAAAAGTACAGATATGCCTTCCTTTGCTTTTTTGCAAATATATTGGCTCTCTTTTAAATATTACATTTAATTTGCCTTCAAACTCCCTTGAACCTTTTTCACACCAACTCATGTTAAAGCCTTGTTAATGGCGTTGTAGCTTACAAATCATACATGTGTGTTAATTCAAACGTTATAACATCTTGTCTAATGCCCAGCCAATGCATTTCAGATGGGTATGTTAAAGTGGAGACGAAAATGCATTCTGCACATTGGGTACCTGTAATTCCCTAAGCACATGACAAGGGGCATGACCCGTCACTGTGTTAGGACAGGAACTCTTGAAATGGCAAATCTCATGTTTAAAACCAGTACTTTGTACATCCAGCTAGCATTGTAAAAGCCTACATTTTGGAATTGTCACTTGTGATTTAACATGCTGAGTGTTGCATGTGGTGGCAGCATGTGAGACTGTAGTATTTTACATGTTCTATTGTAAAACCTAAGGAAAAGGACCACAAATTATTATTTTAATTTTAAAGTAAACTTCTATACTTTAGAGTTAAGTCCCTCGCCCCCATCCTGCACGCCTCCTCTTACCTTCAAGGCTTTTAGTCAGCCAATGCTAGCAGGACGGTAAATGCCACTGAAAAATACAAATACATCTTCCTTCATTACAAATTTACTGTTTTGTAAATATTGCATATACTTACCTTTAGACTCACCCCCTACTATTATTTCTGCAACTCAGGTTGCATCCCAAAAATCATACATTTGTGCCAGTTCAAATTGTATAATATGTAATAATATGGCATGTATAGAAAAAGTCTTAATTATTTTATGACTCTCTACTTGCTCATGTTAAATACTACGTTTCCTGATATTATAAGAATTCTATAATCCATACCGTATCACCCATATACTTAGAGATCGTGTTACAGGTGTTTAAAGTGAAATCATTCAGCATTCTATGACACAGCTACTGCTCGTGTTCATGGTGTTTCAATTAGAGTAATTCAAGCATGCACAGAGAATCTCTAATGTGCCAATACGTATTTGTAGCACATGTTCCATATTCAATCCAGTACTTGTTTTCTTGACTTAATGACACCATTGAGAACCTTGATGACGAGCCACTGTAATGTTCCCTCTTTTTCTTGGCTTATGGTCAGTACTAAAAGATCTCAATGTTCAAGTATCAGTGTCTGGGAGTTTTTATTGCTAATTTATGTCCATTGGAATTAGCTGTTATTTGAGTGTATTTCCAGAAAATGTTTTAGGGTTTAGACCTTTACACTTTCAGTTATGGCTAAAAATGTACCATGTGTTATTGCCCAGCAGTTTCAGAGTTTTAGCCCTTCCCTGTGGGGCTAGAGAGGCGAGGCCTCAGTCTGCTAGGGGTGGTGGAAAGCGGGACCTCACAGGGACAGAGTCCCCTCATGGGTATAAGGACGTCTGTTCTGTGAAGGAACTCTGTAACCCTTTTCCCTGATAACACTACTGTCTGTTATGGAAATGTCTCTTCCATCTTTCATCCACAAATTAATATGAGCCAGATGAAGACGAGCCAAAGAAGCCTGCCGAGTAATAACAGGTTGTCTTACCATAGTATTGCGATGAGTTGACCCCAGGGAGACATATAAATGATCTCAACAACAGCAAAGAACTTTGACTGTACGCTGGGGAGGATCCAGCCACAGAAAATAAAGAGCGAGAAAGGACAGGGAAATAGAGAGAGCAGCCGGTGTGAAGCCAGCCCAGACCACGAAGTTGAAACCTGGGATGCAAAGTTGCAAGAACTCTGATCCCCAGTGGCGGGGACATCCAAGAACGGTCGGTGAAGCCTTTGCGGTGAAAGCCAAGCTTCTGACCAGTGGAAGAGGAGGAAAGAAGCCACTGGTGGAGTGACTTCAGGGAGGTGGACTGCGTGGTCATGCAACGGCGCCGGAGCCATGTGGGCCAAGTCTACGCAGAGCCTCAAGGACAAATCAGGGAGTGGAGTGAAGGAAGAGCTGAATCAACGCAAGTCATTCCATCACCCCAGGAATAACTGGTAAAGCAATCCAGAAATGTTACAGGTAACAGGAGTAGGTGGAGACCCCCTAGGGACTTGGGGCAGCTCAAGAGTCAAGAGAACCTCAGGAGAACCTCAGGAGTAATCTCCCTCATCACAGCAGTCACACCCAGAGAACCAAGAGTAAAGCGAGCCTCTGGAGTAATCTCCCTCATCACAGAAGTGACACCCAGAGAATCAAGAGTCAAGAAAACCTTGGAGTGATCTCCCTCATCACAGTAGTGACACCCATCGAATCAAGAGTTGAGCAAGCCTCAGGAGTAATCACCCTCGTCCCAGTAGTGCTATTCAAAGATCTAAAAGTCAAGAGGGTATTGGGAGGAATCTCCCTTCTCACAGTGGAAATCCAAGTAAGAGTAAAGAGGATGCTAGACAACTGCATACTAGCACTATATTCGCTGCATCCCAGCAATGTTTCTTTCTGTGGTTATTACATTGCACTACTAAATGCTAAAATAGCGTTATCCTGAGCCGGCGCCATCAACACCACGAGGGTTGTACCACCGGAAGATGGCCACCACAGTTGCCTGAGACCCACTCCACTCACCATTACAAGCTTGAGCCTTGCTCATTGGCTCCTCGCCTCGACAAAGGTCTATCGGAACAAGCCGGTAGGTGGAGTCGGCCATCGTAATGTAGGCCGTGGAACAAAGGCTACGCCCTGTCCGAGCCTGTCAGAGCCGGGAGGCCTGGAGGGCTGCCACGTTCCAAATTCCACTCCTTCCCGCCCTTCTCATCCACATTAGAGGCCACCTGGCTCCGCATCTACACCCAGGACTATTGTCAGCATATTATGCGGTAAGACTCTTCACCCGCCTGGCACTTACTCGCAGCACACCGCAATAACAAGTACATTGACCGCTCATCACTCTTGTCTATCAAGGGTACCATTTCTGGGACACAACCTCATGCATAGCCCCCTGTTTGCAGCAATTGCAACGTACGCTAATAATGTCCAATCAACTATAAAGCGTTCCTACCATCTGTCTCCCTGGTATCCTTAATATATATAAGAAGCACGACCTGCTCACCCTTTGCCCCAAACAGTACCTCTCAATCTTTATGCTCCTTCCTACCTCATATTGTATGAATTACTGCCCCCTGTCTACAGTGTGTTGAATTTTGTACCCAGCCGCTGTGTGTTGATACTGCACTATGCCCACTGAATGTGTATTAGGGCACTCAGCCCACTAGAGTGTTTAACCATGTACCTTGGCCACAGTGTTAAGAATATCACATCTAGCCGCTGCATATTGAACTTTGCATTCCGCCCACTACACTTTGAATATTGTACCTAGTCACAGTGTGTTGAATCTGGCACCTGCCCGTTGTGCCTTGATGAGTGCTCCAAGCTCATCAGTGTCTGGTACTTTGCATCTGTCTTACTGCGCCCTGACTATTGCAGCCAGCCCACTCTGTGTCATCAGGTTACCGTGTTCATTTGCATAGATAGTCCTATTCACCTAGAAGTTTAGAACGTAGTAGCTAGAATGTTTAACCATGCACCCTGCCCATTGCGCTGTGAATACTTTATTTAGCCGCTACATGCTGAACTTTGCATTTCGCCCACCACACCTTGATTATTGTATCGAGTCACGGTGTGTGGAACTCACTCATCGTTCCACATGCTGGTTATACTCATCTAATAGTTAAGAATGTAATTGCACCAATGTATCATCGGCATATTGTGTCTGCCTTGCAAAGCCTATCTTATGTATTTAGTGGAAAATAAACACCTATGATCCCTGATCGGCTCCCATCACGGCTACAACATTGTATTATGCTACTGAACATGACTGGTCAGTCACAGTCAGTACCAGGCTTTACCCCAGCCCAAGTAGTCATGTCAATAAACAGCAGATTACTGCAACACAAATTACTTGCACCCACACTGGCAATATTAATTGCACTATTGATGATGGCTCTATCACCAACTACAAATAGCCATCAGTATATCCACTATGGCAAAAAGATGACAACAGCTTCTCACCTCCCTAAACCTTCCACAATATGCTCCCATGGCTCATTTATCCGGCTAGGACCAGTCCTAGCACACCTATTCTTCCCTAGACATTACTCCTTACCTTGCCCTACACCATTCCTCCTCACAACTCAAGCATTCACCTCAACAGCATTAACCACCCACACAACATGCACGTCTAAACCCATACTAGGCATAGCCCGCCGCCTCCGACTCCCCTCTAGAACCCATACCTCAAACCCTCACACCAAACCTATACTAGGAACACCAAGAACTATCACCAAGGCTATCCTCCCACACTTCCATGAACGCCACCTCTCACAATACCTCTGAAGATACCCTCAGTCACCAAATGGTGAATGCCCAAATAATTAACAGGCCGACTGATCAGATACAGGCCAAATCCACACCTGGTACCAAACACCAAACCACCCACAACCACACACTTTATCAACCCTCCCATTCCCTACCACTACAGACTACTCCTCCCAGCTGCCCACCACCTAACCCCAAACCATTAAAAGGTGCCCTACTCAAGATTAGATCACTAGGCGCACACGCCATAGAAACCCATGAGCTGATCCTCGAACACAAATTAGACTTTATCGCAATAACGGAAACCTGGCTCCATGCAGCATCAGGCCCATTGCTCACATTAGCTATACCTTCCGAATACTCGATACTCAGAGCAGATCGACAGGAAACTAGAGGTGGCGGAGTCGCTATCATTTTCAAAACATCTCTCAAATTCAGAGAATGTAAGAAAGAAACATTACCAGGCTACGACTCCTATCCCTTAAACTCACTACAGACCGCAAAACCACCATCAAATTCCTAATAGTGTGTACCAGCACAACCCAGACATTGAACTACCCTTCTCATCGCCCCACTCATCAAACCCAACACTAAATTTATCCGCTTAGGAGATATCAATTTGGGTTTTAATGACCAACTCGATTACAGAGCTACATCCTTCCATCATGCTTCCATAAGTGTCCCTTCCCTCAAGCCACGCCTAAACTTTGGAAGATGATGTCATGGCCAAAGAACAACCGGCCACACAAGTTTGCACCTCTGCCCACTGCCCCAGATGCCAACACACACCGTGACCATGCTCTACCTGCGAAACCGGGCCGCATCCCAACCAAGACGAAGCTGGGAATGATCGCATGGACCAGCTCGCGCATGGACCAGCTCGACTAAACGCTTCGCAACCTAAGCTGCCATCGTTAGAGATGACATGACAACATAGCCGCAATAGACAGAAACACATGTACTGCCGCGCACCTGGGTCATTCACACACCAATGCACACGAGGAACACACTCAGTGCTATGACTTAGTGGACCGCATACACTCACAGACGTGCATCGTTATTATTTTCCACATAGGCCAGCAACCGCATCGCAGAAACGCAAGACGCTGGAAGAGTTTGTGTATATGCTTGCAGAGGCTTCATGCTACCAACCCTGAGGATAACACCCTATAGATGGACGAATGCACAAGGAATCAACCTATGCACCATACCTCCTTGCCCTATGGACATTATGCCATGACATACAGCCCAAGCCCAAGTAGGCCTCAGAGCAAAGCTGACAGGCTAGGGGTGGCTCATAGAAACTACAGAGCCACAAGATGCTGAGCACACAGAACAGTCCCTGGCTGGAGCCACCTCAGCCAAGGTTGCAATGCTGCAGCCTACATTTGCACTCTCCAAGCCAAGGTGACACCCGCCACTGCTGTGACTATCCGAAGCAAAATACAAATCAAATCACTGTAATTCTGCCTCAGCCATGGTCTCCTAACACGTGTCCCGGCTGACCTGATATAATGCCAAGTTCCGAAGACTGAAAAAGCACTAGTCCCACGTCTGGGACCGCTCTTGCAACAAAGTTGTAACAACTCACACACAGGAGACACTAGGAAAGAAGCACTCTAACAGCAGTAGCAGAACCTGTCAATTGTCTCTCACTGACACATAGTCATACATTGTTGCCAGCACCAGGTTCATTGTGGGCTGGGAACTACAATGGTCCCAGGTTTGGGGGTTCACTGAAGGACCAATCAGGGCACGTGGGGACAGGGGTCTAACCACTGATGACCATACCACACAACCAATCACTAAACTTCTCCATGTGTCATTTTCGGAGTAACAATTTCTAAGGACGAACCAAGCGTACCTACTGACCTCTGATCCACCAATAACCCTTTTCACTATATCGTCCAATACTGAACCTACCACTCTGGGATCCAACCCGGAGTCGCGATAGGTTTGGGGATGAGATTTCGCAGGTGACGCAAACTGTTATGTCACACAGGTAGAAAAAGAGTCTGCGAGCCACACTCGGATGAGAAGTTACCTAGAACCTATGCTCCATGTATTTGACCCTGATTGTTTCCTTGTAATAAACAGCAGTAACTCATTGCTCTTGTGTGGCACCTCTACTTCTTTGGGACACAGAAGGAGTTAGGGCCTTCTGAGAGCTGGAGGTCGACAGACCCCAGGTACGGCTCTGCCGACCACCAGAAATTATCCTAACACGTTGGAGGCGCAGCGAGATCGTCTGTGATAAGGTGGCCCAACAACGTGGCCTCCTCCGCCATTGTCGCCTTGGAGGACTGCAGGATCATTGTGGAACTGCGAGACAACCGGACCGTGCAACCGGAGATTGGCTGTCGGGAGCCGATATCCCACAGTTGGCGAGTGTCTAGACACGGTCCAGTGGCAAGCCGATTGGGAGGGATGTCCACAGCCGAGTGGCACCAGCAGACGTGAGCCTAATGTGAGTGATTAGGTCGGATGGCGAACACATGTATGGGTGTGTGGTATTCCTATGTTCCGTGTTGTAGTTCAATGAGTAGATGAGGATTCCTATTAATTGAGTGTTTTAGCTCGGTGAATAGATGACGGATTCCCACAGGAGGTAGCTAACGTCTCCCTCAGATTGCGGAAGATAGTTGGCTGGTTAAGTTCCTCTGGTGAGGGAACATACCACACGTGAGGCGATGCAGCGGGTGCAGACTAACTATATTGAGAAAGGTGATTAATGGATACTCTACTCCAGGCGTAGTGGGAAGACAGCTGTGGGGATTGTGAGGTGTTCTTACGGGGAAGTGGCGCAAATTATATGTCCAAACTGTGTGTACGTAGTAGGTTGTGTCAGCCAGTGACATCACCCATAGTGTATTGCATAGGACATCGCGTTTTTTTAATGAAGATTGGAGCTGCTGCCAGCAGGTAGGGCGGGGTGCAGGTGAGCAGGCGGCTGTGCACAGAGAACACCAGCATGTCCTCGAGGGGGGTGTGCCGGGTAGCGGTACCACCCGTGTGGGCGGGACAGTACAAGCATACGCAGCACAGGCTCTGAGGTAATAGAGGAAAGGAGGGGCTTGAACAATCACAAGGGCGTGCAGAGTAGCAGCTACCCCGTAAGGGTGGGTCAGCCCAAGAGCATGCTGCGCCGGGTGGGGGGTCTCAGGGGACCTTGCACGCCACGGACCAAATGGGACCCTAGAAGCGCAAAAGGGCGTGTCGGCGGACGGCAGCCCGGTGCATGACAACAGAGAGATAGATGCTAAAGTAATTAAGAGGATTTTAAGAGGATTTTAACGCACATGTTTTCCTTCCTACTGACAGCAGAGAGTCAGAAGTCCCCAACTAGGGGCCAGGTAACGGTGGTATATATTAAAAAATTATACAAAACACAAAGGACTGTTTTTGGGATTTCCAACTGTGGGTTGCCCAATATCGTGGTCACACCAAAAACACACAGCTTGTCGAGTGGGAATAGGTTACGAAGGGCCATCGTCTCTGGCTGAGCCTTCAAACTCGTCTGTGGTGCACTGTGATGTGCTAAAAGGCACATGCTAGACCACCTCAGTCTACGCATGTATCTGCTGTCTTGCAGATGAAAGACATTGTTTCCTTTAATAGGTTTTCTCTGTATTGGCAGGTGCTGGTTTTATTAAAAACAAGGAAGACAGCGTTCTTTGATAGGTTCCTCTCAAGAGGTTTTTTTCTGATATGGGACCCCTGGTTTGTTACTGCGGGGATCCTTTCTAGGAACTAACTGAACCTGTGCGGATAGGAATTAGCACTAGGTCAGGTCGTTCTACAGCCGATCGGTTTCTGTGGTGCTATGTTGGTAGGCCATATTCCTCAGGCTAGAATAAGGGCACCACCTTGTGCGCCTTCTCTGTTCAAAACAAACAGCGTTGTCTGCAGTAATTCTGCTCCTCTCCCTGTAGGGGTGACTGGAGGGAGGGGGGTGAGAGATGGGAACGGGGATAAATATCCATTTTGGAACCTCTACTGTAGGCATATTACAAAACACTGCATTGTCACATCAGTTTAACAATGGAGAGGGAAAAGCTTACCCTCTCTGGGTGGTAGGATGGCTTTTTACACGAGGGGTAAGGCGGCTTGGGACCTAGGGGCCAAACAACAGTATTTACTGCAATGCTAAATTCACAGTCCCATCGAGTCAGGAAAGCAAGCATTTAGAATTACAATTAACTTAAACCAAATTGTGCCTTAAACACTGTTAGCTGCACGCGCCATGCGTTACAGCTAGCATCTTGGCAAGTATAATACAGAAAGTGTGTCCATTCACTAGTGCGTTGTGTCCGCGTGCGTGTCTCTCAACCCCATGTGTGGGGGAGTGACGGGCCACTCGCCGGGCCTAAAGCGTGTGCTTACCTTGTGCAAAAGTCAGTGTGGTCTTGCGGGCCGTGCGCAAGAGTTTTCTTCGCTGTGGCTTGCAAGACCACTCTGTTTATAGTTATCATGGCTTCACACATCACGTGGTCACGATTCAAAGATGGCCGCCTTGTGCGGGACTGCCAGCAGCCATCTTGGAGTCGGGCCAATAGCCTGAGACAGTGTAGGGGAGAATCTGCATTATCCCGAGGAGGCATACAACTTCAGGTGCTGCATGTCATGTATCAATCATGGCATGGTGTCTCAGAGTATTGCCATGAACACAAACAAAAACACTAATACACGCATGTGGACCCGGAGGGACCCCACGTATGCTGGTCTCCTGTGTCTGGAGATAGTATCATTGGGCACCAGAGGTCAGTGGGCACAGTGGTGCATCGGGGCCAGTTGCAGGTCACCAAAGCACCTTTACTGGCTCATTTAGGTCCAATTAGCGCAGGTCACCAAGTACAGCTGATATAGCTTCAATGAACCAAGTGCAAGAGTGGCCAAGGTTTGCCAGCTGGTGGGTTCATTGAGCCCGAAATTGTCTGTCTGTAGCCAGAAGATCCATAGCTGTTCTCTTCTGAACAGAAGATTGTGGATGTTCCCTCCCCTTGTGGGTGTTGCCATTCTTTCAATGATTGTCCACGTGAAGTCTGCTGGGGTATGTTTCTGTGCTACAAAATGTTCCACCATGGGTGCTGTGATTTTATTCATGCGTATGCATGATCTGTGCTCTGCAAATCGTGTTTTGAATGGGCGTGACGTGATGCCCACATAGCGTTTGTTACACGGACATGTGATGATGTAGATCATATTACAGCTGTTGCAGTTGGTTACATGTCTTTGGGTCCACAGGAAGTGCCAACCTATATCGATGGTGGTGGATCTCTTTGTGCTGGAGCATGCGCTACATGTCCCACACAGAGTATGGCATGTTGCTTGGTTCTGACCCCAGAGTGTGTTAAGCTGGGGCTTAGTATCTTTGTATGAGTGCACGAGGGAGTCTCTTAGGTTCTTCCTTCTTTTGATGGCAAACCCCGGGGCATCCAGGCACTGGGTGCCGACATTCAGGATGGGCCATAGTTTCAGGACATCTTTCTTGATTCTGTTCGTCAATGGCGAGAAACTTAACACCGCTGTGATCTTGTCGTTAGGTTCGTTCTGCTTGACATGGTGTTCCAAAGTGACTTCTCGTTTCGGGTAACCCCTGCTCGTCAATTTGGTGGCCAATTGTGCTGACTGTAGGTTGTAATCGGGCATCATTGTACAGTTTCTGCAATACCTGAAAAATTGACCAAAAGGTAAATTTCTTCTCAGGCTTGCCGGGTGGAAGCTCTCATATGTGAGAAATGAGTTTCTATCTGTGGGTTTTTTTTAAATACTGTACTGACGACAGTTTTGTTTCTTATCTCAAGGGTGAGATCTAGAAAGTGGATTGAACTTTTGCTGTGTGTTTCTGAGAACCTTAGAAAAGGGTTTTGGTTACTGAGCCACTACATGAAGAGGACGAGGTCTGGTTCGTCGCCTATGAATATCAAGAGAACATCGTCAATATACCTTGACCAAAGCTCCATTTTGGGTAGCCATGGGTTGTGTGGGCTGTAGATCTTCTCTTCTTCGAAGTTTGCGACATAGAGGTTGGCGAGACTTGGGGCGAAAGTGGCTCCCATATCCGTCCCAGACACTTGTTCGTAGTAGGTGTTATCGTAGATGAAGAAGTTCTTTGTCAAGGCGATTTCAGCCAGTTGCATTACCAGTGTAAGTGGAGTTTATATCGGTGGATCTCTCTCTCGTAGTATCTTTTCAATAACTCTCAGTGTGGCCATGTGGGGAACTTTTGTATACAGCGATTCAATGTCAAATGTCACTAGAAGGTTCTGGGTGGAATCGAATGGACGGTCCTTGGTTAGTTATAGGACTGCCGTCGTGTCTTTGAGATATGTTCTCATCTTGATGACTTCTGGCTTCAGGAAGAAATCCACAAACTGCAAGAGTGGTTCCAGGATAGAGCCTATCCCGGACACTATCGGACTCCCGGGAGGGAGTTTTCTCCCTTTGTGCACTTTGGGGAGTGCGTAGAAAGCCGGCTTCCTCATAGTTTTAGGGTTGAGGAAATCATATTCCTTGCTACTGATCAGTTCATCTGCGCTTGCTTCTTCTAGGTTAGGCACTATTAACTGTCTGATGGATTCAGTAGGGTCTGCACCAAGTTGTCTATAGCTAGAATGGTCATGCAGAGATCCATGACCATTTGGTTATATGTTGAGGTGTCCATTATGACAGTCGCTCCCCCTTTATCAGCAGGCTTGATGGTAATTGATTCATTGTTGGCTAAGGATTATAGTGCCTGTCTATTTTTCTTGGAGAAGTTCTTATATCCCGGCAGTGTCTCTGATTCTAGTTCCTCGAGTTTCTTCAGCAATGCTTTCTCAAACGTGATGGATTCAGGTGAGATGCCGCTGGGTGGGGGGTAGAAGGTGGATTTTCCTCTGAGGTTGGTAGCACTCTTTTCTCCTGATGTGGTCATCTGCCCAAAATATTGTTTTAGTCTGATTTTTCTTATCAGTTGTGCTATTTCTATCCGAGTCTGGAATGGGTCATGGTCTGCCGATGGTACGAGTAGGTCTCCTTCTTCTGGAGATAGGGTGTATTGAGAAAGGTTCATCACTAGGCTCTCAGTCCATGGTCTTTGTTCCCCGGGTTGTGCTGGGTTATGGGGATTTTTTCGACCAGTGGTCCTGTCTGGCCTTGGCCGCGGCCTTTGCTGCGGGTTACATGTGGTGACTGATTCTGCCAGTGCACTTGTGGCTGCCAGTTGCCTCTGCCTTTGTTCTTTGCTTTTCCTTGACCTCTTGTTAAAAAAAGGTTGTGTCGGAAAATTGGTGTTGGATGGGGCCGTGTTGTTCACAGAGTTGCTGGAGCCTGATGTATTGGATCCGCTTCCAGAGCTACCACTCGAGAAAGTCCAATTGTTAGATCTTGCTCTGTTGTTTTGAATTCTTTTTCTGTTGTGCTGGTTTACTTGCTGGCCCGGTGCTAATGAGTTGTTGGCACTGAAGGCAAGCGTCCCCAACCAGCACGATCCTCCCCTCAATGAGAGACAATAAAGGACTCTCCCAAATTGGGAATCAAGCCAAGACAGAGTGCGCGTGAGATTAAATGGGAGTTTATCAATCAGAATAGGGCATGCAAAGAACTCTGCAAAACTCCAAGAGCGCTCTGTCTGACAATAGCAAAGACAGGCGTATATATTTACAAAAAACGTCATAAGTACTTACACACTATAGGGGGCACAAGTTCAATGGGATTGGGTGGCGACGACTAACTATAGGTGCTGCTGCGATGTGGTTGGCTTTGGCTGGAAGACGTCACTGGTCAGCCTTGCGGGTTGGGCTGGGCCTGGTAGGTTGGCTGGGTTCATCCGGGCGGTGTTGTTTTGCCATCGTGGCCAGTGTCAGAGATGAATGTCCTTTCCTGACTTATTTGCCCTGGGCCATGTACACCGCAGTCATTCAGTCATTGCAATATTATCTTCTTTAGTAAATCTTCCAATAGGTTATTCTACAGGTTAATGCAACACAGGAGGAATGTACCTTGTGAGGGGTCTGGAGGTAATACGTCAGGACATGGTTACCAGTGTCCTGTTGACCGGGGCTATAGGTCGAGGGGCTAAGCTTCAGGGCCTGGGACGGGCGGTGCAGGTCTTTCTGCCTTGTTAGAAGTTGTTATGGATGTTCCGCTGTGTGTTGTCAAAGTGTTGGGTGTCCTGATTGCACAGGGCCATAAGTCTAAGATGATCAGGTGGGCTGTGGGGTCTACGAGGGGGCGCCGTTAGAAGTGTGTGTTCAGGCAGAGGTTTACTGCTGTGCTGTAAATAGTGTAGGTGGCGGGCCGTGGCCTTGGGTGCTGCAGAGGGGGCTACAAATCTTTGAAGCGGCTCCAGTCTAGTTGGGGGAGGTGCCGCGTTCCCCAAAGACACAACGTCTGTGTTGGATGTATGTGCTTGGCATTTTACTATGGCTACTGCAGTAGGGTTTTGTAGGGCCTCAATTAGCTCTTTCAATAATTCTGCATGCTGTACTGGTGTTCCGTCTGCCCGTCGAAATCCCCTACGCCCCCATCTTGCTAGACCTCCATGTACTGTCGTCGTCATGTAAGCGGAGTCTGTGTATATTGTCACTGCACAACCCTTTGCTGCATGTAGTGCTTCTATGAGCGCAATCAGTTCTGCTGCCTGTGCAGAGTAATGTGATGGGAGGCGGTATTGTACTAGTGTTTCATACTCACCGTCTTCTAACCTCATTACTGCCATGCCAACGTGTTTCTCTCCCGTGTCCACGTCAATTGATGCAGACCCATCCACAAAGTACACTTCCCCCTCGCTTAGTGCGTTCTCACACACCACTGTGTCCTCCCCTCTTTCTCCTGTGTAGGTTGCGCAATCGTGGTTCTGCATGTCCTCTAGTGTGCACGCTTCTGTAATGAATGTGGCGGGGTTCACTGTCTTGCATCTCACTATATGGATATTGGCGCTAGACAATATAATCTCGTAGGCTGTCGCCCGCTGTGTTGTCAGTGTGCTCTTTGACTTCTCAAGTATTGCAAATAATGAATGTTCCACAAACAATGTCACAGGGCAACCCATTACTATTGTGGCACTTTTCTCAATCGCGAACGCGGCTGCAGCTAGTGATTGCTCGCACGCGAAATGGCCTTGCATCACGGCATCCAAAGTACCACTATAGTATGCCAATGGCTTGTGTCCTAGGGACGTCTTTTGTGTCAGTACAGCTGTCATGAGTGTTCCCTTGTAGTGTGAAACTAGGTAAAATTTGCGTCCATAATCAGGGTTTGCTAGCACTGGAGCGCTTGAAATTAGCTCTTTCAATGATTGAAATGATGCGCTCATTTCTTCTGACCATTGTATTTTTTTATTCTCCTGTTGTGCTTACTTGAGTGCTTGTAGGAGGGGCCTCGTGTATGCTGCATAATCTAATATCCATGCTCGGCAGTAGTTGCACATCCCCAAAAATGTCTGCATGTCTTTCACTGTTGTGGGTTCTCCTACTGATCTTATTGCTTCTACCCTGTCGGGAATTATTCTTTTTCCATCTTTTGATATGAGTTGTCCCAAGTATAAGACCTCTGTCAGGCAGTACTGTAACTTCTCCTTGTCTACCTTGTACCCCTTGTTTGCCAGCAGGGTCAGGAGCGTTGTTGAATCCTTTCTGCATGTTACCTCGTCATGTGCACACACTAATAAATCGTCTACGTACTGAATAATCGTACTCTCAACTGATAGGTTTCCCAAGTCTTCATGCAATATGCGGTTGAATATACTCGGGCTCTCACAGTATCCTTGTGGTAGTCTGCAGTGTTCATATCTCTTACCCCCCAGTGTGAATGCTGTGAGGTATCTACTCTCTTCAGCCAGGGCTATCGAAAAAAATGCGTTTTTCAAATCTACTACTGTGAAATGTGATGCCACTTTCGGGATGCAGCATAGTATTGATGCAGGGTTCGGGACTAGAGGGAACTCCTTCTGAATTACATCATTGAGGGGGCGTAAGTCCTGTATCATCCTCCAAGACCCTCCTTTCGCTTTTTTGATTGGATAAATACATGTGTTACATGGGGAGTTTGAAGGCACTATTATCCCTTGTGCTAGTAGTGCATTTATTGTTTCTTTTATCCCTTCTTCAGCTTCACGGGACAATGGATATTGTTTAACTCGGGGTAAAATTGCTCCTTGCTTTAGTTTTATTACCACAGGTTGTACTCCGTGTAACAGCCCCACATCATGGGGGCCTGTTGTCCATAAATTGTTTGGTACGAGCCTCATGTCGTCATCAAAAAATGACGGCGGTGCTCCTACCACTGCCATCAATTGGACAGGGGCTTCCCTGGCTTGAATCAAAATGTCACAGGGCATTGCTATTTCCATTACTATCTCACCATCCCCTTCTGTGTCTGAAAATAGATCCCCATCTGTTAACTCTCGTAGGGCGATGTTGGCGTTTGTACACAGTACTGTACGCCACTCACACCCTTCCCTGTCCACTCCAATCACAGCGATCCTTTTCGCTGATACCTGTACAGCGTGCAAGTCTAATGATACCACTGATCCTGGTGCTGCGTTGGGACACACTATAGGGCGGAAAAGGAACTCCGCTGGAACCCTCCAATCCATTCTTCTTAGCTCTGGAATTATGAGGGCCAAAGTCTTTAGCCCTTCAATAAACATTTCCTCATTTTGTGGCAGCCCTCGTATTTCCTGTGTGGTTGTGTAGGCTTGCACTACCAACATCGCACGCAAGGGGCAGATCCCGGGTGTAGAACACACTATTCCTCTCTCGGTAAATGATATGGTCATGTTAAGTTTACTCAGGAGATCCCTCCCTAACAAATTTATTGGTGAATGTTCGTAATACAGTAAGGGTGCCTTCACAGTTTTACCCCCCACTGTTACATCCAAAGCTTCTGTGTAAGGAACTTCAATTACAGCCCCAGAGAACCCCTGCGTCTCTAACTTCCGGTTAGATAACGGGAACCGGCCTTCTCTGATACATGATTTCTCCGCTCCCGAATCAACCATGAATATGAACTGCTTGTCTCCTATCTGCGCCCCTACCAATGGTTCCTCTGCTGCATTGTAGGTGGTAGATAGAACTGGACACGCAAGTGTTCTCTGTGGGCTGTCCTATGCGGGGTGTCTCACCGCCCCCCCTCATTAAAGACACTTCCTGAAACCACTGACATGCCGTTGTAAGGTGCTGGCGCGGGGGCCCCGTTTGCTGTTGTCGCGAAAGGGTTACCTTGCGTGTATTGCATACTGTCATTGTTTTGTGGGTGGTTCTGTGTTCTATACTGGGGTCCCTGTTGCTGGCCAGCATTACCTTGGCCTGGGTTTCTTAGTTGCTGTTGTCCCATTGGTAGACCATATGGGCTTCCCGGGTGGGGATGGCCATATTGTTCTACCTCTTGGAACCCGTTGTTGGGTCTGCTTCTGCACTCTCTGGAGTAATGCCCCCATCTCCCGCAGTTCCAGCAACTTCCTTGCGCACCTCAAGGACCTTGCCATCCATTTCCTCCCATTCCCCCGTACCCTGATCCGCCTCCTCTTCGGCCCCTGTACCCACCTCGTCCCCCTCGAGGGGTCCACTCTTGCCACTGCAGACCTCCGCCTTGCTCCTGCTCATTCCACTGCCGCTGTCCTGCTCCCGCCCAATTAGTTGCCACCCTTCCTTGTAGTGCTATCAGCCCCTCCTCCTCATCATCTCCCTCCCTGCTGTGTGGGAGCGCGGCTACTGCTGCTGCAACCTTCACCAACTTTGTCTGTACTAACTTCGCCTCGTCTGCCAATCTTTTCTGCGCCACCTCCTTCTCCCTCTCCTTGATTCGTTTACAATGGTGTACTAATATGCTCTGAATCTCTGGCCATCCCTTTGCTTCAATACCTGCTATCTTGTCGAGCGCCTTCTGCACTTCCTTTGGGAGCCCTCTTTTTATAATGAAGTAAAATAAAGATGTCGATTGATACCAGGGCGTGCCCGTTTCAGCTCTCCACATCTCTTGGACCCGAAAAATGTAATCCATAGCCTCCTCCCCGTCATTCATTGTACACTGCATCACTGACTGTAAGTCTGGTGTATCTGGGAATGTTTCGCGTAAGGCATCCCACACCCTGGCACTCACTGTGTTAAAGGAGGCCCCATCATGGCGGTCACAGTCTAACGTTACTCCCGGGAAACCGGCTTTAACCCATACTCTTTCAGCCTGATCGCCCACTGCTGATACGAGCAAACTCTTCACATCTCCTATAGCTAGGGGTACCGCAGCAGTGTGTTTCTCAAAGGCGTATATCCACTTACTTGCCCCTCCTGATAATGGGGCAATAGCTTTAATAAATTGGCTTTATCCATCTGCGCCCATGGGATATAGTTAGGCCTCCCTCCTCCCCTGTGTATCAACGGGAGCTGTAGCCTTCCTTTCGTTGTTGCATCCGGACCCGTTTTGGCTGCTGAGGTTCCCAGTGATGCCATTTTCCCCACTCTGTTCCTTAATCGCCCCGTCCACTCATCATCCAGTGTTCTCATCGAACACGTACCATCCCCCCCTTCACTTCCCCCTCCCATTGCCATGCTCAACCTGTCGCTTTCTTCTAACTCGTCCCTTATGTCACATAGTAATTCCTCTCTGTCCCCCATAGGCCTTTCTTCATTGTCAGTATCTCCCTCTCGTGTCCCTATTTCAATTATTCGTGTCGGTTCTTCTTCAATTCTGAACAGTATCTCATCTTTTTTCCACCCCTCTTCAGGTTTTCTATTCTCACTTGGCGCTCTAGACGTGCGCCCTGATCTAGCCGCATTAAGTGCTGTTTGTCCACACATGTCTTTTATCCTTGAGAGCTCATCTTTTGCTATTGAGAGTCTTGACTGTAAATCATCTGTGAGTTTCTCTATGTCCACCGTTTGTGTACTCGCCTGGCCTCGCTCTCTCGTACTTTCATATGGTGGGGGTGCCGTGGGCCGGTGGGGTGTAGTAGTTGTCGGGGGAGGCACATATGTGGGGTCACTGTATCCTTCTGCGGGTATAGGCTTGTTTAATATCGGGTACAAACTTATTACCTCTACTGGTGGCGCTACACTTGACAATTCTTTGACATCTTTCTGTATCATTAGTGGATTGTCTGTGGTGGACGGGAGATCAGGATTTAATGCTGGTGTTTTAGGCGGTGGTATCTCTTCAAATAACCTCCAAAGATCTAATATTTCCCTCCTATTTTGCAACTGCTTCCCCTTGTACTTCAAATAAATGCATGTGGCCACCATATCCAGAACACTTTTATCAAATGACCCTCCCTCAGGCCATATCTGGGGTAACCCCTCTCCCTTCAACTCGGTTATCCATTGGTCGTGATATTTCTTAATCCGCTCCGCGTACCCTGGGAGATTCTTACAAATATGTGATAAGGGTGTTTCAGCCCCCATCTCTGTGCCCTCCTAGTGCTGGTGTGTCTCTGTGTGTTTGCAACTACAATGTAGATGTAGTATCAATATTATTTTTCGTATTTTACTTCACATTCAATATTGGGCTCCTTTGGGCTCTCCCCCCCCTGACTGCACAATACAAAACTGGCTGTACACAGTGTCTACTCTGTTCTCTTTGGGGGGGCACATACAAGAGCAACCCATCATTTGTTTTGACAATATCAACCCGGAAATCAAAAGCTACCCACTCACTTCACTGTATCAACGTTGTCTTCAAAAAAGTTTTATCCGGTCACACTTACCATGACCATTTAACTATTATACATTTATAACCGTTTTACACATTCACAACATCAAATTGTCTTCTGACACATACGAGGTGCACACACCTCTTGGTACCACTCAATTCACCATTCAAGCTGCCCTCCCTTTCCTCCCTAGCCGGCTGTCCCTGTCCGTCTTATTTTAATATATGGATGCGCATATATATATATATTAGCCTGCTCTCCCCCGTTCTAGTAGGACTCTTTTTCTCTTACTTTCCCCCTAAGTTTGTGCTAATCTCACTTTTTATTCTCCCCCTACCCCTAAAGAAAAGAAAAGAAAGAAGTAATAGCGGTCACTAATATATTCTCAGTGCCCCCTTTTGCTGAACACTTTTATTTTATATTCCACTTCTTCATATATTCCCAGTACTAGTCAAGATAGCACTATTCGGCGCCGCCTTCCACCCCCTTTCGGAGCTAGGTTCCCGTCACTTTTATCTCTTATTCACCTCTTAATCCTAATGGCCATATGCAAAGAAAAAGCAAGGAAAATTTAAGATGATCCTTAATAGATCTGCGTACCCCCTCTTCGTTCCCTGTCCTACACCTCTTCCCCCACTCCCTTTACAATCGCTCGCACTCAGTACTCACGTGCCCGTCTTGCACCGATAGTCTCCGAAACTGGGTCCGTCCAGGCAGTGTCGCCGTCAGCTCAACAGTCAGCCCCGGCTCCGGCGAGCGGTACTCAAAGGGGATTTTTCAACCGGGATCCCGTACCCTCTCTCTATTGAGTGCGCACTTCTTAGTGTACCGGTCGCCGTTGGCGGGCAGCCTCCCGGAGCCGGCTCACCGTGCGTATCCCTTTTCGACCGGAGATTCTCGTGCCAAAAGGGGACGGTAATGTTAGGTCAGGAAAAAAATAATAATAATAATGATCACACTTTCGGGGTCACCACTGAAGGCAACCGTCCCCAACCAGCACGATCCTCCCCTCAATGAGAGACAATAAAGGACTCTCCCAAATTGGGAATCAAGCCAAGACAGAGTGCGGGTGAGATTAAATGGGAGTTTATCAATCAGAATAGGGCATGCAAAGAACTCTGCAAAACTCCAAGAGCGCTCTGTCTGACAATAGCAAAGACAGGTGTATATATTGACAAAAAACGTCATAAGAACCTACACACTATAGGGGGCACAAGTTCAATGGGATTGGGTGGCGACGACTAACTATAGGTGCTGCTGCGATGTGGTTGGCTTTGGCTGGAAGACGTCACTGGTCAGCCTCGCGGGTTGGGCTGGGCCTGGCAGGTTGGCTGGGTTCATCCGGGCGGTGTTGTTGTGCCATTGTGGCCAGTGTCAGAGATGAATGTCCTTTCCTGACTTATTTGCCCTGGGCCATGCACACCGCAGTCATTCAGTCATTGCAATATTATCTTCTTTAGTAAATCTTCCAATAGGTTATTCTACAGGTTAATGCATTACAGGAGGAATGTACCTTGTGAGGGGTCTGGAGGTAATACGTCAGGACATGGTTACCAGTGTCCTGTTGACCGGGGCTATAGGTCGAGGGGCTAAGCTTCAGGGCCTGGGACGGGCGGTGCAGGTCTTTCTGCCTTGTTAGAAGTTGTTATGGATGTTCTGCTGTGTGTTGTCAAAGTGTTGGGTGTCCTGATTGCACAGGGCCATAAGTCTAAGATGATCCGGTGGGCTGTGGGGTTTACGAGGGGGCGCCGTTAGAAGTGTGTGTTCAGGCAGAGGTTTACTGCTGTGCTGTAAATAGTGCAGGTGGCGGGCCGTGGCCTTGGGTGCTGCAGAGGGGGCTACAAATCTTTGAAGCGGCTCCAGTCTGGTTGGGGGAGGCGGAGTAGCGCAGCGCGGGCCTCTGCTCTCATGTCTTGGCAGCCTTCGCAGGGTGGGAGGGGGAACGGCCTTGCATGCAGTTCACAAAGGTATCTCCCTCGTGTGTTGCCGATTTTAGGTAAAAACATCACAAACATTTGAACACTCTATAATACTTATTCAAATCATTTTGAAACATGCATTTAAACTTTGCTGGATGTGTTTCGATTATACCCAGTCTGAGCACCTTATTCATACACTATGTCTTAACAACTACAGTATTTAGTTATATGCATATACATTTGCAGTGAGTGAGGTAGTTTTAGGGTTCGTGGAGTACATAGAAAGTAACCCGCCACTGTGCGTGGCGGAGATGGCACATGAGGGGCCTAGACATACACGTGTGACGAGTGCATTCTCTCACACTCTTCACATGTGTCATGGGTATGGTTACATTCGTTTTCTTGTGTACTCTAGCAGCATCAGTTCAGTTGTGGTACGGGACCGCGGGGCGTGGGGCTTTCAGTGGTACTTATGAAGAATAATCCCCCGGAAATGCTTTTAACATTTGTACACCCCTGCAGGGGTGTGGGTCCTTCACGGCTGGTGTCATGTACGATAATTACACTATTTCACAGATTTCTTTAGTAAGAGTGGTTGTATGGAGAGGATACATGTGTTAAAAGTGGTTTCTTACATTCATATTTGGGTACCTGTCTGCTTTCAGCAGATGACCATTCTACAGATTTTCCCATCGCCCAGGCCTGGCTGACTGGGTCATTGTAGGAGCAGCGATACACTGCGGAAGGTGAACTGTTACAATGTTAATGTATTACGCTAGATCATGCCCGTCTTGTTCGTGGGAACGTGCTTGCAGCGGATCTACCATGGTGCTGCGGAGACAGGGAGGACTGGAACTCTCTGAAGGTGGGGGCCGCGCTGCAGCGCGCTGGGCTCACACCATCTTAAGTCGACAGAAAATGGTTTCTGAGGCCTAGCTAGATTTAATACGTGCGGGCAATGTCTTCAGCAGGTGAGCCATCCACCACCTGGGCCCTGGTGGTAGGAGGGAACGCCCGATGAGCCATGGCCCTCACCCGGGGTGGAGGATGTAGGCAAGGGGGGGTCTTTTGGACCACTCCTCCTCTACATTTCCCCCCTTTCGTTACTTAAGTAACGAATACTTTAACTCCTCCAACCTCCTACACTCCGCTTCGTCCATCACTGCCTCGTCCCATGCAGGTGTGCCTTTTATGGGCATCCATGCTCTGCACACCCCCCGTAAGCTTTCCCCTCTTCTGGCATATTCATCTGGGGTACAAGTCAGGTAGATACATCCGCCATCTCCCGCCAAGTCTACCCACACCTCCTGGTACCATTCTAATACACGGGGCTCTCTAATGGTGGTGTGCCATGCTTTATCTATGATATCTTTGTCGTGATAGATAGGCACTAGCTGATATCTTGGTGTGTCATCTGTTCCTATTTGGACCTGTACTTCCTGCATGTTTTGTATTGTCCCACGGGTGTTGCCCATTGTCACCATCATCATTGCACCATTTGGTACTGCGTTAGCACAAACCCAAAGACCCACCTGGCACAGGCAAAAAATTAAAAGGAGGAACACCACAGCTGGCATCAAAAATTTCACAGTTGTTCCAAGCCATGAGGGGACCCAGGAGAAGATGTTATCGAACCATGTACTGTCTTCTGCCCCACCTTCCATTTTCATTTTTTCTCCTAGGTTGTGGACTGCTTCGATCACATGGGACAGGGAGCCATTTTCTGCGTCTTCAGAAGGTACGAAAGTGCAGCAGGACTTCCGATTTTTCGGCAAACACCTCCATCCATCGCCATCAACAGGTCCAGGACATACCTGTTTTGCATGGTCATCAGTCGTAAAGCTCTTAGTTCCACTTTGATTACGTTAAACCCTTCTTCAGTGTCGTTCGCCAGCTGAATCAATTCCCAGCGTGTTATCTGGAGCCATTTTGCATTTGCTCTTGCTTGGACACTTGAGATCAGGGAGGCAAAGAATGTCTCTGCTGAGCTGAATAATCGATATTTATCTGGGATCTGGGCCAATAGTTCTGATGATTCCTTTGATATGTAATTTGATGCACGTCTGTTGCGGGTGAGCACTTCTCCCTTGCTTCCGGAAGATAGGACGTACATTTGCGACTCCGCAGTTGGCTGGGCTGCACTCTGTTGCCGGCGTTCCTGTGTCTTTTTGCTCCCGTCGATGTGGCTCTCCGGTATTACCATTAGGGCTGAGTGTAGAGTGGCCATTGAGCAGCTGCCACTCTATGATGTCGGGAGGTGTAGGTATGCCTGGTTGCCGCATACCTAATACGTGTCCATAAGGGCCGCTGTCCCTTTTCTCAGATCTGGGATGGTGAGGGTCTTGTTACAGTTCTTGTTTGTTCCCATGGAGGTCTTCCCCTCTCCTTTAAAACTCAGTTCATAGTCTATTTCGCTCTGTAGCTTGAAAGGTTTTTCTATGGCAGTTACCCAAGTTAGTTTTGAAATGTGTTCTTTCCATACTGGTGTGCATGTTTCTGCTATCCACTGCAATTTCTCTGGTGCCACACCTCTCAGTGCTTCCGCCTTGCACATTACTTCTTCATCCTTCCACTTGTTATCAGAAAAAAGTGTCCCTTGAATTACAAAAAATGGTTCTTTCAAACATACCACCCCTGCTGTTTTTGGGTAGCACGTTTTCTCGTTCTGCAGCATTTGAAAAGTAACTTCGTGTGCCTGGAAGGTGTTCTTAATTCTGCATAACGTGAGATGAAGGAGACATTGGGCATCTATAATTGGCAACTCTTTGGGTAACAATACTTTGGGTGTACCTGAAGCGTGAGGGATGAGGGAGCAGACATAACAGCTCTCGTTTGTTGTTTGTTTAGCTGTGGCACTCATATCTGCATACCACTTATTTGTTTGGTGGGGGTGTCGTGGGTCTTCCATCTTATCTAGACCTAACCCATAGTACTCATCATACTTCCTCCTCCCTGCTTCCCTCTTTTGTCTGTTGTTCTTGTTCCTCATGTACTTCCCAGCTTCCTGGGCGAAGGATAAGATAGACCCCCCTTTCTCATTCCCGCCCCCCGTGGCCCATGCATCATATAATATCTCGTGTATTGCTAACAGCTTTTCCCTTTCGTCCCTGACGTTATCTTGCAGGTCATTTTTTAGGGTGGGGGCAGGCTGGCTGGTGGGGGTGTTATACAACCATGATATGGCAGACGGGTTTTGGTCATTTAAACTACGGGCATTGTAATTAGGTATCCCGGGTGGAGACACTGTGTTGTTTTGTACTCCACCCTGTGGCTCTTTCTTTTCCGATATGATAGTATTGGATGGTGTGGTGTGATAACCCCATACAAGTTTAGTTCCATCCCATACCAGAAAATCACCTTCCCTCATATTGACACTTGCAGTTACATTGGTCCCAGTAGTGCTGTTAATCCCAGTGCTGTTAATCCCTCCCCCCTCGTTCATCTCGATAGAGATGAACGCTATAAACCAATATATAACCAAGCCAAACATTAGCATAAAAAACATCGTAATGCATATAGATAATCCGCACTCATACGAATATCTGCATCTCTCATTTAATATTTCTCTCATTCTACTAATTCTATCCGTTGCAGGCTGCCTGTTAGATGCCATGGTAGTTCCTGTTTAAGATACAAACGTGCATTAAGTGCATGCATGTAAACGTTTTGTTGGCACCGTTAGTGCCGTTATATGTTGACGGGTAATGGAAGCGGGTAGGGTTGTAGGGAGGGGAATTCACAGACAAGGGTGTTAACAAGTCATAATTTGATCATTTCATTCATCACATAATAGGGCAAAACAAAAAAAAACAAATAACCAAGAGAATGCAACTATACTTCATCAGCCACTTTCCCATTCGTGTTCATTGCTGCCACACACACACACAAGTAGATGTTCAGATATTTATTCAGTTAAATTGGTTGCTGTTGTCTGTGCCTCCTCATCTGCCTCCTCTTGCACATTATTATAAGCTCTTCGCACATCTGTCAAGTGTATCCAGTACCGCAAGCCCTTCACTTTTACAGCTGTGGGCGTGCAGAACACTACCTCGTATGGGCCGTGGAACCGTGGTGCATTCCATCGACGCACAAAACTCCTGACATAAATTAGTTCGCCCGGCATTAGCTGTAGCTGCTGCTCAGGTTCTGTGACAGACCCTGTTATGTTTCCCTCCTCTCTAGTGAAGGGTGGGGAGAGCTGCTTTGATATTACGCGCGCTGCTCTTGTTAGTTTTTTCAAATAGTCTGTGAATTCTTCTCCTAATATCGCGGCGCTTCTGTGTGCATCTGAGTGTTCGCGCAGCGGGGAGTGTGCTGTATGCATTCGTCTCCCAGTCACTATTTCGTGCGGGGACAAATGGTGATCTTTACTTGGCTGATTTCTCAGTTCAAATAGCGCAAGGGGCAGACAGTAGATCCAGTTCTTTTTCAATGAAAAGCAGAGTTTTGATAGCCTGCTCTTTAGCAGTCCGTTCATCTTTTCCACTACGCCATTACTTTGAGGATGATAAATCGAGCACAATTTGTGTTTTATTCCCAATAATGCAGTTACTTCCTTGAAAAGTTCATTTACAAAATGAGTGCCATTGTCTGAGCGAATCACGTCACAAATTCCCCAGCGCGGGAATATTTCCCTCACTAGGAACTTGGCGGCGCTTTTGGCATCAGGCCGTGCACATGGTCCAGCTTCCACCCACCTTGAGAATGGGCACACAACCACGATCATGTACCGTGTGCCATTACACCTTTCCCCCATGTCTGCGTAATCTATATGCAGTTCTCTGAATGGACCAATGGGCTTAGGAATTGTTCCCCGGAGCATGCGTAATGTCATTCCTGAATTGTATATTTGGCATGTTGTACATTCCATTGCTAATCGAGACACATGCTCCTGGAGACAGGGCACGAACCATTCTTCCTGCATTTCTGCTGCGATGTGCTGTTTGGTATTATGTGCAGGGAAGTGTAGCTGTTGAAATGCAATTTCTAGTAACTGTATTGGCATTACCACTTTCCCTGAGTTATTTTGTCGCCACAGCAGGTCGGTTCCCGACTTGCTGCACCCCCGTTTTGTCCACATCAATTTTTCCTCTGCACTAGCTCCTTCCTGCAATTCTAGTATTTGTGATATGGGCATCATGTTGTACCCTTCCGGGGGCTCTTTGTTTCTCCTATGCTGAAGCATGTACTCACCTGCATCATATTTCTGAAAATAGGAAGCCTCCTTGGCGGCAGCGTCCGCTGCCGCGTTCCCCAAAGACACAACGTCTGTGTTGGATGTATGTGCTTGGCATTTTACTATGGCTACTGCAGTAGGGTTTTGTAGGGCCTCAATTAGCTCTTTCAATAATTCTGCATGCTGTACTGGTGTTCCGTCTGCCCGTCGAAATCCCCTACGCCCCCATCTTGCTAGACCTCCATGTACTGTCGTCGTCATGTAAGCGGAGTCTGTGTATATTGTCACTGCACAACCCTTTGCTGCATGTAGTGCTTCTATGAGCGCAATCAGTTCTGCTGCCTGTGCAGAGTAATGTGATGGGAGGCGGTATTGTACTAGTGTTTCATACTCACCGTCTTCTAACCTCATTACTGCCATGCCAACGTGTTTCTCTCCCGTGTCCACGTCAATTGATGCAGACCCATCCACAAAGTACACTTCCCCCTCGCTTAGTGCGTTCTCACACACCACTGTGTCCTCCCTTCTTTCTCCTGTGTAGGTTGCGCAATCGTGGTTCTGCATGTCCTCTAGTGTGCACGCTTCTGTAATGAATGTGGCGGGGTTCACTGTCTTGCATCTCACTATATGGATATTGGCGCTAGACAATATAATCTCGTAGGCTGTCGCCCGCTGTGTTGTCAGTGTGCTCTTTGACTTCTCAAGTATTGCAAATAATGAATGTTCCACAAACAATGTCACAGGGCAACCCATTACTATTGTGGCACTTTTCTCAATCGCGAACGCGGCTGCAGCTAGTGATTGCTCGCACGCGAAATGGCCTTGCATCACGGCATCCAAAGTACCACTATAGTATGCCAATGGCTTGTGTCCTAGGGACGTCTTTTGTGTCAGTACAGCTGTCATGAGTGTTCCCTTGTAGTGTGAAACTAGGTAAAATTTGCGTCCATAATCAGGGTTTGCTAGCACTGGAGCGCTTGAAATTAGCTCTTTCAATGATTGAAATGATGCGCTCATTTCTTCTGACCATTGTATTTTTTTATTCTCCTGTTGTGCTTACTTGAGTGCTTGTAGGAGGGGCCTCGTGTATGCTGCATAATCTAATATCCATGCTCGGCAGTAGTTGCACATCCCCAAAAATTTCTGCATGTCTTTCACTGTTGTGGGTTCTCCTACTGATCTTATTGCTTCTACCCTGTCGGGAATTATTCTTTTTCCATCTTTTGATATGAGTTGTCCCAAGTATAAGACCTCTGTCAGGCAGTACTGTAACTTCTCCTTGTCTACCTTGTACCCCTTGTTTGCCAGCAGGGTCAGGAGCGTTGTTGAATCCTTTCTGCATGTTACCTCGTCATGTGCACACACTAATAAATCGTCTACGTACTGAATAATCGTACTCTCAACTGATAGGTTTCCCAAGTCTTCATGCAATATGCGGTTGAATATACTCGGGCTCTCACAGTATCCTTGTGGTAGTCTGCAGTGTTCATATCTCTTACCCCCCAGTGTGAATGCTGTGAGGTATCTACTCTCTTCAGCCAGGGCTATCGAAAAAAATGCGTTTTTCAAATCTACTACTGTGAAATGTGATGCCACTTTCGGGATGCAGCATAGTATTGATGCAGGGTTCGGGACTAGAGGGAACTCCTTCTGAATTACATCATTGAGGGGGCGTAAGTCCTGTATCATCCTCCAAGACCCTCCTTTCGCTTTTTTGATTGGATAAATACATGTGTTACATGGGGAGTTTGAAGGCACTATTATCCCTTGTGCTAGTAGTGCATTTATTGTTTCTTTTATCCCTTCTTCAGCTTCACGGGACAATGGATATTGTTTAACTCGGGGTAAAATTGCTCCTTGCTTTAGTTTTATTACCACAGGTTGTACTCCGTGTAACAGCCCCACATCATGGGGGCCTGTTGTCCATAAATTGTTTGGTACGAGCCTCATGTCGTCATCAAAAAATGACGGCGGTGCTCCTACCACTGCCATCAATTGGACAGGGGCTTCCCTGGCTTGAATCAAAATGTCACAGGGCATTGCTATTTCCATTACTATCTCACCATCCCCTTCTGTGTCTGAAAATAGATCCTCATCTGTTAACTCTCGTAGGGCGATGTTGGCGTTTGTACACAGTACTGTACGCCACTCACACCCTTCCCTGTCCACTCCAATCACAGCGATCCTTTTCGCTGATACCTGTACAGCGTGCAAGTCTAATGATACCACTGATCCTGGTGCTGCGTTGGGACACACTATAGGGCGGAAAAGGAACTCCGCTGGAACCCTCCAATCCATTCTTCTTAGCTCTGGAATTATGAGGGCCAAAGTCTTTAGCCCTTCAATAAACATTTCCTCATTTTGTGGCAGCCCTCGTATTTCCTGTGTGGTTGTGTAGGCTTGCACTACCAACATCGCACGCAAGGGGCAGATCCCGCGTGTAGAACACACTATTCCTCTCTCGGTAAATGATATGGTCATGTTAAGTTTACTCAGGAGATCCCTCCCTAACAAATTTATTGGTGAATGTTCGTAATACAGTAAGGGTGCCTTCACAGTTTTACCCCCCACTGTTACATCCAAAGCTTCTGTGTAAGGAACTTCAATTACAGCCCCAGAGAACCCCTGCGTCTCTAACTTCCGGTTAGATAACGGGAACCGGCCTTCTCTGATACATGATTTCTCCGCTCCCGAATCAACCATGAATATGAACTGCTTGTCTCCTATCTGCGCCCCTACCAATGGTTCCTCTGCTGCATTGTAGGTGGTAGATAGAACTGGACACGCAAGTGTTCTCTGTGGGCTGTCCTATGCGGGGTGTCTCACCGCCCCCCCCTCATTAAAGACACTTCCTGAAACCACTGACATGCCGTTGTAAGGTGCTGGCGCGGGGGCCCCGTTTGCTGTTGTCGCGAAAGGGTTACCTTGCGTGTATTGCATACTGTCATTGTTTTGTGGGTGGTTCTGTGTTCTATACTGGGGTCCCTGTTGCTGGCCAGCATTACCTTGGCCTGGGTTTCTTAGTTGCTGTTGTCCCATTGGTAGACCATATGGGCTTCCCGGGTGGGGATGGCCATATTGTTCTACCTCTTGGAACCCGTTGTTGGGTCTGCTTCTGCACTCTCTGGAGTAATGCCCCCATCTCCCGCAGTTCCAGCAACTTCCTTGCGCACCTCAAGGACCTTGCCATCCATTTCCTCCCATTCCCCCGTACCCTGATCCGCCTCCTCTTCGGCCCCTGTACCCACCTCGTCCCCCTCGAGGGGTCCACTCTTGCCACTGCAGACCTCCGCCTTGCTCCTGCTCATTCCACTGCCGCTGTCCTGCTCCCGCCCAATTAGTTGCCACCCTTCCTTGTAGTGCTATCAGCCCCTCCTCCTCATCATCTCCCTCCCGGCTGTGTGGGAGCGCGGCTACTGCTGCTGCAACCTTCACCAACTTTGTCTGTACTAACTTCGCCTCGTCTGCCAATCTTTTCTGCGCCACCTCCTTCTCCCTCTCCTTGATTCGTTTACAATGGTGTACTAATATGCTCTGAATCTCTGGCCATCCCTTTGCTTCAATACCTGCTATCTTGTCGAGCGCCTTCTGCACTTCCTTTGGGAGCCCTCTTTTTATAATGAAGTAAAATAAAGATGTCGATTGATACCAGGGCGTGCCCGTTTCAGCTCTCCACATCTCTTGGACCCGAAAAATGTAATCCATAGCCTCCTCCCCGTCATTCATTGTACACTGCATCACTGACTGTAAGTCTGGTGTATCTGGGAATGTTTCGCGTAAGGCATCCCACACCCTGGCACTCACTGTGTTAAAGGAGGCCCCATCATGGCGGTCACAGTCTAACGTTACTCCCGGGAAACCGGCTTTAACCCATACTCTTTCAGCCTGATCGCCCACTGCTGATACGAGCAAACTCTTCACATCTCCTATAGCTAGGGGTACCGCAGCAGTGTGTTTCTCAAAGGCGTATATCCACTTACTTGCCCCTCCTGATAATGGGGGCAATAGCTTTAATAAATTGGCTTTATCCATCTGCGCCCATGGGATATAGTTAGGCCTCCCTCCTCCCCTGTGTATCAACGGGAGCTGTAGCCTTCCTTTCGTTGTTGCATCCGGACCCGTTTTGGCTGCTGAGGTTCCCAGTGATGCCATTTTCCCCACTCTGTTCCTTAATCGCCCCGTCCACTCATCATCCAGTGTTCTCATCGAACACGTACCATCCCCCCCTTCACTTCCCCCTCCCATTGCCATGCCCAACCTGTCGCTTTCTTCTAACTCGTCCCTTATGTCACATAGTAATTCCTCTCTGTCCCCCATAGGCCTTTCTTCATTGTCAGTATCTCCCTCTCGTGTCCCTATTTCAATTATTCGTGTCGGTTCTTCTTCAATTCTGAACAGTATCTCATCTTTTTTCCACCCCTCTTCAGGTTTTCTATTCTCACTTGGCGCTCTAGACGTGCGCCCTGATCTAGCCGCATTAAGTGCTGTTTGTCCACACATGTCTTTTATCCTTGAGAGCTCATCTTTTGCTATTGAGAGTCTTGACTGTAAATCATCTGTGAGTTTCTCTATGTCCACCCTTTGTGTACTCGCCTGGCCTCGCTCTCTCATACTTTCATATGGTGGGGGTGCCGTGGGCCGGTGGGGTGTAGTAGTTGTCGGGGGAGGCACATATGTGGGGTCACTGTATCCTTCTGCGGGTACAGGCTTGTTTAATATCGGGTACAAACTTATTACCTCTACTGGTGGCGCTACACTTGACAATTCTTTGACATCTTTCTGTATCATTGGTGGATTGTCTGTGGTGGACGGGAGATCAGGATTTAATGCTGGTGTTTTAGGCGGTGGTATCTCTTCAAATAACCTCCAAAGATCTAATATTTCCCTCCTATTTTGCAACTGCTTCCCCTTGTACTTCAAATAAATGCATGTGGCCACCATATCCAGAACACTTTTATCAAATGACCCTCCCTCAGGCCATATCTGGGGTAACCCCTCTCCCTTCAACTCGGTTATCCATTGGTCGTGATATTTCTTAATCCGCTCCGCGTACCCTGGGAGATTCTTACAAATATGTGATAAGGGTGTTTCAGCCCCCATCTCTGTGCCCTCCTAGTGCTGGTGTGTCTCTGTGTGTTTGCAACTACAATGTAAATGTAGTATCAATATTATTTTTCGTATTTTACTTCACATTCAATATTGGGCTCCTTTGGGCTCTCCCCCCCCTGACTGCACAATACAAAACTGGCTGTACACAGTGTCTACTCTGTTCTCTTTGGGGGGGCACATACAAGAGCAACCCATCATTTGTTTTGACAATATCAACCCGGAAATCAAAAGCTCTCCACTCACTTCACTGTATCAACGTTGTCTTCAAAAAAGTTTTATCCGGTCACACTTACCATGACCATTTAACTATTATACATTTATAACCGTTTTACACATTCACAACATCAAATTGTCTTCTGACACATACGAGGTGCACACACCTCTTGGTACCACTCAATTCACCATTCAAGCTGCCCTCCCTTTCCTCCCTAGCCGGCTGTCCCTGTCCGTCTTATTTTAATATATGGATGCGCATATATATATATTAGCCTGCTCTCCCCCCTTCTAGTAGGACTCTTTTTCTCTTACTTTCCCCCTAAGTTTGTGCTAATCTCACTTTTTATTCTCCCCCTACCCCTAAAGAAAAGAAAAGAAAGAAGTAATAGCGGTCACTAATATATTCTCAGTGCCCCCTTTTGCTGAACACTTTTATTTTATATTCCACTTCTTCATATATTCCCAGTACTAGTCAAGATAGCACTATTCGGCGCCGCCTTCCACCCCCTTTCGGAGCTAGGTTCCCGTCACTTTTATCTCTTATTCACCTCTTAATCCTAATGGCCATGTGCAAAGAAAAAGCAAGGAAAATTTAAGATGATCCTTAATAGATCTGCGTACCCCCTCTTCGTTCCCTGTCCTACACCTCTTCCCCCACTCCCTTTACAATCGCTCGCACTCAGTACTCACGTGCCCGTCTTGCACCGATAGTCTCCGAAACTGGGTCCGTCCAGGCAGTGTCGCCGTCAGCTCAACAGTCAGCCCCGGCTCCGGCGACCGGTACTCAAAGGGGATTTTTCAACCGGGATCCCGTACCCTCTCTCTATTGAGTGCGCACTTCTTAGTGTACCGGTCGCCGTTGGCGGGCAGCCTCCCGGAGCCGGCTCACCGTGCGTATCCCTTTTCGACCGGAGATTCTCGTGCCAAAAGGGGACGGTAATGTTAGGTCAGGAAAAAAATAATAATAATAATGATCACACTTTCGGGGTCACCACTGAAGGCAACCGTCCCCAACCAGCACGATCCTCCCCTCAATGAGAGACAATAAAGGACTCTCCCAAATTGGGAATCAAGCCAAGACAGAGTGCGGGTGAGATTAAATGGGAGTTTATCAATCAGAATAGGGCATGCAAAGAACTCTGCAAAACTCCAAGAGCGCTCTGTCTGACAATAGCAAAGACAGGTGTATATATTTACAAAAAACGTCATAAGAACCTACACACTATAGGGGGCACAAGTTCAATGGGATTGGGTGGCGACGACTAACTATAGGTGCTGCTGCGATGTGGTTGGCTTTGGCTGGAAGACGTCACTGGTCAGCCTCGCGGGTTGGGCTGGGCCTGGCAGGTTGGCTGGGTTCATCCGGGCGGTATTGTTGTGCCATTGTGGCCAGTGTCAGAGATGAATGTCCTTTCCTGACTTATTTGCCCTGGGCCATGCACACCGCAGTCATTCAGTCATTGCAATATTATCTTCTTTAGTAAATCTTCCAATAGGTTATTCTACAGGTTAATGCAACACAGGAGGAATGTACCTTGTGAGGGGTCTGGAGGTAATACGTCAGGACATGGTTACCAGTGTCCTGTTGACCGGGGCTATAGGTCGAGGGGCTAAGCTTCAGGGCCTGGGACGGGCGGTGCAGGTCTTTCTGCCTTGTTAGAAGTTGTTATGGATGTTCTGCTGTGTGTTGTCAAAGTGTTGGGTGTCCTGATTGCACAGGGCCATAAGTCTAAGATGATCCGGTGGGCTGTGGGGTTTACGAGGGGGCGCCGTTAGAAGTGTGTGTTCAGGCAGAGGTTTACTGCTGTGCTGTAAATAGTGCAGGTGGCGGGCCGTGGCCTTGGGTGCTGCAGAGGGGGCTACAAATCTTTGAAGCGGCTCCAGTCTGGTTGGGGGAGGCGGAGTAGCGCAGCGCGGGCCTCTGCTCTCATGTCTTGGCAGCCTTCGCAGGGTGGGAGGGGGAACGGCCTTGCATGCAGTTCACAAAGGTATCTCCCTCGTGTGTTGCCGATTTTAGGTAAAAACATCACAAACATTTGAACACTCTATAATACTTATTCAAATCATTTTGAAACATGCATTTAAACTTTGCTGGATGTGTTTCGATTATACCCAGTCTGAGCACCTTATTCATACACTATGTCTTAACAACTACAGTATTTAGTTATATGCATATACATTTGCAGTGAGTGAGGTAGTTTTAGGGTTCGTGGAGTACATAGAAAGTAACCCGCCACTGTGCGTGGCGGAGATGGCACATGAGGGGCCTAGACATACACGTGTGACGAGTGCATTCTCTCACACTCTTCACATGTGTCATGGGTATGGTTACATTCGTTTTCTTGTGTACTCTAGCAGCATCAGTTCAGTTGTGGTACGGGACCGCGGGGCGTGGGGCTTTCAGTGGTACTTATGAAGAATAATCCCCCGGAAATGCTTTTAACATTTGTACACCCCTGCAGGGGTGTGGGTCCTTCACGGCTGGTGTCATGTACGATAATTACACTATTTCACAGATTTCTTTAGTAAGAGTGGTTGTATGGAGAGGATACATGTGTTAAAAGTGGTTTCTTACATTCATATTTGGGTACCTGTCTGCTTTCAGCAGATGACCATTCTACAGATTTTCCCATCGCCCAGGCCTGGCTGACTGGGTCATTGTAGGAGCAGCGATACACTGCGGAAGGTGAACTGTTACAATGTTAATGTATTACGCTAGATCATGCCCGTCTTGTTCGTGGGAACGTGCTTGCAGCGGATCTACCATGGTGCTGCGGAGACAGGGAGGACTGGAACTCTCTGAAGGTGGGGGCCGCGCTGCAGCGCGCTGGGCTCACACCATCTTAAGTCGACAGAAAATGGTTTCTGAGGCCTAGCTAGATTTAATACGTGCGGGCAATGTCTTCAGCAGGTGAGCCATCCACCACCTGGGCCCTGGTGGTAGGAGGGAACGCCCGATGAGCCATGGCCCTCACCCGGGGTGGAGGATGTAAGCAAGGGGGGGTCTTTTGGACCACTCCTCCCCTATAGCACTCAGATCTTCATAATATGCATCAGTGATGTAGGGATAGATTCTTTCTTGTGAATAGGCCGCCAGGTCTTTCTTTAGTTTGGTAACTTTCTTATTGAGATTAAAGGGCCTCATTATACGGTAGGCTATTAGCACCTTGGTCCATGCGGTAAAATACCGGCACCGCCTTGGTGGAAAGGGGAATTACCGCCCTATTCCAAGGTTGGCGGGGCGGTAATTCCCCCTTCCCCCATTGTCTTTCCCCATTCCCATTTTTGCCCCATAGGGCTCTATGGGAATGGGGAAGGCGCTAATTACGGTGCCGCAAATTGCGGTACCGTAATTAGCACCCTGGTCCCTTTGCGGGTTGGTTTTTAACGCCTGCTAGACAGCAGACGTTAAAGTACCTACCCGCAAAGGGACCTCGTAGTAAGGCGGTAAGGGTTAACGGTCACCAGTACCATTACCGGTGACCGTTAACCCTTACCGCCTTCCGTGTAATGAGGCCCAAAGTCTCTAAAGTCTTTCATTGCGGCATCCAGATCTTCCAGACTTTTTTTGTATTGTGCAAGTATATTAGAGGATTTCATGGTTTCTTGTTTTTCTTCTATCTCTTTCATTAATTTCTCTGATACGGATTTAGCTGTATTGATGATTAGTATGAACCAGTCTCTAGTACATTTATTTGATATGTAGCTCCAGTCCTTTCTGAACTCCAAGTGTTCAAGGAATATTCTTGGCTCTATCCTTATTATGAGGCCCAAGGTAAGCGCACGCTTTGGGCCCGGCGCACGGCCTGTCACTCCCCCACACGTGGGGTTGAGAGACAAGCACGCGGGCACAACGCGCTAGCGAATGGACACACTTCCTGTAGTATACTTACAAAGATGCTAGCTGTAATGCATGGCGCGTGCAGCTAACAGTGTTTAAGGCACAATTTGGTTTAAGTTAATTGTAATTCTAAATGCTTGCTTTCCTGACTCGATGGGACTGTGAATTTAGCATTGCAGTAAATACTGTTGTTTGGCCTGTATGTGACAATGCAGTGTTTTGTAATATGCCTATAGTAGAGGTTCCAAAATGGATATTTATCCCCGTTCCCATCTCTCACCCCCCCTCCCTCCTGTCACCCCTACAGGGAGAGGAGCAGAATTACTGCAGACAACGCTGTTTGTTTTGAACAGAGAAGGCGCACACGGTTGTGCCCTTATTCTAGCCCTGAGGAATGTGGCCTACCAACATAGCACCACAGAAACCGGTTGGCTGTAGAACGACCCGACCTAGTGCTAATTCCTATCCGCACAGGTTCAGTTTGTTCCTAGAAAGGATCCCCATAGTAACAAACCAGGGGTCCCATATCAGAATAAAACCTCTTGAGAGGAACCTATCGAAGAACACTGTCTTCCCTGTTTTTAATAAAACCTGCACCTGCCAATACAGAGAAAACCTATTAAAGGAAACAATGTCTTTCATCTGCAAGGCAGCAGAAACATGCGTAGACTGAGGTGGTCTAGCATGTGCCTTTTAGCACATCACAGACAAGTTTGAAAGCTCAGCCATATATTTAAAAATGTCATCGTAAAATGGGCTAGGGACCCACCATGGATAAGACACGTTGACAACACCACTTCAATGCATTTGTAAAACACTGCCAACATACAGAGATAAGATAGTAAAGTACAGCGTAGAATGGACTAAAGGCACAGATGAAAAGAAAAGAATTGCTTGGACGCCTAATGGTAGCTTCTGCAAGGAAACTCAACATTAATTGCTAGCGTACTTACACAACACGTACAAGGGTAAGAAGTTGGCGAACCATTTAGACATTTTTCAGCTTTTATAGAATGTTTCAAGGATATGGCCCCAGGGATGATGAGTGTACAAGAAGTAAAGGATGAAGTAAAGGATGGTGAGGCGGAGGGGTGCGCTCCGCATCAGGCCCCTCCCAGCAGTGTCACAGACAGCGCTGAGGAGAGCGAGGAAGAGAATGAGGGTCAATAACCGATGAGAGAATAAAGGAAGCAGCCAAGCCTCGAGAGTTGAGGGATATTCAAACCCTACATACAACCCACCACTGTATGCTCCGGGAGAGCACAAGCGAAAAAAAAACATCACTTAAAAGGGCACGGTAGGTATTGAAGGGTTACAGGGAAATTATGAGGGCACAAGGAAAGCACAGCTTGTGGTAGCAGGAATAGGGCCAGACGAATGGATAGCAGCACAGGTGCTCTTAAAGCTACAGGGGACGACCACAGGGAACGAGGAAGGGGCGATCAAGGCAACAGAAAGAGTGGAAGCAGAACAGGCGCAAAGGGAGGAAGAGATAAATAACAGAGAAGAAGGGAACTCAACAAAGGAGAAAGAAGCAAGATTAGAAGCAAAGATAGCAGAACTAAAGAGAACACAAAGCATACTCAGTAAGCAGCTTGAACTAAAGGAACTAGAGAGGCTGGTGCAGCTGGGGAGACGGCCAGATTTAACCCAGTGAAACCTTGCTACAACCTAAAGATAAAACACCACAAGACAAATTAATCTGTGCTCTCACATATAGTCCACATACATTTTTAATTAAAAAAATCTATTAAAAAGCATTGGTCTGTGGCACAACTGTCTTTACCTGAAGAACCTCTTCTGATCTTTGCCATGAAAAGGCAAAAGAACCTGAAAGACCAACTGGTCCATGCCTCTACCCAGAATAAATCTTCTAGATCAATCACATCTAATTGGGACCTTTGTCCCCTCACAGGGCATTTCCCTTGCGGAACTTGCACTGTTTGTAAATTTGCAGTTAAAGTAAAAGCTTTTCCTTTGAATGGAAACATTTGGCAAATACGTCACCATGCTAATTGTAAACCACCATGGGTGATCTACTTTATCGAGTGCCAGTGTGGACTTAAATACATAGGCAAAACCACATACCCGGTCCATACGCGAATTACGGAACACCGTTCCTGTATTAGCTGCAAGGCTATCAACTCGCCCCAAGTGAGCCATTTTATGGTATATGGTCACACCACTGAAGACCTACGTTTGTGGGTGATTGATGTCATTAAGAATGCGACCAACCCACTTCAAACATTGGCTAACAAGGAGGCGCGCTGGATCTTTCTATTGGATACTATTGAGCATGGGCTCAATGAAGCTTTTCTAGTATGGTAAAAATCATTGTCCACAACACACTCTGTTTCTAATTTTTATCTCTGTTTAGCATTTTCCGCTCATGTCTGTACTCTTCAGATTTCAAGGCATTGTTATCCTTGTGGGTGGGTGTCACTCCACTATTTTAGCATTTCTTACGTTGATGACCCAGACATCCCCCTTAAAATGCCTCACGGGTACCTTCTATGGACAATCATCACGTCTTCATAGGCTTTGAATTGTTCTGGCCCATGCAATGCCAGTCCTCTTTCTTTTGTTATGATTTAACCTATGCCTATACCTGAAGCCATGCCCCCAGAATTCCAGGCACCTCACTCGGTTCCAGTACTCCACGCAGGACGTTCTCAATAGCTCTCTGACGGCGGCAGGATTACTGAAAGTAAGTCACCACGAGCTTGCTTTTATTTTATTTAAATGCGCCCACGTTATTCCCATGAGCCAAAACATATGTTTTGTTTCGTAGGAACACGGATATCCTGTTCTGATGGCACCTCATGGCTAACCCACGAGCCTGCAGTAACATGGCTCCCTGCCCGCTTTAGTGCCTGAATCAACGGCATTTCATTTCCGTGCAACTGTACAGGTTGCAGCAGGTACGTTTACTTTTTACTTTTTCCAGCGTACCGGTCTCCACACCAACATTATGCTATAAATGATGCTTAAACACCCTATGGGTGCTTATTACAAGCCTGCATTTTTACTGGCCCTTTTCCTTTGTTTCAGACTGCCCGACACACTTGTGAGCAGTCGTTTTTTGTCCCGTGGCAAGAGTCTATTTTCACTTGTGTTATGACAGCAGGATGCCTACTCATCAGGCATTCACAGCAATACTTTAGGTAGGCAATAAAGATCCCCGTAAGTGGATCATAGTTCCATTTCTTTTTTTGACTTGTTCCCTTTCTCTCCCCCCTCACCTTTTTACAAGTATTTCATCAATATTGCACATAGGAGCACCAATAAGGTTTTCCTAATAGTACCTTCACAAACTTGGCATTTCTATGCACCAGCAGTTTATTATTTGGTGTTGCACTTCATTTTGGGAAGATGGAAGAGGGGGTGTTGGTATGGGGCACCAATCCAAATAAAAGGGAAAACACCCGGTCCTTTATATCATATGTTGCTTTTCAATCACCTCTCATGCTAATGCTTGACATCTAGTCAGACAAGATACTACTTAGTGACAAGGTCATGTATGGTTGTCCTACAGGGGCTGAACTAAGGATCAATATCCCTGACGAAGGTGGTTCACACTTGTTAATATACCACCGAAACGCCAGTCTTGCCACTGTCTTTGTACGGGGGTTGTGCTCACACCCGAGACCAGTGGACATGGTCACCCACGCATACCATCACTCTGGACAGCGGAAGGCGTAGTACATTATTTCAGCCTTATGTACATTTTTTCAGCTTCATGTTAAACTTAAAAAAGTTCAAAACTTCACTGTCATTTGTTCTGTAATTTAAATTTACTCAGCCATTTTCTACATTTTGGGGTGATTTTGCCACATAAAAAGGCCAAAGATACTAGCCTTAATTGAGCTAGGGACAGTTAGCTATAGTCTGCTACATGACCTATTCAGCACATTTAGCCTCATAGACAGACCTAGGCTACTGTCATACTGAGCGTGATCTGTTATATTCAGTTTCTCTGTTTATTTTCTTTCTTTTCAAAGTTAAATGTATTTGTGTGTTACCAAGATGTTGTAAGTTCTGTAAATATTTGTCATTTTTTTGTGAAATGTTCCATTATTTTCATTAAGAAGCAATGATGTAATCAAAAACAGTTTACACAAGCTCTATAATTTGCTTTTTGTGTACTTATAAACAATTACACTTTTGTTTGCACTACTATGTCTTTGTTGTTTTGTGTCAATAACAATATATACTGTACAAGCGAAGTATGTTAGGTGTTATATAATAATTTCTTTAATACATTATATGATTTACTCGTGATAGCTATCAGTTGAGTAATTGCTGGTAGCCTTTCAATCAGTTGTTAAATATTATTTACACAGGAACACGCTTTCGTTCCATTCACATCAACAGTACACTCAGCATTAATCAAATGGCAACAAAGGGAATTTAGGAGAGCAGATGGTACCCCAGTGCAACATGCTCTCCTCCTGGGTGAACTAATAGAAGTAATAACATACTCACATGAACTAGCACTGGTGAAATGTCAGGCACACACAAATGGTGAAGATCCAAAATCTAGAGGTAATGAAGCAGCAGACTCCCTTGCGAAGCATGCTGCATACTTCGGCGAGATGTGGGACCTGCAAGAAAAACAAAAAGAGAGGGGAAGGGCAAGACAGATGATAATGAAAGAAGGCTACACACACCTCCCAGAAACACAGATTATGGAGCTGCAGGCGGCAGCCCCATTAGCAGAGAAAGAATTGTGGGTAAAAAGAGGATGCACAATGTCCCCTACAGATGCATTATGGAGACAAAATAACACAGGAAAAATTGTTATGCCCCTGGCCCTACTAAAGACAGCCCTAGCCCAACAGCATCACTCGACGCATATAGGGAAGGAGGTCATTGCAGCACAAATAAAAGAGTCATTGTTCTGCCATGAATTAAATGCCCATGTAGCAAACTTCATCAGCAATTGCCTCACCTGACAACAATTTACGGCTGGTCACACGTTACAAGTGATCAAAGGTACAATACCACGGCCTGAAGGACCCTTCCTGCACCTCCACATTAACTACGTCAATATGATTAATGTATATCAAGGCTACCGATACATGATTGTGGTAGTGTGCCCCTTCTCAAGGTGGATAGAGGCTGGCCGGTGCTCCCATGCCGGCGCACTTCAGGCAGCAACATTTCTGGTGATGGAGGTGTTCCCAAGATGGGGGGTTTGCGAGGTACTAAGATCAGACAGTGGTCCCCATTTCATGAATGAACTATTCCAGCACATCACTGCGTTGCTTGGAATAAAACATAAGTTTGCCTGTGCATACCACCCACAAGCCAATGGCGTCTGAGAATACCTCAACCGCCTCTTAAAAGAATCCATTGCAAAAACACAGCAGTCTACTAAAAAGAACTGGCTCTACTGCCTCCCTCTAGCCTTGTTCGATTGTGAAACAAGCCTGGTTCGGATCACCACCTCACACCCCACGAGGTGGTGTTCGGGTGCAAAATGCACCTCCCATTAATGCCACCCACAAGGGCTATGTACGACTGCAGAGGGGCTAATGATGTATTTGGACGAGAAATGTATGACTATGTTACTTCCCTGGTTACTAGTGCCTTTTTTATTTCTCAACAGATTCGATGGACACAGGGCAGGTCAGAGAACGATCAACAAGAAACAACCAACAACGAGGACCAAACAGGACAGTGTACCGTAAAAGAGGGGGACAGTGTACTACTAAGAAATTTCAACATGAAGCGGAACACTCCCAGGTTCACAGGGCCACATCTAGTAGAAAGCGTGGCACCCAGAGCCATAAAATTAGTAGGTAAAGACGTTTGAATGCACATCCACGACATTAAGCCCTACAAAGCACTGACCTCGCCCCACCACACCAGCGACAGGGCCAACGCATCAGCAACCACGACGACAGATGATGGAAAAGACACATCACAAGCTTCAGATACCCCTAAGGACACAAACAAGTCACAGCCCGTAGCCCACCCTGTGATCAGGAGATTGCAGACAAAAACTGTCCCCACTGAACAACTGATTGAAATCTGATGTGAAAAAGTTACCAGGATAATACAGAATGCAATAAAATAAGCAATTGACAATAGTTAATAAACAATAAATACTGGCACGGGTATCGACAATATGCACCACACAGTTTAACATGTGCATGTTCTCTTCTCCCTTTTGTCTCGCACATGCAGGTCTTGCGTATTGCAATGGCATATGTGAATATATAATGAAAACACACTGATCACTGACCAGGCTTAAATGTTGCCTTCCATCGAACAACCAGAAGCACTGTCACACCAGTTCATACACGGGCTTAGAAGGCTACCACATTCAAGACCTAGACCTCCACGTGTTTATTATAACACCTTTGTTCAATTTATAGTACAGTCAGACCCCACGCCTCCACTAGGCCCTACCCACTCTGAGAAATAGGGCAGTTAGCAGGGTGTGGAAGGACCTTTTCCCATGGGCCTTGAATTATTATTTGATCCACAGGGCTTAAATAAGTAACAATACTAAAAATAATAACGCAAAAAGTTTAGACAATTTCAGGCGGGCACCTATATCATCTCGACACAATAGCTGCAGGACAGCAGCATAGGTAAAATCAATATGCCAGTGGTTGCAATGATTGTGATTAAAATGTTATTGGTATTCTTGACCACTGGACTGATAGCTGCTCAATGATTGTGATTAAAATGTTATTGGTATTCTTGACCACTGGACTGATAGCTGCTGCTGTCTGGCAGGCCTACTGCGCTTTGCATGCACCCGCAACACCCCACAATAATATTTCTCCGACCCCAGCCACCAGGAGCACTGTGTCAAGTGGTACGTATAGCCCAAAACAAAAGTTAAGAAGTAAACATAGTGTTTCCACTGATGTAAATGGGGTTGACACATATCTCAGAGTCCGCACACGTCTCAAACAACATGTGGTATGAACACATGTTCAAAATTGGTAAAGATACAACAAAGCACAGCTGTTACGTTTGCTTGTTGATCCCGTATGCCATGAGTGCCTCCTGAATGTTTGTTGCCACAGAAGTACCAGCACCCACAGCACAGTGCCTCCTGTATTTAGCACTGTTTCAGACACAAGGACAGTTCCAAGGTAAAACAGCAACGCTTAGATGGAAATCAAGGTCAACATACCCATATGAAGATAACTTCATCAAAACACTACCTATGGTTGACAGACAACTATTGGCAGCTCACAGAGGGACTGCAGTACATAAAAGAAGGACCAGACAAAGGGGAAACAAAAGAAGTGGCACTGAACCATCTGCCATGCAAATGGAGCGCAAGAGAGATAGGAGGAGAACCGGGATGCTGGGGGAGGCCGTTGATACTGATTTTTGCAAGGTGTACGTGAAGAATGGATGGGTGGATGGAGTATTAGGGAGTAAGATCCTGATGTTGGCAAAGGCTCCAGTGGTGACAGTGCAAGAGGAGAACGATAAATGCTATAAGGAGTTGGCAAATAGTGCAGGCCTGCTCACCTGGTTGGATAAGGAAGAGGAGCCATTAACAATAATTCCTGTGACATCTCCCACACTGTGTTACCAACACGATGGAGAGATTGCTGTAGGAGTGAACAAAGGATGCAAAAGAATAGTAAAACTTCCTGAGGGGGGCTGCGGGAACAGCAGCACTAAAGGATCACTATTGGGGCCTGCGGAGCAAAAGCATACCATAGCTTACCACAATCATGGGGAGAAGTATGTACCTTGGTACATGTCAATGTACCCTCCCTAGTAGTACCACAGAAACACATGAAAGACTTCCCCAAAATGGATGAAGGAAATAGGAAAAGGAGAAGTTCCCTGGGACAAATTGGTTTCACATCGCAGTGTGACACCCCCACAGGCAAGACACTGATGAGAATAAAAAGATAAGGAGAACCCCTCACCAGAAATTACCTCTGGGGCAAGTCGGAAACTGCCCTCAGCGACATACCAGCACCTCACAGACTGTTCAGCAGAGCCGCTATGTTCTTCTAGTCGATTATACATCCAGGCATACAAGCATATGCAAATGCAAAATGGCTGCAGATAACCAGGTGGGAGCTGATGATGACAATAAACTCCACGGTGAACAGATTCAATGCCATCAAAGAAGAACTCAGAGCTATACGAATGGTGGCCCTACAGAACAGATACGTGTTTTGGATCTCCTCACTGCAATGGAAGGAGGAGTTTGTGCAAAAATTGGGAGTTCCTGCTGCACATTAATTTCTGCAAATAACAAAGATACTGGCACACTGTCAGAAGCGGTATCACAATTTTTTTATTTTTTTTATTTTGATTTTAATTGTAACAATTAGTTTACAAATAAACTTCAATTACAATAAAACAATAAAACAATCCAATCCAACTTTCACATCAGACTACCTGGATATACCGTCAGGCATCCCTGAGAATATATATAGGCAGCATACCAAACTGTCCAATTTTCCAAGTTAATTAAGACTGGTCCTCGCTCAAGATGCTTTCTACAAATTCGCATACTGCACATGTAAACAGCACATTTGTTCCAGATAGTATCCAAAACCACCATGTGTCCATGTCTTCATCAACTGGAGCAAAGGAACCAAGATGGAGTGATCGTTGCTGCGTGACTTTGGGGCACTCAGTGATCAGATGTTTTACTGATTCCACTGAATTTTCACAGAACCTACAGAGATTGTTCTTAATGTTGCCAGCTCTTCGTCTCCATTGAATCTCTTTTGTTGTATGAGCATTCAGACGCAATCTCAAGAATTGATTACGATATTTTCTTGATGGAAATTTTTGAAGATATCTAGGTAGACAATCCAAACAGTTTGTTAAAGGACCTAGATCAATTGATGAAGATAGTAGGTTTCTTTGTTCTAAATTCTGGATCCAATTCCACTTCCTTAGTCTCTGTTTCACAATTTGGGGCGTTGATATCAGTGTTTCCCACTTTATATCAGCTGAATCAAGAATTGTTTTTAAACCGCTGGACCAGTTTAGCATAATACTGCAATGTTGCTGTTGGGCCATGTTTGAGAAGATTTGATAGGCTGGAGCCTGAACCTTTAGTGACATCTTCCGTAGCATGGCCAACCATTTCCAGACAACTATGTTGTGCAGTGATTCAATTCCAAGTTTGTATCTTATGGCGATCATTGGAACGCCCTTTGGCAGCTTAAGAATACGTCTCCAGAAAATCCCTTCAAGGGTTGGCCACAGATGGTAGTCCAGGTTCCAACCAGCCTCTGCTCCAAATATAATTGAAGGGATCACCTTTTGTGTGTAAAAGTTTCATACTGGTTTTAATGTAAATTTTCCATATTCAGCATGAAGTTTTGCTCCTTGCAATGCGAAGATCAATGTACGTTGTTTGAGATCACAGATCCAGTCATGTTCTCTAATTGAGGTGTTATACACAATGCCTAGGTAGCGAATAGTTGGTGTATGTTGGAGTTGTACTTCATCGATATTCCATCTGAAGTTCTTGGTTAATCTTTTAGTGGAATTACCAATCGACATAATCTTGGTTTTCTCTGCATTTATTTGCAGCGATTTGTCACTTAGGTATTTTTCCAATGCAGATAGAAGTCTCTGCAGGCCAATTGGTGTTTCGTCTATTAGGACAATGTCATCTGCGTATATTGTCCAACTGATATTATTATTAACAATCTTTGGCGGAAAACAGCGAGTCTGAGAAAAAGCTTCAGATGTGTCAGATATAAATAGTTTGAATAGCAGGGCAGCCAACGGGCAACCCTGCTCTACTCCTTTATTTGTGTATATTTTCTCTGTCAGCTCGCCTGCTTCATTGATTCGTATCCTGATTGAGGTTTCTTTGTACAGAGACATTATGGGCTGCAGTATTTCAGGCGGACAGGACCAGGTTGTCAATTTGTTCCACAATTTCGATCTATTTAGGGAATCGAACGCTTGTTTCATATCAATGAAAGCAATGAAAAGATTTTTACCTTGTTGTAAGGCTTTTAGTTTCAGCAGGTTCAGTATCGTTAGGTTCACTTCTGTCCTCACATCTTTAGTAAAGCCTGTCTGACGTACATCGAAGTGACCTGAGTTGGTAGCCCACTTTGATAGCTTCTGTTGTAAAAAGGTCGCAAATATCTTACCCAAGATATCTAAAAGGGCGATTGGTCGGTAATTCACCGGATCGTTGCGGCTACCCTTTTTGAAGATAGGCACTATGATGGCTGAGTTCCAAGATTTAGGTATCATCTTTGTATTGGCTATCACTTGGAATAGATGGTATATAAAGGTTGTCCAATGCTCATTGTTTGCTTTTAATGTAACATTGGAAAGGTCATCAGGTCCGGCTGCTCGAGAGTTTTTTAGATGTCTAATTGCTGTTGATATATCTTCTCGCGATTCGACTACGTCCCAAACCTGGACCATTTCAAGCGTTTCTTCTTTCGGCTGATTTACATTGCTTCCAAATACTTTGGCAAAGTGTTGTTCCCAACTGGCCTTTGAGATACCATGATGAGTCTTAGCTTGCTGGAATATTGTTTTGTTATTTATAATATTCCATATGTCTTTTGTCTTATGACAGATCATAAGCTTCAGGATACGTTCTCCTCTTTCCTGGTCTCTCATCGTTGTGAAGCATTTCAGCCTGTTTCGATATCTCGCCTTTAGCTGTTTCATAAGCGTCAATTTATTTGAATCTGACCTTTTTTTTAGTTTTCTCAGATCTCGTTGCAGTTGTTTTTTTTGAGGGACACCAATGGACTAAATTCATATTTTTTATATACGAGCAACTGTTTGGATGCTTGTGTTTTATTTGAAAGTCTACCAACAGAGCTGTGTAATTTAATTTATTGCATGCCGCTATGTCATCTGAGGCTATCATTTCATTTAGACTCCTCAGTTGCTTGATGTTTATTTTTAGTCAATTTCCTCTTGGATTTACCTCGATTGGTTGATTGAAAAGCTCAGCATTTCTTGGTATATACGCCTTTAGAGACAGTTTAAGTAGATTGTGGTTGCTATTTGATGATTTCAGGACCTTCAGTTCTAGAATCTCATTTAGCATGCTGTTTGATGCCCAGAAATAATCAATAATTTTTTCAAATCCATCACGCTGCCATGTAAAATTCGGAGAACAGTCTCCTTTTGTTTGGCCATTGAGCATATAACAGTTTCTGGCAATCATGGCTGATTGGAATTGATATCCTCGACAAATAGAGTGGACGCGGTTCTTGTATTTTTTTGTTTTCAGATTGTCGTTGAACCACGAGAAATTCAAGTCTTCGCATACCTGTAGATCGGCCCTCAATTCCATGTTGTCGTCAATCAGTTTTGTTACCGATTGAATGAAATGCGATGAAGAAATCATGGCTGTGTTCCAATAGGTGTTGAGAAGTAGCAGATGTTTAAATGTTGAACTAAGTCGACTACTGTTTAGAAGAAGTGTTCCTTGAACAAACAAATTGGGAGAAAACGATTTTATGATCTCCCATCCTGAGGCGTTATTTATCATCGTCAGTAGACCAGAGAATGGTCGGTCAAACTGATTTTTCCCAGCCGGATTTATTAAAATTGAATAGCCATCTCTGGATGGCACCTCCGGCAGGCAGCCACGTTTCCTGAAGACAAACTGCAAAGTTATTTTCCAGAGAGATCTCCAAATTTTGGAACAAATGACTAAAGCCTCTAGTGTTCCATGATATCAAGCTATTTTCCTCCTCCTTTTTGTCTGGCAATGGCTAGGTTCTATTTAGGTGGTTCTGAGTGACAGATTTGGCAGGGGTATTTTGGTTTCTCACTGGTCTTTCTTTGATGTTAAATTGTTTCCTTAAGGATTCACAACGTTGTTCATGAGTCTGCTCTTGATCAGTTGGCACAACTTTTTCATTTCCTTCTCTCTGGTATTTTGCTTCAATTGTCAGGTCGAAACCATATGACATCAGCTCATCTTTTGCTTCTACCAAGGTGTTTTCCACTGCCTGAGAGGTGATGTGGAGTATCACAATTGGCAAAGGTGCACGCAAAGATGGAAGAAGAAGCTAAGGGAACAAAAAAGGATGGAAGTTGGTTCTCATACCTCTGGTCATGGATGCCATCATGGCTAGCAGATGGTCTCAAGGTGCTAGCAGGGTGTATAATATTTGGACTGGTATTGTTGCTGGGAATACGAGTATGAATGGCAAGAACAAAGTAGACGGCAGAAGAAATTATTGGGATGCATGTTCTTATGCCTGCAGATGACGAATTACACATGGACGTGATTATCAAGGAACGAGAAAGACTACACCAACAGACAGTGGAAGCAGACTTCTACCCATCATCAATTAAAGTTGAAAACCCGCAAAATCCAAAGACATATGTTGGCAAATGGGTTTATTGTTAACCCGGTGGTGGATGTGTATACATGTATTGGTCATTCGAAGATCATGTTAACCACTACGGACATCTGGCAGGAATAACAAAGGTGTGGAGCTTATGAGACGATAAAAGAGTGGATAATTTTGTGGTCGACAAGTTGACCAGAGGGGGGACTGAAGAGAAAAAATGGGAGTGTCCGTTCCCTCAAGCCATGCCTAAACTTTGGAAGATGATGTCATGACCAAAGAACAACCGGCCACACAGGTTCGCACCTCTGCTCACTGCCCCGGATGCCACACCATGACCATGCTCCACCTGAGAAACCAGGCCGCATCCCGCCCAAGACACGCGGGGTAACCAAGTCGAACTGTTAATGACAGGCCTGTTGTTAGCATCCTGGACTGCTAGCGGGACTGGCTAAGGACGCCTGGTATGACCAGGCATTCCTTAGCGGGTCCCGCAGCAGTCCTCGTAATAGGGCAGCCTGTAATGAACGGTGCCAGTCCCATACCAGCACCGTTCATTACGGGACTGCCAGGGTCCTAATGAGGCCCATAGTCATACATTATTGCCAACACCAGGTACATCACGGGCTGGGAATGATGATGGTCGCAGGCTTGGGGGCTCGCTGATGGACCAATCATGGCACGGGGAACTAACCACTGATGACCATACCACACAACCAATCACTAACCCTCTCCATGTATCATTTTCGGAGTAACAATTTCTAGGGACAAACCAAGCGTACCACCTGACCTCTGATCCACCAATAACAATTTTCACTATATGGTCCTATACTGAACCTACCACTCAGGGATCCAACCCGGAGTGGCGATAGGTTTGGGGATGAGCTTTCGCAGGTGATGCAAACTGTTACGTTACACAGGTATAAAAAGGGCCCGCAAGCCCAACTCAGATGAGAAGTTGCCTGGAACCTATGCTCCATGTATTTGTCCCTGCTTGTTTTCTTGTAATAAACAGCAGTAACTCATTGCTCTTGTGTGGCCCCTCTACTTCTTTGGGACGCAGAAAGAGTTAGGGCCTTCCGACAGCTGGAGGTCCGCGGACCCCGGGTACGGCTCTGCCGACCACCAGAAATTACCCTTCCACAGTAGAACAAGACACTATCATTGTGAATAAAATCTACAACATCATCCAGAACTGCGTGGCAGCCAACAGCCTATGCCCAAATGGAGAAAAAACTGAGATCCTTTTAGTAGGTTCTCCCACCAGACTAACTAATCTTCACCCTCTTTATAAAAACATTGTCATTGACAACACCCTGATCCCTATCTTAAACCAAGTGAAAACCCTAGGGGTCTACCTAGATTCGAGTCTCACCATGAACAAAAACATCAGCACCCTTACATCATCTACAGCACATACCGCTAAACTTATATCGCTGAGCCGGCCATTCCTCATGCAGCAAAATTGCATCACATTAGCAAGAGCCCTTATCCTTACCAACATAGATTTCTGCAATATACGTCTATTAGGCACCTCCAAAAAAAAATCAATAAAATGCAACTACTGCAGAGCAAAGCCCTAGGATCAGCTCTAGGCATAAAAAGGGAGCATGTATCGCTCCTCAGGAGAGAGGCACACTGGCTACCCATCCAAGCGAGCATACTTCACAAAACTCTTACACTCACACACAAATTTGTTACATGACATGCCCCCACCTACTTCAACCAATTTCTAAACCGTAAAGGTACAATCAGAACCTTGAGATCCACTGCCAATGTACTTCTTCACATACTGCGTTTCAAAAACACTAGAACTGGTAACTCTAGCTTCCCTATAGCAGCCTTCAGAATCTGGAACTCATTGCCAGCCAAGATCATCAATGAGCCATCCCTGTCCAAGTTCAAGAAACTACTCAAAACATGGCTCTTCAAAAAATACTAACCTCCTTGCCTCCTCGACCTTGTAAATATTCCGTACTGATGTATATTCATCTAAATTCCTGTATATGCAACGACTAAGTCTAAGAATGAGTATCATTGCTGTGTAACTGTTTAAGATCAAGTACCCATGTAAACACTCTTGCCTCCTCTACCTTGTAAATACTCTATAAGGATGTAAATTCATGCAAATCTCTGTACATGCAACAACCAAGTCTAAGTATTCTTATCATTGCTCTGTAACTGTTTAAGATCAGGTAATCACGTAAATACGCCGTGGTACCCCCGGGTTTGGGCGTACAACAAATGTAATAAATCAAATAAATCAAATAAATAAACAAGAGCTGTCTGGAAGCAATCGTCATAACGTCATTAGACAGGGAAGAATTGATGGAATTGTAAAGCAAGCTTTCAGGAGCCATTGTGAAGAAGTGAAGAGACTTTTGAGAACTGCCTCCACCACACCACAGGACACATATGTTATGAATAAATAACGTTTTAAAATACCTGAAAAAAATTAAAATTAAACAAATCAACAATGTGGTCGCCATCACTATAAGCATACTAGTAGGACAACAGCATTTTTCACCGTCTGCTACCATAAGCAATAATACCCACCCGGGCAGGAGAGTGAATTGAGGGCATTAATATGAAGCCCATGAGCCCAGGATGCCATTACCAGTTGTTCCAACCAAGTGCTGTGCATATTATTTTTATTAGCAACCCGGGGCTAAGACCAGAGGTGCTAATAGTGCTACAAAAATGGACCAGCAGCAAGCATTCGGGTTGCAGAGACTATCATCATGGAAATGTAAGAACGGTTCCAAGTGAAGCCTGTCTTGCCTTTCTATGATGCAGGAGGTGGAGTGGGGGCCTACCTCATGATGGAGCATGTGAATATACCGTGTGATTCAGCCTGAATTCATCTGCTTCTGATTGGCTAGCACCTTCCCTCCGGATGCTAATGGATAGTCAATAATTAACACAATACTTACGATTTTAGGATAGCTTCTGAAACCTCATTACACACTACATTGATCACATCATCGTTGGTCCTTTTTGGGTGCAGATTTCTCTGAGGTGTCTTTAGCTTAGCTTTGTCTGGTGGCTTCAGAATTTGGAACAACTCTGAGAGAGAGAGAGCAAATATAACAAGCAAAACCTCTAATCATTATGGCCTTTCATTCCTTGACCATGAATGGTCTGAGAAGGGCAGAATGTGCCCTCCTGATTGACAAACCCGCAACAGCGCCAGAGCTCCCATTTGCATGTCTTAGGGCTTGCTTAATGTGTCATTGGGTTGCGTCTGCCTCTTCACAACTTCCTCAATCAACTGAACTGCCAGAGCTCAGGTGGGGTGAGCAGGGATGCTGCCAGCACCAGCTCTCACAAGAACCAGCATGGAGCAGTGGCATGTAAATGATTTTGGGGCAGGGCACACAGATATTCTGTACCCCCATCACGAATCAAAAATCGTGATCGTACAGTTCATCTTACCAAATTCAATGCCAGTTCATCCAGGCTTCAGACAGAATACTTAAGCAGTATTCACTTATAGAGATCAAACGTCCCCCTATAGCACATTGCCAGAAGGGTATTCCAATGTAAAGAAAACCATCTCTTTAGTTCCCTAGTCATCCACACCTAGTACTCGGAGGCAGGGTCGCCAACATTTGACTATCCCAGGGGATGCCAGTGACTATGTTTTCAGGACCTTCCATTCAAAGTATTTGGAAACATTTAGAGCAGATTGCCTTACAGAGGGGGGATCCAGGCCCTGCAGCACCCACATACTAGCCACCCCTGTAGGGTCTGTGTTTCTCTTCTGCAAGCGCATTCATTCATCTGTCCAATTTTTTTTTTTTTGTCTGGATGCTTTGTATCTAAATGTGTATATCTTTTCATTGTACATTGTTTTTCCACAGTTTTCTCAGTGTGGAGGGCGTGCCAGACCCTTGTACTTACCTTGAGAGGGAATGTGCATTAGTTGTGTTCAGGGGCATCAAGCTGAGTCTTGGACCCCTTCAAAATAGACCATTTTATTTTCATTTTTGGGTTTATATTCAACCTTTTGTGGGGAGGAGTTACAAAGGTGGTTGCAAACCCTAGAAATCTGCAAACTGCCTATTTTCGTGACTATTCTCAGCAGATTCTGCAAACCCACCATGTAAATCACCTGGATAAAATGGTGGCCCTGTAACAATTGAATCCACACCCTAACCAACCAGATTGGCTGTTTTAGTGCTAGCCAATGTGTTCCCCCTTACTGTATCTATAGTCCTGTATCTATAGTCCCAGAATAGGTATGTGGTTGCATATTTGACCAATCCTGACCCTTACAAATGGCAGGTGGGTCTGTGTATAGTTTCAGGGGACCGAGACGTCCTTGACTTGATTTTGATCAAAGCACTCAAAATCACACATAATCACAAACACACAAAGCGGCCTGCTCTGCCCACTCTGTCTCTCGCCTCTGCTCTGCCTACATGGGATCATACCAAGCACCCACCGCATATAAAGAAGAACAGAACGTATCGGGAGAATCAAGTTTAAGAGCCCCTGGCATGCATAAAGTGTGCATGTCCTGGGCTCTGAAACTATCATACTGTGATGCTGCCAATCAGCCACTCAGCGAGGAGGTGGCACAGGGGTGACCCCTCTCTCTGCAGCCACACAGGCAGTGTGTCTGGTGGGCCCAGCCAGGCATGAGTGGCACACTGAGATTCATATCGGGTGAGTGAGGATCCCTGTGTGCTGCTCTTTCACTGCTTTTGTTTTGGTGGCAAGTCCTCCATGATGGGCGATTGGGTGGTAGGGCTGCAGTCATCCACCCATTATGGATCCGCGCCTAATTATCTTTTGCAAAAAGTAGGGGGTTTCCACAGCTGCTCTATACAGACTGTTTAAACACTGCAGCTAACAATGAACAACACAGAACGTTGATATCTGGAATGCAAGTATGTCCCCTCGGTCACTTCATTTTCTAGCATGGAACTCCCAACATTCTAATGTTCTGATGAGCACAAATGACCACTTGGCCAAGACTTTTCATTATTTGAAATCAATATTTCACACGAATGATGTCATCCCTGTGACATATGAATGTCATACTTCACAGTAATGATGTCATCACCCTGAAGTATGCGAAAATAAACCACTGCAATAAAAAGATCGATCATGTAATATATATGTATTTGTGTGTATGCAAATGTGTATATTACTTGGCCACGATAGTGGCCGTGTAGTTATGGTAAAGTTGCTGTTTCAATAGGAAGAGCACTTTATGGGTGCCTTATAACTCTGCTCCCTCTGGACGAATGAATTTTTTTGCAAAGTTGGTGATGTTTGGTGCAGTGGGGGAAAGGTTATAGGGGGGGTGTCCCAAAACGTCTTTTTTTCCCATAGACTGAATGGGGGAAAAACGTTGTGCACGCCTCCAGCTCAAACCGCTCAATGTATTTTCACCAAATTTGCGCCAGGAGGAGGACCTTGGTGCTGAAAGCGTGCTTTTGTAAATTTGGTGCCAATCCATCCAGTAGTTTTCTTTAAAACGACCAAAAAGTAGGTCTAAAAAGATTAGTGATATCTATGCCCGCTCCGCGGTCACACTTCTCTGTTCGCCCCGCGGACAAGAGACCGATTGGCTAAGGGGCTTGCGTCATGACCGCGGACACGCCACGTGTCCTCCGATTGGCTGGAGTGAGGCGTGATGTGCGTCAGATTGTTTGGATGCGGCCGACATCTTGGATCCGCCGACAGCGCGCCCCGACCAGAGGCGAAATGCTGTTTCGGGGAGTGTTTTGGTGTGCCACAGTGCTTGGGCAGGTTCACAGAGTAGGAGATGGGTGAAATACTGTATTTGTTTAGGCAGCAGGTTCTAATGATGTATTTGCCATGCCCGCGCTGTCCGGGATGTTTGTAATTACAGAAAATGAGGGGTGTCATAAGGATAGTACTTCCGTCCGTGCTGTGTGCAGGCAAGTTGAAACTGTTCTAAGGACACGTGTGGTGTTAGCAAACGTTAAAATTGAGTACATGCCGTAGTTACATTTTTTGTTTCTCTGGGTGTGCTCCTGAGTTATACTCCGCCATGGGTGTGATATGCTGCGGTGGTTGTGGCCAGGGACCAGAGTCTTGGGTGCATGGCCGTAGGCCATAGGCCAAACTCCCAAGACTCTAGGCCCTGGCCACAACCACTGCAGCATATCACAGCAATAGATACACCCGTAGTATCGCATATCGATCAGCTGGTTGTGGGGAGGGCCTAGAGTCTTGGGTGCATAGCCGCCATGCACCCAAGACCAAATTTATACGTAGAGAAGTTATAAGCCACAATGGGTGTGATATGCTGTGGTGGTTGTGGGCAATACCTAGAGTCATGCACCCAAGACAAAAGTTATAAGCACTGCTGTTATAAGGCACCATGGATTTTATATAGTGCGGTGGTTGTGGGCAGGACGTAGAGTTTTGGGTGCATGGCTGCAGGCTGTAGGCCATACACCCAAGACTCTAGGCCCTACCCACAACCACTGCAGCATATCACATTCATACATCACACCCATACAATGGAATATCTATCTGGTAGGTGTGGGGAGGGCCTAGAGTCCTGGGTACAAATTGAGCATATGCTGCAGTTAAGATGTTTCATTCTATGGGTGTGCTAATGATTTATAAGCCACAATGGGTGTGATATGCTGCAGTGGTTGTGGCCAGGGCCTAGAGTCTTGGGGGCAAGGCCATAGGCCGTAGGCCGGAGGCCATACACCCAAGAATCTAGGTCCTGGCCACAACCACTGCAGCATATTACAGCAACCCATAGTATTGTATATCGATCAGGTGGTTGTGGGGAGGGCCTAGAGTCTTGGGTGCATGGCTGAAGGCCATGCACCCAAGAACAAAGTTATAAACAGAGGAGGTATAAGCCACCATGGGTTTTATATACTGCACACCCATAGATTTGAATATCTATGGCCATACATCCAAGACTCTAGGCCCTGGCCACAACCATTGCAGCATATCACACCAATAGATACACCCGTAGAATCGAACATTGATCAGGTGGTTGTGGGGAGGGCCTTTATACGTAGTGAAGTTACAAGCCACAATGGGTGTGATATGCTGTGGTGGTTGTGGCCAGGACCTAGAGTCTTGGGTGCATGGCACTGAAGAACAAAGTTATAAGCACTGAAGTTAAAAGCCAACAAGGGTTTCATATACTGCATGCCTATAGATTCAATTATCTATGGCTATACACCCAAGACTCTAGGCCCTGGCTACAACCACCGCAACATATCACAGCTATAGATGCATCCGTAGTATTTAACATGGATCAGGTGGTTGTGGGGAGGGCCTAGAGTCTTGAGTCTCTAGGCCATGCACCCAAGACTGAAGTTATAATCAACAATGGTTGTGATATGCTGCAGTGGTTGTGGCCAGGACCTAACATCTTGGGTGCTTGGCCAAAGGCCAAGCACGCAAGACTGAAGTTATAAGTACTGAAGTTATAAATCAGCATGGGTGTGATTTGGTGCGGTGGTTGTGTGCATGACCTAGAGTCTCAGGTGCATGGCCACAGGCCATGCACCCAAGACCAAATTTATAAACAGTGAAGTTATAAGCCACCATGGTTTTGATATGCTGCGATGGTTGTGGGTAGGACCTACAGTCTTGGTTGCATTGCCGTAGGGTGTAGGTCGTAGGTTATACATCCAAGACTCTAGGCCATGCCTACAGCCACTGCACCATATTACTGCCATAGATCATACGTATAGATTCGAATATGTATGAAATGTGTGAATTATACCTACTGTTTAATTTGTTGAGATTCGATATATTTCTTGCATGACTTTAGTACTTGGAGGAAATATGCTTTTCCAATTTCTGTGATGAAAGAAAAAAGCATGTTAGTGTTTGGATTTTGAAAGACTTATTACATTGTATAATAGACATTCTAGATTTTTGTGACCCTCATATTTACTTTACAAACCAGTGTACTGTGCATTTTGCTCAGTTTCTCTGTTTGTTTTTTAAATCGTTGGGTCTGGGGGAAAAAAAATCCTTGCTGGATTAAAAAAAAACCTTTCTTTGCTATGCTACAAACTATTTCTTTGTTTCCTTTGAGTGTTCACTTGTTGTTTCTGATTAATGTTCTGTATGTTGGCATGTTGCAGATTTTTTAAACAGTTAGCTGTTGGCGTATTCTAACTGTGTATTTTTTGTTACAAATCTGTGGTATTTATTTATCTGTGTGGTTGTTATACAATTTTGGGCAGTTAGATACCTGTTGGTGTATTCTAACTGTTTATAGTCTTTTACTTGAATTTTTGTTAATGTTGAAGTACACATTAGTTATTACATTTTGGCTTTAAGAAGATTAAGTACGCGTTTGTAAGATTTGCTGGTAATCTCTGCTTTAGAGTAATGCTACGATCATTGCATTCGAACCATCCACTTTTCTTTTTAATATATGCAGTTTAGTGACATGCATTGGTTGTGGCTCCTGCGTGGTATATTATACCTATTGTTTTGAAGGTTTTCTTACCAAGTGACACTTGACCGTGTGTGAATCCAGCTTGCAGTTGTTTCTGGTACCATCTGCATTGTAACGTAGAAGCATTAGTATTATGTAGTTACTATGTGTTTGTATTAGTAAGGTGGAGCAATTATCTGAATTGCAGATAGTACATAATCTGCCATGGTTTGCATTTTGTAGAAATTTCTGAAATGGAATGGATTCACAATTAGGTATGGATACATACACAAATCGCTCTTTCGGGATTTGTTCCTGTGTCACATTGTAACAAGAGTGCATGTATGTTTCCACATGTATGAAATCTGGAAGATTTTATTTATAGGTATGTTTTTGTTTTTGAGTACTTGTAGTAAGTACATTAGAAATTCTTGTGGATCTTCTTGTGAGTTTATAGTGAATCTCACCATTACAGCACAGTAGTCCAATTCTTGTCTTATTCCGTGAACACTATACGTGTTGTCAGGATTGTTTGTTGCATTTCTATGAAGGACTAACATTTGCAAACACAATTGGTCTGTTCTGTGTAAGTAAATGTTGTTAACAATTGGTGGCAATTGAAATAGAATATTCATTGCTGTATTTGCGTAGCAACTTACACCAGTTTCATTTGAAAATTTGAATGGACCAGATAGTTCTGTCTCCGAGTGATTTTTTCGGAGTTTCTGTTCCTTCTTCGAAGAAGTACCTGATTTACTTTCCCTAATAGGTTCTTCTTTGCTTGTGGTAATTGATGAAGTATTATCTTACCTTGTTTTCTTTGAAGGATTTGCAGTCAGATCCTGTTGCATTTCTATTAGACTTAGTTTTCTTTTACGTTTTCCTTTTTCTGGAACAGGATATGATTTCAGATGGGGGGGTGTACAGTGAAAACAGTCGATTGAATTCTAAAATGCAAGGAATATCAGCGTTCACTTTACTTGCATCAAAGTTGATTAGAAATAGACCGTCAAGTGTACATAAGCGGGACAGTGTTACATAGCTCATGCCTTCTTTAAAGGCTGTGTTTCCTATATCTATCAATGCTTTGTCTAGGATAAGACCTTGGGATTTATTATTGGTGACTGCATATGCAAGAGTTAGAAAAAATTGTTCTCTACGTACATACATGTCTTTGAAGAGAAGGAATCGAGCAATGAGTGCCCTATCCTTTTTACTTCTGAAAGTTTGTCAAAGAGAATATTGACAAACTGAATGTTATTGTCACGTAGGTATGTTTGAAAGACAACAAGTGTACCCAGTGCCCCATTAACTAGTCCTTGCTCCACGTCAAGGTTACGTTTAAGCATTACTCTACAATTTAAGGATAATTGTAATATTTTTTCCAACACAGCTGTGTTGGAGATTGAATTTTCTAAGGTATTTAGGGGGTAATTCATCGAATTTAGCGCACAAGTGGTGCACGCGCTGGCGCACAGTGTGCGCGTGCGAATCTCTGCGCCACCCGTGTGCGCTAAAATCCATTTCCGCGCACAGCGTATTTATTGATTTTAGCTACCAAAACCAGCCGTGGCGCACAGCGGCACAGCAACCCTGCAGCAGCGCCAGTTACGCCTCCAAGAATGCCCATCGCGCAGGGAAAAGCCATCAAAATCCCCAATCCACCGCAAAGGGCTGCGCTAACCCTGTACCAGCACAGCAAGCAGGGAATGTGTATTACTGGGGATCGCGGGAAGTTTCATACGCGATTGGCCCTGTGCGAGTGGGGTACGTGTATTACTGGGGTTCGCGGGAAGTTTCAGATGCGAAAGGGCCTGTGCGAGTGGGGTATGCGTATTACTGGGATTCGCAGGAAGTTTCACACGCGATTGGCCCTGTGCGAGTGGGATACGTGTATTACTGGGGTTCGCGGGAATTTTCACACGCGAAAGGGCCTGTGCGAGTGGGGTACGAGTATTACTGGGGTTCGCAGGAAGTTTCACACGCGATTGGCCCTGTGCGAGTGGGGTACGTGTATTACTGGGGTTCGCGGGAAGTTTGATACGCGAAAGGGCCTGTGCGAGTGGGGTACGTGTATTACTGGGGTTTGCGGGAAGTTTCACACGCGATTGGCCCTGTGCGAGTGGGGTACGGGTATTACTGGGGTTCGCGGGAAGTTTCACACGCGAAAGGGCCTGTGCGAGTGGGGTACGTGTATTACTGGGTTTTGCGGGAAGTTTCAAACGCTATTGGCCCTGTGCGAGTGGGGTACGTGTATTACTGGGGTTCGCGGGAAGTTTCACACGCGAAAGGGCCTGTGCAAGTGGGGTATGTGTATTTCAGGGTGCGTGGGAAGTTTCACACGCGATTGGCTCTGTGCGAGTGGGGTACATGTATTACTGGGGTTCGCGGGAAGTTTCACATGCGAAAGGGCCTGTGCAAGTGGGGTACTTGTATTACTGGGGTTCGCGGGAAGTTTCACATGCGATTGGCCTGTGCGAGTGGGGTACGTGTATTACTGGGGTTCGCGGGAAGTTTCAGATGTGAAAGGGCCTGTGCGAGTGGGGTACGTGTATTACTGGGGTTCGCGGGAATTTTCACACGCGAAAGGGCCTGTGCGAGTGGGGTACGAGTATTACTGGGGTTCGCGGGAAGTTCCACACGCGATTGGCCCTGTGCGAGTGGGGTACGTTTATTACTGGGGTTCGCAGGAAGTTTGACACGCGAAAGGGCCTGTGCGAGTGGGGTACGTATATTACTGGGGTTCGCGGGAAGTTTCACACGCGATTGGCCCTGTGCGAGTGGGGTACGGGTATTACTGGGGTTCGCGGGAAGTTTCACACGCGAAAGGGCCTGTGTGAGTGGGGTACGTGTATTTCTGGGGTTCGCGGGAAGTTTCACACGCGATTGGCCCTGTGCGAGTGGGGTACGTGTGTTACTGGGGTTCGCGGGAAGTTTCACACGCGATTGGCTCTGTGCGAGTGGGGTACATGTATTACTGGGGTTCGCGGGAAGTTTCACATGCGAAAGGGCCTGTGCGAGTGGGGTACTTGTATTACTGGGGTTCGCGGGAAGTTTCACATGCGATTGGCCCTGTGCGAGTGGGGTGCATGTTTTACTTGGTTTCGCGGGAAGTTTCACACGTGAAAGGGCCTGTGCGAGTGGGGTATGTGTATTACTGGGGTTCGCGGGAAGTTTCACACGCGAAAGGGCCTTTGTAAGTGGGGTACATGTATTACTGGGGTTCGCGGGAAGTTTCACACGCGATTGGCCCTGTGCGAGTGGGGTACGTGTATTTCGGGGGTGCGCGGGAAGTTTCACACGCGAAAGGGCCTGTGCGAGTGGGGTACGTGTATTACTGGGGTTCACGGGAAGTTTCACGCGTGTTGGCCCTGTGCGAATGGGGTACGTGTATTACGGGGTTCGCGGGAAGTTTCACGCGCGATTGTCCCTGTGCGAGTGGGGTACGTGTATTTCGGGGGTGCGCGGGAAGTTTCACACGCGAAAGGGCCTGTGCGAGTGGGGTACGTGTATTACTGGGGTTCGCGGGAAGTTTCACATGCGATTGGCCCTGTGCGAGTGGGGTACATGTTTTACTTGGTTTCGCGGGAAGTTTCACACGCGAAAGGGCCTGTGCGAGTGGGGTATGTGTATTACTGGGGTTCGCGGGAAGTTTCACACGCGAAAGGGCCTTTGTGAGTGGGGTACGTGTATTACTGGGGTTCGCGGGAAGTTTCACACGCGATTGGCCCTGTGCGAGTGGGGTACGTGTATTTTGGGGGTGCGCAGGAAGTTTCACACGCGAAAGGGCCTGTGCGAGTGGGGTACGTGTATTACTGGGGTTCACAGGAAGGTTCACACGTGATTGGCCCTGTGCGAATGGGGTACGTGTATTACTGGGGTTTGCGGGAAGTTTCACGCGCAATTGGCCCTGTGCGAGTGGGGTACGTGTATTTCGGGGGTGCGTGGGAAGTTTCACATGCGAAAGGGCCTTTGCGAGTGGGGTACGTGTATTACTGGGGTGTGCAGGAAGTTTCACACGCGATTGGCCCTGTGCGAGTGGGGTACGTGTATTACTGGGGTTCGCGGGTAGTTTCACACGTGATTGGCCCTGTGCAAGTGGGGTACGTGTATTACTGGAGTTCGCGGGAAGTCTCACACGTGATATGAGCAGGGTACGTGTATTTCAGGGGTGCGGGGGGAGTCCTACACGTGAATTGGCAGTGTGGGTCCTCCCAGGTGTTCCCTCTCCACCCTCCATGGCCCCTGCAGGAAGCCCACACCACAGGGGACTACCCTGCACCCCTGGTCATGTCCCGCAGACAGCCCATCCACCATGGGCATGCCCCCCAGCCAAGCCACATTTCAGTTTGCACTACTGATTACCAACTCATGTCCCCCTGCACCCCCACCCCCCAGCAGTGCGGGGCACCTGCCAGCAGGCCCCCACTCATGTCCCACTCATATCCCTCTGCACCCCCACCCCCCAGCAGTGCGGGGCACCTGCCAGCAGGCCCGCACTCATGTCCCACTCCTGTCCCTCTGCCCCAAGTCATGACAATCCTCAATCATGGCCCTTATGGCCAGCCTCCTGGCCCAAAGGCCCAACCAAGTATTGCATCCACCCACATAGAAAAGGCAATTACATGATACAACCCCAAAGGCAAGTATGTAAATTAACACATGTCCATCACACACACACAATGGGTGCAAGTGAATGTGAAAACCCATATCATGACGTGCATGAAACCAATGAGATAATACCACACATCGAAGTATGAAGAAAAAAATGTATTGAACACAACATGAATGTAATTAAAAGAAAACACACAACAATGGGAATAATTAAAGAAATGCTGCATGTCTGTAAAAGAATAAAAAAACAAGAAATCATAATCCAAAGAAATACAAAAGAAATGGTGTCCAAAGTCACAGTCCAACAAAGCAAATCCAAGGGAAAAAAGAAAGTGAAATCCACTGCTCCATGGTGAAAATAACAAAAATGAGAATAATCCAATGGTGAACTATGTACAAATGAACAATCCAGGGTCCATGAGCCCAACTGATGAAATGAAACCTACCAAAAATACTACCTAATAAAAAACTATATACAAAAACGTGGTGTATTGTCCAAGCGCAACCAAAATAAAAAAGAAAAGGAAAGGAAAGCTAACACTATCTAACTATATACAATGGCGGCGGGCAAGTCCTGTGGCTCACTCTGTGGTGTCCCGGGCCAGGGCATCATCGAACTCCATGTCGATGTCCCAGAGGCAGGCCTCTGCCCTGGCCCCGAGGTCTCGCAGGGAGGCACTCATGGCCTGTTCCAACTCCCTGCGAGTCACCTCGAGGCACTCTGCCTGCCTCAACGGCCGACGCATGGAGAACTCCTCCCTTACCATGGTGAGCCACGCCTCTTCCGCCCGCCGCCGCGCCGCATCTATAGCATGGCCTAACCGCTGCCACATGGAAGACACTTCCAGTCCTGGGTCCTCCTGCCCTCTGGCCGATGCCTGCCCCTCTGATGTTGAAGGCCCCGAGCCATCATGGCTCCCACCTTGTTGCTGCTGCTGCTGTGCCTCTGCATGTGCCCGGGCTCTTGCTGCATGCACATCCTGCTCCGGCTGAGGTGCAGTTGTTGAGGTGGCCACCCCTGCTGGACGTCCGACTCCCGACTGTGGCAGGGATGTGTCCTCCACCAGCCTGGCCGCAGGGTCAGAGGCAGCTCCACAGGGTACCCAGGTGATACATGGGTGGGAAGATGGCATGGAGGACGACTGGCGCATAGGGGGTTCAGGTGAGGAGGGGGTCAGAACAAGGTCCAGCAAATGGAGGAATCCGGCCCTGGTGACCCGTCCCAGTAGGTCAATGCGGTCAACGAGGCATTCGAGATGACGTGCAGTGTCCTCACGAAAACACTGCAGGTCACCTCGCATGCCCCGTTGACGCAACCCCATCCCACTCAGGACAGACTCAACCCGGTCCCAGATAGCCACGTCCGGAGGGAGAGGAAGGCCAGTTGTTGTAAGTGGATCCCCTCCCTGAAAATGGGTCTGGACGTAGGCATCCCTGCTGGTGCAGGATGATGCAGTCACAGGATCGGGGACAGGATTACACACAGGCACCTCCGCGGTGGCCTGAGCTCCCTCCTGTCCCTGCCCCTGCACTGCACCACTAGCACCAGTGGAATCCCCACCTCCAGACCCCGTGTCTGTCCCTTGCACGGCCTCCTCCTCCACCAAACCCCCCACCAACCTGGATGACTCTGTGCCATCTTCCTCCGTCGGACCCTGTGGGGTCTCAGCTTCCCCTTCTGCTGCCGATGAGTCCAACTCCAACCTCCGCCTCTTGGACCTACCCTAGGCAGCTGCGGCCTGGGACGCGGCACCGGACTCCTCACTCCCTGACGAGATGACAACCTGGGAGGGGAGCCGGGCCTTGCGTCTCCGGCTGGTGGTGCGATCCCTGCCGCTGTGCTCCACAGCACCCTCTCCGCCCTCTTCATCAGTTGACGCTGCAGACAGGGAGAGATAGGACACAGGCATCAGGGCACTGTACAATGGACTGATACACACATGACAGTTGCACATGAGTGGCAGTGTCAAACTTCAGACATGGCATCACAATCCCCAACACACATGTCATTTCAACTCACACACATGAGCAATTCCACAGCCATATCACAACAGCCAGCACCATCCATACACATACAACAGCATGAGCATCCAAAGGTGAGCCAGACTTAACATGAAACACAGGGAGTGCAGTAGACATGCACACACGCCACCACACTTACATGCATGTCTACATCTCCTCCAACTGTTGCAGTGATGAGATGCCATACGGTTGTAGGTCATATGGTCAAAAACAAAAGGATCTAATGCCTTTTGATCGACAGTAAACTGATCGAAAAAAAGGGTAGATCTTTTAAAAAAAAATGTATGGGGGGGATTCCCCCTCCAACCCACCGTTTTCTTTATTAAAAACATTTTTCTATCAACCCAAACTAAAATATATATATAAATAAATAAATAAAAAAATTCAACCTTTTTTTTCGACCATTTGACTGTCGATCAAATGGTCATTCGATCCTTTGTTTTCGACCATTTGACTGGACACCATGCCATACATGTCATATCTGCCATTCAACCTTCTACATATCAGTGTCACATGCATCCATGTTGCATCACAGTTGCACACTTGTCAAGTACACACACATGCACATGTACACAGTGCAGATACATGCATTAGGAACCACCATCCATGCCACAACCATGCCAATGTACATACACAGAAATTCAAACATGTCTGCTCCCACTCCTGCATTTGTCCAGCATGCTTACCAACACATACACCATCAATGTGTCTCACACATGAGAGGACACACATGTGGCAGCCTCACGCCCATGTTCATACACATCTCTACATGGCCCTACAAAAACACATGTGCAACCTGCACACTACTGGCACACCACAACACGGACAGCGTCCAATCACTCTGCATGTACACTTACCGCTCGACTCCAGACGGGTCTGCCTCTCAAGGATCTGGACATAGAGCACTGGGCATATGCGTTCCAGGACCCTCATTTGGTGGTCCGACAGCTGGCCCCGGTGCCCCTCGCCATCTGCTGCCTTTGCGAGGCGCTGGGCCTTGTTGAGGGTCCTGGACCTGAAGTCCTCCCAGCGCTTCTTGACATGATGTAAGTCGCAGACTGCCACCCCCTCCGCGTTGATGGCAGTCACGATGTCCATCCAGATCCTGGTCTGTCCTTCATTGTCGGCGCGCGAACTTCCAAAGAGGGCATCATACTGCCCCAGGACTTGCTCCACCAGGACACCAACCTCCCTGGCACTGAAGCTGGTGGCCCTCTGCCTCTCTGGCTGGGGGTTGCCAGTGCTGCCAGATGGTGTTGTGCTGGACATGGCAACCCCAGAGGCAGGAATGGGTGGGCAACTGGGTCCTGGGGCTGGGCTGTGGAGCGATGGAATCCCAGTTGGGAGTCTTCAGTTCCAGCAGGGGTGGTCATAGCAACTGCACCCCTGGCTGATGTGCAGGCAGCAAATGGCAGGGAACGTGGGCAGCAGGCAGTCAGGCAGCAGCAGATGGCAGGTGGGAGCGTGCTCGGGGCTCTCGGGGGGCAGTAATTCAGCCTTCTGGGCAGGAGCGTGGTCTTCCGTGTGTTTTCGCGTGGCCAGCTTGATACGGAGTGATTTGGCACGTGAAAAAATTACACGTCAGCGTGTAATTGGAGGAAAGGCCTTTAGCGCATAAGCGCGTACGCGCGCAGGCCTTTCCCTCGTGGCGTGGGCATAGTGGTTCAGCACGTGTGAAAAAACTGCCCGTCCGCGTGTGAATGCGTGTAATTTGAGGAAAGGACCTACGCACGTAAGTGACGTGATGCGCGCAGGTGTTTTCCTCAGCATGGGTTAAAGGTGAGCTGGGCCAGCAGTTCGCTGTACGTGTCTTTCGTGGAGACCGACCTGTGTAGCTGCTTCGTGTTGTTTCGTGCGCCATCACATCCTCACAGCGATCGAGGACGTATCTCTTCTTTTGGCGGGGGTATTGGCTACACGTGTTTTTCTGCATCGCGCTAGTCAGACGGTGAGTGGCGCACGCTATTTTTCCCACTGCCGGTGCCCCTGTGTATCGCACCCGTTTTCGAGGTCATAGTAGCCTGCGTGTCCCACACGTACGTGTTTTTCGTGTTACTGGGTGCCGCCGCATGCTGCGGGAGGTTGATTCCACGCACGTAGGCTGCAGGGTTGCGTGCACGGTTTTACTGCAGTTTTGGGGTGCCTGAGCATAGCGTGACCCATCACTACATCACCGGGGTCACATACAGCCTTGCAGGTGCAGGGGGGCTGTTAACATCTTGCATCCCACCCCCTTCACTCCAATTGCCCAGGTCAACTGTGATATACACCTCCCATTGGCACAACTCCATCTGTGCCGGCACTACTCCATCTGTGCCATGGTTGGGAGGCCACCAAAGGTGAGGGGTGCCTCAGCTGGGCGTACTCCTCGTGGTGGGTGTGTTCAGGGACGTGGCTGGGGTGACCAGGGAGTAGGGGGACTCCAGGGTGTCCAGGGTGGCCGCAGAGGGGGAAGAGGCAGGGGTGCGCCACTTGAGCACGATGTTGTGCCATGTGTCGGTGCATTCATGCCACCACCCCCTGTGGTTCTGGGAGATGCAGCTTCTGCATCTGGCACTGGCGCCCGTGTGACCCGGCAGTCCGTTTCATCGACTGCCATGGGCCCAAGGGTAGTGGTAGCTGCAGGTGCAGCTGTGGATACCACCACCCAGGCTCAGGGTCTGCCAGCGCAGGCTGCGTTGGCAATTGAAGAGCCCTTGGAAGATTTCCAACAGGCCTGGAGGGAAACCGAGACATGTGTCCCTGGGGCAGTAATGTCATCTGCTGCCCCGAACAGCTGGGTGTTGGCAAGCGCAGGGGCAGATGCAGCCAACAACACCCCGATTGTGAGGCCAACCAGGACAGTGGTGGTCAATGACCCTGCCACAGCAGATGTTGCTGTGCAGGGTCCATTAGAGGGCACCCAGCTGCCGCTGACACAAGTCAGCCCTTTGGTCGTCCCGCCACCTGCCACTCCCTTGGCTCAATCCACCGGTCCCACTGGCCATACTGATCAGGGCGGCATCAGCCAGCCAGGGTCTGCGCCAAAATCCAAGAGGAGGAAGGTTGCACCTGCAGCACAGGCTGGGACCCCACACACAGCCACGACCTCCTGCACGTCGAGGAAGAAGCCTTTCTGCAACCAGAAACTGGACTACCTCATGGACTACGTGCGGAACCACAGCCATGACATGCTAGTGGGTGCTAATTGTCAGACTACGGCTGCCCACCGTGATACCCATTGGAAGCAAGTTGCAGAACGTGTGAGTGCATTCGGCCATGAGGTGCGCACGGCGCAAGAGTGCAAAAAGCGTTGGAATGACCTCAAACGCAGTGCTAAGGCAAAGCGTGCCTCAAATTACAACTTGACTCTGGTGACTGGCGGTGGGCCTGCACCAGAGGAGGAAGACCTCACTCCGCATGAGTCACTCGTTGCGGAGTTCATACCATCAGAATCGGTCGAAGGAGTGGGACAGATGCCGGACTTTGATGCACAGTGCAGTGAGTGTTGATGCGTGTTTGTCGAGGACATGTGTGTTTTACTTGTGTGATGTGATGTGCATGACTGCCACTACTTGTCACATGTACATGGTTATGATGTGTGATTAATGCAATACTTCCCTGATGCATGTCTACTCTGCTGGATGATGGACATGTGGAGCAGACGGGGACTGTCCACATCACCACTTTTGCACCCTACTCACATGCTGGTTACCAGTTTGCCCCTCCGGTCCATGTTCCAGCTCACTGGCACTTCTGCATGTAGCGTGGGGTGAGCTTCCTCTCAGCCCAGGAACTATGCATAGCATGACTGACGTGCATGTGCACTCTGCCTGCAAGGGGGTACCCAATGTAGGCATGCTCCCTTGCCCCTCAACCCCCTGCTCTGCACCCCAATTCCACCTTAGCACTGGTCTGCTACAATATTGCCGTTGGGTACTTCCCTTTTCATGCCTCCTGTGTACATGCCAACATCCAGCGGCCAATCTGCCAGACATATCCATTGTGGTCCATCCTTAGTACTTGATGCAGGGTGTCTCACTTGGACTGTGCAGAGGTCAGATGCCCCGCAGGGACATGAGTGCCCATTCATGCTCCATGTGCATTCCACGCATGCCCATATGTGTCCATGACTGGATGATGACTGTAATACAAGTCCAGGATGACCTAAATTGCATGGCATTTCATCTGCCTTCCCATGTCAACTGTGGCTCAGTACTGCATTGCACACATGTTTAGAGTCTGACAATCTGTGAGGGTCACAGGCCTCAGCCTGTTTAAAGGCCAATGACTCTGTCCAACTGGTGTAGTGTCTTCTTCACACGTGGGTGGACTCCAGAGGTTTCATCATGTATCCTGCTTACTGTCCCATCATCATTTGCAGTGTTGTCACTTGAATCACATGAAGCTGTTGATGCTAGTCAACACTGTCTGTCAATACACAGGTCTATGCTCAGCCTTTTGATACCATGCTAGGCATCCCTGCTTTTGCACTTGGGTGGAGTGGTGCTTTGCTTGTAGATATGCTACCCATTGAATGCACATTGCACGTGATGCCTGAAGTTGACCTTGCACTGCTTTCACATTTTCTGACACACACCATGGAGTCCTTGTACATGTAGGTAGTGAGTAACATACATATTCGCTGCACTGCATAGACCCACTTCAGTGCAAACTGCCACCTTTCAACAGGTCTAATCACAGAAGCAAATTCAAGTTGACCCAGCATGCATGCCAGGTTCTATTTTGTGTGTAACATGTCTGCCTGATGTGTTTGTTGTCGGTGTGTGTGTGTTGTGTGCTTCTAACATGTGTAGTGACCTTTTTTGTCTCTATTTTTTAGATGATGACGCAATGGAGCCGGAGGATGGCGTTGTCATGCCAGGCCTAGGGTTGTTATCACTACATCAACCCGGCACAAGTGGGGGTCGTGGGGTGGTAGGCCATGAAAACCCCCAAGTGCTACAGTCCATCTTGTCTCTGGCTGCCTACGAGTCCAGCCGTGAAGAACACTCTGACGACCATGTCGAGTTGGATGAGCATCAGGTCCATATGTCAGGGGTGAGTGATTCTGATGTGGACACTCCTCTGTCCGCGACACCTGCACTGAGGGGTCAGTCAGTCTTGGAACCTCCACCCGTGGTGGATCAGGACGCAGGGTCACCCTCCACACCAGTCACTGATGTGCCTGGGACATCACGTCGATGGGGGCATGTAGTCGTGCAGCCGCGGACGGTGCCAACCCAACAAGGACACACAGTCCTTGGGTCCCACAGGGGTCAAGCCCAGCAACGTGGTCGCAGCGCGCAACCACAGTATACTGAGTGGGAGCAAGACATGACTGCCCATTTTGAACGGCAGGGGGCAGCAATGGAGAACATCACTGAGAGCATGGAGCGTGTGGCCCAATCTGTGCTCCCCCTGCTAGGCAGGTGCTTCTCTAGCAGCAGGCGGCACGGTCCACGGCTCGCTTGCTCAGGCTGGGCATGGCGGCCTCAGACAGGGCACGCCAGGCTGAAATGTGGTCTCTGCATCAAGCAATTGCTGCTCACGCAGAGGCACACATGAAGGCCCTGAGGGAGGAGCATGCTTCCCTCAGATCCACTCTGGGTGTCCTTCTGATGTCCCAGAGGGAGCGAGCAGAGGAGAGGTTTGCACAGCTTGAGCGTACCATCTCGGCTGAGCTACATGCTGCCGGGAGTTGCAGCAGTTGTCAAGCCAGGCCTTGCAGGAGGAACTCTGTGTTACACGTGCTACCTTGCAAGAGGAAGCACGTGTATCACGTGTATCACGGGAGGTTCTGCATGCAGACCTACATGTCATCACCACACAGAACCAGGCTCATCCGTCCGGCAGACCTGCTGCCGATGAGGGGCAAGCTGCGGCTAGGCATGGTCATGCTCCTGTGCCAGGAAGAGCTAGACTCGTTCGACAATCTATCTCCCACATAGGTCGGGCTGTGCAGGCCTTGAGCCCATGGACATTTATTTTTTTCCTCAGCATCTTCGCATGTGGGTGTTGAGCAGCACCCTGTCCTCCCCCCTCCTGGGTGCCTCCCCCTCCCCCTGGGTCGTATGTGGCCATTTTTGATTTTTCTTTTAGTTTAGTTAGTTAAGTTTCTGTTTGATAGTTAGTTTAAATAGATAAAGTAGGTTTTTCATAGTTAGTGTAATAAGGTAATATAGTTTAAAATTGCTAGTATATTGTGCTTTCATGTGACGGTGTGGTGCTTTTTGGCTTTTCAAAGCATCCACTGTCTGTTCCAGCTGGGCCCTTCAAGCTTGTCTTGTGTATGTGTTTGCTGCTTGGGGTCCTTGACTCACATATGCCACTCCTGCTTCCCTTATCCATGGCCTCGCAAGGATGGTTCGGTGTAACAGCCTTTTACACAAGGGCAATGGACTGTCATATCTGTGGCATGTCTGCTGCTGTGGAACTTGTGTTAACACCCCTAGTGTGGATGATTGGGGTGTAATTGTCCACTGTTCTTCTTTTGCTAGATGGGGTGTTTAATGATTCATGTGTACATTCATTGCTATGCATTGTGCAGTATGTTTCTTATATTTAATGAACATGTGCTTGTTGCAAATCATGCCGTAGATAGTGTGTTCTACACAGTTGCTGTGAAAGACGGACTGATGGTGTGATTTCTGATGTACGTCTCTGACATGGTCCAGTCATGTAATGCCTGAAGAGACACACACAGATGAATATTAAGCATTATTCATGTGTTTCATGCCCTTTCTGCAGGGGGGTGAGCCTCAAGACCACCTTTGCCAGCAGACATGGGCCATTGGACGTCTGTAACCAGGCAAGGTGAGCAGCACAGGGGGGTCACAACACAGCAAACCTTCCACCTGGCCAGTTGAACATGCATACTTAGTAGCAGCACTGACGGTTAACTTGGACAAATATTGGTGTAGAAACGCACAATACAGCTCAGATGTGTTAATGAACTGATGGCTAGTTGATGTGAAAGTTGTCTGGGGCACCTGCAGGGGCAGTGGCACATACCCTCCGGTCCACCATGGTCCATTGAGGCACTTGTATTAGCCATGTAGCATTCCGAGACATGGAATGAAGCAGCTCACAGGGACAGACAGCAAGGGACAGACTCGGGTGCAGTGCATTTCATTTCCAAGTAGAAATTGATACATGCACTGGCTACTTTATTTTGGTCATGGTGGTACAGGACTTGTTCTGAAGTCATACCTTGCTATATGTGTCTGTCTGCTTACACAGGGAACATTGCATGTTGTGTGAATCATGACACATTGGTGTTCCATTTGCCATGCACCCACCGGTGCCTGACTTACTGCATTGACTGTGTATGAACCATTAGGGGGGTAATGTTACGTATGGGTATGAAGCATCCACACAAGTTTGTCTGTTTGTAGTGTATTTTGTTACTTTGGGGCATATTTGGTAGTGTGTTTGTGTGTTTTGGGCACGCACAGATTATTAACTGTAGCTCTCTTTGCAGCATTGAACTGCTCCTGTTACCGGACCGGAGAGTGCACAGCCAGGAGGCCAGCACTCACCCCAGAGATAAGTTTCTCTTTGACTTCCATTTGAGTAATTTGCTCCTTTGTGCATATGAACAAGTTTTGTCGATTTGTGTGTGTGTTAATGTGTGTACTACATTTTGGTGCATTCCCTACTTTTCTGTGTCAATCCTACTCCCCTCTCCTGCCCCTCATTCCCGTTATCCAGTATGCCAATGCCTGTGCCGACTGCATATCCCTGACCCTCCTTCCCCTCCAGGGTCTCAGAGGCCTGTGTGAGTTAGACCTTGCAGGCACCCAGACCCCGGTGGGGGTGGTTGTTTTGTGCCACTCCTGCGCCTGTACACGGGAGCTGTGACCGTAGACATCCGTTCGTGTTGCGTCATTCTATCTTATGTACCACACATGGTTCAGATCCTGTTGTGACATTGTTTTACTGTGCTACCTTGGTTGTTGACATCATTGTGGCCGTACATGGCCTTTGTGGCGTACTGCTACTTGAAGTCATCTACTGGAGGCTGTTCTGGTTTGTTTTACTGCCTGAAGGGTATTTGCTTGGCTTCTGTGTTGTCCTGCTTTGAGTTCTCTTGGATTTTGTGCTTTTGCAAATCTAGGTGGACTCTGAGGGTGCTGGCAACTTTTTACACACAAGGTGGGAGATGGTGACAAAGGGGAAGGGTGATCCTGTGGCCAGGTGGAATTCAAGGATGCACGATGAATGACCCAGAGGCAGTTGTTCAGCGGGTCGTGGTGATTTGTGAGGGAGGGGGGGTATTTTGTTGTTGATAGTTGCCTTGCCCTGCAGTGTGATGGGCACCCTGAAATTGTAATTGTGCTTTCCTATGTACATGATGCATTCTGCTGATCAACGTCTGTTCATGTGTTGTGTTTACCTTTCAGGTGTGAGGGGATAGTTGTGGTTTGACATGCTGGGGTATACACATCGTGAATGTTCACATGTGATGTGTAGATGACACTGATGGTCACTTGATTTCACATGCATATGTTGAGTGCATGTCCCTACTGACCCACACACTCGCACTATGATCCACTACATGCACAACCACACTTCCATGTCCATGTGTACACTCTGTTTGCCTTCTGGTGCCCACTGTGTCCCTGAAGCACATGTTCTCTGACCATTTGTGGATCCTGTACATGCCTAATTTGTTTTTTTATGTAGTTTGTCGCTTAGATGTCATGCTCAGGGTGTGTATCACACACAATGGCTGTTCACTGTGCTGTGCGCTGAGCAGTGTGTGCATGTAGACAGGCATTCATTGTTATGTTTCAACTACAACTTTTGGAATGCATTTGGGTATGACTTATTTTGGGTGGGAGGTTGTTGTTCAGTCATTTCATCTGATTGCATGTCTGGCAGCATTGTCTGATGCCAATTTACATTTTTCACATGGCAATGTGTACCTTATTGTTCCTGTGTTGGTGTATGGCTATTGCTTGCCATGTCATATTGTGGTTTTGGAGGGTTTGAGTGACATACCAGTGATAGTCATGGCCTGTTTGGCAGGTCTGTGTGATTCACACCTTGCATGTGTGCCTTTTGGTCACACAGGATTGCTTGTGTTTAAGTAGCTAGGGATGCACACAATGTGGCAATTCCATGGCAACAATCTCAGGGTGGTAAGGTTGTGACAGTTGACTGTCTCTTTGTCATCATCGATTGTCACCTAGTATGTGCCAGGCCTGTGTGGACTCCGCAGGGTGGGGAGTTTAGGTGAAAATCTGTCCACAAGCTGGGTCCGTGCTTCCTCGCCACGTGCCCTATCCCCTCCCATGGGCAGCGCCTGTGCCTGTGGTTGGGGATGTGGGGGCACCACCATGTCCACCGGTTCGCCCTGCCGTGTTGCAACATTGTGCAGGACACATGCTGCCACAATGATCCTGCACAATACTGGGGGTGCATAGAGTAGCTGCCCACCAGAGCGTTCAAGGGAGCGGAAGCGTGACTTGAGCACTCCGAATGTGCGCTCCACTATGGCCCTGGTTGCAATATGGGCCGCGTTGTATCTTACCTGGGGTGGTGTGGTGGGGTTCCGGATTGGCGTCATCATGTGGGTGCTCAGAGGGTAGGCACTGTCCCCTGTAGAGGTGATAATGGTTGTGATTATTGGAGTTTGTGTATTTGTGTGTGTGTGACATGCATGCATGTGCACGGGCATTTGTACTCACCTAGGAGCCATGTGTCGCCATGCTGGCCAGCTTCCAGGGCCCGGCTCAGGGCGGATATTCTGTATATGAAACTGTCATGGATGGAGCCAGGGTAGTTTGCATAGACAGAGGTGATGATTTCCTTTGCATCGCATACCGCCTGTACATTGATGGAATGCCAGTGCTTGCGGTTTCGGGAGATGTGCTCAGTGGCCCTAGGTGGACGTAGGGCCACATGGGTGCAATCTATGGCACCGAGCACTTTGGGGAAGTGTGCCACCCTGTAAAAGTCCTGGACAATGGCCTGCCTTTCTGCGGGTGTTCTGGGCATGTATATGTGCCTGCGGACTGAGGGGCATGCAGTCATGATTGCCAAGACCTGGTGTAGGCAGCGTGAGTGCGTGGCCTGTGAGACCCCCCCCACTATGGCAGTAGTCCGCTGAAAAGACCCAGTGGCCAAAAAATGCAGGACATTGAGCACCTTCTCCAAGGGGCTCAATGCTTCGGAGCAGAGGGTGGTGGATGTTAGATCATTTCCTTCCACTCCCTGTACAGGTCAAGGATGATACGGGGTGGAAACCTATACCTGCCATAGACCTGGTCGTCAGGCATCCCAAAAAGGCTTGTCCGTGTTGAAAAAATGCATGCCCTGGCTATTCTCCTCCTCCTGCGGTGTCCCACGATCAGTGCTGCGACAAATGGGGCATTCATCGTAGCTGTATATACGTGTTTGTTGTTTGCGTGCAATTTTATACTGTGCGCGGTACACTTCCTCCTGCCTTTGTGTGGCGGACGCGTTGACGCCTGTGCGCGTCTTTTGCCGTGCGCGGGTTTCCCGTATTCAAATCCATGAATACGGGTTGTTTGCGTGCGTGTGGGCGTTCCATGTAGTTCGCTGCAGTACTTCCCCAGTTACGCCTTCTTTTTCACGTGTTATTCCCCATTCTGCGTGTTACGCCCCCTGTTCCACCTACTTTTGTTGTGTGCGCCGCGCTATGTGCGCTTTCGCTGTGCGCTTAGCGCACGCTGTTTGGAGACGTGTGCGCCAGCGTGCGCCATGCACGGATTTGGCGCCCAACCAGTGGGAAAGTAGCGCAGCGCCTTCCTTGAATCGCACGCGTGCGCATGCACTTGCTTTCTCACGCTAGCGCCTCCTTGCGCCTACTTGCACTGGGATTTTCGGCGCACGTTTGTTCCATGAATCGGCCCCTTAGTCTTGTTGTGGCTTGCTGACACATCGGTAGTGTCATACCATATAAGTCCAGTTTGTCTGTGGAGCAAATTTCAATTATTGGTTGCATTTCTTTTTTTAACATTGTTTCATTGAATTTGAAACAGCTTGCAAGAGTTGACATTAAGGCCATATAATTGACTTTTTTCTGCGCTAATTGTTCCTTAACATCAGTAGCACATGCGTTATCACCATAAAGTGCATGAATGTGCCGGTTTTTCAATATTGCTTCTGCTTCTTGAGATAGTATGCCAATTCTAATACTTTTTATAATGTTGGCGTAAGTGAGGTCTGCAGATTGACACATGTTTTCTGTTAATTCTCTGTATTGGAAATGTTGCCACAGGTTGACATTTCCCATGCTGCCAACAGTTTTATGGCAGAGTTTGTGTCCTAAGGTTTTAAAAATAGGTTCACCTTTCACTGGTGTCAATTGTAGAAGATCTCCGAAAACGATAATGTGTTTTCCTGCAAAGAGTTCTTCGTAGTTTCTTTTAAGTACTTCCTGCAATCGGAGGTGAATCAAAGCCAACATTAGGTTGGAGACCATGCTCACTTCATCTATTAGTAGCATTTTCATTTATTTTAATACTCTGCGTAGTTCCATTGCAGCTTCTGCAGAAAGTTTGGAATAGTCTAATTTGTTTTGGTGTTCTACTGGAAGGAGTAGTAATCGGTGTAAAGTGACACCGCCTATGTTGTAGGCAGCTAAACCTTTGGGGGCAGTTACAACAGCTGACAGTTTGTTGTTTGTCAATTGTTGAAGGAACTTGCTGATGATTTTGATTAAGAATGTTTTTCCTGAACCAGCTTCACCACTGACGTAGAGCAGTATAGGTTTGTAATTTTGGCAGGTACATTCTTTATTTTTGTGTTCTACACCATGTGCAATTTCTTTTGTTACTTCTTCAAAAATAGTGTGCTGATCTTTGTTAAGTTTTGATTGTAGTATAGTTAAGTCTTCTATATCTTGTTCATAGTGACACATGGTGTTTTCCACTTCTGTCATAGCAAATTCTACTTCATTTGCTATTAGTGGCTGTCCTAGTGGTTGCAGAAGGTTGACTACTGTCCGAAGTGTCCTTATCTAGTTGGGCCTGGAGTTCATCTTCGTGTTGCTGTTCATTGTGCAACATTGTATTGTACTGCGTAATGTTCACATCGGTGATAGCGCTTTCATTTGAAAGCGTCTTCATAGGAGTCATAGTTATCTAGTATCTATTCCTATTTTCTCCATAATTTAAAAAGTTGTAGCAGGGACATGTAATATAGTTCTTTCTTTTGAGGAGTTTTTAATGACAATTTGACATGATTAATTAAGCTTTGTTTGGTAAGTTTCACTAAGCTGACTTCACAATCTGTCACTCTATATCTACCTTTGCTTTCTTCGGGTTTTATATTATTTTTGTATGCAACGTTTTGGGCTATGTGGTATAGACACATGCTTTCCAAAGTGGTACTCCTGTTTGTGTAGTATTTGTCCAGTAAATTGTTTTTTAAAATGTCTTGGCTGTTGGGATCATTTTTGGTGATTGTTTCTATGTCCTCATATGATTTGAGAACTCTTTTTTCAGATTTAGCAGGACCAAGACATAGCCACACTATATTTTCTGATTCTCCATACAAAGCAATATAGGCGCCACATTCTCTATGAGAGAGCATTTTTATGCCTAGGCTGTACAATTTCTGAGATAGTGTTTTGTCTGATGATAGGTCATTCCAGAGGTCTTGAAGTTCTGTTTATTCTGCTTTCTTTAAGTAGGCTGTAACATATTGTGCAACTGCAGTGGAATTGTCTGCAATGTACTGCACATCTATGTTTGCATTCCATAAGAGGGCAATGACTGCATTGTAATCATTGATATATTTTAATTCTTCTGTTCTTTTTATGTAATACGTGTTCTTAGGTGATTTACCTTTAACACAATGTCGAACTGAAGACATGAAGTTGTTCACTTCACCTGTTTCTGTAACTGGTCTAGGGAAACCAAAGTGGCATTTGGTGTAATATTTCCCTTTGCTTTTCTATTTGTGATGACAATATTTGCGACATTTGTGTCTTTGAAATTGTACAGTCTGGCCATGAAGGTCACTATGTGTCCTTTGTGAAGGGATTTCATAAGTGACATATTTTTGGATGAACTGCAAAACAGTGGCATCACTGTCCTGACCAAATTTAGGTGCATCTTTAATCCATAAAAGCATGTGGCTATGCGGTGCTCCTCTGCCTTGGTATTCTTTTCTCCAAAAGAAGTGTTGCACTTCTCTGAGAGGAGGAACAGTTGTATTACAAATAAAGTGTAGCATAGCAATGAAACGATGGTGGAAATATCTTGAAACATTAACAGGAACTAGAGAGCAAAGTTCTCCAGGTGATAGTATATCTATGTTGGTTTTGTTGTTTGATATGCATAGGAAATCAGGTAAATCTTCCCATGCATATTCTGCACAACTTGATGTAACAAACCAAGTGGGCGGTCCAAGGTTTCTGATCATACAACGTACATCTCTGTGCCGTCAGAACCATTATTCTTTTGTACCACGCTTGTTTGCAAACAGATTTGTTATACTTGATTATAAAACCTCATCTTTTTCTTGCACTTTTTGTATTAATTTGCGTAGCTGACATATTTTGAAAGTGGGCTCCAGATTTCAATATGTGTGCAACTCCGTAACATAGGGTTGCTAGTTCACTTTCAAAGAGTAGGTGGAATATGTATTCCACATTTTGTCTAAATCTGGGATCGTCAGAATACATTCGTATTGAGCGGTATTCTGATACTGGTATCTGAGTGGGTCTACCATTGTATCTTCCTCCTTTGCCAGTAGCAAATAGCAGTGGAAAAGCACGTGCTTCTATACTTTTTTCCCATATGCTCATTGGTGACCCTTTGGTTTGTCGCATTTGGTAAGTTTCTAGAGCATCATCTATACTCTCATTAGAGTGCAATGGATGAATTGTATAATGGTCCAAAAGAGTTGATACTGCAGCAGGATCCAGGAGTTCAAATTGATCAGTTTCTGATGACTCTTCAATTATTTCGTTGTTTCCCTTAAGCTTTCTTCAATATTTATTTGTTTGTAGTATGCATTATTGTCTTTCAGCTATTGCAAGGCTTGTCTAACTTTATGTAAGTCCATGAGTTGTGCCACATTTTTTTGTCTTTTGTAGGTACACCATTTACTTATACAATTAAAGAATGCTCTATTGGATGTTGCACTCCTAGAGTGTGCATATTTTCTGTCAGATCTAATGGCAAATAAACTACTTTGCCACAAATGCCTTTCACCAATTCAGAGGTAGGCAAGTGTGCTGTTTTTGTTGAATGCGTATTATTGCTTGAAATGGGTGAACTGTTTGAATTTTGATGCTCTCATACAAATTGAGTTGTTGCAGGGTTTTGATAGTGGAAATATTTCCAAGTCATTTGTGATAGCACGTGAAAGAGTTTAGTTGCTGTCAAGTTTTGAAGTGCAGTAACTGCAAAGTATTAAGGGTTCACTTACTTCGTATTTGTTTTCTGCTAAAAGGTAGAGAGCTAATTCAAACCATTTGGAATCTTCATTGTCTTCTATTTTGTATTTTACTTCTATAGTTTTTGTGTTAATTTTGAAAAATGTTCTGCGGCAACACCCACACACATGGTTTGGTACTTCAGCGGATGTACTTTTAAATTTTAGTAGTTCTTTTTTGTATGTGTGTAATAGAAGGTTGCTATGTGCAGAATTGTTGCTAGTCTGTTCTAAAACTATTGCATTTTGTAAGTGGCTTTCACTTCCAAAATATTTTTTCTGGATACGGTCGATTTCTTCTTGTAGGTATTTGGGTGTACCATGCAGAAGATTGTTATTTAAATTGGCAAATTCTAAAGCTGGACTTTCAGCATTGTACAGTTAATATACTAGATTTCTTATATTTGAATGATGTGTTGATATCATTTTGATATCATGGAAGGTGCTTTTACAAATAGGTCCTGAAATGCAGGCTAATGAATGTCCTTGTAGTCCTATGTATTTGTGCACTGGACAGGTATCCATATTTTGCAGCATTTTCATTTTGATTCTGTCTTTACCTTTCACATACTGATTGAGGAACTGGCGTAAAGATTTGAAAGATTTGTTAGGAATGTTACAGATTGACATACACGGCCATTTGTATAATGGACGGTCTGGTTCAGTCGAATGGAGAGGTAATTCTGAGTTTTCTGGGGATACTTTTGTAAGCAGTGTTTCTTGTTCCATGATGGTATTATTGATTTTTTCATGTCCTCGTCCACTGCTATGGATGGCAATTGTGTTTGTTTGATTTTGTTTGTATGCTTCTTCATTAAAATATAGTTCCGTGGTCGTTGTGTGACTCCATTCACCTCCACAAATATTTAAGAAGTTATTTTTCTTCACATTCCATTTATTGAGAAGTTTCTTTTGTAGTTTAGTACTTAGTTTTGTTAGAGGTTTCATCCTATTTAACACTAAAATAAATAACTTCCTTTTGAGAAGGATTGCACTGTCTACGAGAGCTTGTAGGATTAATTTTCTACGGTACTTTTTGAGGGTTGAGGATGATTTTGCTGCTCTTCTTATTATATTCTGAAGGACTCTGTGGTGGAACATTTTTGTTAAAATACTTTTTTTTACTATGGGTTCTTGCTAGTATATCAGGATTTATAGGAGCATTGTTAGCAGTAGTGGTAGCCAAACTCTTGTAAAGGATTTTCAGTTTTGTGCCACATTTTGATTGAGGAGGCAAAGTTTGTGTAGTTGAACGTTCCTTTGTTTCGCTAAATGACTGTATTAGCTGTTTTGTTTCAACGTTTCTTACAAACTCTGCTAGAGATGGATCCTTACTTTGGACACTTTTATTTTCATTTGCTCTATTTCTGCGTTCCTTTCTACAGACTTGCTTTTTGGTAGGCATTCTTTGGGGTCTGTTAAAAAATAAAAGGTATGGGTTGGTCTGTTTTACAATGTATGTGTGATGTGTGCATGTGTGTATGAGTTTGATGGGGAAGATGTTTGTGGTGGTGTGTGAATGTGCATTGGGCAGTTACAATGAGTTGGGAAGGCTATTTTTCTATTTGTATATTACTACACTGTGCTTCAGATGAGAGTAGCAAGTGAGCTAGTGGTGAGGTGAAGCATTAATAGTAAACGTAATGGTATAGAATTAAAACAGCTATTTCTTTTGTAGTACTAACATTCTAAGGCTTGTGCATGTTATTTGTGTTCCAAAAACACAGGGATTTGTGTGCCATTCTGCCTGTTAATCTTTGTTTAATAAATGGGGATTTGTGGGCAGAATGGTTCAGAAATCGATGTTTTGTTTGGTGCGCAAATTACATAAATAACCCACACAGTCTCTTTGAGGAACAGTAAGAGTATAAAGGTAGTACTGTACTTACTTTTTTTTGTGGATTGACCAGGTTTCTTCGGATATGTTGTTTGCAGTGTAGATGCTGTTGATTTTCAGGAGAGTGGTCTTCACCACAATTGTGAAAGGAAGAAGTTAGTAATTTTGTGTTTTTAAAGCAGTGATGTTAATGTACACGTTCATTTTTCACCCTTCCTGGGAGTATTCTCGTTTGATATCTCAACACAGTGTATGCGTGCATTTCATTTCACTATGTGCAGCCTTTATATGTTATTTGCAGTATGTCAGTTGAACTTGCTTCGCAAATGAGTACAATTTTCAGTTCATGAAATTCCCTTGTTTTTTTCAGGTGTGTTGAGCAGAGAGGTTTGAAATTGGTAGGTCATTGTAGTAGATTGGAAAAATGTGCATACTTTCATATTATAAGTAGGAATGTGAAAAATCAGGAGCACCTGAGAGGGAGATGTCACCACAGCAATCGGGAATGTTTTTTTCTCATATACGATCGCATTGGAAGTAGCATTAATTTAGGCGGAAAACAGTAACAAATTGTGACCTCTTTAATGGAAAATGAAGTTTTGCGCTTAAATCGGGAGGGTTGGTACGTGTTGATAGGTTATGCGGCAGATAGTAAGAAGTAGTGCGATTTTTCAATCAAAAATCGGAGGTCTCGCGCTTAAAGCGGGTGAGTTGGTATGTATGTATTGACTATGCAGATTCAGTGGCATTAATTTGTTTAGATGGAATCATAAGAGTTGCACATGTACTCTGAATAAAATATGCATACCTGTACTTTGTAATCATGCATGTGGGTATGCATGGAGCTGTAAGTAGAAATCTGCGACACTTGCACAGTAGTTTTTGTAGTAGGTGCTTTGCAATGATATGGGACTTGTATTCAGAGTGATCAACAGTACATTTGAAGTGCAGGACTTTGATGACGGAGTTAGATGAAGAGGTCTTCAATGTGATTGGAGGATGGATGTGTGAGTGCTTAGCTGTGTCCAATGAGGGAATGGATTCGTGAGTGATGTGGAAAGGGTAGAAGGACTGGCTAAGAGCGCTTGTCCGCGGGTAGAGCGTGCCACACACAGGGTTTTACAGTAAATCCAGCATGGAAATGGAACTGTAGGCATCAGCCAATCAGATGTTGACATTGTTGATTTGTGTAGAAAGAGATTGTGTGTAGTGAAGATGACAGAGGTGGAGACAGTTAGGGTGTTGGTGCTCGGAGACATTTTTGTCCATGGTTTACAGCACTATCCTGAATGTAGGCATGTGGCAAAGAATTTCGATCTGAGAGGAGTGGAGGTGGTGTGGAGCGCTGCGACTGATTGCAATGTAGAGGCAATTCACCAGGTTTGCAGAGATATGCATACGATGAACAGTCCCCATGTGGTATTTTTGCACTATGGTGCTTGCCATTTGGGCTACGTGAGTTCCCCTACTTTGTTGGGAGATTTGGAACAGTTGGTTCAAGCAGTCATCACCATCTTTTCAACTGCGAAAGTAATTTTTCTGGCTTACTCCCTAGAGCAAAATGGGACAACAGTTCTGTGTTTTGTCCCGATCAAAGTATTGGTAGGTTTGCAATCAATCGCGGCATGCATGCTTTCATGTTAAGAGCTTGTATGTTTTTCTGCAGCCACGAAACATTGTTTCCAGTAATGCAACTTATTTTGAAGCAGATGGTGTTTCTTTATCTTTTTTGGGAAATGCCATGTTCTTTTGGAATGTAAGGCTTGCTTTGGAGAAGGTTATGTAATGATTGTAGGAGTAAACTAATAAGAAAAAAACCCCAAAAAATACAAAAGAACAGGTGTCTGTCAAGCATCTGCAAAAAAAACCAAAAAAACCAGCTCTTTTCAGAGCTCACCTTAAAGGGGATCACTATTTAAATCTACAGTCATCACGCTCAGATCCTCTACATATCTGCGGAAATGGCGGTAGTCTGCAGGCAGCGCATACGGGGATTCTGGGGTGAAGAGGCCTGCAAATGAGAATGAGCGGACCTAGGGATTGGTCAGTAAATTTCAGTGTGTGTGTTATGAACGGAGAGATTTAGTGAGAACATATTTTCCCTAAGAGGAGAACAGACAGCTATGGCTCTGTGTGCTCAAAAACAGATTATATGGCTTTTGGGAGTCTCATGGATACATTGGTTGAAAGTGCATGTAGAACGTTGCAGTATATCTGCAGATCTTGGATTCCCTCATGTGGAAGTGCACTGGCATGGAGTGCTTGGAATGAAGTGGCTGGACTTGGTACGTCTCTGTACTACTTTACAGACAGAGCGTCATCCTGATATAATTATCATTCATTGTGGAGGAAACAGTTTAGGGCATGTGTCTGGAATTTCTTTGCAATTTGCAATGAAGGAGGGACTTGAGAAGGTCATGGACATGTTTCCAAATTGTCAAGTAATTTTTTCACGTATTGCACAAAGACAAATGTGGCTGCGTTCTTATTTATATGGTCCACAAATGGAGAAAGTGAGGCACAATGTCAATAAGGCTGTGTGTGCCTTTCTAAGAGATGTTGGTATGTCCTCTTTCCACAATGAAAATATTATGTTTCGTAGCACATTCATTTTTCGCAGAGATGGAATCAATCTTACATATGCTGGAAATCAGATTTTTCTTTGAAATGTACAAAATGCATTGCAACCTTTTTTCCCGTTATAGTCACCTATTTCACATTTCATGTTGAGGAATCTAAGTTTTTCAAACACACACACCACCACCAAAAGGCTCTTTTCAGAGCCACCACTTACTGCCAGAGAAAAGTGCATTGGTCTTGCTATGGTTGCACCCTAAAATTTTGTCTGTCCTAGTACTGTCCGTTGACTTTTTAAAAAATGCGCGGAGGCCTACACCGTTTACTTGATAGTTCCTTTTTAATACTGGGAAAGGCGGCTCTGAAAAGAGCCTTTTTAAAAAAAAATAGTTGTATCTTTTTTTAAATTTTTTACACACGACACACAAGGAGAGGACTGGAAAGGATGGTAAGGAAGGGACACCAACCACGGGGTTAAGAAAGGGAAAGTGCAGAGTGAAAGATGTAGGGTGGCCCTTATTTAGGTAGGTAGCAGGTCTTCTGGTGCTCCAAGACCGAAACTCGAAAGCACTTCGAAGACTCTCCTCCTGCAGAATATTGCGTCGCAGTGCATAAACAATATTGTGACCTTTGAAAGGTAAGGGTCAACAGCATCGTGAATGGCCTGTGAGGCAGCTGGAGGGATATGCTCTCCCACAGGAGTGTCTCTTGTGGAGAGAGGATTGGAGACAGAGGATGCTGTGGAGGAACTCAACCTACTGCGTTCTTTACATGATACCACTTTGCGAATGTCTGCACCGTGGAACAAAGTTAGGTATCGCTTAATGGATGTCGTAACAAAGCTGTACGCACCAGGTCCCCCACCACTCAGCACCAAATTGCACTTTTTACAGGTGACCAGGTCCGCACATGCTTTTGGGACATTACCAAAAATGGTAAACAACCGCCACACCCACGACTCCTGGCGAGTGGTGGTAGTACGGAGTTCCCCCACCTCATTCTCTTCATCCTCTTCTTCCTCGCTCTCTACATCCTCACGTGTATTTCCCTCTGCAGGCCCTTGAGGAGGTGGTGGATTTGGGGGTGGTGCTGAGGCTGATGTAGCTACAGCAGCCATGGATGCCATAAGGGTTGGTGAGATAATCTCCACTAGAGCACTAAAGGCAGCAAAACTCAATCTACAATCGCGAGAAGTACAATGAGTATAAGCTCGAGGGTGTGGCCTTTTATAGCGGTGGAGGGGTGCGCCTCGTGACTATATCGATCACTCAAAAGCATTGAAAAAGTTCCAAACAATATGTGGAAAGCTATGGCTATTGTATGGGACATGTGAAATGGTGATTTTGTATTGTAAAATAACTTTGCCTTGTCTGCATAAGTTCTTTTGGAATGTTGCGGAAGCAGAGAAAGTACTCAAATTAGGGCACATGCTCAGCGTGGGTGCGGTCACATGATGACATCGTGAACACATCCGAGAAGGAAATGGGTGCCCGCAGGACACCAAATGCACAGGAACGGTGGTGCGCATGCGCGCAGGTGTTTTACGGACCGTGTTCGGGTCCTGAAACTAATTAAAAGTGCGACACAAGTGAGAAGCACAGTTACGGACAGGCGCGATGTTCGCAGGACTTACGGGTGTGGTGCGCATGGGCGTAGATGTTCTGCTCACTGTACGGCCAGGTACAGTGTCCTTAGGACACCTCCATTTTGTTTGACTACGGACATGCCGGACACCGCGCCTGTACTACGGACAGTTGCATCTTCACTGCGGACGGTACGGACAGGTATAGTGACCTTAGGACATCCATATTCTATTAATTACGGACAGGCAGAACAGGCGCTCTGTCCGCGGACATTTTAACTCTTTTAAAAAAAAAATGTGATGCACAAAATTCCATTAAAAATAACATAACATTTTTTTTATTAAACACATATGCATCAATTAAGACAGAGAGGGGGAGGCAGACACTGAAACAAATACAGGGGAATTAGGGCTTTCCAAAGGCTCGTTGTGAGGGGATGAAGGGATGGAAGTTTTGTCGAAACGTTTATATTGTTCTTCAGGGTTTGGGGATAGTTCACTGGGAAATGGAGAAGGGGGACAGCTACAGGTAGGACAGTGTTATCTTATTTTTCCTTTGACGTGGTCCTCCACAAATTGCCTTAACCCGTTAAAATTCTCTTTTAGTTGATCAATGATATTTGTGATGTCATATTGATGTCCTGGGTGTTAGTGTTAGCAGGGCACGGTGGTGGCACGAGTTATGGTTGCTTAGCTTACCATAACTGGCGAATTTCAGGGTTTTTTTAGATTTTACTTATAACCATAATGTCTTTTTAACAAAGTTTTTGGACTGAATTTCACAGGTTTTTAGTAGGGCAACTTAACCAGAACGTCCCGTTAACAAAGTTCTTTTTACTGAATATTTATCTATATATATATATTCCCGGAAAAAGCATCAGTTGCTGGGACGTTAAGGTGAGAACTTAACGCAACAAAACACCTGAAATTCAGCTAAAGCCACCTTAACTTCACACACCATGTTCTGCAGCCTATGACCACAATGATGACATCACAGGCGACATTACTGATGACATAACTGGTAACATCACTGATGACATCACTGATTGGCTCACTGGTGACATCGCTGATAGCATCATATATGTCATCAATGATTATTTAAGTAATGACATCAGCTTTAAGATCACTCTAGGTATTTTCCCATATTTAGACCAACCTTACGTTTCTTCATATGTGATATCCGCATTTTAGAATAGTTCATAACAATGAGTACATTGTTTAAAACAGTAAACAGCTACACATGCATTCATTTATTTTATTTATTGTGCATCTGTAAGGCGCTTATACATCAAGTAAATTGTGTTTCAAAGTGCCCACAGGGCAACAAGGAGAGAATATGGGATGAAAATCAAATATAACAATGAAAGATTGAGGCGGACCTACTACGCCCTGTGAACATTCAGAACGTGCAAATGCAGAACGAGAGGAGTAATGAGGGAGGTGGGGGGTAAGTGCTAGGAGTACCAGGAGGGAAGTACTAGGGAGTGAGCAGCAATATGTGCCTGGGTGAGTGGGCAGCTGCCATTAAATAAGTGCAGGTCTGTGGGTGCATAGCCCAGTGGGTGCCAATTCAAGTGCTCAGAGGCTGAAGGTGATTGGGTGTGGGGGACCAGGGCTCAGGAGGACACATAAGGGCCCTGGTGGCCAATCTCAGCAACTGTGGGTTTTAGCAGAGGGATGAGAAAGGGAAGGATGAGATGAAAAGGATAGTCATGAGGACCTTCCGGAATTCGAGGAGCTCCAGCTCAAGACGAAGAGGAAGGGGGAGGCTGTCTCATAGGAGGGAGCCTGCTGAGGAAAGAGATCGGCCCCTAGCTTTCTGTTTAGCGAAGCACTTGACACACAGAGAGTTGGTGCCTGAGGAACGTAAAGATCTGGAGGGAGAGTATATAGTGAGAGCAAGTTGTAGATAGTGTGGTCCCCAGCCCCAGACAGCCTTATGGCTGATGCAGATGGAATTAAATTTGCAGCGACCGGGAGCCAGTGGAGAGTTTTTAAGGCTGGAGAGGTGCGGTCCCTGGGCTTGAGGCCATGTATAAGTCTCACAGTCCTATTCTGGATTAGCTGGAGTGGTCAAAGAGAAGAAAAGGGTAGATTAAGGAAAAGGCTGTTGGAATAGTCAAGCCTAGAGAGAACCAGAGCTCTAGAGACATTGAGCCTCTGAGGGAAAGTGAGGAAAGGGAGAATTCTTTTAAGGAGGTAGAGTTGAAAGTGGGCCTTCTTGTGAAGGTCCTGAATGTGAGGGAGGAATGGGCGAGAGGAGTTGAATATGGCACCAAGGTTTCTGGCTTCAGATGAAGGAGAAGGGGGAGAGCCCATTGAAGATGGACAGAATGAGGGAAAGAAGAAGGGAGCAGAAGTCCCAATAGGAAGGATCTCAGTCTTGCTGGCGTTGAGGCAGAAATCATTGGAAGCTCACCAGGACTGGATTGCAGATAGGCAGTCAGGAATGTTGGAGGAAGTAAGGAGAGGGTTAGTGGGAAGTTTGAAGAACAGTTGTGTGTCATCGGCATAACAATGGAAGTTAGGGGAAAAGGTGGAAATTAGGTGTGCAAGTGGAGCAAGATAGGTGTTAAAGAGTGAGGGAGAGAGGTTGGAACTCTGGTAGACACTGCAGGTGGAGATAGAGGTGGGGGAGGAGAAAGAGCACCAGAATACCCTGGGACAGACGGTCATTGAGGAAGGAGGTTAGCCAGTCCAGTGCCCACTCCGAGATATCAAGGATATTGGGGATCCGTTTTATGAGGATGGAGTGGTTGACCATATCAAATGCAGAGGAGAGATGAAGTAGAATGAGAACAGTTGGAGAGTTGGAATCAAGAGATGCAAACAGTTCCTCACCGGTGTTCAGAAGAGCAGTTTACATGCCTCTGGATGCTCTGCTCGGAATCCAGATTGATGGTCATGGAAGCAACCAACAAGTTCAGTGTGCTGGGTTAGTTGGGGGAAGACAGGCTTTTCCAAGAGTTTCCCAAGGAAGGGGGTGATAGGTATGGGGTGGTGGTTGGCCGGACAAGAGGGGTCTGCAGAATGTTTTTTTCAGGCAAGGGCGTACAAGGGAGTGCTTGAGGGAGGAGTGCAAAGATCCAGTAGCAAAAGAGTGGTTGCAAAAATCAGCAAGTGCAGGGGCAAGAGAGCCAATATTGTCTTTGATGGTTCTGGAAGAGCAGGGGGTGCCCTTTTTGGAGGAGACCATCATGGAGCGTACATCTCTAGTGACCTCATGAGGTGTGATAGGGGAGAAGGAGGAGAGAAAGTTAGACAGAGGATGGGGGCCAAAGGAGGTGGGGGTGGGACAAGGGTAGGGTGAGAGGGATGCAAGGGTTCTAGGGTGTCCTGTGTTTTTGCAGTGAAGTTTGTGGCCAATGCATTGCAGAGGGCCTGAGAGGGAAGATGTGAGGAGGAGACTGCAGAAGGGTTGACTAGTTCCCTGCATATTTTCAAAAGTTCAGCTGTGTTGTTGGATGTACCAGAGATGCAAGCCTGGATGTGCGCCCTTTTCTTGGTGTGATAGAGAGTCTGTATTGCATTTGGAGCAGGCGACAGGCCAGTTTTTCAGTGGGTGAGCATGAGGTATGCCACTACCGTTCCACAGCACTGCACATGTGTTTCAAGGCTGCACGTTCAGGGTTGTATGAGGTGTTATGCTTGGAGGCATGTTTCAAGTGGATCCTCATGACTGGGGCAAGAGTGTCAAGGGTACTATTAATGGCAAGATGGAGGTTGCTGAGAGCAGAGTCAGAGGTAGAGTCTGTGATGGCGGAGAGTGGGGATGAAGGTGGATGCGAAGGCAGCAGCTGACACTCGGGTTAATCGGATGGATGTCCGTGAACGAGGTTGGCAGGGCTGGGGAAGGTGCGGTCAGGTGCATGATTTCACTACTGAAGTTTTAGTTTGTAGTACTTTGGTAAAAGATGACATCTGAAGTATAAATAGTACACTACTAAGAATGTACCTGTTTGTCCCAAATAGAAATAAATTGAAAACGACACATGTTGAAATCTGATTATTTACTATGTTTTAAAATAAACATATGTAGATACTCAATTGTTTTATTGTAAGAAAAATGTGCACACTTACCATTTTCTACATGACATGAGAAGTGATTTAAAACAAGAAAAAACAATGTATTAGAATATATTTTATGATTTTCATACAAGCGTATTGGAAAAAAAAAGATTATTACTCTAAATGTATATATGTATAGAAAAGAAAGTTTTATATTCATCATTTGATTGAAAACATGTACATAGATGTATCTTTCTTTCTGTATGTCTTTTGTAAGTGATTAACATGTTAAAATAAAACACATACTGCATAAAGTAAAAGTAATCTTTAAATAGTATCCAATGTTGTATTACATTGATTTTGTGTATGTCATAGATAAAAATATTGATTTCATCATTGATGCCATCAGTGATGTCATCTTTGATGTCATCATTGTGGTCATAGGCTGCACAACACTGATAGCAAAGTTGAGGTGGCTTTAGCTCAATTTCAGGGGTTGTGTTGTGTTAAGTTCTCACCTTAATGTCCCCGCAACTGAAGTTTTTTACTTAAATGTCAAAGGATCTATTACAATGCATTGCTCACCTTAACGTGCCTGCACCTGAAGTTGTTTCCTTGAATTTCCAGGGTTTTGTTACTGCATGGATTTTTTCTGCACATGGCCAGTGGCCACAGCCTACACACGTGAAGTGGGATGGGGAAGCCTACCCCCTCCTCCCCTCCTACGAAATTCATGACAAGGAAGAAGGCCAGGAAGCACCGCAATCACCCATTCTATTTCAGACCGATTCCCAGTGTCCCATGATTAATAAGTATGTTGAGAGAAGCCCCCTGAGCCAGCCATTCTCTCTCAACCAGCCCTACAGACCAAGTGCAGTGCAGATTTACCCCAGCATGGATGAAGAACCACAGGTCATGACCCAAGAAACCTCTATTGACAGCCTGTACTAAGAGCTAAGAAGCCATGTTGCTGACATCGTTAGAGACACCATGGCATAGCAGCGTTATACATGAAGCACATGTGCCATACGCACTTTGGGACACAAACACACACTCGAATACATGAAGAACACAAGCATACATTTTTATAGTTAGAAGACAGATACATATACATACTGTCTTTGCTTTTATTATTTTTGCCATTAGCTAAACGCAGCATGCAGAAACTGCAAGAAGTAAGAGATCCTGAGGAAAGCTTGCAGATGCTTATATGCGAACAACCCCATGGAACTAACTGCAGGAGCACCTATGGGACAAGACCCACAGCCAAGGCCATGGGAGAAGGATAACATTCCAATCCACAGATGACAAAGGCACCATGTGCAGTAAATACAAATGATTCTTAATCATTCAGAGCTGCACAGCTCAAATTCGCGGTGGCTGAACACAGGACCCGGCTAAAGCAGACAATGGACAGCGACCAACAGTGGGAAAGAGAGCCAATCTCAGGCTACTAGACATAAGACTGCAACAAATATGCTACAATGTGAGACAACTGTTGCACCGAGCAGAGAAGCACTGCCATAGACTAAGGTGGTGCACACAAGTTACACTGCAGACACATAGTCATTCTTATTACCTTGAAAAGGTACACAGAGAGCTGAGAATCTTTGCAGATCCCAGGCCTGGTGACGTCAGCTCTAACCAATCACAGTTTAGTACCCTAGGGGTGGGTAGAAATGGGCAAGGGCCAAGGGTAAGCCCACCATACTGCAACATTGTTATAGATAGTCTCTTGGGGATGGACCAGGCCAGTCACCTGACATATGAGGACCAGTAGAATAACATGTATAGTGTCCACTATAGGTGGTAAGGTGCTCAACATCCAATCGTGGAGCCCAATAGGTTTTCTGGAGAAGGACCCAGGTTGTGACCTCATGCTGATGAAATATTGCATTAAAACCAGCATGCGAGCCGAGGAAAGTTTTCACTGTGCAAGATTTTCCTTGTCCCTGTGCTGATCTCTGTTGGGTTTGCCTGTAATACACCACAGATTGAACTTGCCATTCACTAGTCCTCCGTATGTCTGGAAAGGAGGTAGTTGGGATCTCCAAGTCTGAGGACTTCCAGTGTACCTCTTGTATACCTGGGAGTTCTTCCCAGCAAGTTGGTAGCAGAGTGGATAGTTGGCTGCACCAGCCCGGCACCAGGTTGTCTCCTTCCCACTGAGCCTGAGAGGCTGCGGGACCCTCGCATATTTCGAGAAGACAGGAAAATGCGTGCCAGTGTAAAGGCCAACAAGAGACCCTTGTGAATCATCCTGCTCGAAGTCAGCGAGTTTTCCAGGCTGACCAGGACAGCGAGGTGAGCGCCTTGAGGAGGAATCGGCAACCGATCTAACGGCAACAGTGGGTGTGGCAAGGTATTGCATATTGTGAAGTATTGTTTAGTACTGTCGAGTATTTTCAAAGTATTGTCTATCATTGTCAAAGTTAGTAGGAAGAGGAGTGTAGGGAGCAGTCCTTTTTCTATGTTTAGGGCACATCTAGTCTTAGAGGTAAAAGGTTCTGGTGAATAACCTAGACTATTGACTTGAGGGCTTGGATGACTGAAGATATGTAAATAAAGGTATGCCTGTTGGTTGGGTGTTTTAGCTCAGGTCATAGATGCCGGTATCACTGTAAGGGTTAGCAAGGGAGCTGGTCTAGATTGCAAAAGGTGAGTTGACTGGTTAAGTCTTCTGAAATGAGAAGTTTTGTACGCTAGGCGATGCAGCGGGTGCAGTTCGACCACAAGCGAATACTGGTATAATCTGCCAGGAGTGCAGGAAGACATCTGTGGGGTTTGTGGGGGTTGGGAGAAACAGGCTACTATAATGTGTGTGCTGTATCTGTTTGTGCATGGTCTTGTTTAGAACTGGGGTTGTCACCTTTAGGATTACACATAGGACACAGAGAGCTTGTGACAGTGAGGAGCTTTTATTGGGAACAGGGATTGGCAGACGAGGTGGACAAGTGGTGGTGCGCGGAGCATGTGCTAGAGTGTGTGTGTGCCTGAGTGTGAGGGAGTGGCGGTATGCGGAGCACCCCTGTTAAGTTGTGGAGCTCAAGAGATTCATAGAAATTGAAAAGTACTGTTATTATACTGTGCCTTTCCCCCTAACAGCGGACTGTGGAAATCCTTGACTTGTGGTCAGGTAAAGGTACTAGAAAATGTATCAGGGTAAATGCGAGCGGGGATATGCTCTTTCAGCACTTGTGTAAGACATTACTGCCTTATAGAGAAAAAACTTGTAAGTATAGCATCCAGGTACAGAAGGGAAGTTAACCAAACCATGGCCACCTTGTGGAAGTTTCTCCAAAGACATGCAGAAATCACTATTGACACATATACAGGGTGACTATGAGGCGAAGAAACTGACCAAGCGCATGGCTATATTTGAGCTGTGGCACATGTTTCAGGAAGTAAGGGGGATGCTCTGAGGCGTCTGTGGATGCTGAGCCAGCAGGAAGTGAGGGACCCAGAGACTCATCCTTCCGCACCTCCTCCTGCCCCTCTGAGTGTAGCATCCGATGATACAGATGAAGAACAGGGAATGTATCCAATGATGAAACTAAGAGCAGCAGAGGGGTATTTAAATCCGAAATATAAGCTGCCACCATATACCAAGGAGGAGAAACCGAAAGGCGCAGGGCAGTCAGATAGTGACCCAGAGACGAGCAGTGAGGTGCAACAGAGCATGAAGGAGGGGCTCAAGGGCTTAACTGCAAATGAGTGGATAGCAGCACAGGTAGTCTTGAAACTTCAAGGGAAGACTAATGGAGAGGCAGAAGGGGCAATCGACACAATAGCAGCCCTGAAGAGGAGCAGTGGACCAAGAAATTGGGCAGAAATAATGGACGAGGAAGATAGCATAGGGAGGTTAGATTACAGTGCTAGGACAGGGAGCAAAGGAGAGAAGAGAAGCTACAAAGGGAGGACAGGGATTAGAGGAGGGAGGAAGAGAAGGAACAAATAGAAAGGGATCGGGAAGAAAGGATTGAGAGAGACCTCAAGGAAAGGAAGAGAGCGGAAAGAGAGATGAGGAAGAAAAGGGAAAGGGAGCTGGAGAAATCATCAAGACGGAGAGAGATAGCAGAGCAAGAACAATGCAAGTTAGCTCAGAGAGAACAGTGGAAGTTACAGTTGGACAGATTGGCAAGGGAACGAGTGTGCAGGGAGGAGGACGAGCGAGCAATAAGGGCAGTAAAGCCACAAGTAGCACTAGATAGGGGAAAAGATAGACTTGAGGAGGACAGACAGACAGAGCTCAGACAACACAAATTCTCAGTGCAGGAGCATAATAGAAGGAGGAGGAACAGGCCTAGGGGCCTGGGTGGGAGGAAGTAGGCATGACTTGAGAGTCATCGATCTTAGCATGAAGCCCAACACAGACTTGTTTTGCAGGCAATTTCTGTAGCAACATGGACATGGGATCTGAAAATGAGGACAAACACAGTGGGGATCAGAGGGGTGAGCAGTTCCAATCCCAGTCAGAAGAAAGGGGAACAGACAAACGGGTGTAATGGGAGTTTAGTACGCATACACAGGGAGAAGGAGGAGAAAACTCTGAGGAGCAGGTACAGCAGGCGAATGAATTTTGCACCTCACACAGCACTGATATCAATAGATTAACGGATCTCCCAGGACAAAGGAGATGGGAGACAGCCATAGCTTGTTCAAGGGGACAATTGACTAGAGTGTATGACGACAACAGGAGAGTGCCCATATTGGAACTAGTAGATGTATGCAAGAGCGAGAGGGGGATAGACAAGACTAGGAGGACACATGAGGAGGAGACAGCATACACACAGATGCCCTTACTAGAGAGAGGAGGGGTGCGACCTCAGTATGTACCCTGGAAGCACACTGACAAGGAGAATGTGAAGTGTAGGTTACCATCGTTGAGTGCCAGAGCTGGGAAGTGGATTTATGAGATGGAGAAAATGACAGCTGGCCATAGGTTAGCGGTAGGTGACGTAAAGGGACTTCTAGTATTAATATTAGGAGACAGGGCTGATGACTTATGGAAGAGGGCAGGGTTCCCAGGGGTCACGACACAAAACAGAGCCCAGGACGGGTCGCCATTTGCAAACTGCAGGGCAGCAGTATGGCAAGCACTGAGGAAACAATACCCAGACACGTCCGACATTGGGGCCATTACGTCACGCAAAATGAGGGAAGACGAAGACCCTGTGCAGTACATTCAGGAGATTCAAGAGCTTTGGTGCCTTGAAACTCAAGTGACTTAGGACAAAACAGTAGCAATATTCTATCATATATTAGTGCAAGGGCTACCAGAACCAGTGCAGAAGAGTCTAAGGAAACTAGTAGGGATGGAAGCAAATGGGTAGCCAGAAATACAGCTCACAATAGTTCGCCATTGTAGGCTGTGGCAGGAGAAGGTGAAGAAAAAGGAAGAGGACAGGAAGGCAGATGAAGCCAAGCTAGTACAGAAAAAAAGTATGCAATGGAAGGGACAGTCATGACCACCCCCATGTCATAAGCCCAGCAGCCGCAGCAACATCCACAACTACAACAGTTTGCACCATGCCCATGGGAGGAGTGTACATTGGGTGGGTGGGCCACAGCAAGGGTTCTTAGAAACGGGAGGCCAACAGAGAAGGCATGGCTTCAGGCCATAACTGCATCACAACCAAGGGGGATTCCAAGGGGGGGTTGAGGATATGGGCAGTAGATGCATCAGAACCAAGGGGACTTTGCGGGGGGTTTCCTGAGGTATGGGAGGGAGCCACCACAGTGTTGGACATGTGGGCAGACAGGACACCTTTCAAGGGTGTGCCAGTACAGGGGAATGCAGCAGCACTGGGGAGGGCAGCGCCAGCAGCCTTACCAATGAGAGTAGGACAAGTATTATGCACAGGGCAGATGCAGAGCACATATGAACAAATGCCACAAACACAAACACAAGCACCAAAGATGCCTGCACCAGTAATACAGTATTTATAAGCACCACAGATTCTAGGAACACAAAACAACTAGCACAAATACAGAATGATGACGCACCAGCACAAGTGGACACAGTGGCGATAGTACCCGTCTGACAACTGGGAGGAGTGACTCTGGTAGGGAAGAACCCCTTTACAGGGAATGGGATGTCCCTGTACCCTCAATAGGACAGCCCACAGATGAACTTGATGTGTTCCATCCTGTCGATCCCACCCAACCCTGTGGAGGAACCTCACATAGGGTTGGCGATAGTTGACAAGACTTTTTCCTTTCTCGTTGACACAGGGGCGATTAGGTCCTGCATTAGGGAAGGAGCATTTACATTGTCAGGCGATGCCATGAACGCTCAAGGATTCTCTGGGGTTCCTTTTTACAGACAATGGGCCTCATGCTAAACAGCACTGTTGTTTCCGGACAGGCAAAGTACAAGTCTGGCGGGCGGGTGCCCTTCCATCTGGCAGGTCTGACTTGCTGGGTGGACCCGCACCCGCCCTCAGAATTTCACGGAAGCACCGGCACCGTTATTATTGGTCCCCATTCCCATTCCTATGAGTCTCTATTGGAATGTAGAACAACATATTACCAGCACCTGACTTTCTGGTCGCTGGGGTTGTAATACCCGGTGTTACCTGCAAGCCAGGCACCAGTAACTGTTTACGGGTGTGGCAGGTACCTGCCAGTTTTACCAGCATAGTTACTGCCGAAACCCGTAATGAGGCCCAGTATCTCACTATCTAAAGGAGATCACGATCTATCGCTACCTTTGCTTTATTCTGAACAGACACCTGAAAACATTCTGGGACAAGACATTATGAGCAGACTGAAGATGACAATCTCATTCAGAGACAAGGGAATAATAGGCTCTGCAGCTGGAATTCACATGCTCAATGTAAGACGGATTGTCCAATCATATTGTGGGCACACAGTACTACAGAGGGGGGTGCCAGTGGACCCAGAGATGTTCCAGTATGGAACTGATATTGCCATTGCATGACTTACAGGCATTGCAGGGAAAATGTGGTGAGTTCCAAATGAGTACCTACTCAGGCCAGAAACACCAATGGACGAGCCAGAGGGAACAATAGTGCCAATAGAATAGAGGCAATAGTGGTAAGAGAGGATTGGATGGCAGTGCATGGGATTGATGACACAGGATGGGCATGGAGAGCAGTGATCGCAGTGGTGGAGGGATGCAGGTTGACAACAGTGACAGACACAGAACTTTTTTGGGAGTAGAGGCTGGAAATAGAGATGGTGTTCGACATGAGTGTGACCTACTGTTACAGATCCACTACAGAGAAGTGCCACATAGAATAGCACTGGCACTGGAGGCGCAACCAGCATTTTGGGAGGAGGACATGGCCAATGTACCTAGCAGCCTATGGACCACAAGCCCATATGACGTAGGTTGCATAAAAAGCATAGGGGATAAAGATCAAGCTGATGCCAGGAGCAATTTTACTAGGAGTAAAGCAGTATCCCCTAACCAAAGAGGTAGATGAGGGCATTTACAGGACAATCACAGCACTGTATGAGAGAGGCATTCTTGTACCATTAGAATCTCCATGCAACACAGCTATGTACCCAGTGTGCAAGGCCACGTGGCATCATGGCCTATCATCCAAGATTTAAGGTCTCTTAACCATATTGTAGAAGCAGAGTATCCTTTAGTTGAAAATCCAGTGACAATTTTGTGCAGGATTCCGGTGGAAGCAGCCTCCTTCATGGTCATTGATTTGAAGAATGCCTTCTTCTCAGTGCGACTACACCCAGACTCAGAAGACTTGACCAGCTTCATGTATAGAAATCAGAAGTAGAAACACTAGTTTACCACAAGGGTACTACGAGTCACCATCTATCTTTAACAGAGTGGTACTGATGTATTTGAGCAATATACAGATGGAAAGCACAGTTTTGCAATATGTAGATGACATCCTGATTTGCAGCACCGCAGAGGACCAGTGTAGGAAGGACTCATGCAGACTGTGCTAGCTGACAAAGGGTACAAGGTGGACAAGGCCAAGTTACAGTACTGTCAGAAGGAGATGCATATATACATTGGACAGACGATATCTGCAAATGGCAGACAGATCACCCCACAGAGGTCAGAGACAATACGCAAAACACCCAAGCCCGCAACAGTGAGGGAAATGTAACAGTTCCTAGGGTTGTGCAATTATTGCAGAGCGTGAGTCTTTGATCACAGCACATACACAAGGCCATTATCAGGCACACTGAAGGAAGCAAAGAAAGGGGCAAAGACACTGACATGGACCACAGAGATCGCTGAGGCCTTCGAAGACCTGAAAGAGGCCATAAGCACAGCACCAGTACTTGGGATCACCGACTACAAAAAGGAATTCTTCCTATTCCCCCCACACTGAATGTGTAGTGATGTAGGCAGTACTGACACAAAAGACAAGCATGGGCCATAAGCCAATAGCTTACTACAGCAAACAATTTGATCCAGAAATGAGAGGACATTATCCATGCGAACAAGCTTTGGCAGCTGCCACATTCACAGTGGAGAAGTCAGTGGCAATAACGATGGGGTGCACCACCACTGTTTGAATGGAGCATGACCTCTTTGCGATACTGCAGAAGCCAAAGAGCACACTGATCACACAGAGAACATGATGGCACGAGGTGTTACTATCAAATGTAGGCTTGCAGATAATGAGATGCAAGTGTGTAAACCCAGCAACATTTTTGGCAGATGTCCTCCAGGCTGGAGAATATGCACACAACTACAAAAAAAATAGCATAGAGATGTTCAGTGAGACATGCAAGGAAGAGGAGGATGCACTTGAGGGGGGAGACATGCTCTACATTGACAGTTCTTCGAAAATCGATCAAACTGATGGGGTGAGACATACTGGAATTGCAGTGGTAAGAGTGAAGGAAGACGGGACAAGTGTGGTGGTTGCAAGTGCGCGACTACCATCTCATTATTCAACATAAGCAGCGGAACTAGTGGCTCTCATATTATCACTGGATAACAGTGTAGAGAAGGAAGTGACAATCTATTCTGACTCTGCCTACGCGACGTCAACAGTACACTCAGGGCTGGCATGTTGGCTCAGGGGACGGTTCCGAAGAGCAGACAGGGCCCCAGTGCAGCATGCACTACTTCTGGACAGATTGATTGAGGTAATTGCTTATCCAACAAAGGTAGCAATAGTCAAGTACTAAGCCCTTCGCACGTGATTCTTAAGTGACTGTTGGCTGGAGGTGCTGTGCTGCTGTGCTGCTGTTTTTACCTTCCTGGTCTTCGCTTCTGCGACTGCGACCTTGTGACACTCCCAGAGGAACTCATGTGGTTGGCTCCTCCTGCATCCGCCCACTTTCCCAGCGTGCCTACAATTGCCTCGTGAATGCGCTTCATTGTGCGCTTCGCAAGTGATTCTTAAGTGACTGTTGGCTGGAGGTGCTGTGCTGCTGTTTTTACCTTCCTGATCCTCGCTTCTGTGACTGCTACCTTGTGACACTCCCACTGGAACTCATGGTATGCCCCGCCTCCCATTAAGCTTGTGATGAACTTTTGGCTGCTTTTTCAATGAACTTTTAGTGCTGCGCACGGCTAATTCATTGTACTTTGCTTCTAGAGTGGTTGTCTCCTCCTGCATCCGCCCACTTTCCCAGAGTGCCTACAATTGCCTTGTGAATGTGCTTCAGCGCGTGCTTCGCAAGTGATTCTTAAGTGAATGTTGGCTGTTCGCTGTGCAGTGTTCAGCGTTCACTGTCACCACCCACTATAGTCTCTATCTAAATTAGTATTTCTGTTGTTATTTTAATTAAGTTGCTCATTATCTGATCTGTAAATACGACATCGCATGTAGTCCTTGAAGTCGGACATGCCAGAGTCTGTGCCGCACTCTTCACCCCTCGTTAATTTGAAAAGAAAGCAAATGGGCAGTACTCCGCGTCCTTGCTCTACTTCCTGCTTACGAGTTACGAAACCCAGTGGAATCAACTCTAAAGTATTGTTGCGTGATATCCAGCAGATGCTATGCGCATTAGGTGCAAATTACAACGTACATAATATGCCACTCCCCTTAAACCATGCTGTTATTCATAACTCTATACCATCTACTTTGCTTGGTTCCGCGCTTCCTATTTCTGATCTCACAATGCTTAAATGCAATGAAATGTTATTGTTACCAAAATTAGAATCCCAATTACCATCCGTTCTCCTGGTCCCTACTATCAGCCCGGAATGTCTCCCTTGTGTTAATAATTCTTTAGCCCCACTACACCCAGTCACCTTGAATGTGCACATACACAACCTAGGATGTCCTCCTAATTTTGCCAATGTACCCTCGGCAAAGCACTGTGCTTCTCAAACTGTCCCTTGCACTCCATTACCGACTCACCCTCTAAACCTTTTACTGTATGCCCAACGGTTGGGGTTGCAATGGATCAAGCAGTCATTGAGCTCCACTCTAACTCGTCTTTTCTTGATGGCAACGATGAGTCTGAGGCCAATTATGACTTGCTGGAAGTTTCTCATATTTACTCTGATGGCAAATCTATGTCAGTTTCTACATATACCACCCCCACCCCGCGACATGTACAAACTGACCAATTCCCACCGCTGCCCCTTCCCACTTGCCTACTTTCCCTTTGCCTCAGCCCGCTGAGGCTATTCCATCTTCTATATTGGTTGAAACTACTTTGCATGCAATGAATCTCGCCATTTCTTCATTGTTCAAATTATATGAAACTTCAAATGAAAAGCTTCTGAAGCAAGATAAAGAACTTGTTAAATTAAGACAATGGCAATCCTAACTGTTTCTACAAATGCATAAATCCCCCATAAAAGCGGTCCTCACTCTACCTCAAAAACAGTATCCAATCAGTTTGGCTCCTCCTCCCCCGGTACCAACCAGACTTCCTTTTTTTCCGCTAATAATTCAGGAGGTATGTCCCCGTGTTCAAAATTCTGTTTCTGAGTGTTTACCAGTGATCTTACCTACCATCAATGACCCAGAGACTTGTTTACAACCTCCAAAAGAGCACCACACAATATTTTCAGGATCTCACCCATCTAAGCAAAACATCCTTATACAACCAATCCATGTAAAAACTGGGAAGAAACCCAAAAATGAGCCAAGTCAACAGATTCCCCCTTCTATTGCCAAGTCTTTTCTAGAGGGTAGTAAGCTACCCACAAAATTAAATGTCAATGCCAGCCAAAGCAGTTCAAAATAAATATGCAAAACTTGCGGCTGAAAAGAAGTTAAAGGACACATCTGCGGGGAAAATATCCGTAACATATACCCCTTTGAATGACATAGTAGCATTAATTGAGAAGAAACCTGTGCCCCTTAGCAACCCGCATGATTTAACTCAACCGCTCGCCCAAAAAGTAAATGATTTGGCAGTTGCTGAATTGTGTTTGAAACGTGCTGCTTTGCGAAAAGAGATTGACTTGTACCTGAATTCAAAAGCTATTACCAACTCTTCATCAGATACCAATGCTGCCAACGCTATTGATTTAAAAAGCGTTGGTATGGAAGTGCATGGAGTGTTGATGCCGTTTATTCCTCCCCTAACTCCATCTTCAAAGGCAGCACCTCCTATGCATGTTTCCAAATCTTTGATTGCGCCTAAATTGCTAGATCATTGTATTTCTGAAACTGCAATCCCCACTCTTGATCATATTACAACCTCAGCTATAGAACAATATATGATGAAACATAAACTAAGCTCTGGCATTTTGGATGATCAATGTGATGGTGGTCCAGTTAAAGAATCCATGACTAACTCTGTTCAGAAACAAAATCATATCCCCTTGCGTTTGATTGAGCGGCCTTTACTATTATCCACGACTCTTTCCAACAATGACAATAGGCAATCTGTCCTGAAGAAGCCTGATTTAAAAAATAATCTTCATTCTCTGATCATTAAATGCAGGCATCTACCGTTTTCCAGATATCATCTGAATCAGTCCAGTATTTTAGCAATCTTTGGGGATATTTTTGTTCTTGAAGATATTAACACTTCCAACATTGAACAAGTGGAATTTCCGTTCATCCATGACCTTTCCACTGCCCGAATCTGGCTACACTCAAGAGAGATCCTGAACACTCTATGGGCCGCCCGCTCCGAGTTATGGGAAATGGGATTTGAACTCTTGACTGATAATTTAAGATCAACTCCAAAACCAATTTCATATAATGGGATGCAGCAACCAGTAGGAGATTCCACTAAGTTGGTTTCTATTCCCAAAAACCCTTTACAGAACACATCACAGTGCAACTGCCAGTGTTCAATTTTGCAATCCTAATTTACTTGCTGGTAAACTTTTTTTGTTACTAAATTGGAACACCAGAGGCTTCAGACATCTTTTCTCTCCCGCCACTACAAAGATTGAGAGTCTATGATGTAAGTGGTTTCAATCAGGCACTTCACAATCCCTAGCATGTAATGCGCAACCGAAATCCTTATTTAATTATTTGTGTCTATAAATTCTTTTATTCTGAACGATGTACCACTTATATCACGCCCCTCTCTTTGAACCCCCCCGGTCACACTAAACCAGGAATCAGGCTGGTTTGCAAAGTAAAAATATTTATTTAGGTATTTTCACAAGATAATCACACTATTTTTAATGGTGGTGCAATAATCACCAATGGGGTGATGTCACACTAAACAATTTCTTTAATCATCAGGAGTAATAATTAGCAAAAACAATGCAGCACAGCAATAATACTTTTGTGGGGGTGTGTTCAAATCAAATGGCAATGTGGTTACTCTTTCCCCGTGCACACACCTCAGTCTCCCCAATATGCAATATGAAGAAATAGGAAGAGAGAGAGCAGATTTCAGGAATGCAGAATTCAAGCAAATATCTCAATCCCAATTTACCCCCAGCAAACACAAGAGAGAAACAGAACTAATTGGCAAACTGTCAAAATGGTTTTAAAGTTGGCTTTGAATGGAATGGGAAAAACACTAAAAATGGGCTAAATCACAGAAATTGTTGAAATACTAATAGGAGCCGCTTTATCCGGTTGTAGACAAACACTAGCAGTGATTTGAGAGTAATAAGTAATGAGAAAACTTACACGGTAATTCATAGAAATTAGCGCACAAGTGGCACACGCGGCTGGTGCTCAGTGTGCGCGTGCAAATCTCTGCACCAGCCACGTGCGCAAAAATCTATTTCCGCGCACAGTGTATTCATGGATTTTAACTACCAAAACCAGCCGTGGCGCACAGTGGTGCAGCGACCCTGCAGCAGCGCCAGTTACGCCCCCAAGAACGCCCCTTGCGCAAGGAAAAGCCATCAAAATCCCCAATCCAGCGCAAAGGGCTGCGCTAACCCTGTACCAGTATACAGGGCTGCCACACAGCACACGGCAAGCAGGGAACGTGTATTACTGGGGCTCGGGGGAAGTCTCACACGCGATTTGAGCAGGGTAAATGTATTTCATGAGTGCGCGGGAAGTTTCACACGTGATAGGCCCTGTGCGAGTGGGGTACGTGTATATCTAGGGTTCGCGTGAAGTCTCACACGCGATTTGTGCAGGGTACATGTATTTCAGGGGTGCATGGGAAGTTTCCCATGCGATAGGCCCTGTGCGAGTGGGGTACGTGTATTTCAGGGGTGTGCGGGAAGTTTCACATGCGATTGGCCCTGTGTGAGTGGGGTACGTGTATAACTGGGGTTTGCGTGAAGTCTCACACGCGATTTGAGCAGGGTACGTGTATTTTGGGGGTGCGCGGGAAGTCTCACACACGATAGGCCCTGTGCGAGTGGGGTATGTGTATTTCAGGGGTGTGTGGGAAGTTTCACACGCGATAGGCCCTGTGCAAGTGGGATACGTGTATTTCAGGGGTGCGCAGGAAGTTTCACACGCGATAGGCCCTGTGCAAGTGGGGTACGTGTATTTCAGGGGTGCGCAGGAAGTTTCACACGCGATTGGCCCTGTGCGAGTGGGGTACGTGTATAACTGGGGTTTGCGTGAAGTCTCACACGCGATTTGAGCAGGGTACGTGTATTTCTGGGTGCGCGGGAATTTTCAAACGCGATTTGAGCAGGGTACGTGTATTTCGGGGTGCACAGGAAGTCTCACACGCGATAGGCCCTGTGCGAGTGGGGTACATGTATTTCAGGGGTGCGCTGGAAGTTTCACACGCGATTGGCCCTGTGCGAGTGGGGCACGTGTATAACTGGGGTTCGCCTGAAGTCTCACACGTGATTTGAGCAGGGTACGTGTATAACTGGGGTTCGCGTGAAGTCTCACACACGATTTGGGCAGAGTACGTGTATAACTGGGGTTCGCGTGAAGTCTCACACGTGATTTGAGCAGGGTACGTGTATTTCGGGGGTGCGTGGGAAGTCTCACACGCGATTTGAGCAGGGTATGTGTATTTCGGGGGTGCACGGGAAGTCTCACACGCGATAGGCCCTGTGCGAGTGGGGTAAGTGTATTTCAGGGGTGCGTGGGAAGTTTCACAAGCGATTGGCCCTGTGCGAGTGGGGTACGTGTATAACTTGGGTTCGCGTGAAGTCTCAAACGCGATTTGAGCAGGATACGTGTTTTTCAGGGTGTGCGGGAAGTCTCACACACGATTTGAGCAGGGTACGTGTATTTCGGGGGTGTACAGGAAGTCTCACACGCGATAGGCCCTGTGCGAGTAGGGTACGTGTATTTCGGGGGTGCGCGGGAAGTTTCAGATGCGATTGTCCCTGTGCGAGTGGGGTACATGTATAACTGTGGTTCGCGTGAAGTCTCACATGCGATTTGAGCAGGGTACGTGTATAACTGGGGTTCGCGGTAAGTCTCACACGAGATTTGAGCAGGGTACGTGTATAACTGGGGTTCGCGTGAAGTCTCACATGCGATTTGAGCGGGTACGTGTATTTTGGGGGTGCGCAGGAAGTCTCACACGTGATTTGAGCAGGGTATGTGTATTTCGGGGGAGCACGGGAAGTCTCACATGTGATAGGCCCTGTGCGAGTGGGGTAAGTGTATTTCAGGGGTGCGTGGGAAGTTTCACACGCGATTTGAGCAGGGTACATGTATTTCGGGGGTGCGCAGGAACTCTCACACGCGATAGGCCCTGTGCAAGTGGGGTACGTGTATTTCAGGGGTGCGCGGGAAGCTTCACATACGATAGGCCCTCCACCCTATTCATCAGTTGACGCTGCAGACAGGGAGAGAAAGAACACAGGCATCAGGGCACTGTACAATGGACTGATACACACATGACAGTTGCTCATGAATGGCACTGTCAAACTTCAGACATGGCATCACAATCCCCAACACACATGTCATTTCGACTCACACACATGAGCAATTCCACAGCCATATCGCACCAGCCAGCACTATCCATACATATACGACAGCATGAGCATCCGAAGGTGAGTCTGACGTCACATGAAACACGGGGAGTGCACAACACATGCACCCACGCCACCACACTTACATGCATGTATACATGTCCACCAACTGTCACAGTGATGAGATCGCCATCCATGTCACATCTGGCATTTGGCCTTCTACATGTCAGTGTCACATGCATCCAAGTTGCATCACAGTTACACACTTGACAAATACACACACATGCACATGTACACAGTGCAGATACATGCAGCAGGAACCACCATCCATGTGTGACACCACAACCATGCCAACGTACATACACAGAATTTCAAACATGTGGGCTCCCACATCTGCATTTAGCCTGCATGCTTACCCACACATACAACATCCATTTGTCTCACACATGAGAGGACTCGCATGTGTCAGCATCACCCCCCTGTACATACACATCCATACATGGCCATACAAAAACACATGTGCAACCTGCCCACTACAGGCACACCACGACACACACAGCGTACAATCAGTATGCATGTACACTTACCGCTCGACTCCAGACGGGTCTGCCTCTCAAGGACCTGGACGTGGAGCACTGGGCATATGCGTTCCAGGACCCTCATTTGGTGTTCCGACAGGTGGCCCCGGCGCCCCTTAGCATCCGCTGCATTCAAGAGGCGCCGGGCCTTGTTGAGGGTCCTGGACCTGAAGTCCTCCCAGTGCTTCTTGACATGTTGTAAGTCGCGGACTGCCACCCCCTCTGCGTTGATGGAAGTCACGATGTCCATTCAGATCCTGGTCCGTCCTTCCTTGTCAGCGCGCGAACTTCCGAAGAGGGCATAATACTGCCCTAGGACTTGCTCCACCAGGACACCAACTTCGGTGGCAGTGAAGCTGGTGGCCCTCTGCCTCTCTGGCTGGTGGTTGCCAGTGGTGCCAGATGATGATGTGCCTGACATGGCAACCCCAGAGGCAGGAGTGGGTGGGCAACTGGGTCCTGGGGCTGGGCTGTGGAGCGATGGTATACCAGTCGAGAGTCTTTGGTTCCAGCAGGGGTGGTCACAGAAACTGCACCCCTGGCTGATGTGCAGGCAGCAAATAGCAGGGCACATGGGCAGCAGGCAGTCAGGCAGCAGCAGATGGCAGGTGGGAGCGTGCTCGGGGCTCTGGGGGACAGTAATTTGGCCTTCTGGGCAGGAGCGTGGTCTTCCGTGTGTTGTTGCGTGGCCAGCTTGATACGGAGTGATTTGGCGCATGAAAATAGTGCACATCTGCGTGTAATTTGAGGAAAGGCCCTTCCCGCGTTAGCGCGTCAGCACACGTACGCGGTTTCATTGGACCAAAGGCCCTTAGTGCGTAAGTGGTCTGTGATGTGACGCGCGCGGGTGTTTCCCTCATAGCACGTGATGACAGAGCCCACGTGGAAAAACTGCATGTCCGAGTGTCATCGCGTGTAATTGGAGGAAAGGGCCCGCATACACGCATGTGTGACGTGTACGTGTGGGCCGGTTTAAAAGCTACGTGTAGGACGCCATTTCCTTGTACGTGCTTTTCGTGGAGAGCGAGTGGGTGAAATCTGTACTTCTTGTCGGTTCACACGCGATTACTTCACAGCGTTTCTAGTTTGTAGTCCCTGTTACCTCTGACAGCTTTCATTTTTCTTCATTTTTTGGGCCTGTTTCCTCAAACAGCGTTCACTTCTCTTTTTGTCCTGTCTCCTCAGACAGCGTACAATTCTTCTTTTGGCTGGGGTGTTGCCAACGCGCACACGCGCTTCTTTTTCACGTTCTTTTTCCAGGCAGATGGTGAGTCGCGCACGTATTTACCAACTGTGCTTGCCCCCGTGTGTTGTGTACCCCTTCAGAGGTCATTGTAGGCTGCGTGTATTACGCGTACGCTTATTTTTGTGTTTCTGGGTACCACAGCGTAGTGCGGGTTCATTTTTCCACGCATGTGGTCTATGAGGGGTTGTGTGCACGTTAGTTTTTGTTTTTGGGCTGCCTGTGCATTGTGTGCCCCGTCATCTTCCCCCAAGGGTCACAGACAGCCTTGTTAGAGCACTAGGGTACGAATTCCATCTAGTCCCTACCCCTTTGACCCCCGATTGCCCAGTAAAATAGTTTACTGCTCCTCCCATATGCACAACAACATCAGTGTCATGGTTGCGAGGCGACCAAGCGGTAAGGGAGGCAAAGGTGGCCGACCTTCAAAAGGTGGACATGGTGGGCACGGTAGGGGACGTGGCCGGGATTTGCAGGGTGCCCCTATACCCCCATGTGTGGAGGACCTATCAGGGACACCCATGCCCCTCCCCCCCATGGTTGAGGGAAATGTGGCTGAGACCATCCCAGCTCAGCCCTTGTTGGACCAGCCTATTGTGGCACCTGACCTGGCACAGGATGACTCCCAGGCTGACTTCCAGGTCAGCAAGTGTAGGCCACGTGTGGCGGTGCAAGGCCCTGTGCGAGTGAGGTACGTGTATTTCAGGGGTGCGCGGGAAGCATCACATACGTTAGGCCCTCCACCCTCTTCATCAGTTCATGCTGCAGACATGGAGAGAAAGAACACAGGCATCAGGGCACTGTACAATGGACTGATACACACATGACAGTTGCTTATGAGTGGCAGTGTCAAACTTCAGACATGGCATCACAATCCCCAACACACATGTCATTTCAACTCACACACATGAGCAATTCCATAGCCATATCGCACCAGCCAGCACCATCCATACACATACGACAGCATGAGCATCCGAAGGTGAGCCTGACGTCACATGAAACACGGGGAGTGCACAACACATGCACACACGCCACCACACTTACATGCATGTATACATGTCCACCAACTGTCACAGTGATGAGATCGCCATCCATGTCACATCTGGCATTTGGCCTTCTACATGTCAGTGTCACATGCATCCAAGTTGCATCACAGTTACACACTTGTCAAATACACACACATGCACATGTACACAGTGCAGATACATGCAGCAGGAACCACCATCCATGTGTGACACCACAACCATGCCAACGTACATACACAGAATTTCAAACATGTGTGCTCCCACATCTGCATTTGGCCTGCATGCTTACCCACACATACACCATCCATTTGTCTCACACATGAGAGGACTCGCATGTGTCAGCATCACCCCCCTGTACATACACATCCATACATGGCCATACAAAAACACATGTGCAACCTGCCCACCACAGGCACACCACGACACACACAGCGTACAATCAGTATGCATGTACACTTACCGCTCGACTCCAGACGGGTCTGCCTCTCAAGGACCTGGACGTGGAGCACTGGGCATATGCATTCCAGGAACCTCATTTGGTGTTCCGACAGGTGGCCCCGGCGCTCCTTAGCATCCGCTGCCTTCAAGAGGCGCCAGGCCTTGTTGAGGGTCCTGGACCTGAAGTCCTCCCAGCGCTTCTTGACATGTTGTAAGTCACGGACTGCCACCCCCTCCGCGTTGATGGAAGTCACGATGTCCATTCAGATCCTGGTCCGTCCTTCCTTGTCGGCGCGCGAACTTCCGAAAAGGGCATAATACTGCCCTAGGACTTGCTCCACCAGGACACCAACTTCGGTGGCAGTGAAGCTGGTGGCCCTCTGCCTCTCTGGCTGGTGGTTGCCAGTGGTGCCAGATGATGATGTGCCCGACATGGCAACCCCAGAGGTAGGAGTGGGTGGGCAACTGGGTCCTGGGGCTGTGCTGTGGAGCGATGGTATACCAGTCGAGAGTCTTTGGTTCCAGCAGGGGTGGTCACAGCAACTGCACCCCTGGCTGATGTGCAGGCAGCAAATAGCAGGGCACATGGGCAGCAGGCAGTCAGGCAGCAGCAGATGGCAGGTAGGAGCGTGCTCGGTGCTCTGGGGGGCAGTAATTCGGCCTTCTGGGCAGGAGCGTGGTCTTCCGTGTGTTGTTGCGTGGCCAGCTTGATACGGAGTGATTTGGCGCGTGAAAATCTTGCACGTCTGCGTGTAATTTGAGGAAAGGCCCTTTGCGCGTTAGCGCGTCAGCACACGTACGCGGTTTCATTGGACCAAAGGCCCTTAGTGCGTAAGTGGTCTGTGATGTGACGCGCGCGTGTGTTTCCCTCATAGCACGTGATGACAGAGCCCACGTGGAAAAACTGCATGTCCGAGTGTAATCGCGTGTAATTGGAGGAAAGGGCCTGCATACACGCATATGTGACGTGTACGTGTGGGCCGGTTTAAAAGCTACGTGTAGGACGCCATTTCCTTGTACGTGCTTTTCATGGAGAGCGAGTGGGTGAAATCTGTACTTCTTGTCGGTTCACACGCGATTACTTCACAGCGTTTCTAGTTCGTAGTCCCTGTTACCTCTGACAGCTTTAATTTTTCTTCATTTTTTGGGCCTGTTTCCTCAAACAGCGTTCACTTCTCTTTTTGTCCTGTCTCCTCAGACAGCGTACAATTCTTCTTTTGGCTGGGGTGTTGCCAACGCGCACACGCGCTTCTTTTTCACGTTCTTTTTCCAGGCAGACGGTGAGTCGCGCACGTATTTACCAACTATGCTTGCACCCGTGTGTCGCGTACCCCTTCAGAGGTCATTGTAGGCTGCGTGTATTACGCGTACGCTTATTTTTGTGTTTCTGGGTGCCACAGCGTAGTGCGGGTTAATTTCTCCACGCACGTGGTCTATGAGGGGTTGCGTGCACGTTAGTTTTTGTTTTTGGGCTGCCTGTGCGTTGCGTGCCTCGTCATCTTCCCCCAGGGGTCACAGACAGCCTTGTTAGAGCACTAGGGTACGAATTCCATCTAGTACCCTACCCCTTTGACCCCCAATTGCTCAGTACAATAGTTTACTGCTCCTCCCATACACACAACAACATCAGTGTCATGGTTGCGAGGCGACCAAGCGGTAAGGGAGGCAAAGGTGGCCGACCTTCAAAAGGTGGACATGGTGGGCACGGTAGGGGACGTGGCTGGGATTTGCAGGGTGCTCCTATACCCCCATGTGTGGAGGACCTATCAGGGACACCCATGCCCCCCCATGGTTGAGGGAAATGTGGCTGAGACCATCCCAGCTCAGCCCTTGTTGGACCAGCCCATTGTGGCACCTGACCTGGCACAGGATGACTCCCAGGCTGACTTCCAGGTCATCAAGTCTAGGCCACGTGTGGCGGTGCAAGTTGTTGTCACCAAGCCACGTGGATCTGGGGCAGCTATGTCATCTTCTGCCCCAAGTAGGCAGGGTGGGGAAGCTGCAGGGGCAGCTGCAGCTCCATCCGCCCCAGCTCTGACTCTCCCAGCCAGGACAGTGTCAGTCCAGGTCCATCAAACTGACGTTCCACCTGCCAACAACACCTTGCAACCAATGCCTGCACCAAGACCTATGGTCATTGTACAATCCCACACTCATAATACCCAGTCCACCAGTGCTTCTGCCCCTACTGACCAGAGCAGCGTAAGCCACTCTGGCTCCGCTCCACCTTCAAAAAAGAGGAAGATGGGTATTCTGGCACAACAGGCTGAGACCCCAGACACGGCTACACACTCCGGCACGTGAAGGAAGCCTAGCTTTAATGACCCGGAACTTGATGCACTTGTGACAATATGTGTCAGCACATAGCCGTGAAATGTTGGTGACTCTAGGGTGAAGACCACACCTGGTCAACGTAGGGCACACTGGCAGACCATTGCGGACTGCATAAGTACCCTTGGATTTATGAGGCGCACAGCTGATTATTGCTACAAGCGGTGGAATGACCTGAAACGCAGAGCAAAGAACAAGCTGGCCTCAAATCATGCCGCTACTCTGGTGACTGGCGGTGGGTCTCCACCAGAGGACAACAAACTCACTGAATATGAGTCTTTTGCTGGGGCCTTCGTCACAGAGGAACAGATCCAAGGTGTGGGAGAACTACCTGATTACGACGCATTGTCCGGTGAGTGCCCATGCATGTGTGTGTAATCCATGTGTATGTTGTTTGGGTGACGGGTTCTGATTGAGTGCCAGGTGAGGGTGTGTGTGCCTAAGTGGTATGGGTCACCCATGTGCTTCATCCAAAACATTCAGCGGCCTTGGATTTGGGTGTGACAGTATCCCTTCTGCCCACAGTAGTAATTTACCGCAACATTACGGCAGTTGCCCTTGAAGTGGCATCTTGCGACAACATTGTATTTTTCAGTGTTCGTTCAGGCTGATTGTTTCAATTCTCTCACTTTTGCTACGCATTCCTCAGCCCTATTGTCACATATGTGACATGCTTCTGTCATTGATGAACCCCACATTTGCCCACATGTGTTACCTTGTTAGGTGAATGATTTGACCATTCAGGCTGATTGACTATTGGCCTGATCACATACATTTTTGGGGCCTGTTTGAATGTGGAACATGATAGTTGTTTCCTGTCATGTTGAAGTGAACAACCATTGATGTGTACATCGGCCTGCAATCACTGTATTTTTGTACACTGGATGTGTTGCAGTGTGTGGCACATGCGTATTTTGTCACACTATGTAGCATTTTTCATCTCATCATGTCCATCTCACATGGATGGCTGACAGTACTCATTCACTGACATATGGACATCTGTGTGATGGCATGTGTCATGTATGTGTATTGGACATGCCACTCACAGGCCAATGTGTGATGGCAGTGCTACCCAGCATGCAGCAAATGTGTTGCTCTTCCATCTTGGTGTCATCAGTGTCTGCCTTTTGCCTTCCCTTTCAAACTCAGTGACAGTGCATGCATGGGAGGGTTATATCATGTGGGACATGTGTAAATCATGTACTGGTTCTGTAGCTTGTCAGGCCTATTTGTGTGCTATGGTGCTAATGCCTGTTTCCATTTTTTGTCTTTCATGTTTTTGCAGGGGATGACGCACTTGATGCTGTTGAGGTTGAGGAGATGGTGCAGACCCAGGAGGATTCTCAGGCACGACCGGGCACCAGTGGGGGACGTGGTGTGGTGGTGGGTGAGAACCCAATCTTGCTGCAGACCATTCTGTCCAGGGGTGTCTCTGGGTGCACCTCCCCAGACCTCTATTCAGGTGCTGATTCGGATGATGAGACCTATGTGCCATCACAGGTAAGTGTTTCTGGCAGGGATTCTGTTCTGTCCAACCCACCTGCACCAGGAGTAGAACCCTCTATGGGGATGTCAGTGTTGGTAAGTCCGCCTTTGGCGGTTACGGATGCAGGGTCACACTCCACAACATCTGATCCTGTTCCTGGGCCAGCAGATCAGAGCGGGAATGCAGTCCTGCAGCCTCAGGCAGTGCCGGCTTAGCAAGGCGCAGATCGCCTTGCCCCAAACAGGTGTGGTGCCCGCCGACGCGGTGGCCGTACGCCACCAGGCAATACCGTATGGGAACAATCCATGTACAGTATGGTAACCCAACAGGCAGCATCAGTTGAGATGATGGCTCAAGCAATGGAGAGGGTGGCCACTTCCATTGTCCCCCCTGAAAGGCAGATGGAGCTACTACAGCAGGCAACAGACTCCATTTGCCAATCACACAGGGATGACATGTTGGCGCCCAACAGGGACCGATGGGTGGCACTGGAGAGTCTGTGCCAATCCATCTCAATAGAGTCCCAGGCCCACAGGGAAGCCCTGAGGGAAGAACTCCATAACCTCAGGGAGACTCTTCTTGACCTTGAGGCTTCCACTAATTTCAGGACAGAACAGCAGCTGGAACGGCTCACACGTTCGCTCTCAGCTGAGATGCAGGCAACACGTGAGGAGATCCGGACATCATGGGAGGCCATGCATGCAGAAATGCATGCAACCCGTGAGGTGGTGCATGGGGATCTCTGCACTTTAATTCTCCAGAATCAGACCTTCAACACCCGCATGCTTGCTGCCATGGAGGACCATACCAGGGCTTTGCGTGGGCTGCCTCCCATAGCACCACCACCTCCTGATGCAGCAGCAGAGGGTGATGAGAGCGACAGCAGCAATTCTCCCACAATAGCATAGCCGTGCAAGCCATGAGCCCATGGAGGTGCTTTTTTTCCCAACATCCACACAGGTGGCTGTTGGTGCCCACCCTGTCCTCGGACCTCCTGGGTGCCCCCCTTGCCACCCACATGGCCATTTTTGATTTTTGATTTTTTAAATTTTTTTACAGTGTGTTGCCTTGTGTGGCTCCCGTGGGCATCCGCTGTATTCCAGCTGGGCACATGCAGGCTTGTCCTGAGTTTGGGTTAGATGCTTGGGGTCGTGAGACACACACCCCTCCTGCTTCCCATTTCCATGGGCTTGCAAAGGGTGTGCCCAAGTGACAGTGAATTACACAGTGACGTTGGACTCCCATGAGCTGTGTCGGCAGTCTGTAGTCAATACTGTGTATACATTCCTAGTGTATATTGTTGTTGTATTGTACACTGCATGGTGTATTGATATGTGCTTGTGCTTCCATGTCTCCCTCCAAATTTGCAGGTTCATTCCTCATGTCTTCACAAGGCCATCTACTTTGGAGATGGAGTTCATGTTGTATGCAGTACACTGACAAATTTGGAAGGCTGCAACACTACAGTTGGAAGGGGTCGATGTGGTGGTATATTCAGGTTGTAAGACTACGACTACTTTAACTTAGTACTGTCATGTTTTTCCTATGTTTGAGGTTGTGTTGCTGCATTGTATTGTTGGTAAGTATTTGGTCATGTGTGTTGTTAGTTCTACATTACTGGGAGCATATTGTGTGTGGCCAGTTTCCATTAGGGACACTGTACTTTGTGACACTTGTGTCAGGTTTTGGGGATTGCTTTGTTTGCTTTCACATAGCATGACATGCCATGATGTGTTGGGTGGCGGAGCTGGGGAGGGGTTGGGTGACATGGCGCTGTTGTCATGTTGTATTTTGCAAGGGGGTCATGAATTTAGCAGCATAGAAGTGTCTTTTGATGACACAGCATTGGTGGTGTTTGTGTAGGTAGGGATGCACACAATGTAACACTTCTAGGTGACCAATCTCAGGCTGGTATGGTTGTGACAATTGACTGTCCCTTATGTCATCATCATTGATTGTCAGCTGGTATGTGCAAGGGCTGTGTGCACTCCACAGGGGTGTGATTTTAGGTGAAGTAATTAGCCACCAGCTGTGTACGGGCTGCCTCACCCCGTGCCCTTTCCCCTCCCATGCGCAGCGGCCGTGCATGTGGTTGGGGATGTGGGGACACCACCATGTTCACCGGCAGGCCCCGGCGTGTTGCAACGTTGTGCAGGACACATGCTGCCACTATGATCCTGCACACTACTGGGGGAGCGTATAACAGCTGCCCGCCAGAACGGTCAAGGGAGCAAAAGCGTGACTTGAGCACTCCAAATGTGAGCTCCACTATGCCCCGGGTTGCAATATGGGCTGTGTTGTATCTTACCTCGGGTGGCGTGGTGGGGTTCCGAATTGGCGTCATCATGTGAGTGCTCAGAGGGTAGGCACTGTCCCCTGGGGAGGTGGTGATGGGTATCATTAGTGGGGTTGTGACATTACTCAGTATCTGACATGCATGCATGTGCTGTGGCATTTATACTCATCAAGCAGCCATGTATCGCCATGCCGCCCAGCTTCTAAGTCCCGGTTTAGGGTTGACATTCTGTAAATGAAACTGTCGTGGGTGGACCCTGGATAGTTGGCATATACTGAGGTGATGATTCCCTTGGCATCACATACTACCTGGACGTTGATGGAATGCCAGTGCTTATGGTTTCTATATATGTGCTCAGATGCCCTGGGAGGACGTAGAGCCACATGGGTGCAGTCAATGGCACCTAGCAATTTGGGGAAGTGTGCCACCCCGTAAAAATCCTGGACGACAGCCTGCCTTTCGGCAGGTGTTCTGGGCAGGTATATGTGCCTGCGGACTGATGGGCGTGCAGTCATAATGCCCAACACCTGGTGCAGGCAGCGTGACTGCGTGGCCTGTGACACCTCCCCCCCCACTATGGCACTTGTCCGCTGAAATGATCCATTGGCCAAGAAGTGCAGTACATTGAGGACCTTCTCCAGGGGGCTGAGTCCTTGGGAGCACAGGGTGGGTGATGTGAGGTCATCCTCCCACTCACTCACCAGGTCGAGTATTATGTGAAGTGAAAACCTGTACCTCCCATACACCTGGTCATCAGGCATCCCAAAAGGGCTGGTTCTGGGTGTGAAAATTCTGGGTCTGACTATCCTCTTCCTCCTCCTGCGGTATCCCACGACCACTGCTGCTAGGAACGGTATATTCAACCTGGCGTCTGTGCTTGTTTGTTGTTTGCGCGCACTTTTATGCTGCGCGGGTCCACGTACGCCTGCTTCCTGCTGGCGTACGTGTTTTCCGGATTAGCATGTCTTTTTTGGTGCATGCGTTAGCCCCGTTTGATTCCATGAATACGTGTTGTAGGCGAGCGTGTGTGAAAGTGGCCCTTAGGGGTCCCTCGCGATATGGAAACAAGGCAATAACCATACACGAAAGGATGCGCCAGACACGAGGTTCAAATTCCCAATGCTAGGGTTTATTGCAAGCAAAATAGTCCCAATTGGCCAACTGTGGTCTCACGCCCCGCGACGTGTATTCTCTAGACCTCGAGGGACGCAAGAGAGCGAATTACATACATCAGTTACATATATAGAAAATGCATATCATACAATCAGCTATGTCATGTTTAACACCCCCCTTTTATTGAGTTTCTTTGAACTCGAGATGATGATGGACATTTCCGACGAGTATGACAATTATGACACTTTCGATGTCTATTCTAGTAACAATGTGCAATTTAGAAAGTGCGGAGGCATCTTCTAGTTTTTGAACAGAACATGGTGGTTCTGTTCTTGGAAGCAAGCTGCACACGGGGGAAGAGTCACATTGCAATAAGGTGCTATTCGTGTCCTGGGAGCCGACACGCTCTAAAGGGTTTTGTGAAGGGGGGCCGTAAGAAGAGCATAATTCAAACCTTTAGCTGCTTTATTCTAACATATTCTACCACAGTACGAGACTGGCTGGCAGCTGTGAAATGATTCAATGCCCTGCAGCTCTCCCTCAAGGCTACAGAGAGGGAGCATGGGCATTCCTTCCTGGGCTGCTCATGAGGAGTTTCAACGAACTCCTCAGTCCCCGGCCTTGCCCTTTCATATTCAGACAACAATGTTAACAGTTGAGCAGAGTAAGCAGAATTCGCAAGAATTGCAGGCTGCAAAGCAGTTTAGACAGAAAGCAATGAGCATTGGTTAACAAACAAAATGGCGATTCTTGCTATGTTTAAAATGGTCGCTTGTTGGTCAAGCATAGCAGTCTGTATTTCTATAATTCTGTGCATAAGACGGTTGGCCTTCGGCCATCAAGATACGTCTATCATCCAAATGAAGGGTATTTCATTTTTCCAGATTGACATGTGGGCGTTCCGCGCACTTGCCTCCTGTACTTCCCACATGACGCCCACATTTTCACCCGTTGTTCCCCATTCCGCATGTCACGCCCCCTGTTCCGCCTACTTTCGCTGTGCGCTTAGCGCACGCTGTTTGAAGACGTGTGCGTCAGCGTGCGCCGAACAGGATTTTGGCGCACATCCATGGATTTCCACATGCACGGACTTCCATGAATCGCTGTGCGCGGGTTTCGCTGTGATTTTCGCACTGGCACTGCGATTTACACGCTTTTGCACGCTTTTGCACGCTTGCGCTGAAATATTCGGCGCACATTAAATCCATTAATCATTTTTAGGTCGGGTGCAATGAAAAGCTATTTTACACGTTATAGATTTTACCAAAACGAAAAATTTGTGGCAAACTTTTCCACGCGTGGTAATCACGATCGCGGGAAAACTATAAGGATTTGAGACACTTAAATTTCATTTCTAGCATGAACATTGAAGAAGTTATGGATGTTTTCATGGAGGTCGTTTTTTCCCAGATAGAGGCAAATTGTAAAACAAAGATGCACTTTTAAAAAGACAAACAGGATTTCCTTACACTAGGGATGGACTATGAAGAATCAAACTACACCACAGCACAGCCACCAGCCCAGGACGTCTCTGGATGGTTTTTGCCTGCCGAGACGCTGGCCTTCTTCACATGAAATATATCTCAGCGCAAAGATCGGTTTAACACTATTAGTACAGAAGAAATAATAGGGTTGAGATAGAGAGTTCAGGCAGTTCAGAAATATTCTAACAATGCAGTTCTGGATATAATAGAGGATGGATTTGGATAGGGATGACTATGGACAGTACATTGACTGGTGACAGTCCTATACTAAGGATACTCACTATATAGTATTGAACAGAACCGTCAGGGATTCAGGTCAGTAAAAATGTCTGGACAGGAATTCCGCTGGGCACACCGGACTGCACAGCAAGGCGCTCTGGTTTGCAATCAGCAAGGCGCTCTGGTCACCGCACGGTAGGACTGGACTGGATCTGCAATGGCTCTGGTTCACAGCTATTTGGTCACAGCACTACTGGGTTGGGTCTTTGGATTCGATTCTGGCAATAATTCATAGCAGGAAAGCAGTACAGCACAGCCAGGCTGTTCTTTGATTCCCCTTAGAGGTCTGGGGTAAATTCTGGTTTCTAGAATGTTAAAGGCCTAGCTGAGAGTGGTTTAGCTATGGAAATGGGCCTTTCTTCTTGCCAAGTTTCTGGAGTCTGAAGTCTGGAATATGGATAGTTCTCCTGCAAAGTGCTCTGCCAGCAATCGGTTGGTGGGTGAATGTGTCTTTCTAAGTCCTCAGCTGTCTCTATTTATGCATTTAATAAAGGGGTCTATATGCTGGATTATTCTAAGCGTGTCCCATAGGTTGGCTATAGGCTAGAATCTTTCCTCTCCCTTGATTGGAGGAGAAAACAGTGTGTCACCATGATGCAGTGGTTTATGAGGCAGGGAATCCTCCCCTGGGTTTTTGAACATGAAATCTACTTTTCATATAATACATATTTACAATTTTACAAACTTTATAACAATAGCGTAATCTAGATCACATATTTTGTGGAGCAAATATTCTTCCAAGCCCCGTCTCTGTAAGATCTTGGGTCTGGATTCGACAGAATTTCACACTTTTTGTCCGGGATACACTATCTAGTTTGTCCACATATGCGCATTGCATATGGGCATAAGCGTGTGAAGTTTCATGCTTCTGACATCAATACATTTGGTATAAAACCACAATTTCTACAGTTATGTCCCAGAACATAGCACAGAGTTCTAGCTCCTCTTAAAATGTGCAGCAAAAATTTAGGTTCAGAAGTCCGGGGTTGATATATTTTTTTACAATTGTCCACAGTAAATTATCAGTCTTATTAGAAATCTGCTTTTTGTCCATTGTGAATCAACAAAATTGTCTGTCCCCGCCTCCTTGATTTTGCAGCTTCAGCCGCAATCTCCGCCCACTTCCTTCTGGCAGAGGCCCTTCACAATCCTTCCTGATTAGCATCTCCATGCCTGGGAGGAAGCCCATTGTGCTCTTCCCAGAGCAGCCCCAGTGCCCCTCACCGAAGTTGTTTTTTAGTTTTGGCTTGAATCAGGCTTACTTTAAAAGTCAGTTTGTTACATTTTTCTTTGTTTAAAATAAACTTGCAATTTTAAAACAAACATCTAGAACACTGATTCCATGCTCTAAACCATGAAGTTTAAATAGTTGCAACCTAGTTTGCTCTTGATAACAGGTCACTTAGATTTTAGACATTAGATCTTAATGGTAAAAGTTAACAGTTTTAAAACAGGCATTTGAAATAGTCACAGACGGCCGCTGGTACTGCGCCCCGATTTTGACAGCTTTCACAGGCAGGCAAACTGGCTGTGGATGTTTTTGTGACCAATTCAGCTTTCCAGGATATTATAATTCCACAATTCTTTCTTGACTTCAGTAAAATGTGACACCCCGCAAGAAGATTGGACGTTTGTGGGTGTTTAGGACCAGCATTTCGTATTTTCCGCAACCAAGAAAAGATTTAACTGCAAGATTTCGGATTTCTTTCAGCAAGCACTGCTTTTCATCTGTGCTCCATTTTTACATGTTGGGCAGCCCAATGACATGTTTCAGAAGTGCGGTCTCCATTCCACCACTGACAACATGCATGGTAGATTTGGCAGCCATCTTTTTGCTCTTGGTAGAGCGCAATTTCCTTAGGTTTTGGCACACAAGGGGTTTTTGCATCCATTTTGATGATTCTGGTGCCACCAGCACACAGTGATGCCGCAGGGCAGAGGAGAGTGGGTTAAAACATCCCACAAAGCCATCATTCTATTGCAAGAAACATGGTTAACCCATAGCCCCTCCTGGGATGGTTACCATATCATTCTAAACCCTGCAATTTCCTCTGCCAAGGGCCGTCCGATGTCTGGCCTGATGATGCTGCTGAAAACATCCTTGTATGTGTCCTTTATTTCATATGAAGCTCCAACCCCATACTGACAGCTTGTGCAATTAACCATCGTTGAAATCAACTGCTTTATAATCAATATATTTCGGAATCCTGTGGCCCTGTCAACAGATTCATTCATGCAAACACTTGAGTATTTGTGGGGAAAAAAATACCTACACCCCATGCATAGCTATGTAATCGTAGCAGGGGATTTAAATCTACATTGTTTGGATAAACCCAAATTGTCCTCTGATGAACGTCTACTACGTTGGAATACTTTTATCCACTCAAAAGATATGATCATGGTAAACGGTACGTTTCCCGAGGATTGTCCCCCCCATTCCACCTGGAAGAGAGGAAACGCTATGGCAATTATTGATTTTATTTATGTTAGTCGGCCATTGTTTCAATCTGTAGAAGGTTTCCATGTTTCTGTAACTACTGATAGTGATCACAATATGTTGAGTCGCAATGGCTGTGCAGCACTAATAGTTCTAATTTTACCCCATCCACAATGACAGGTGTGATACAGGTTAACTGCGGTCGGAATAGACTCCACTGGTCTAAACCAAAGTTATTGCATTTTACGGAGAGGCTCAAAACCATACGCACTGGCTCTCGATTTACCATTGATTGTAATTTTGATCATTCAAAAGTAATGCATCAGTTTGCTGCAGCAACTATGCCAACAAGACCTCGCTCCTCAGCTCATAGTTTTGATTCAAACATGCAGAATAGAAAAGCATTATATCAAAGAGAAAAGAAACAAGCACTGACCCTGCCAGTTGACCTACAATGGGCCGCCCTTAAATCTATCAAGACTCAATATAGGAATTGGAGATGATCTGATCGATCTACACTATTATAGAAAGATGGAGAGTCCATGCTAGCCAAAGTTCTATCAAAAAATTCTGCAGGGAGTTGGGCCCTAATCACGGATACATATAATAACTCTCAGTGTCTAATGCAGATCAATGGTGTTGCGCCATAATTATGGCAATCCCATTTCTCCCGTCTTTATGCTGCCCCTCCCTCTGATCTGAGATTAGCTCCTTTGAATCTTGAAGGCGTTTTTTCACTTTCATTTACCCGCGAGGATATTTTCATTATATCCATAAAGCCAGCAGATCTAGAGCTCCAGGCCCGGACGGGCTTTCCAACCTTATGCTAAAGCAGTTCCCGGAACTATGGGCAACGATTCTGTTTGAAATATTCTCGTATGTTTTACTTGTCCAAAAGATTCTTAGTTCTTGGTGCAGTTCCCTGATTGTACCCATCTCTATAAAGGGCGATAGACATGATCCCATCAATCTCAGACCTATTGCTCTTTTGGACGTCCCGGGGAAAATGTTTGCCTCTTTAATTCTTTGAGATCTGCAACAATGGATTGCTTCAACAAACATGTGGGATGGGTTTCAAACGGGATTTGTCGCTGGTAAAGGCAAGGTTATTAACATTGTTGCCCTCACATCAATCAAGGCCCTTTGTTGTCAACAGAAGCAATCTCTCTACATAGCTTTTGTTGACTTCAAAGAGACATTTGACTCTATCGATCAACACCTAATGTTACACAAACTGATGCTAATGGGTTGTCCATTTTCAGTGGTTAAATTGATCTCCCTTTTACATGAAAACACCTCAATTTGTGTTCGCCTAACCCTTGATGGCCTACTGACATCTCCACTTCTGACATTCCGAGGCTTAAAGCAAGGATGTATTCTAGTGGCCACAATATTTAATTTGTTTATTTTGGACATGGGAGGAAAATTCAAAAAACATTAACTCTGAAACTGATTGCATTTTTGAGGAAGTGTATAATATCACTGCAATATAAGGATATTTCTTGTATTTTGGGCCAATATTTACTATATTCAGTACATCAATATCCAAAAAACTGGTGAAATGCAACCCTAAACATTCTTACTGAAGCTGACATTTCAATAGATACTCTTCTCAATAATCCAAATCCGGCCAAAATCAAATTGTATCGAAGAGATTGGATTCATACCCTTGAAACATGTCACTGGCCCTCATTACGACCCTGGCGGAAAGTGACTGACCGGACCGCCACAGCGTAAATAGCGTTTCCGCCATTGCACGAAGGAGCAAAGTGCGGCCCATTCCGACCCATCGGGCACGAGCACCACGGCATGGCGGAAGTGCAAAGTCCGCGATGGCGGAAATGACCCCAAAACGGCCCACACCGCCGCCGTACGGCGCCCTAGGTGCAATACCGCCACCCATCACAGCGGACACCGCAGTGTGCGCCTACCGGAAAGTACGGTGACCGGAAATATACGGAAACGGAAGTAAAAACATGGGCCCGGAACGGGAAACATCCCGCCGTACACCTATAAAACCACTAAAACCACACAACCACCAAAAACACTACCCTGAGACACACCCCAACCCGTCATCCACCCTAGCGAAACCAAGAAAAATGGGAAAAGTAGCGAAGAAAGCGTGCGACCGCAAGCGGCAGGTCCACTTCTCCCGTGAGGAACTCACCGTGCTAACAGAGACCCTCCAGGAGAATGCAGCCGTCGTCTTCTCCACGCAAATGACCAGGACGGCACTTGCGAACAAGAAGGCCATATGGGCTCTGGTGGCACAGCGGGTAAGTGCGGTGGGGACCGCACCCCGCAACCCACAGCAATGCAGAAAGCGATGGGACGACCTGCGGATACGCGTCCGCAGCATACTCTCTGCCAACCGCAACATTGCCACAGCCACCGGGGGAGGTCCTGAATCACCCATCAAGTTGACCCCCTGGGAAGAAATCTGTGCCTCCACCATCGGAATGGAGAGCATAGAGGGAGTCGGAGGGATGGAGAAAGGAGTGCAGACATCCGAAGATTCAGGTAGGTGGGCCAGATAAAACAATGCCAAATCCACAAAGTCCAATCATGTGAAGTACCATGTGTCCACATAGTGCAACAGAAACACATGTCCAGGAGAACGTCCACACACATCGGCCTGATAGCGCACGTTAAAACCCACAATAAATACATAATTAATTAAAAACCCCTAAAACACGCACTACACGTGCAGCAGGCACACCCTAACTGCAGGCTGCCAAACAACTGCACCCTCACTCCACACACAAATGAAAGCACCTCCAAGGCCCCGACCCAAATCACCCTCAGGTACCACCCCAATGCATGTGAAACAATGCCATTCCAATTCCCACAGACCCATTAATAACCCTCGCCCTCCTTTACTCCACCACAGGGTCCGATCCAAACGACGAGCATCAGGACACCCCTACCAGCACACCTGCAAAGAGGGCCAAGACCAACGGCCAAAGACCCTCCACCTCAGCTGCACGCATCAAGACACGGCAGCAGCACAAATCAGGTGGCAGCATAGAGGAGGGAACATCAACAGGCACCCCAGCAACCAGCATGCCCACACCACCACCACCACAGGTCCCCCCAACGGATGCCACAGAAGGCACTGCCTCTGGTGGCAGCAGCACCATAGGTGACACCCCATTGATGGCAGCATGCTCCGACACAGAAGACGGGGATGTCGAAGTCAGATCCATCCATGACCTGTCCCAATCCCCCTGTCTGTCCCATCCCGTACAACATGAGGATACCATGCAGGGGCACCCACAAGACGACGACTGGCCATCCCCCACAAGCCCTGTGGCAAGGCAACATGAGGTCAACAGCCCCTCTGTGACACCCCCGCAAATGGCCATGGCCCAGCAGAGGCAACAGTCCCTCGACCAGTTAATCGTGCAACAGCAGCAACTGGCCACGCTCCTCAAGGACCATGCCGATGAATGTGGGGGCACTAAGGCAGACATAGAAACATCAACTGAGACACTTAGGGCAGAAATGGAGAGAGGTACAGAGACACTAAGGGCACAAATGGAGAGTAGCACCGAGAGCCTGAGAGTCCAAATGGAGAGAAGCACCGAGAGCCTGAGGGGGGAACTGCATGCGACGTCCAAAGACGTATGTGCCGAACTTGCCGCAGTGCGCCGTGTGCTCACTGAGCTCTCGCAAACCCTTAGGGACATGCATGGACGTGAGCAGGCAGAGACATCATCCGTTGCAAGTTCCGTCCAGGGCAGCCCCCAACGTAGATCTGGGAGGAACCTGCGCTCCACAGGCAGGGGTGCCCCTGATACCCGCAGAGGGGGCTTGCAATAGCGACAGCCCACTGACAATGAGCATCTTTGGACACTGGTGTTCGGGGGGGAGGTAGGAGGGTGGAGGGGGTGTGTTGGGCTCACTTGGGTGGCGGGTCGATAGGGTGTTCAACATGATATCACATATGGCATAAACAGTGCACGATCAACCAATGAGATGTGTGGACATTGATCTTTGTGTACTAGGCCATCATAGGCGTACAGTCCATATTGTGCATGTCCCAGACACACACAGTGCCACGAGTCCCGTGTCCATGTATCAGCCACCAGGCGTGAGTGCTAGAAGCATGCATCAATGAGATGCTGACGAATGTCACGGCCCTCCGGTGCCTCGCAGACTCCTTGAGGTGCTGCCACATCCCCACCCTCATCATGACCATCATCAGGTGCTTGCAGTTCTGCGTCAGGGGGCATGGGCACATTTCTACGTACGCACATGTTGTGGAGCATGACACATGCCATCACCATCTTTGCAACCTTCTCATGGCGGTACAGGAGTGCCCCGCCAGACCTGCTGAGGCAGCGGAAACGAGTCTTCAGTAGGCCGAATGCCTGTTCTATGACTACACGGGTACGTGAGTGGGCATGGTTGTAGTCCTCCTCATGCTGGTCCCGTGGGTTCCGGACTGGTGTGAGGAGCCATCTCTTCAGTGGATACCCAGCATCACCTGTATGTGGACGAGAAACGTATGATGTGGAATGCCATTGCTACGTACGCACACACCCCCCCCCTTCCTGCCAGGTCATTGCCGCATCACATACCCCACATCATCATGCATGAAATGAGACTCACCGAGTAGCCAGGATCTGTTCCCTGCGTGTCGCTCCATGTAGCGTGGTATAGTAGAGTTCCTCAAGACCATAGAATCATGGGTTGATCCAGGGAATCAGGCACAACAATGTGTAATGATCCTGTTGGAGTCACACACCATTTGTACATTCAGGGAATGAAATTGTTTACGGTTGCGGTACTGGGTCTCCATGGCATGTGGGACGACCAATTCCACATGGGTGCAGTCGATGGCACCAATGCAACTCGGTATGCCGGCAAGTGCATGGAATCCCACTTTTGTGTTTGTAATTTCCTGCTCCGAGCGTGGTAGAGAGATGTAGTCGTCTGCGTGCTGCAGGAGGGCATCGAGCACTTGCAATAGTGTCCGTGAGAACAGTGGCTGAGAAATGCCATGCAACTGTCCGACTGTGTGCTGGTAGGTGCCTGTGGCCAGGAAGTGTAGTACAGACACCACCTTCAGTAGGGGTGGGATGGCGGTTGGGCTATCTATCATGCTGACAAGGTCAGCCTGTGTCATGTCCACAATGGCGGCTATGGTGTCCCGGTCCAGACGGTAGAGAGTGTGGATCTGCTCATCAGTGAGGTTGAACGGATGTGCTCGGAGGCGTGGGATTGCGGGCTGCCTGCGTGGTGGTAGTGGCTGTGCTGGCGGCCCTTGCTGGCCCTGCCTTGCCCTCCTCCTCCTCCTGCGTCTCCACCGTGCGGCCGGTTGTAGTTGGTGTTCGTCTTCTTCTTGGAGTTGGAGTACTTGCAGTGCTATCAGGTCCCCCAGGGCCAACATGGCTAGTCCTGCCGGTAGCATTTCGGAGTGGGTGTGGTTGTGGGAGGAGACTGGGTGTGCAATTTATGTGTTTTCAGGCTGTATGGACTCCACCTGTGGTGATTCATTCCACCTGTGCAAACTGCTCTCCCCTTTGGCCGAGCACGTCCCGCACACAACGCTGCAATTCGAGGAATGGCATCTTGCTATTGCAATCATGTATTTGTACCCGATGGCCGTGTAACATTGGTTGATATGTTCATTCTGCTGTGGTCCCATTGTTTCACATACTATCTGTGCAGTCGCGAACAGACTTGTGAAGGGTCAGTGGAACGTAGTACTCGAGTAACGGTGGGCCCTCATGCATCACTGTACCGAGTTGCAACGACGGGCGGGGCGTCCCATTTGTGGGTGAAGGCAGTTGCCATTTTCACACACAGCCGCACTAGATGGATTAATTAGTGATTTCAAACGGCCACAGATGCCTCTTCGACGTGATGTTGCAAATGAGGAATTCGAAGGGCGGCGCTTTCGGTTTTCAGCTAGCGGCGAGGAAATGCCCACAGGTCTGACTGCAAATATAACGTTCTATTGTTCAATGTCCTTGAGGCAGGGGCCATGGCGAGGATGCAATGATTGATATGAATGGTTTGGAATGCGCAATAGCGACGTGGGCGATGAGGCCGGACGTTCCCAAATACATGTTACTTCACTACACTGGAATTACGGGCTGGGGCACTGTGGATTTTGCAGGCTGCATAACGCACAGACTCAATGGATATTTCTAATGTTATGTGAGTAAATGTTCAGGCGTTTTAATCCCGGGATGAGGGAATGATGAATGGATGCATGGGCAGGTGATTTGATACAGAGTTTGCCATGTACAGGGCTTCTTGGAATCTATCCGCCTCCCCTGCGCTATGTGATGCAGGGCTGCCATAGTGGGACCATCGTCTATCTGGCTTTGTTGAGCCCTCCCTGTCTCGACGCGCCCTCAGACACTTGTGTCCATGCACGTTACCAATCCCATCTGATGGATTCTGTTTTGACAGACGCATGCACAGGTACACTCGTTTGTGATGGTGTTTACACCTCGATATAGATGGTTATGAGTCGCAAGTGGTTTTGGGGTGGTGATGATCCTTTGGAGTGGGCTAGCATGCATATGGCTGTGGATTTAGTGTGATCATTGAAGTGAGTTGTTCGGATGTAGTTCTGATTGCCATTCTGTTCTTTTTCTTTTCTTTTGGTTGACAGGTATCTCCTCCCCTTTTGCCACTGCCATCTGTATGCCACTCCTGCAGATAGCTTTTACTCCCGACACCTGCTGCTTCGTGTTAATCAGTGGAGCAGCATTACGATCTTATGGGACGATCGCCAATGGGCCACATGCCCTTACGCAGTACTAGTGGCTCGGAGCAACATTTCGGCCTTTCAGCTGGACTAGTGCCTCCCCATTGGGACGGCCCTGCGGTTCTGTGCGCTTCCATGTTGCCTTTTCGTACGTGAATGTGGCTCTGTGTACCATGATGGAACAGGGCGTCACACAAGTAGTGGCTGGTCATTTCTTGCGGATGCAGCCCACAATGGTGAAATGTGTTTTGGAGTTCATGGCCTAATGGCTGTATGGGCTTGGTGATTTTGTTGTGCATTAAATTTCTATTCTGATTTGGCCCGTGTAGCGTTCTTCTTTGCAAGTGATGTGGCATATTCCTATTTGGGGAGCGATGTATTGGGAGGAGATCTGCATTGGGTTCCAGCTTCGGAGTTTAGTTGCGTGGTACTGTACTGGGCGCGTTTGCCTACGAAGCCCAGTGAGGTCAGGGATAAGGGCTGCCAATATGACTGTTTGAATATTGTCATGCTCAGGGGCGGGGGATTGGGTTTTGTGTAACAGATGCCGGTCAGCCAGGTGGACTGGTGGAATGATGTGATTTTCGGAATATTGCTGGTCACAGGTGCCTGTGTTTGCGTGCGTTTCGGGGGGGGGGACTGTGGTCATGTCCATTGGATTGGCTTCTGTATTCGTGCCATCTGTGCCCTGCAGCTCCCATTGGCCCCTCTTGTGTTTCTTTTGTTCGTTGGCATGCATGGGTGACTTGTACATTTCACTGGTTGCATTGTGACTTCATTGCACCTACGGGGAGTTGTACTTTGTGGGCAGGGAGCGGTGTACAGGCACTCAGTGGGGCCGTTTACGGTTGATTCGCGATGCCGTACTTCTCACCATGGCGGAATGGTACATTCCGCCATGCCTGATGGCGTTAGGTACATGTCCGCTAGGGTCGGAATTAGCGTACCCTTGCGCCATGGTGGTATTTACGGTTTGGCATGGCGCGCGCGCGCGTGCTTGGTGCAGTTAGCGTTGGCGTTCACTACGGTGTCGCTAATGGCTTCGTACTTTGCGGTGACGGGTCATAGTCGCACCGAGCGCTATTCGATGGCGGTATTGCATTTCCGCCATCGTTTTCCGAATTCCGCCAGGGTCGTAATGAGGGCCACTGTCTTAAAGATTGGAACGTAGTCCAATTCGGACATAAGAGGTTCAGAATTACAGAAACATACCTCATTAAATACCCGTCTCCAAAATTTAGAGATGAATATATGCAATTCCGTTTCAATCTTTGACCTACTTAAGATATATTGTGCAGGCGAAAAATATTGGATTCCAGAGAGAATGTTTGTAGGTTCTGCAAAAACAATGAAATTAAGGAAACCTTGAAACATGTTATTGCATATTGTCCAGTATTGTATGTTTTGCGTTGTAAATACTTTGCACATTGTTTTAACGACCATACAAAAATTGATAGTGAACTATGGCTGCAAATTTTTGGTGCAAGACGTATGACGCTCAGATTAGCAACAACTGGTTTCCTAAATTAATTAGATTTTAACCACAACTAGATTTTTTTGATTTTTTAAAATAATTTTAATTATAAGACTGTATTTTACTGTTTTATAATTCAATAGGATGAAATCTTACTATGTACATTTTTTAATTTATTTTATGTATTCACGTAACTGATGATACATTTTTGTACTATTGAAAGGTTGTTTCTACAGCCAAACAATAAAATAAATAAAAAATAAAAAGAAGTGCTAAACCCACACAAAAGGGGAAGACCCTATTTCAAGAGGGAATGAAGCAGCAGATTCTGAGACAAAGTCTGCAGCATATTTTGGAGAACTATGGGAACTAGGAGAGAGGCAGGAGCGAGAACAATGGTATTAAATGAGGGGTAGAATGTGTTACCAGAGACGCAGATCATGGAATTGCAGGGTGCTTCACCAAAAAAGGCGAAGGAGCTATGGGTGAAGAGGGGGTGCTCAATGTCCCCAAAAAATGCCTTATGGCGACAGAACAAAACAGGAGAAGTGCTCATCCCACTAGCATTATTGAAGACAGAATTAGCACAATTGCACTATCTGACACACACAGGAAAGAAGGTCATTGTTACACGCTTTGAAGAAACATGGTTCTGTCCTCATTTGACAAAACACGTGGGCAAATTTGTCAGTAATTGCTTGACTTGACAGCAGGTCATAGAGTTGTGAGAGGAGCCATACCAAGACCAGTAGGCCCATTTCTGCATTTACATGTGGATAACGTGGATATGATCCAAATCTGCGAAGGATACCGCTACATGATAGTGGTTGTCTGCCCATTCTCTAGGTGGATTGAGGCAAGTCCCTGTTCACATGCTGATGTCCTTAGAGCAGCTAAGTTCTTGGTCAGTGAAGTGTTTCCGAGATGTGGCATGTATGAGGTCCTGCTGTCTGACAACGGCTCTCACTTTGCCAGCATATCACAGCACTGTTAGGCATTCAGCATAACTTCACCTGTGCGTACTACCCACAAGAAAATGGGGTGTGTGAATGCCTGAATGGACTCCGAAAGGAGTGCATAGCTAAAATACAGCAACGCACTGTTTGCTTCTCGCACTGTTTGCATTGCGCAATAAGCCAGGGTCCAACCACCATTTAACGCCCCATGAGGTGGTGACAGGACTGGGCATGCATCTTCCCCTGGCTCCTCCCACAACAATACTGAAAGACTGTGAGAGTGGTGCATACTTGTTAGGACCGGAAATGTACGAATACATCACTCCTCGCTAGCGCTTCTTTTATCTCTCGCCAGACACAGCGGATCCAGGGGTCCCAGAAGATAGTGAGGAGATCGACTGAAATAACACACTGCAAGACTGTGAACTCAAAAATACTGTGAAAGTTGGAGACATTGGGCCTCATTACGAAGTAGGAGGTAGCCATGGTGCTATTAGCACCTTGGCTACCCCCTTACCGCATTCCGGGTCCGGGTTCCCGAAATAGGGACTTACCGGGTCATTCCAACCTTGGAGGACCCAGTAAGTCCCCATTCTGGGAACCATTCCCCATTCCCATTCGAGCCCCCATATGGCTCAATGGAATGGGGATGGAGCTAATAGCGGTACCGTTATTAGCTCTGAAGTCCCTTAACGGGTCCCTTCCATAACGCCTGGAAAAACCAGGCATTAAGGAAGGGACCCGCTAAGGGACCTGGGAATAGGGTGGTAAGGGATTACCGGCACCAGTATCCTTACCGGTGCCGGTAATCCCTTACCACCTACCTCGTAATGAGGCCCATTGTCCTCTTGCGTAATTTCATTAGGCGTTGGAATGCGCCCCGGTTTACCAGCCCACACGTGGTCTTACAGGTGGCAAACCATGTTGTCAAGTTAGTAGGTAAAACAGTCTGGAACCACCTGCAAGACGTCAAGCCCTACAAAGCAGTGGCCTCACCTGGCAACCAAGTCTCAGTGACTGACAGGGCCAACTTTCAGAACCTAGGAGATCTACAAGTGCTTTCTGAACTTACAGATCTAGGGAGACCAGGACATTCCATGGTCACACGCTCCTAAGCAGCAAATGTGGTGACTGGAACACTTGTAGACATCGATTGAGTATACATTGACTGTTTGTTATTTTTCTCTTCCGCACACACAGGGTTGTGTACATTCATGCTGCTTTCTACCCGTCACCCAGAGACACTCTCCAACCAGTTTGTCCATGCTGTAAGGAGACCTAACAGATTCCGAGCCCAATCCCGGGAGTATATTGTCTTGCCTTTATAGAGTATATGGCCCAAACCTACTCCCCAGTTTGAACACAGTGATCCCTCAGTACTTGCCACTCTAAGAGATCCATCAGCAAGAAGGCTGTGGGAAGAGGTGTTTGCCTTCGCCATTAGTGACTATTTGACCCGCAGGGCTTAAGAGGGGTTTTACAATACTAACAAAGTAACACATTTCATGCGGGCAACTGTATCTTCAGGCTGCAAGGATCAAGCACCATAAGTGGAAATGAGGGAAACAATAAAGAACACTATTATTATGTAGTTTCTATTACTTCCAAGTGTGATGATGGTATTCGTATTTTGGCAATTGTACATTGTTGTTACTCCTACTGCTGTGCCCTCACCTAACATTCCCCAACCCAAGCAGGAGGAATGACCGTGTCAGGTGGACAAGGGAACACTTCTCATAAGGTAAGGAGAGGTAAGCACAGTGTTTAAACAGACATGAAGGGAGCTGACATGTATCTCACTGACAAAGCTCGAATGTCTATTAACATGTGGTATAAACAAAAGACAAAAGTAGGGAGGAAACTGACCAGGCAGAGCTGTTATGTCTGCTCTTTAATCTCCCATGCAATGAGTACTTCCAGAACGTGGCGCTTCAAAACAGGTATGTGCTGGATCTCCTCATGGCTATGGAAGGAAGAGTTTGCACAAAAATAGGGAGTTCCTGTTGCACATACCTGTGAACGACGAGGACAACAGGACCCTATCAGATGCTGTGGCACAACTGGCACGGATGCATGCTAAAATGGAAGATGAAGCACAAGGAACAGGGAAAGCCAAGAGCTAGCTAGGGTACATATGGTCATGGATGCCATCATGGCTGGCAGACGGACTGAAGGTGATAACCAGATCTCTCGTGTTGGCAGCAACATCAATATATGGGATCAAGATCTGCATGGCAAAATGCAAGAAAACAGCCGGAATGCAGATCTTGATGGATGTAAAAATCAGAACTGCAAAACACAAGAGTGTTGCAGAATGAGACAAGCTCAGAGAAAGAATTTCACAATGTCAACTATTCCCAACAGAATCCATGAAGTTGGACAATCTGCGCGATCCAAAGTACTATGAAGGGAAGTGTGTTTTGTGTAACCCTGAAGGAGTATGCTGTTAAGTGCACTGGTCATTCGACGATTGTGCCAACTATTATGGGCATCTCGGAGGAATAATGAAGATATGGCATCCCAGAGCAAAGGACTGTCATATAAGGATGTGGTCCACAGGTCGACCAGAGGGAGGACTGAAGAGGGATGGGGAAGCCTATCCTCTCCTCCCCCTCCTATGAAATTCATGACAATGAAGAAGGCCGGGTAGCACTGCAATCACCCATTCTATTTTGGACTGATTCCCAGTGGTCCCATGATTGATAAGTATGTCGAGAGATACCCATTCAGCTAGCCATACTCCCTCAACCAGCCCTACAGACTAGGTGCGGTGCAGATTTACCCCAGCGTGGATGAAGAAACACAGGTCGTGACCCAAGACACCTCTATTGACAGCCTGGATTAAGCGCTAAGAAGCCATGTTGCTGATGTCGTTAGAGACACCATGACATAGCAGCATAAGAGATGAAGCACATGTGCCATATGCACTTCGGGACACAAACACCCACCTGAATACATGAAGAACATGAGCGTGCAGTTCTATAGTTAGAGGTCAGATACCTATACATACTGTTTTTGCTTTTATTATTTTTCCCATTAGCTAAATGCAGCATGCAGAAACCGCAAGAAGCAAGAGATCCTGAGGAAAGCTTACAGATGCTTACATGCGAACAACCCCATGGAACTGCCAGAGCACCTATGGGACCTGTCAGAAGCACGTGTGACTAACCTATGGAGAATGTAGTATAGCATGGACACTGTAGAAACCGCATTATAATGGTTTAGGAAAATGTACGTAGTCATCTACGTTGCCATCATTGTGGTCATAGGCTGCACAACTGGGGGCGCAAAGTTAACTTGGCTTTAGCTGAATTTGAGGGGTTTTGTTGCGTAAAGTTTTCACCTAAACATTAGGTTTTGGTTATTCCATAGATAATTTCTGCACCACTGGCCATGGCTTTCGGCCGTGCCCACTGTATATTTAGGAACACTACCAGACCACTAGCCATGGCCTTCGGTCAATGGCTAGTGGACATAGCCGTGGACCGTGTCCACTGGCAATTTTAAAACACTACCAGACCACTAGCCATGAACGTCAGCCTTGCCCACTGTATATTTTAGAACACTTTGGTTAAGCAGCATGCTACAAGCTCCTTGTTTTATGGCCGTTCTCTTGGTGACTATTGTGATACATCGCAGGACCACAACTAAACGTATTTAAACAGCACAGAAAAAGGAAAAAAATGACTGGCTGCAAGAATAACATATATCCAGGTACTTTTGCCCCCATAGTGAAAATCGAAAACTGGCACCCATGAATACGCACAGTAAGTGCGCACAGTATGAATACACACATGAATACGCACAGTAAGTGAACATATATCATAAAGTGAAATATACAAATGTAGTTCAATTGACCTTCCCCTGTGCACAAGATAGCATTTGACTTTTTAAAAAAGTAATGCACACCAGAAAAATAACATGAGAGAGGAAATGTTCCATTAAATATGCTGGCAATGTATAAAAGGTGATCTCATTTTAAACCCATCAGATTGTAGTGAAATATTCCCTGGACTGCTGTAGAGATGTCAGCAATGTAAAATCACTGGCCATGTTGATAGGCATCTGGGAATCCCATCCATTTAGTAACCGAGAGTGACCCTGCTTAGCTTCAAATTGAGGAAGGGGCCGTCCCCCTAAAGCCATGTTGCTCTAAGTGGTTTTATAACATTTGCTAATTTATTAGGCACCATGGCTAGAGGGGGATGGCCCCTTCCTCACTTTGAACCTAAGCAGGGTTAATCCTGGTTACTGCATGAATGGGAGTCCTGGATGATGATTCGTCAGTGATTTTTCAACCCTGACGTCACTGTAGCAGTAATAAATATCAGAAAAACATCAAAACCCAAAAATGTATCCGTGCCCCCACGACAGGCCTTCAACTAATGTGCACCTGCTGTGTACCTGCTATCCCACACCCATGATGGCCTCCTGATCTCCCCTGCTGTCTCCCATTCCCCCACAACACTCTTTTCTGTGATGCAGTATCTTTGAAATGTCGGCTATTTGTGTCTATTCTTTCCAATAGCCGAGGCAACAGAAAAGCTTTGTGTTGGTAACTCAGTCCCTAGACCCTTGCCAACTCCCACATTTCACTTGGTGTCCTCTTGCCTCCCTCTAACGTCTAGTATGATAGCATTTGCATGTTTTTGACCTGAAAAGGGCTTTTTTCTGCATTTCATTTTCTGATACCCTCGGCAATAGCCGCGGCTGTCTCGCACATCGAGACAAAAAAAGACGCGCCTGTTTCATTTATAATAACATGGCTTCTTGGCGATTTACCTGAGATATAGATGTCTATTTTGGAGAAGGGCGCACCCCCTTCTCCATCAAATATTTTAAAAACTACTGGACGTGTCAGTCCAGAAAATCCAAACACAGGGGCCCTCATTACGACCCTGGCGGAGATCCATGGTGCAATTTGCACCATGGACCATGGCGCAGAGCTGCCAACTCCGCCATGGGGGTTGGCGGACTTACCGCCCCATTCCGAGGTTGGCGGGGCGGTTATTCCCCAATCCCCATTTACCCTTCCCCATTCCCATTTTTGCCCCATAGGGTATAATGGGAGTGGGGAAGGCGTTAATTACGCCACCGTAAGTTACGGTGGCATAATTAACAAGAGGTTCCGTAGCGCCATGGATTTTTCCGCCCGGAAAATCCGGGCGTAAAAATCACCATGGCGCTACGGAAGTCGGAATCTGGCGGAGAGGTACGCCATGCATTACGCTGGCGTAAACCCCTCTCCGCCAGGGTCGTAATGAGGGCCAGGGTCCGGAAATGAATGATAATTGGTTGGTCGAAGACCAACCGCCTCATTTACAGTGTTAAGAATATATATTCATTAGTTATTACGTAGCTATTAGTTCAACTAGAATGAGGCCATTTTAAGATGACCAGAATTTTGTTTTCCCTCTCTGCTCTCTCTAACGTTGGTACTTTGCCTCATGTAAAACTGCTTTGCTGTAGATATTATTTCGCTTCAATGGTCCAAGGCTAAGAAACATGTTGAAAGATTACACTGGAGAGCCAGACAGAAATGCCCGATTCCCTCCCTCACATATCCTTGAAGACAGTGAGCGAGGCATTTAATCAGTACACGAATGCCAGCGAGTCTCCTGAAAGAATAGCAATGCACGAAACTAGCATTTAAAGAGTTGAATTATGCTCTTCTTTGCGGCCCCCCTTTCTGAGCCCAGTGAGGCCCTGGAGAGCCGGCTGACCTATAGAGCGAGAATCGAAACTAAGAGATAGTGAGGTCTGGTATGTGCCAGTCTCCTACGCGCAGCTTGCCCATGAAAAACAGAAACGCTGTGTTCTCGCAAATAAAGAATGGTGTCTGTAAAATGGAAGATTGCAAACCGTTACTAAATATGGTGGTCTAAGGTGTCATATTTGTCACACTGGTCAATCATCGCCTCTAATTCAAAGGGAAATGAATTGGGGGCGGCATCAAATGTGTCATACTGTGTCATTGCTGATTGTAAGGTGCGCAGTTTGTATATATGTAACTGATGTACGTTTCATTCTCGCTTGCATCCCCCGAGGTCTGTTAGACACACGTCGCGGGGCGTGTGACCATTTGGCCAACTGGGACTTCTTTGTATTGCAATAAACCCTAGATTTTGGGAACGGAACCTCGTGTCTGGCGTATCTATTCGAGTGTGGTGACTGTGCCTGTTTCCACATCCGAGGGTCCCTCAGGGGCCCCTTCAAGATGGCGCCTGAATAGGGACCCTCCCCCACTTGTTCCATCGTGTACGTTGCAAAATAAGGAAGGTGGTAAGAACAGCGAGGACGGGAGCGTGCGAGCCGGGATCAAGAGGTGTACGGGGCACCCCGGCGAAAAGCGATGAGAGACTCCTTTGCAGATCTGCACAACGCTGATCCCTGATCGACGTCCCTGGCCAGCGAACAAGGAGGCGAGGGTCCCGAAACGAGGCAGAGCCGAGATACGCAGACACAATGTCATTGGTTGCGTCAGTATACGGACGAATTGTGTCTTGAAAAGACAAATTGACTAATCAGGTGAGTCGTGCCCCGATTCGTAAGTGATCCTGATATTGGTTGAGAATTGATTTTGCAAAATCAAACACCCAGAGTAAGTTTGATTAGCCAAGGGAAAGGTTAAAACATGCCTGGGGTATTTTCCACCTTAGCGGGATTTTTCAGCTGCGGCGAACAATCTTTGGAAACTGGCCAGGAAGCACCACCGTGAGGAACGCCGGCTTATGATATGTACATAAAGTATGGTATGGTAACGATAATGTTTTGTGAAACTTGGCATAAGCAAACCAGAAAACAGGAAAATCTTTGGTGGCCGACGGATGGGAGTTTTGAGATCGAACGTATAGATAACCTGGAAAAGGTGTTGATAAGTAAGAGAGCACGCCCTGGGACACTTGATATCCTTAGGGACTGGAGGAGGGAAGCAATGCTCCGATTTAGAAGTAGAGAGAAACATGCGCGCAGGCATAAGTGAAAGGCGGAGAAAGCTGAGGAGAAGGAGGAGGAGGAGTAGAGTAATAGCTTGACAAAGACAAGACGGCGCGTTGAATTAAACATAGAAAAAATATATCCACAAAGAGAGCTATACTCATCGGACGAATTAATAAACAAAATCTTAACTGAAACAAAACAGGGCCCGAGGAGTGAAACTAAAAAGACTATGTCAGTAGCTGCCGCTCAACCCCCTCCCGTTGCTCAGACCCTCCCAATCCCAGCACAGCCACAGGCTACATCAGTAACTGCACTGCCCACTAGCCAGCCAGCCCCAAGTGTTTCACAATTACCACAGCCCCATCAGACGTATCCCACTCTCACTGCCCCCTCCGCACCTCCCGATCAAGAGGGTGCCACTGTTCCGACCGCCCCTCCCATGAGTGGAATTGAGCAGAATGAATGTACAAGAGTAACTCGCAGGGCGATCAGTAAGGAGAGAAAGCGTGAGCTGCAAGAACAGGCAGAAATGTATATAGAAGAGAATGATGGGGCATCCACGCTAGCGTCCCTATATGACTTCAGAAGGAACAACGAAAGACAGGTATTGTTGGAATGCATAGGGGACTATTTGTCGGGACAAGGGAAAAAGTTAATTGGGAAGTTACCACTGCAACGATTGTTGGATTTCAATGCATTAGCCCGTTGTAGAGGGAGAGATGAAGAAATAGAAGAACATGTGAAGCGACTGTTTGAAATAAAGAATGAATTGGATGAAGAGTATTCTGAAGTACTCGCCACACCGGGGAATAGGAGAAAGAATATTGAGAGGGGTAGACAGCAGTGATTTTCATCCCCGGCAGCACAAATTAGTGCATTGATAAAAGTATGCATGCGGGAGGCACAAAAATGGATTTCAGATCCCAGTATTCCCACAATGGAAATGCATGTAATATTTGATGAATACACGTTAACAATGAAAAGGAGAGCGTTACAAACAATGGTTGAATATTTGATAAACAAAGATATACGCGAGGAAAAGGTGAGCCCTCCTGAATTGTTGGCAGTATATAAGAGAGCGATGGAACGAGGAACAGGAGAGACAGCCTTATCCCTCGACTTGGGAATATTGTTGCATATGAGGGAGGGGGGACGAATAGTGAGTGTGGTTTTCCCCATGAGAGAAGTGCCTCCTACTTTTGTACCGAAGGTAGAGACTCCCGCAGTAGGCAGTGCACCACCTGTGGTAATCCCAGCACATCATACAGCCCAATACGTGCATGTTCCCTTCTCTAGACAGGAAGTGAATAGTATAAAACAGACAATCCTTGACATATGGAAAAATCCATCGGGTTTTTATAAAGAAGTAGTCTTTATTGCAATCCTCAGTGTTCACTATGGGTGATATAGACTTAATATTCCCCGTAATTTTGCCAGTAGACATATGGAAACGAATAAGAAAGGTAGATGATGAGACGGCCTATGGTGCCACGTGGGCAAATTTAATACTGGAAGATAAGAATAAAGCAGTGGGTGCACAGCCAGGGGCGAATATGTTAGCATTACCGGCACAAATAGAACAGAAGTTAAAAGAATTGGTCCCAGAGAAAAGAATTCAATGGGACAAGATGATGGCGTGTGTTCAAGGTAAAGATGAGTTGTCCACAGATTATTTCAACAGATTCAAAGAAGTATTTACAGATTTCAGTGGACAGGATGTGAGTACGGAAGCAGGGAAAAGGTTATTTGTGGATAAATATGTGAGGGGATTAATACTTCCGATTCAAAATTTGATAATGACTTCAGAAAGTGCATGGCAAGCAAAAACACTAGGAGAAGTATTACATATGGCCAAATATTATGAGAACCGGGTAAATACTGAGAAGGAAAGAGAAGCAAAGGATAGAACAAACTTGAAAACACAAGTGTTACTCCAGCAGGTAGCAGGACACAACAGGGGAAGGGGAAATGCACAGAGCAGTCGAAATTAGAATATGCACGGAGGGCCTTTGGGATTAAACCAATGTGCATACTGCAGAGAGGAAGGACACTGGCGGGCACAATGTCTGCATTTGCAAAATAGAGGCGGATATAGTCAGAGAAGGCCTCACAGAGGGCACATGGGAACAAATGGTCACAACAGAAATCATATGCAGCAGCACCAAAATAATTATGGGAATGGTGCACAGAATCAAGGCCAGGCTCCGAATCAAACTACTCAAAGTCAAAATCAGCAGGGTGTACAAACAGGAAATAGAGGGAGGGGGGGAACATTTTTGATAACCAGACAAGTGCATACTATAATAACAGTGGAGACTACACATCGGATGATGTGTTGTTACCCCAATAGGACAGCCCAGGACAGGGGTCGGAACCAGTGTCAATTCCTGTGAATCAGAAAGGACCCTACATAGAGATGAAAATCGGGAATGAAGAGCATAGATTCCTCGTAGACACGGGGGCACAAAAGTGCTCGATAGATCATCACTTGGTTCCAGACATACCTCTGTCAGGGCGACAGAATATTTCAGTAGGGTTCGCAGGTACCCCAGTAATAAACCCCGAGTCCAAATCAGCAGGAGTGATAATAGGGCCTTTTACCGAACATTGTCCATTTCTTTTAACAGAGCATTGTGGGGAAAATCTTTTAGGATTGAATCTATTGAAAAAACTAAGCGCAGTTATTCATTGTACACCAGATGGGGTATTTTTGACTATTTCTCCCCAGACTATGCCGACTTTGTGACAGAACCTTTATCAGGGGAATTGAGTAAGGTATCAACTTGCATTTGGGCCGTGAATGACAATGATGTGGGATGCTTGAAAATAGAGGCAGTAAAAATGACATTAAAAGGAGGAATAACGCTACCACGTATTCCGCAGTATAAAATTTCAGCAGAAGGAGAAAAAGGATTGAAAAGCATTGTTTCTGATTTGGTGAAATTGGGAGTGTTGAAGAGATTACAGGTAGTGTATGTAACAGTCCCGTTCTTCCCGTGTACAAGAAAGGGGGTAATGAGGTACCGTACCGTTTCATAATTGATCTCCGTGCAGTGAACAAAGTGGTAGACCCCCAATTCCCGTTAGTGCCAGATGTCACTACGATTTTGACAATGATCCCTGCGTCAGCAGAATACTTAAGTGTTATCGATTTAAAAAACGCTTTCTTCAGCATTCCAGTACACAAAGAAAGCAGGTATTTATTTGCTTTCACTCTAGGAGGACGATCATTCAAATTTACACGCATTCCACAAGGCTATACTGAAAGTCCGAGTATATACAGTAGAGCATTGAAAGAACAGCTAGACATGTTAGAATTACCAGCAGACTGTGTGTTGCTACAATACATTGACGATTTACTAATCGCTGCTGACACGGAGGAGATATGTAAAGAAGGTACTGTTCTATTATTGACTCATCTAGCTACGCATGGCCATAAAGCGAGCTTAAAGAAATTCCACTACTGTCAGAAAGAAGTAGCTTATTTGGGTTACCTACTTTCAAAGGAAGGGAGAAGATTAACGCCAGAGAGGATAAAGAGTATTTCTGGTATGCCTATTCCAACAACACAGAAAGGTGTGAGAGCGATAATAGGATGGCTTCTTATTGCCGTCAATGGATTATAAACTATGCTTTAATTGTGAAAGCAATGGTGGAATTGACAAGAAAGGATGCTGTGATGCCTTTGCAGTGGAATGAAGAATGTCAGAAAGCATTTGATTTGCTAAAAACCATTTTGAGTTCTGTTCCAGTTTTGGGCACACCAAATTATGAAAAGGTTTTTAGGCTATTTGCGCATGAGAACGAAGGATGCGCGTTGTCTGTTTTAACACAGGAACAAGGTGGAAGAAATAGGCCGTGCGGCTATTTTTCTTCTGCGCTGGACCCTGTAGCGCGCGCACTACCACAATGTTTGCGAGCTGTTGCAGCGGCTGCTGCGTCAGTGAAACAAACAGAAGGGATGGTTTTGGGGCACACCTTAATTGTGATGGTGCCACATGCCATAGATGTTTGACTCAATAGAACGCAGACGCAACACCTCACCTCTGCTAGATTGACTAGATATGAAATTGTATTGTTCGCGCCCCACATCCAAATGATGAGGTGTAGCGCTTGAATCCATCAGAATTAATGCCAATGCCCGTGGAAAACAGTGGTGGGACTGAATTGCCTCCCCATGATTGGCTAATGGTTACTGAGGATGAAACAAAAGGGAGAATTGATCTGAGTGACACACCACTAAAAGAACCAGAAGGGGAACTGTTTTGTGACGGCTCCTGTTTTAAACTACCTGACGGCACATCAACTGCTGCATACGCTGTTACGACATTAAAAAGTGTCGTGGAGAGTAAAATAATTCCTTATAACTCTGCCCAGGCAGCAGAGATAATTGCCTTAACAAGAGCTTGTGAAATTTCAGAGAACTTGAGCGTAAATATCTATACTGATAGCCAGTACGCCTTTGGCGTAGTCTATAACTTTGGCCGATTATGGGCCGAGAGAGGTTTCTTAACATCCCATGGGGCTAGAATTCAACATGGCTCTCTGATTGTGCGATTACTGTCTGCACTTACGTGTCCAAAGCACCTGGCAATAGTGAAATGCGAGGCGCATAAAAAGGTGACATGTAAAGTAGGAGAAGCAAACGCATTTGCAGACAAGATTGCGAAACAGACTGCCACTGATTTGAATACAAAAATGTTGACAGTACAATCGGAGGAAGTGCCCTGCATGATAGAAAATGGAATTGTGACTGTTAAAGAAATGCAGGCGGAAGCTACCGCCGACGAAATACAGGGATGGGCCAAGGGCTCTGCAGAATTGGATTTGGAGGGTTGCTGGGTGGACAAGAAAAGTGGGAATTGGATGTTGCCAAATGCTTATGTAAATGCAATGGTTACAATGGCTCACAGTCCCACACACATCTGTGCCAAGAAAATAGTCTAACATTTAGCCACAGTCTGGGAAAATCTACTCATAAAAAAGAATGCCGAAAGGCTGGTACAAAACTGCATTAAATGCCTACAGCACAATGTGGGAAAGGGAACAGTGACTCCAACAGGAAGTTTTGGACCTCCCTCTATGCCATTCGAAGTGATTCACTTTGACTTCATAGAAATGGAGAGATGCCAAAATCTGAAGTATGTTTTGGTGATCATATGTGCCTTCAGCAAATGGGTGGAAGCATATCCATTGAAAGACTGCACAGCCATGAGCACGGTGAAAGTAATGCTAAAAGAGTATTTCTCTCACTTTGTTCTGCCCCGTGTCATATGGTCGGACAATGGTCCGCACTTTGTAGGTGCAGTGATACTGCAGATTTGTGCAGGATTACAGATCGATAAAAGATTCCATTGTTCGAGACATCCGAGTTCGGCCAGTCTTATTGAACGGCACAACGGAATCTTGAAGTCCACAATCAGTAAGATCTGTGCAGGCAGCAAACTAAGTTGGGTAGATGCATTACCAATAGCGTTACTGTGTATGCGAACGTCAGTGCAGGCTAGAACTGGGCTCTCCCCCTATGAAATCATAATGGGGAGACCGGCGAATGTGTGGTGCACACCCCAGCCTAGGAGAATGAGAGGTAGAATACCCTGTACTCAGCATTTATTGTAATCTGTTAGTAAAAAAAAATCATTTGATTCATCAGCAGGTGCAGGAGGCATTACCGGTGCGGTATACTGGCCCAGGACATGTATTGGAGCCAGGAACCTGGGTACTAGTCAGAAACTATGAACGGAAAACATCACTGGAACCCAGGTGGCGTGGGCCGTATCAAATACTCCTGACCACGCAGACAGCGATACGTGTGGACGGACGCAAGGCATGGATTCATGCCACGCATGCCAAGAAAGTCCCATCGCCATTCGCCACATCAACTGATCGGGACAAAGACCAGAAGGAGACAGCAACGAAAAAGGTAATTGCCAGTCTTTTGCTACAGAAGTTGCCTGATCGTGAAACAGAGCCTGATGAGATTGCCATAAAAACGGAAGAGCAAAGAGTGCCTCAACGTTGTCCAGCAGATTCTGCATCTCTGCTGGCCGACATGAAGCGCATACCTCTGTGGCGCCCACCATCTTCTGTTGTGCCACAGCCTGCATTATCGCCTGGGCACCCATCATCATATGCCATTGTGCCCCAGGCTGACTCCAAGCTCGAGACCGGAAGTGCACCCGCACTATTTGTTGATTACACGGAACCAGGAGCAAATCGGTACAACCTGCGGAGCAGAAAGAAGGAGTGATCACATTTTCATCTCTTGCCTCTCTTTCCTATTTTCGGATGAAGTGGGAACCGGAGGCCTAGAGGAGGGTGGCGTAAGTGTTTTGCAAGTTAGACAGCTCACGAAATGCAAATTCTAGGTGTTAAATCCATGTGTCAGGAACCCGAGTGAACAAGCGGGGCGCACGTGGTACAAAGGCAGCTGCTCTGAAACTATAGGGCAATTTGAAAATGCACGAAGGCCTTGCCAAATGAAAAAACATTCCAGGCAGATAGCAAACTGGCATAGAAAGACTGTAGATATTGATTGAACTCTTTCAACATCCTAAGAAGCACATGAACAAAAAATATTCACGACAAGCACAGCAGAAGAAGAAGGACGAGAGAAGAATGTTGGAACCAGCAAATGCCCCCTCCTGCACCAAAGCTGATAGAGAATTAAACGTAGTATATAGAAAGGCGGAAAAAGGACATGGTAAAAAGAATTGTATGCTGGGTCTAACAATAGTAATGTGCATAATGAGTATATTAGCCCCAGTGCTGACCATGTCAGTATTAAGGTACCTAGAGGAAATGTACCCTCTTGAAGTACTCTTGCCCATTATTAACATTTCCACAACAGAAAGCCCAGTCCATAAGATTTCCTATACCTTGTCCCCAATGGAAGAAAGACATAGGGAAGGATACGGGAACAACACATTGCTATTAATAATGAATATGACACACTCAATCCTAAGAAAAAACAATTGCTGGGTTTGTGCCCATTTGCGTCAACATGGTGGCAAAGGAATAGGATAGTATGTACAGCCCCTGCCATTGACTTCCGCATGTTATGCCTCTCTGAGTGCCCTATATTATTGGAAATGGAACGAAAGTGAAACTGGTCAACTAGATAAAACAAATATGAATGAATCTGAAGAAGTGATTATGAAACCGGTGGGTTGCTCCATGTTCCATGAAAGACGATTAATTACACCAGCAATAATGCCACAGGATAGATTGTCTGTACCTTATAAAACTTCTGTGATCACGTTCCACATGAACCCACAGGGGAATAAGGATGCGGAAACCCCTTCATATAGAGTGAATTATTCTGTCCCATTCTGTTTAAAGAAAAAGGGTTCTTTCCAGGTAGGAACATTTACCAGATGCAGGAACATAGCATTCCTTGATAAAGAGGTGGAACCAATGTATGTGTGAGATCCTGTGTATTTCATATGTGGAGAAAAAGCATATCCGTGGTTACCTAGGAACTGGGGAGGCACGTGTTATTTATGTTTCCTGTTTCCTGGGGTGTTCCTTTCAAAAACAGTGGATATAGCCAAGCTGACCAGGTCACGACCTCGCCGGAATAGTGGGGACAGGTTGATTGCAGAAGACATAGCGAAATCATTTGTACCATTTTGGGGCCAGGCGATAAACTCTTATAACATAAGGCGACTGTCTAGGATATTAGAAGAAACAATAAATGGAACAACTGACATATTATATAATATGAGTCTCGAGGAAAAAGGAATTAGATTAATGTCACTGCAAAATAGAATGGCCCTTGATATAATCTTAGTTGATCGCGGCGGTGTTTGCAAAATCGTGGGATCAACGTGTTGCGTATTTGTAAGTGACTCCTCTCCCACGATTTTTGAGGTGATAAGAAAATTGCATGTGTTAAGCTCTGATCTCCACCCCCCTGAAGTTGGCTGGGAATTGAACATAAGCTCCTGGTTCTGGGAAGTGTTGCGGTCCTGGGGATGGAAGCTATTTGCAATCCTAGTAGCAATCCTAGGAATATTCGTGACATGTTGTTGTTGCATACATTGTCTCCCCATAGTATGTACTGAAATTAGTGAAGAGTGTGTACAAATGATGAAACGAAAAAACATTACTAAATCAAGCACTCGCCTTAGTAACAAATCTGAAACCATTAAAGAGTTCATGGCAATTGATATTGATAATAATAACGAGGAGACACCAAGTGTACATGAGTCAGAATTTGAATCAGATTCCGAATCTAATCCAAATACTTGGTCGGAGGAGGATGCAATGTATGGATGAGATGTTTGGCATACGGCCAAGAGGAGGGTTTGTCAGTCCAGAAAAACCAAACACCCCTTGAGGGTCCGGAAATGAATGATAATTGGTTGGCCGAAGACCAACCGCCTCATTTACAGTGTTAAGAATATACATTCATTAGTTATTACGTAGCTATTAGTTCAACTAGAGTGAGGCCATTTTAAGATGACCAGAATTTTGTTTTCTCTCTCTGCTCTCTCTAACGTTGCCACTTTGCCTCATGTAAAACTGTTTTGCTGTAGATATTATTTCGCTTCAATGGTCCAAGGCTAAGAAACATGTTGAAACATTACACTGGAAAGCCAGACAGAAATGCCCGCTTCCCGCCCTCACATATCCTTGAAGACAAGGAGCGAGGCATTTAATCAGTACACGAATGCCAACGAGTCTCCTGAAAGAATAGCAATGCACGAAACTAGCATTTAAAGTGTTGAATTATGCTCTTCTTTGCGGCCCCCCTTTCTGAGCCCAGTGAGGCCCCGGAGAGCGGGCTGACCTCTAGAGCGAGAATCGAAACTAAGAGATAGTGAGGTCTGGTATGTGCCAGTCTCCTACGCGCAGCTTGCCCATGAAAAACAGAAACGCTGTGTTCTCGCAAATAAAGAATGGTGGCTGTAAAATTGAAGATTGCAAACCGTTACTAAATATGGTGGTCTAAGGTGTCATATTTGTCACACTGGTCAATCATCGCCTCTAATTCAAAGGGAAATTAATTGGGGGCGGCATCAAATGTGTCATACTGTGTCATTGCTTATTGTAAGGTGCTCAGTTTGTATATATGTAACTGATGTACGTTTCATTCTCTCTTGCATCCCCCGAGGTCTGTTAGACACACGTCACGGGGCGTGGGACCATTTGGCCAACTGGGACTTCTTTGCATTGCAATAAACCCTACATTTTGGGAACGGAACCTCGTGTCGGGCGTATCTATTCGAGTGTGGTGACTGTGCCTTGTTTCCACATCCGAGGGTCCCTCAGAGGCCCCTTCAGACGAGATAACCCCAAACCACTCAAAAACAGTTGCTTCGCACCTGGTAAAAATCTGTCTAGTGGTTTGAGCTATTTGGTCTTTCAGAAATGTACCTTTTTTTTCCATGGGAAATTGAATGGGGACTAAGCCACAACTTTGTCTTTTTTTTCTTAATAACTTATTTATTTTTAAACAAGTAATTTCTCATTTATCGGCAGAGCATCCTCCCCGGGATACTTTATGTCCTTGCAGTACTACCGGAAGCCAAGTTGACGTGGATCAGTAAACTTGAAGGCATGCCCCTGCATTTGATTTTGGGAGTTCTCTCCTCTGTGCCAGTTGAGGCCCTTATCTGTGTATTGGGTGTCCCCTCTATACATTCACTTTGGCTCTTTCACTGTTGCAGCCTTTCTCTTAGTATCACAACCTCTTCCTCTGCAACAGACACACTAATGGGCCTCCTGGCCACCCAATACACTCAGGTCCCTCTAAATTCTTTTGTGTGTGCACTACACTGCATAGCACTTAGTCATTTATTTTCAAGGTTGGCCATTGAGCTTGAGGATTTGAGACAGTCTCCCATATTCCTTGTAATTTCAAAGAACAAAACTAAAGATTTCAAAATCATGTCAAACATAGACTATCTAACGAAAAAGAAAATATAAACTACACACAGTACACAGGGTGTTAAGCATAACTCTACAAGATCTTATCTAACTAAATACTGCTCCTCTCAAAATGTGTCATTTTGTTTTTACCATATTACCCGTACGTGAGCTCACAGGTAGATGGTCGCAAGGGAAGGACCTGCCGCCTTTGAAACTGCACAACATCTGCTTACGAAATGTCCTATACTGATGTCACACTATTTGAAGAGCTACTCCAGTCACGTAACTCATATTAATTGTATTGAAACAGAGCAGTACTGGAGTAGTATCTTTGGGGAAGAGTCAATTGTCTTGTATGTGGCGGTTTAGCATGTCTAGAAAGAGGCCCTTCATTTGATTGGCTCCCTCTAGAAATCCCATTGGTGTCCAAGATGATGTTGCACATATTTTATCTTTAGTTTAAGCACAATTTTTCTTTTCTTTCTTGTACTGCTCATTTCATAACAAAATATTAAGCTTAATATTGGTTGAATTTGCTATTAATATTAGTTCTAACCTGTTATTATTATGCTGTTACTTATTTCTTCATTGACATTTTTAGCAGTGTATCATGTGTGAAAATGTTTTTATCATATTTTAATTCATGTTGTATTTTGGATATGTGGTTTTATAGGTGCTAAAGGTTTGTATATTTATAACCAAAGCACAATACTTAATACATCATTTCCACAATTTGCAGTCAAATCTGTTGCACAATCAAACGTTATTAGCAATCAATATTTTCTGGTTTCCTATGGGAGTCTGACTCACCTTAACTATAAGTTTAGACCAGCGGTCGAAGCCCTATGGTTAAGGTGATACCTATGAATCATCAGAAATCGTAAAATTCTACTGCTAATAAGGTCTGACTTGCAGGACAAATATGGCTGATATTTTCCAAACATAATGTTTGTCAGCATTTTGGGAAAGGTGCGTTACAAAAATGAAAGAAATTATTAAGAACTCAAAAAATCACTTTTTTCGGTCTACTCAAATTCATCTTCCCATAGAGCAAAAAGTCTAATTTTGAAAAAAGTTGAAGTGCAGAAACTGGCTGGGTGCATCTGGACCAAATAAGAACGAACTTGGGCACAGAGCATTGAATCGATTTCTAGGACAGGTTTGGGATAAATCCATCCAGTAGTTTTACAAATATTTGACAGGGTCAGAGGTGCCCACTGCTCCCACAAAAATAGCTATATCTCCCATGGTGGTTTGCAGCAGATAGACTTTTCAGAAATGAAACCATGCAGTTTTTTTGTTTGCTCGATGTGAGCGATTATGGGTAATACCAGTGGAAGACAAAAATGAAAAGTGCTCCAAAACCTATTTGGAGGAGGAAAAAGGCTAGAGGTGGGGAGGGGGAAAGAGGATAGCATGTGAAGTTGGAAAATTGGGGGTGATCTGGGGAGCCAGTTTGAGCATTTTCAAATGATCAGGAGAATACCAAGGGATCTTGCGAGATCACACAGCAATAACGCAAGATGTACTCGGAAAAGAAAATGTGTCACATGAACCAAAGAGTGAAAGGGAGTAATGGGAGAGGGTCAGGGAAGGATGAAATGGCTGAGGGCACTGAGGGAATCATGGAAAGAGGGGGGCACTTGGTGAGTGCCTGTTTGGACAGGGAAGAATGTTTGAGTTTTTTGTGTTATCAGGGGAATACCATGGAATTGGGAGAGAATGAAAAAAGATAAGGACATTTTACACCTACTATGATCACATCAACTAGGCAGGGGGTAATGTCTATTTGCGGGACCCCAAAAAACCTATTGGTGCAACATGTACAGAGGCCACGGCCAAAGGCCAGGGCTAGTGAGCTTAAATGATACCAATTGATGCAACATGTACAGTGGCCATGGCTAGTGGGCCACCAAAGAAACATATTGGTGCAACATCTACAGTGGCCAAGCCGAAGGCCATGCCTAGTGAGCCCCAAAGAAACATATTGATGCAACATCTACAGTGGCCAAGCCGAAGGCCATGCCTAGTGAGCCCCAAAGAAACATATTGATGCAACATCTACAGTGGCCAAGCCGAAGGCCATGCCTAGTGAGCCCCAAAGAAACATATTGGTGCAATATGTAGAGTTGCCACAGCCAAAGGCCATGGCTACTGAGTCGAAAAGAAACGTATTGGTGGAACATGTACAGTGGCCACACAAAAAGGCATTGGCCACTGGCCATGACCGAAGGCCAAGCTAGCAACAGTGTACTGGGTTAACGGGCATTCGGCCATAGGCCGAATCATAATCTTGTTGGTGGGGACGATTTTATAATCCATACACGTGGGCCGAAATTAAAGTATATTGAACACACACTTCTACATGTATGTGTTTAAAAGAGATCAACTTCGTTTCCCCAGGCTCCGTGCAGTAGAGCCTGTGCTGCAGTGCTCTGCGTTCTCTTGCCACTCTCTGTGTTTTACTGGCATCAAATTGTTACTATGAATGAACATTTGAAGTGCGAAGAAAAAAAACAGCATCCCTCGGCTCTCAGTGCTGTCTGCTCAGCATTAGGCAGCAACAAGCCAGCGCCGTTCAGGAACGGGCTGAAAACCTGAGCTCTTTCATAGAGTTGAGTCCATGAGGTAGAGCTCCTCCTCACAACCGGTGGGTAAAGTTGAATACCTCAGAGTGGCACAAGTCTGGCAAGGTTATTCTTTTATGTGGGGCTCTGACAGATTTAATAAGGTTGGATGGAATTTGAGGGAAAAACGTTTTGAACTGCTTAAACAAGAAAGGTTGGGAGTTCACTTCCCGCATAGTCGTTCCAGAAAGTGGCAATTCTTAAACTCTTAAGGGCCTACTTCGCAGAAGCTTTTTATAATAGTGTAACACCATTAGAACACGCTCTGTGAATCAGGCCCTTAGTCCCCTTTCACTTTCCTCGTAACAGGCTAATGTTAAGTGTTGTAACTTAATAGTAACCTGAATTGGAAGGGTGAGTTACTGTTCCTTAGACATGTCATATGTTGCCCTGTGGTTGCCTCCCATCATTATCTACTGTACCTTCCGCAGTATGTGTGTGTGTGTGCGTGCATATGCTCGTGCACGTGTCTGCAAACGTGTGTAACTTCACTCGGATTGCATTGATTGCCTCAAGGCCTGAAGTATGACTGCTGGAGCAGCTCCTTACGTTCTGGATTGGCCTCAGCAGGGGGATGGACAATAAAGATGCTGAAGTGTTCAAAGAAAGTCGGATCCTAAGCATAATTCCCTGGAATACATGCTTGACTAAAGTTTCGCTCATCTCTTTAGCCTTCAGAGCGGTTAATTTTTCTGACTGCAGAAAAATAAACCGTAGACACTAGATTAAATCTGTAGCTTTAATCTAGTGTCACAATTACTGATGAAACCAAAACATGATTTGTTTATAATGAGAGATTTTAGAGGGTTGAGTATGATCATGTTTTACAACTACACCCAAAAGATTGTGCATGTTAGGTAATAAAGGCACTGTGCCACTCTCAGAAGAGAGACCAAAGACTGACTGGTCACTTAAGTCCTCTAAGCTATGTGCAGAGCACACTACTTGGCAGTCTGGGAAAATACTACACATTCTCAGCAGAGCTTACTATGTTTGTCCTTCTTTTATAAAGGTGAGGGTGCCTGCACCCTTCAGAAGACTGCTGTACCCTACATAGCACAGTGGAAGGTTTTCTGAAATAGACATTTGCAATAGGCCCATTTTAAAATAATACAGAACACTGACTACGATTCTCATAGTTAACCTCATGTTAATGGTTCATTATCAGGACATGCCTGAATGGTTGCCATTGTACACATTTAATAACTGGGTCTGAATTATTCTGGAGTATCATACTTATTAATGTCTCAGTGCCTGCGCTTCTCAGAAGTGTTACCGTCATTTTTATATGACAGTACCTTTAATTCTCAAATGATCTAGAATATATGTTATGGTACAAAGACTGCAAGTGCAAGAAGTGCTGCTATACTTTCAATTGTACAACACCAGCACTTGTTATATAAGACTTGGCAGTGGATCACAGCACTAAATGGGCATTATGGCTTGATACCCTACGTGTTCTGATGAGCAGTGGGCAGTGTGACTGGTTGCATTACTGGGGCCGACATCAAGTCAAAGTGTGCACACTCAGCCAAACTTTACTGGCATTTTCCTCTCCTATATTGACAAGTAACTGCCAATTTCCTAGGAATTTCAGACCTGGTGTGTCTTTAATGTGACTGAGACTGCGATAGTCCTTCTGGCCTTCTAGTGCCATTAACTTGTTGACAAATATAACCCGGTCAGTTAATGTGCCTGCAGGAGTGATACATGTTGAGCCCTTGGGTACATGGAAGTGATCCATGTTGAACCTTTGGGTACCTGGAAGTGATCTATGTTGAACCCTTGGGTACCTGGAGCACATCATGCTAGAATAGCTTGTTCTGTTTGACCTATAGGTATGTAACCTGTAGCCTACTGTCTTGAATCACAGCTCAACAAACTTAGATGTGTACTTATCAGCTTGCCAAGCATACCTTTAATGAACAGAATCCACAATTTTCAGCATGACTAGTGTACCTGATGTGGGAATGTAGATTGGTTTAGTTTTCATTTTTTTGGTTGTCAGTCCCACCTCATTGTCCCTTCGAGAGCTGAACACCATCAATGCACAAAAATGTCTGGGAGCCCCTCTTCCGGGAACGAACATGGCCAAATAACCGGTCTATGTGAAGGTGCCCACTCGGGAGGGTCTACAACCACGTTTTAGCTTCCTCTACCTTTCACAGAGGAGAAATGTCCATTTGCATATCAGTCTTTGTCCCACCCACAAGGGCAGTCCAGCACCAACATGCATTCCAGTAAGTTGGTCAGTATGAACACCTCCCAACACGTATTCTATGCTTTGATATGTCAATACTAATGTTTTTGAGCAACACTAATGCACTTTTAAGGGAACCATACCAATATTTCTCTACTGGCTATTGTGTTTCAATAAAACAGTAACCCTCTTTTTAGTCAAGGGTGCTATTTTCAGTAGGTGTGCATATGAACTTTTCACTTGAGATGCTATATTTTCTATGACCAACACTACTCAGCAGGATTGCTATAGACTATTGACAGATCCTCTCGGCAGGGCTGTTTTATTCCCAATCAGTCTCAGCAAAGAGCGCATGCAATAGTGCTCATTTTGGGTTTGACAGTGCAGTGCATTTAGACAGTAATTCCGTTACTGCCACATCTTTTCTTTGCGTGGTAATGGAATTCCCACCGGTTTTACCACACCACTCATATCCGAGCAGGAATTAAAGTAGAGGATTTACCTCCAGTCAATTGCTGGAGTGAAATTCTCCACTTTAAAACCAATATTTGTAGGAATTACTTTCCTCATGTAGTGCTATGGACTGCATGAATGGCAACTACCAGTGCGGTAGTGCCTCTCTTAATCTGCCTGTAATTCCGACAGACCAAGGGGCAGCTTTGATTATATAGTTTGGCAGCAATTACCAACAAGCTTGTTTGAGGTTAATTTTAACTTCCGCAAAATACCCTCTTCTATGACTGGCATGTTGATGACACTACCAGTTTCAGAATTATTATATAATTTTACAGCAGACAACTGTTTATCATGGTATGTGCATGTTGCAGAACACTGGCTACACATTCCATGGTATTTAATTTGGTCAATACATAGCTATAATCTGTAAACAAATATAAAGCGGTTGTAAAATAGGACTATTCCAAGCTTTCTGTTTCCTGTCGGTATTAATTTCCTATAACAGAGAGTGTACTTCTGGCCATCGCACTTAAGGTGTTAAATATTTGTGATCGGCTAATATGCAAACATGAGCAAATAAGTTTGACCTTTAGTGGGTTTGTTTGTCAAGTGAGAGCTAAAGCTCCCGGCGACTAGACATAAACGTTTTCTATATTCCTATTACTATCCAGGACATAGGGCCTCATCACGAGTCTGGTGGTAACCCTTAAATGCGGCGGTAGCGCTATTACCGCTGCATTTAAGGGTCCGCCAGATCATGGCCTTGGCGGATTTCCCCCCAGCTCTAAGCTGGGGGTGAATCGGTGGCAAATTTGCCGTTTTTCGGCGCTATTCCCGCCAGTGGGAAATCCGCGAGTGGTAATAGCGCAAATTTTCCCCATTGGGCCCAATGGGGAATGAGGAATTCCCGAATGGGCCCAATGGGGAATCGGCACCAACCGTTCCGCCAAACCCGTGATCCGGCGCTATGGCGCCGGGGGGGTTTGGCGGTAGGGCTAATAGCGCCGGCGGTAATAGCGCCGGCGTTACCGCCAAACTCATGATGAGGCCCATAGTGTGACTCACTATTTAAAGGTGCGGAGTTCTGAGTGAGTCTGTGCATTATTCAGAACATAATTATTATTGATTCTGGTTATTAATAGGGAAATAGATCATGATCACTGAGAACACTAGCCTGAGCAAGTCTGAGTATCATGAAGTGAATCATCTCCAATTACTCTGTAATCCTGTACAGGAATGCGTTACTCTGGGTATTTTCAAGACTGAGGCCAATTGCATTACAGTAAAACATGATCAGTGGATACCATATGATCCTGGTGTAGAGCTTTTTTAGAGACTTTTTTAGGGCGTACCTCTGATCTGTACCCCTCCCCGGAAGTTCTTCAAGGATGGCAACCTTCTCCACATTGCCGCTCTAAATTCTCGCTCTGCCATCAAGCACTCCTCTGATATCTGTCACCTTCTTGAGGAACTGGACCTCGACGTCCTCTGGCTCACTGAGACATGGTTCACAGCCAGCTCTGCCACCAGCTTTGACACACTCCTACCTGACGGTTACAAGATCCTCTCCATGCCCAGGCCTAACCGTGCAGGGGGTGGTGTTGCCCTTATCTTCCCTGAGTGGATTCCTGCCACTGTCACTCCTACGCAGACCTACTCCTCTTTTGAATGTCTTGTCTGCCGACTCTCTCTCTCTCCTAGCCATTCCCTTACCGTGGCTACTATCTATCGGCCACCTGGTCAAATTTCCTCCTTCCTCTCTGAGTCGGCTGACCTCTCCTCCTCACTCCTGTCCTCAACCACTCAACTCCTCTTACTTGGCGACTTCAACATCCACCTTGATGCCTCCAGTCCCCCCACTGGTCTCTTTCGTGACCTCTGCGACTCTCTCTCACTCTCTATTCTCCCGTCTGGGCCTACTCACTCTGATGGGCACACTCTTGATGCTCTGATCTCTTCTGACCTTCCCTTCTCCGTCCCTCTCTCCACTCCTCTCTCCTGGAGTGATCACTTTCTCCTATCCTCCCACCTCACCCTCCCTACTCCACAGGCAAAGCCACCCTCTTCACTGCCACCCACCTTCTCGGTCATCCGACCCATGAAGCGTGTGTCAGTTGAGGCTTTCGCTGCTACCTTCTCGCCCCCCCCCTGCCCCTTCGGCTGACTCCCACCCTGACACAGCCCTCTCCATGCTCCACTCTGCTATATCTGTTACTCTTCATATCCTTGCCCCCGTCATGAGAATCCGCCTGAAGCCCGAAGCCAAATGTAACTCCTGGTATGACTCGGATCTCGTCACCCTAAAACGCAAGTGCAGGGTTGCAGAGAGGAAATGGCGTGCTTCATGTTCATCCTCTGACAAACTGGCCTGCCGCCTGCTCCAAAGGCAGTACCGGCTCTCCGTTCTCACCAAGAAGAGAGCCCTTATCCAAGCCCGCATCTCTGCGGCATCTAACAACTCCGCCGAACTCTTTAAAATCTGCAAGGAGCTGGCCAACCCTGTTGCAGTCTCTACCTCTCCTGTCCCCTCCCAGGCCCTCTGCACTGCACTGGCCTCTCACTTCATCTCTAAAACTCAGGACATCCTGTCCTCGCTCTCCTCCTTTCACCTCCCTCCCTCCCTTCCCGGCTCTTCCTCTGGCCCTTCTGCAGTCACCCCTCCTCCCTCTTTCTCTGCCTTTCCACTTTTCTCTGCTGACGAGGTTTCCAGACAAGTCCGATCTATGAAAGTCTCGTCTAAACAGGTTCACCCTGTTCCTCCAAAACTATCAAGGACCACATTGACTCCCTGGCTCCTGCCCTGGCTGACTTTTGCAACCACTCCTTCGCCTCTGGAGTCTTCCCTTCCCCCCTCAAGCACTCCCTTGTGCACCCTCTTCTCAAGAAACCCTCTTCCGACCCCTCCTGCCCGGCTAACTATCGCCCTATCTCCATCACTCCCTTCCTGGGCAAGCTCCTGGAGAAACTGGCCATCTCCCAGCTTAACCTCCATGCTGAATCTGTTGGTAGTCTTCATGACCATCAATCTGGCTTCAGAGCTGCTAGAAGCACGGAAACTGCTCTCCTGAACATCCGTGAAGACCTGCTCTTGAACCTCGATTCCAACACTCCATGTGTTCTCATTCTGCTCGATCTCTCTTCTGCCTTTGACACTGTCAACCATGCCATCCTGCTCAACCGTCTCCGTGAAAACCTGGGTATCACTTGTCAGGCTCTGGCGTGGCTGACCTCTTTCCTTTCAAATCGACCCTCCTAGGTCCAACTGGGGTCCTTCCTCTCCGACATCTTTTTCTCCACCTGTGGTGTCCCCCAGGGATCTAATCTCTCTCCCTGGCTGTTCAACCAGTATCTGGCACTCCATGCCCACCGCATCGCCGCTCTCTGCCCTAATTTCCAGTGCTATGCGGACGATACCCAGCTCATTTTCAGGCTACCCTCAGCCTCCCCCTCTCCTTCCCTCATCTCTGACTGTCTGTCTGCTATCCAGGAATGGTGTGCCGCCAATGACCTCTGCCTTAATGCCAGTAAGACTGAGATTCTACTCATCGGTACACCCACTCCCTCCTTCCCTGCAGCTCTCTGGCCTGCCTCCCTTGGCCCCCTCCCTGCTCCTACCTGCAAGGCAAAAAACCTTGGGGTCATCTTCGACTCGACACTCTCCTTCTCTCCTCATATTTCTGACGTCGCTAAGAAGTCACACTACCAGCTGCACCTCCTCAGAGGTATTCTTCCCTTCCTCTCCTTCCCCCAGAAGCTCACTGTCTCCCGAGCCCTGGTTCTCTCGAAGCTGGATTACTGTAACAGCCTCTATCTTAATCTGCCTGCCTCCACTCTCTGCCCTCTGCAACTCATCCAGAACAGAACTGCGAGACTTGTCCTTGGCCTCAAGCCCAGGGACCATATCTCTCCAGGACTGAAATCTCTACACTGGCTCCCAGTGGCTGCGAGGATAAAGTTCAAAACCCTCTGCATTGTCCACAAGGCCTTCTGGGGCCTGGGTCCTAAATACCTTCAACTCTCTCTTCCCAAATATCTTCCTTCCCGAGCCCTTCGCTCATCCGCCTCCAACTCCCTCAGGGTCAGCCGCTTCTCGAAGCAACGAGCTGGGGGTAGATCTCTCTCCGCGGCAGGGGCCTCCCTCTGGAACAGCCTTCCTGCCTCTCTGAAACTTGAGGAGAACCATCTCCGGTTCCGGAAGCACCTCAAAACCTTCCTCTTTGCTTCTGCTTTCTCTCTCCCTCTCCCCTGCTGAACAGCTAATATCCTTCACTGAAACTGCACTGATTCTGCAACTGGACCACTCTTAACGGCCTCGGTCCTGGGCCCAGCCACTCTCCACTTGCACTGATGCACTGGAACCCCTCTGCACTGCGGGACTGTCTCTGTATCCCTACAGCCCCCCCCCCCTTTCCCAGCACTTGTTCTGCACTTACCTTGCACTTGCCACCAGCTGGCCCTATTTATTTATTACTTTACGCCACTTACCTAGTACTGCACTTCCCCCCTCCCCTTCCCCTTGCACTTTTTCCCCTCCCCCACCCCTGCACTTGCGCGATCTGAATGACACCTGGCCTAGTAGGATCGTTGTCTGTCTCCCCTTGTTCCTCCCCTCCCTGCCTCGTCGCGCCTTGAAACACCTGTGTATAGGCGCGTTACAAATGCCATATCATATCATATCATATCATACTTCCCTTACATATAAAACATGATTAGGCAGCTTTACAACCTATTAATTATCTTTCCTAATTCATGTGATTACTATTATTACTTTTGATGTACTGCACACTATTGTATGGCTGATAGCCCATGGGTAACTTCTTGACCGTTATTCTGAAGTTCACTGTTCCATGTGCAAGGGACTCCTGGTGGCAACAGTAAAGACAGACACAAGTGATCATAGTTCAAGATATGTTTATTGAACAATGAATGCAGGGATTTTTTTTTCCCAAGATAAACGTAAATCTAAGATGGAAGCAAGCGTCAACCATCAAATGAAAAATAAGGCAGTCCTGGTGTTGTTGTGTCAAAATAAAAGGACCTACACTAACAAAAAACTATTGCCAACTCCTTACAACTAATTATAGAAAAAGTGTGGATAGTGTTTCAATAAAGAAAAGAAGTATTCCAAATAATAAGTTAAAATATGATTGTCAAGAGTCTTCCTTCCCCACGTTTTCAGCATGGAACAAGGTGGGACCTTGGAGCACAGCACACGATCGATCTTTCTCAGCACGAGCCGACAGTTCTGTTCCAACTAACACAGTACAGGCTCAAGCTTATTCAGCATGAGCTGACAGTTCCGTTCCAGCTATCAGGTTCTTCGATGGTAAAGTCTCTTTGCATTAAAAAGTCTCTTGCCTTCGAGGCTTGATGTTTCCAACAAACAAACACAAACAAAAAAGTTATTTTCCACTGTTCATGTTGGGTGATGGCTTCACCCCTGGGTACCACTCTTCCGGGCGCTGACCCCTCATGTATCGTATTCAACCAATCAATTGAACAGTTCCTTTCCCAATGAACTTTGGGTGGCGGTTTCCCACCCTGGATCTTCCTCGGCTGGGCTCGGATCCCAAATGACAAGGGCGGGCATTTCCTTTCCCCTTGTCTTTCAATACTTCTTGCTTTAACAAATCTTGATGTCTTTTTATACAAGTTTTCGGGCTTTGCCCCTTGTTACTGGTTTCCGTCTTCCGGGTTTACTCTCACCACCTTCTGTTTGTCAGTTTCCCTCTACCAGGTTCACTCTCACTGACCTTTGGTTGTCGGCTTCCCGCTGCCGGGTTTACTGTCGTGAATGGTTATAGACAGTTTATCATGGGACTTTAGACTTTGCCCCCTCTCATTAGCATCCCTCCACCGGGTTCAGTCTTGCTAATCTTTACGGAATACAGTTCACCATGCAGGATTCACTTTCCTTAGCTTCCTCAATCATCTTCCAGTCAAAGACTTTTGATGGCACAGAGTATTTTACAAGACCCCTGTATGACCACTTTGACCTCGTTTCGCCTCTTCCCAAAGGCTTCTGGTTACAGTAGTTTCTACCCTTGGGTAATTGGCCAGAGTTTCTTGCTTGATTACCCACATGGCGCCAGCCTTCTCTGTTTCTGGTTTTCCCCCTCTTTCCGCAATCGTATCTTTAATACTTTCAAAGTTCAAATTATCCGTTGGCTACTTTTCGTTCCACACAGTTCGGTTTCTTATCGATTCTCCCCTCGACTCACCGGCTGTGATGAACTGCTGGCCTTTCTTTATCCTTGGAGTCAAGGTCGGTACCACCGATACCAGCATCCTTCCTCGGCTTGGTTATCAGCGGAGGAGAGACTCACGTACCGTAGACATCTACTGAAACACAAGCGGGCTATTGTTTGGGGTCTTATGATTCCTTCTCTGGAGGATTCACAGGCCATGGTCGGAAAGGGCAAGGTCACTTCTTGTTACGCTCACCTGGTCTCTGTGGAGGTGTTGGGGCACGGTTGCAGCCCTCCCTGGGGTGAGGTTGCTCGGATCCGACTTTGCCCTCTGCGCTTATGTGGTGACTGGTGGTAATAGGTGATGCTGCTCGGGACTGCTCCTGCGTGGAGAATAGGGGGCGTGAGTATGCCAGCTTGTGCGCCTGATCCCCTTTCAGACCCCTTCTCCCAAACCGTGGTACCCGTGGGATGCGCTGTCCCTGGAAAGCTCACCTGTTGATTAGTTTTGGCGAGCACTCCGTCCTGCTGTTTCTGGCAAGGGCACTTGTATGATCTGGACTGAGTTCCTTCACTGGTCCCTTGTATGTGGTGGTCCAGGCCTGCTGCGACTAAGCCACTATACTTCAGGTAAGTGTTCCTGTTTGCCTTTGTCTTTCCTCGTCTGTTTTTGTTGTATTGTAAAGTTTGTTGTCTTGTATTGCTGTCCGTTCCACTTTTGATGTTTGCTCTTTTGCTTTCTTCCCTTGCAGGTGATGTTGCCAGCACGGCAGAAGCGCAGGGCTCGAGGCGACAACCAGAGGGAATGAGGAACGAAGCGGCAGCGGTACAGTAGCTGGTAAATTGTTAACTAGGGGGCATGCAGGGTTCGAATGCAGCGCGACCCTAGGACGGATGTTGTAATCTTGTCTTTCTTCTTCTTCACAGGGTCCGAGTTTGTGGATGCGGAGTGCGGTACTGTGGCGTCAGGATCAAGATCACTGGATGTCAGGAGATGAGTCTGCATATGAAGCAATGAAGCAACGGTTTCCTGGAGGTGAGTATGCAGGAGAATGCCTGGTTTCAAAGGTAAGTAAACTGGTCCAAGCAGCGGTGAGCATCACGTTGCACGCGAGTGCACAGTAACGCGAAGCACCGGCCTTAAGGATGGAGCAGCTTATATAGCTGAGCTTCTGAAGCCACGCCCACCAGGTTCAGCCAGCCTGCCACACCCGATGAGTCAGCACATGAAGACCAGGCCTAGGGAGCCACACCCAATGAGTCACCACATTAGGATGTTCTCTGGAATAAAGGCTTTCAGCTCCTGAAAAGTTCTTGTAAAATTAAAGCACTCCTGCACTGGAATAAAGTAAAAGCACTCCTGCACTGAAATAAAGTGTTCCTGCTCACATCTCTATATGAGCTTGGTGACAAAGACGCCAGGACTGAGTCCAGCCAGGTCCCCTGTTTTTATAGGTCCCAAAGGGACATAAGTGAGTCAAGTGACCCATTGCCCCCATCACTAGATGGTGTGGTTTTTGTGTTCTGGGGCCTATGGCCATGACACTTCTCTCCTTGTCACCCTCTCGGTCTGCACCGTCTTTCTCCTCGTCTTGAACTGCTGTGCTGAGTTAGCTCTAACGTTGTGTGTCAATTTCCTGACTTTGCCTGACCCTTGTATTGGGACATGTCAGGTAAACGGCTATGGTATTAGTCTGTTGTCATTCCTGTTGTGCAAAAGCGTTTGTGTGGGAAAATGAGGGCAGTGTGTTAGAATTTCCTACATGGTAGGATGGGGACAAGGTGTTGAAAGAAGGGGGATACCCTGTCTCACCCATCAGTGTCCTTCTCCCACTCCCCAAGGACTCCCCATCCAGGTGATCCTCCCACACTCGCCCACCCCCAAGAAAAGGATTAAATATAAATGGCAGTGTCCTGGCCACCAGGATGACATATCCCCGGGGACTAGCCAGGTAGACACCTTCAGGTTTCTCACACATGGCACTCGGTTCTAAGGGAACACTGTTCACCACTGAATCCTGATAAACAGATACAGCTAGTAACAGTATACAGAATAAAATGCCCCTGTGGCGTGATGTAGGCGACACAGACTTCTAGAACTATCAGGGTGAGCGAAGAAACATCTGTCTACTTTTCAGACATTTGAACACTTTGTGGAAATGAACAAATACAATAATTAAGATTTCAGGCTCTATAAAATGTTCCCCCATCACCACGCGAATGTAACTGTGAATGAAATTGACTCCAGCAAGAGTTTATTTGGATATTTTTTATGAATAAGGAATTACCGCTGTTTGGAATGATAGGCTTCAACTCAGCTATTACATCTGATGGCTTATGACTTGGATTGTTCTGGATAAAAGCTGCTTAGCGGTCCAGGCCTCAAAGCATAAACACCAGATACCTCACTTAACAGTTGTATGCTCCTGATTGAGATTCCCCATTACACTGTACTCCTGATATGGCTTTCAAAATCTGAATAAAGCACACCCAAGATTGGAATTCACAAGAAGGATTATGGAGCCAACCAACTGGAAACATTACATTCTCTATACAAATTTAACTTACACTAAAATGTGTGACTGATTTGGTCAAGGAAGGGGACGCAGGAAGGATCAACATCAGCTTCTCATAGAATAAAGTGAGCTGAATTATTAGAAATAAATACTGTATGACATATTGCTTATATGTGACAATCATGCCTGGCATTGTTATGGAAAATTATTCAATAGAGTAGTGTGTACTTCTCCCTTTCATCCAACATCAATGAACAGCCATCTGTGTAATGAAGGATAAGTCACCTGAGTGACAAGTGGCAGGATTTGCTGTTTCCTGATTGGTACCTAAGGCATGGACACTGAAGGCGGACTCGAACTATGAATTAGAATAGATGATGCACTTAGATGAACGAGTGATCACTGGCTACATTAGGAACTGGACCCAATTTCATTGGGTATTACTAGATTTATCCTACTATAAAAGCATCATGGGAAGGAAAGAGAATTGATTCCTCACTTCTGGTGTTGTATGTTGTGTCTTCAAGAGCATCATGCTTGCTGGAGAAGGAACTTTGTTGAAATGCATACAAACAGGGATTTGCTACCCTGTGAACTTTTGTGACCACACAAATATTTTGGATGGCTTCTTTCCTTCTTTTCTTCTTTTCTTGAGAAACTGAAGGACTGGTCTTGGGCCTTCTTTGCATCAGACATTCCCGAGTACATTTGTATATTTATTTTTCTTTTGAAGAGAAGTCATAGGAGATGAATTAAGCTTTTCTCTCTGGGGCAGATATTTTCCATTCCAATTGTTCTTTAAGATTTTCTAAAAATGAAAGTCGATAATTGTTGTCATTTAAGCCAGACACTTTTTTTTATAAGTGTCCATTGATATGCTCATAGCTTCATGTGGAATTGCCTCTCTTTTATGGTCTCCTAAAGTTCACAGTTTAATTAGGCATTCTGCTAAGTGGCAATATTCCTACTAAGCACAAAATGATGTTCATAGTATTATTCTTGCCAATGTTTTTACTGATCATGTTTTTTAAAATTACACATTCTTCATGATTTGCATGTTTCCTGTTACTGTATTTATCTTCTGTAGCTTCGTATTGTATATGAACACATTTACTGCTTGTACACTGTCTTTCCTCTGCCATGCATCTGGAGTTAAAAACATAATGTTGAAGTAAACATTGTTGGAGCTGTCTAGGACTAATGCATCTTTGGCACTGTGGATAATGTCAAGGTATTACATTATTTCATGACGTCCCTAACTAGCTTGGCTTCAAAATGCATCTTTGCAAGCATCTCACATTGATTTAAGACTAGATGTTTCCCCAAATAGACATGCCATCAAACGCTGATCTGCTGAAGGTCTTAGCTTGTTTGATACATTTGATTATTCAGCAAAACAATTCGAATACAACCGCCATCACTTTGGTGATGTGATGCCACTGCCCAACACCCCCACTCCAAAAATGGTTCCAGCAGTACCTGAGACATTTCTATATATATAAACTAGCCACTTCCCTGCACAGGCACTCAACGACCAGTTGGTAATTGGGGCTACAGCCAGCCCCCACCAAATTGTGGTTTATGTTGACTGGACCTCAGTCACCTACAGTGCTCTCGGGCCAACAATATAGAACACAGATCGAAAATGGTGTCTGGGGCGGCCTGGCAATTACTTCTGTAAAACTCTACATTCTTAGCAACCGCTGTGCTTTTTCGTTTGCATGCTTTTTTAAGCAATGGAAATTGTGATGGGATGTTAGTACTTGTTCCTTTATTTTATTTTATTAAAAACATTTCTATAGCGCAGAAATGGATAACAAGAGCATCAGAGCGCTTCATAAAAAACATGGGCAGTATAGGAAAGACAAATATTACAATAATGTTGTAAACAAAATAACTAGTACAAACATTACATAACCCCAAAATGTCTTACTACAATTCACAGTGGGTTTGGTTCTAGTTGGGTTCTAATTCAGTATTTGTACTTGAAGAAGACTAAGAGGGGACACGACACAACTCATCTGTCCCTAGGGATCTGGTTTCAGAAGTGAAGGGGAAGGGTAAGGCTGATTTTAACATGGATGCTCTTTTAAGTTCCTCTTTCCATAATCATGTATATGAGACGTGAGAGAATATTTTGATGTGGCACACATAACATAAGGGAAAGAGTTAAACAGTTGCTGCTTGCTCAAATCCCTTCAAGAGTCCCAAGCAGAAAAGCCTCTGATATGCATTGTGATTGAAGCTTACACTGCTCACCTGTGCCACACCTGCTCCGTGGTTGGAAATTCTGCCTGAATGCTGTCCAGGGGTAAAGTCGTCAAATTTAAAGTTGTGGGACTCATCAACAATTGCAATGGGATGTGACATAGCCAGAAAATAGCATATCAAGGTGAAATATGCACATTTCATTAAATTGGCTTTGCATAGCCACCCAAATTGAACAGGACGAATGGCATCTGCCTTTCATAAAATCAACACACACACACAAAACCAAGACAGGATATTTTCTTCTTATAGTTTTTTTGAAAACCTTAAAAGGTGTGCATATTTTAAACTCCAAGGACCAATATAAATGTTTTCACTGTGACTTGCAGTACCAAAATGGGATATTTCACCTTTAGTTGTTTGTTATGTATCATCCGGTCATATAGTGCAGTGGTGAAGTGTCCGGCCTACAAACCTGATGACTGTGTTTTGATCCCTGAGATTGGTTTGAATTCATAAATTCAAAGAGGGCATCCAATGTTTCTCTTTTAGCTGGGGGGGACTGACTCCACCCTCTGAATAAAGTGGGTGGACTACATCCCCCGTGTGTACCCTCGACTTCAGCCCCGATGCTGTCTGTACTGCAGATGTTAGGTAGGGGAAAAGCTTACCCTCCTGCTGGCCGTATTTTATACGTATTCTGTGATTCTGATGCTTGCACTGTTGTTGCATGTGCTGGACCTGTTGTGGGAGGGAAGCTATGCTGGACCTGTTGTGGGAGGGAAGCTTCCACTGCTGTTATTTGCTCTGTTTAAGATCTCATTGCTGTTATTTCCACTGTTGCTGTCGTGTGTGGGACACCGCCTAGCCCATCGTGCTTCTTAGCAATGCGATTCAGTTATGATATTCACCTGCACCATTTTGTTCTGTGATACTTAGTCCTCTGTGACCTCTTACTATACCAGTCAGCTGTGATAGTCAAGCAGGGCCACATTGCCTATCATGTTACCTAATCTGCTGTGATATCTAGCATTGCTTATTACCATGTTACCTAATCTGCTGTGAACTGGAGGCTTCCAGCCCTTTAAGATGAGTAGCAATACCCTGGATATGGATGGCAATGCAGATTTTACTCATACATCAATAATCAAGACGACATAAATAGTTTTGGCAAAAGTTTGGCTGTTTTAATGCAAGTATTTAAAACAGGGAGTACAACGAACATCAGCAATCGCTCGATACGCTGACTAACTATTTCATAAAAAAGATTGGTTATTATACCCATAATTGGTCATAGCTGACGTGTGGACCTGTGTCATTACCAACATCATCCTACGCGGAAAACTACAGAAACATATTGGGAAGCGGGATTGGTTCTAAGTGAATAACTAAGCATAGGTAATATATCTGTATGGATTAATGGCGAGAGGTAATAGGATAGCTAACATCAGGTGGGGCAACTAAGCCCTCCCTTCAAAATGGCCACTATGAACATCACTAAATGTACAACGTACCATTGGCTACACAAACTATAGGACCCTCAACTACGTGGTCCCCTACGATTGGTTGGCTACTAACCCCCGTCAGTAATTTCCACCTACGTGAGCAGCACGCAGACTGAATAACTAGGTGCAGGTGAGCTTGTCTTGATACCATCGTCCCACCAATTAAAAATGTGATCCATCACCACCTTGATGGTCCAGTGTCAATTAGTCCTTTGAAATTGGCCTTGAGTCTGTTCTGTTCTCTGAGAAATTTTAAGGAGAATGGGTACTATCCGGCTTCCGTGCATAGGTGTGATCTTCTCATTCTTTCAACTTTCTGCCAACACGTGACTGGACACCATGAATTGACCCTTGTCGTGTATTTGATTTTATTCTCCAATAGACCTCTGACGTCTTTTGTTTTTTGCTTGACCTTCCTAAACAGTAACTTCTGTTCTTTCACGTTAATTGTATCTAATATCAGCCAACTCCTAATTTGATAAGACCTTGGCTTTCTTGGCTCAGTGAACTCCTTAGCTGAAATGGATTCTGTTTAATTCAATTGCTTTTGGTAACTGCGACACTGAGCTGAGGCCTTCTTGCATTGTTCAGTACTGCTTTATACGTAGTGGAAACATTCATTCTTCACTTAATCCATATGTATCTATGAGGTATATAGGTAGATGTTGGCGCTTGCCACAGTCTAATCTGTTTAAGCATGTGCCTAGCTTCATGATTGCTTTGCTGCTTGTGTTTCATTGCATCTGTACGCGTTTAAACTAACAAAATATCTTCATCAAGTTTGTGGCATAAATTTCTTCATCTAGAACCGAAGATGTTACTTATCCTTGGTATTTCTTTGTTCTTTATAAATCGCCTGCCTCTCTGATCTAGTTATCTTTCTATCTGGGTGTCGATTCAACTTTGTATGACGTCACCATTCATCCTGGTCATTCAGTTTCTTTGTTTCATCAGGATTCTCATTCAAATGGCCATCATATTGTCTTGGATGTAAGTATGGTTTCCTCAATGGGTACTTTACCTCCCATATTCTCTTAGGTATAGGTATTATTATGGGTACTGCACAGAGCCCTCGCTCTTCTCTTTGCTGGTTTAACTGTTCAGTATACGTCACATATTTTGGTTCATACGCTTCAGGTAATGTAGGCGGGGCAGGTTGAGAGGGGGTACTTGAAACCTCTTCTACACTCCCCCCTCTGGGGGATTTATCGACCACTCTCACATCTTCTTCCACATCCAGACATCCTGGTCTGAAGAAATGCTTCTTAAGAATCCATATTTTTATGACCCCCTTCAAGCATCAAGCTGATTTCACATGCTCTTCCTTGTTCCATGTCATGAGAATGCACCGTCCACTTGGACTGCAGTAGATCCATCTCCCCACATATTTCTTATGGTCCTTTGGGTACAGGAACTCTGTTCCCTCATGTGCATGGATACTGGCCTTCACAAAGTCTCCAATTTCTTCATCAGTCAGATCTTTAGGCTTCCATCCTGGTTCAGCATCAATCATAATCTTCATCCCTATGGCTTTCCTTGCTGTCTTCTTGCATTGTGAGATTATTATTTTGATCACACAGAATCCAAGCATTATTAAAAATAAAGCTTCTAAAAACTTGAGCATATCTGGCATCCATTGTGGAACCCATGAGAAGAGTGATCCAAATCAGCTGTCATCAGCAATGTCTTCCACCTCTTCTATCATCTGGCCATGGAGCTCTGTTAGCATATCTATGGCCTCTGTAAATTTTCCATTCTCGTCATCATGAGAAGGTATAAATGTGCAACATGATTCTCGAATTTTGGCACAAACACCCCCATCCATAGCGGTGATCATATCTAGGACATATCTGTTCTGGAGGGACATCAATTTTACAGCTCTTAGCTCTTCTCTGATTGCATTGAATCCCTTTACGGTAGTATTAATTGTCTGTAGCAGTTTCCATCTGGTGATCTGAAGCCACTTGGTATTTGCTCCAACCTGGATCCTTGGCATAAAGAGTAACGTGAACACTGAAGAAGTCTGGCTGAACAGTCTATGTTCATATGGTATAGCATAAAACGCTTCTATTGATTTAGCTGAAAAGTAGTTCTCTCTCTTCATTCGATTTATTTGTTCCACAGATCTCTTGTTTCTTAGATGAGCATCTGCTTTCGGGAAACTATCAATGTTCAGGTCACCTTTAGGAATCACCAATGCAGGAACATGAACATTCACCAATGTGCAGATTCCTCCCCAATCCTTTGGTAGTCTGATGTAGGCCTTGGATCCACACGCCTAATAATTAAGCAATATGCCCCAAGCGGCAGAGGCATTACCAACTCATGGTCGGTAATGCCCCCGCCGCGAGGGGCATATAGCTATTAGTACCTCGGCCTGCAAGATCTGCGAGACCGGGGAACTAAAAGCATTTTTTTCTGTTTGGAAATGCTGGAAAAAAAAAACATACCTGGGTCCCCAGTTGTCACGACTCGCTCCCTTCGCTCCCGTTCCCACCACTTGGGGGCATGATTTGGGGTTTATTCCCTACTGGACCTTTCCTCCGAACCTTATGCTACAGTGCTGTGATGATTTGGGAGCGCTAAATCCCTATTTTCCCAGCTACTTCCCTTCCGGATCCATTCCAGGTTTTTGGCAGCCAGCATGCTTCTTTAACCAAATGACTATGCTTCCCAGAATGCCTGGCCCACTGCTCCACCTCCACCCTTGCAACACAAGGTTGGGTGGAGGATAGGTAACAGCTGTGGCGGCAGGTGCAGCAATCAGCACACCCGAGGCGTGTGCTCGTTAAGCAGCTTTAAAAGCCTCAGTCTTACTTCAGTCCAGCGCTGGTCATCGATTGCAGTGTTCCTGTTTTTGACTAGTCCCTGGTTCCTGGTTCCTTGCCTTTGTACCTACTTCCTTGTTCCTGTTTTCTTGTTTCCTCCGCCCTGAATTTCGGATTCATGCGCTAATTGATTTCTGCTCCCTTGATTTCCCTTTTTGTCTTCCTCTGTTGCAGGCAGCAATTTTCAGTGCTTTCCCCTTTTAGATGCAGCCCAGTTTGTCTGTGTTCTATATTTCTTTGACTCTGTCCTTTGCTGCTGTTACCCATTTGCCTTAGCCTTCCTCTTAGTTTAGTTTCCTGTCTTTTCCTTGGAGGGGTAGGAAGAAGTTTGCATAGGTTATTTCGTTTTTCCCTGCTCCTGATCCTTACTTCCTAGAGGATCCATTCCATGTTTTCCACTGCACTTCTGCATTTATTTTCCCTTTGATTATTAGGTGTGGTGTGCGGTAGTAGCTAGCTCCTGTGTGAATGCTTATGTTTTCCTCACTATTTTGCAAACACTATTCCCATTTAGGTATTTAGTTTTCCTTCCATTGCTGTTCTAGCCTTTCGGGGTCCCAGTTTCTTCAACAGGATTCGTGGGCTAGCTGACATTCAAGAGGTTTATCTCGTCCTCGTGAGTACAGTTCTTAAGTTCCCTTATGTAATACCATCAAGAGTGTTAGTACACAGATCCTGTCATTGCTTGCCCTCCACGTGGGTTTAGCGCTGTCAGTACCTGTAACAGCAATTGGGGGTAAGGCGCTTGCCGACTTTCCTCGCGGTCAGGTGCTTACCCCACATCCCTTTTCATATATTGGTTTTGATGTCACACTCTATTTACACTCCTGGGTTCTAGCATACCTGAGTCGTAGTTCCTGGGTGCACATTTCCCTTGCCATATTCGCTGCCTTTGTACTCGCCTGACTAATCCTGACAGTATGACCAGCCCAAAATTCCCATTGAATATGGCAAGTTTAAGAAAGAAAGGCAGCAAGGCCTCTAACAAGTTTGTACAGAAAGCTTCCCCTACATTTACCTGTGACAATCAAATCACTAGTCCTGACTCCAATGAACTCCTTGTCACGAATGGGCATTTACGTGCAAAATATTTTTCCCATAGGATGGCACATCCTACATGGCCTGATCCTAGTTCTATCTTTGGTTTTGATCCCGATTCTATGTCAGCACAAGCCTTAGCCGCAGAAAACAACACACTGTTAGACTTATTATACGAGAGTACCTCTGTTGTTGAACCCCATGATTCCAGTTGTGCTTCACCTCAGATAGAACAGTTTCATGATACCAACATAAAGAATGGAGGGGTTTCTTACATAACTTCTGTTTTCTACCCTCAGTCTAACGCATACTCCGTGGCACAGGTACATACTGTAGTCCCTAATGCCAAGAGGTCTAATGTCAATAGTTTGTTTAAGGGAAACACAGACCAAGTTGGAAAGATAAACTATAAATCACAGAACCTGCAAGCAGTAGAGGACAATGTACAATCGATGCACATCCAGATTGCTAGTGCAGGATCCAGCCCTGATGCCACTATGCTTCCCCCTGTGTCTACTGATAGTGATTTACAGTTAATGCAGGGCATGCTAAGAGCTAAACTTGAGGAGTTAAGACAAGAACTCATTTCTGCACAAGAGGAAAATGAAACCTTACACTCTTTATTGAATACACCTCAGACTTTATCTGTTGATGTGGATGAAGTGAACACTGTTCAGCCCCTGAGTGCAGAGACTTTGGTAAACCATGATATTTGTCGATATGTTAGATCTATTGGGAGTGAAGGTCTTACGTCTAGCACAGCGCTTAATCTAGGCACAGGTTCTAACCATTGTTCTGCTGTTTATCAGGGATTGCAGTTAGCTGAAGAGTTACAAGCCACTCCTTTACCAAAAATACCCTGTGTAGCAGTTTGTCATAATTCTGAGCTAGCACACATACAAACTTCTGATTTCCAAACACAATCCACAATGGTGGCATACACAAATTCAGTCACTACCGTAGGCTTAGGCCCTGCTCTAGATACAGCTGCTGAGACTGAAGTAGATGATAAAGCTGATGTGGAAAACAATGTTACCTCTGGGTTCACTCTTCCTTCTGCCACTTCTGATCAATACGAACAGTCAGAGACAGTACAGATTTCATGTTCTGATGGACTCATTCCACAGTATACTGAACCAAAGAACCGTCAGGCGGTTCCTGAACTGTTGATTGTTAATCTACCTCTTTCAGAAGCTAAAACAGAGGAATGGACAATAGACGAAATCCTGATTAACAGAGACTTTACTATGGTGATTCCACTGATTGATTTTGACTTCTACAAAGAAAAAGACTCTGTGTCACCCACTAAAGAAAGGGACTGCAAGGGTACAGCTCAGTCTTTGGTTACTGGTGCCAAGGAGTCTACTGCCCTAAAGGTGCCCTTCATTCCTGAGCCACCGATGGGTCTGTCAACTTCTGAGACTTCTGTCTGTCCTCCTACAACCATTGACTCTTCTATGATTCAATCCACAGCCCTGCAGTCATCTTTGGCACACCTGTCTTCAACCAATGAACCGCTGCCATGTCTACCATTTACTCAAGAGCCAGTCCCAAAGACCTGGACATGCTTGTATTCAGCAACCGAGATTGCTCCAGCTTGCATGCCTTCAGCCTCAAGGTTTCCCCTGACCTGCCTGTCTTCAGCTACAGTGACTCATCCTGCAGATCATCCTTCAGCTTTAGAGCCTCCGGAAATCCATCAAAAGAGCATGTCTTCAGTCCCGGAGTATACTGAGTATTTGCCTTCAGTTCATGAGACGCCTGTATCCTGCATAGCCTCGCTGCCAATATCAGAGGTATACCCGTCTACACCATCAGATTCTGCTGTGTTTTCTTCTGCTCCAGCGATTCCTCCTGAATCCCAACCGTTTACAGTCGTTGAACGTCTAGCCTGCCTTTCTTTTGCTTCAGGAGGAGCATCAGAATGCCTGCCTTTTCCACAAGACGATTCTCCCAACTGCTTCACTTTAGCATCAGAGCCTCCTAAAGATGCAGCATCAGAGTTTGAGACTTTTGCCAGCTCCCGCTTCAGAGTCATCAAGCTGGACCAAGTGGTGAGTCAGAACCACTCACTTGGGTGTGCACAAGGGGTGGTGCAGACCGGCGTATTACCTACAGGACTTGTGCAACAGAATTCCGCCAAGAAGCACCAGTCGGGTGCTAGTAGCCAAAGGAAGGGAATGACTGCTGCAGTTCAAGATGTGTCTGTTATTGCTCCTTCTACGAGTCTGCCTGAAATACCAAGTACTGCGTCTATCACTCCTATCAGGATGCCAAACATCCCTGCTGTGGTATCCCACGTGAAACAAAGTGGCTACACGACTGTCACCAGGAGTACTAGCCTTGTACAACCCATTTGACTTTCAGGTCTCCAAGGCGTAGAACATGTGCAGTCAAACCTAAGTCACTTTCAACCAAAAGCCTTTTCCCAGATGGATGACAGAATGAAATCTGAACCTCTACCTCAGCCACCACCTTCTCTAATGGCTGAGCATAAACCTTTCCTGAAGCCAGCATTTTCCACACCTCCCGCATGTCCACTCTCGGCAGAAAGGCTAACAGAGCTTCTCCCATTGCCTAAGGCATGTTGCACCAGCCTGCCTCCCTCCTCAAAGACTTATAAGGGTCCACTCCCAGTGACTGAGCTTCCTGGACCTTCCAACTCTGCTTCTGGTCCTGCAAGTCCTTCATGCCTTTCTTCGAACCATGAGTCTCTTCCTTACCAGAAGCCACCGTTTCCATCAGCACCACCTCCAAAGACAAAGCACTCCTATCATGGAAGTCCATCTGCCTTTGCCCACAGGCCACCATTTCCATCAGTGCCACCTCCAAAGAAAAAGCACTCCCATCATGGAAAAAAGATGTCTCGTGCGGGTGGCGGGCACCCGAAGCCGGCCGTAGGAGGGGGTATACTGTCACGACTCGCTCCCTTCGCTCCCGTTCCCACCACTTGGGGGCATGATTTGGGGTTTATTCCCTACTGGACCTTTCCTCCGAACCTTATGCTACAGTGCTGTGATGATTTGGGAGCGCTAAATCCCTATTTTCCCAGCTACTTCCCTTCCGGATCCATTCCAGGTTTTTGGCAGCCAGCATGCTTCTTTAACCAAATGACTATGCTTCCCAGAATGCCTGGCCCACTGCTCCACCTCCACCCTTGCAACACAAGGTTGGGTGGAGGATAGGTAACAGCTGTGGCGGCAGGTGCAGCAATCAGCACACCCGAGGCGTGTGCTCGTTAAGCAGCTTTAAAAGCCTCAGTCTTACTTCAGTCCAGCGCTGGTCATCGATTGCAGTGTTCCTGTTTTTGACTAGTCCCTGGTTCCTGGTTCCTTGCCTTTGTACCTACTTCCTTGTTCCTGTTTTCTTGTTTCCTCCGCCCTGAATTTCGGATTCATGCGCTAATTGATTTCTGCTCCCTTGATTTCCCTTTTTGTCTTCCTCTGTTGCAGGCAGCAATTTTCAGTGCTTTCCCCTTTTAGATGCAGCCCAGTTTGTCTGTGTTCTATATTTCTTTGACTCTGTCCTTTGCTGCTGTTACCCATTTGCCTTAGCCTTCCTCTTAGTTTAGTTTCCTGTCTTTTCCTTGGAGGGGTAGGAAGAAGTTTGCATAGGTTATTTCGTTTTTCCCTGCTCCTGATCCTTACTTCCTAGAGGATCCATTCCATGTTTTCCACTGCACTTCTGCATTTATTTTCCCTTTGATTATTAGGTGTGGTGTGCGGTAGTAGCTAGCTCCTGTGTGAATGCTTATGTTTTCCTCACTATTTTGCAAACACTATTCCCATTTAGGTATTTAGTTTTCCTTCCATTGCTGTTCTAGCCTTTCGGGGTCCCAGTTTCTTCAACAGGATTCGTGGGCTAGCTGACATTCAAGAGGTTTATCTCGTCCTCGTGAGTACAGTTCTTAAGTTCCCTTATGTAATACCATCAAGAGTGTTAGTACACAGATCCTGTCATTGCTTGCCCTCCACGTGGGTTTAGCGCTGTCAGTACCTGTAACAGCAATTGGGGGTAAGGTGCTTGCCGACTTTCCTCGCGGTCAAGTGCTTACCCCACATCCCTTTCCATATATTGGTTTTGATGTCACACTCTATTTACACTCCTGGGTTCTAGCATACCTGAGTCGTAGTTCCTGGGTGCACATTTCCCTTGCCATATTCACTGCCTTTGTACTCGCCTGACTAATCCTGACACCAGTGGGGGATGATGGAAGCCTCCAGAGCCGTGGGGGGGCTCGGAGCGTGGACGTCCCCGCTTCGAGCCTCCACACGGCTCTGGAGGCTCCCATCATCCCCTGTCGGGGACAAGGCAGTCAAAAGGTAAGTGGGGGTGGGTTGGAGGGCTGAGGGCTTAGGGGTGAGTGTGAAGGACAAAAAAAAAAAAACATACCTGAATCCCTGGCGGGGGATGAAGGCAGCCTCGAGCCTCCTCATTGGCTGAGGGGCTGCCACACCCCCGCCGGGGAGAAAGGCATGGAATCCCAGCCAAGGGATTCCCGGCCGAGTAATGCCTCAGCGAGGGCCAATCAGAATGGTCCTTTCATTCTGATTTCGCCCTCGCCAGGTACTAATGATCTATAATTACTGCTGTTCTGATATTCATTCCTGGTGCATCAAAGATTCAACCACAGTTCTGATTTTTCCCATTTACTATCCATGGTACTATCTTCAAGGGTCCTCCTCAAGGGTCCTCCTCTGTCTTCGACCCATGTCAGGAGTTTCACAAGTTTTGCCCATAGTGGCTTGCAGCCATTCTACACTTCTGCACTATGTCAAAGTGCAGAGAAAACTGTGTACTGGCTTTGTGCATTCATGATTTCAAAGAAAAGTATTTTACTCTCTAACACGCTGCGTAAGGTTTTAATAAATAATTATTGTGTGATTCCAGTCGAGTCACGAGCTTGCCGAGGCTGACTCGGATTGACACAAAAGCAGAGGCCGGGGCGCGTCCCATTTCACGCAGTTACCGTATTACTACACTGGATGGAGCTCAGTTGACGTAATACATTTGTGTTAAGAGGCTGGCGGGGCGCTAGAGCTGTGGCCCCGCCAGTATTGATACATGCATAAACAGCGCAGTGTTAGACATAGGAGGATCTGAATAGTGGCATTGGGGATAACATTTGTTTTATTGGCTGTTTGTCAGCCAATGAAATGTCTTTGCTATGCTGAGTTGGGTGGGGCCAGGTGGGCACAAGAGAGCCAGAAAGCTGAGCTTGGCGCTGCCTTCTCAGCTCGGGAGTCCCTTGTTGCTCTGCTTGCTGCAAATCAGTCAGGGCGTGGCCAGTCGGCCTAGTTGCCTTAGCCAGAGCTGCAGATTCGAGGCAGGGCACGTGCGTGCATTGCCAGGGGCCTTGACTTTAATTTTATATTGTCGACTCATCACCGACAAGGACCGGTAAGTAATGTGCCCCCAGGCCGCGCAAGCCTCTACCATGGCTGGACCTGGTCCACTCCATTCAATGGACCCATTAGTCCAGCCAGGGTAGGCCCAGGCCTCCATTCCCCGTCTGTACCTTTTCTCTGCACTGCGTCTCCTTAGCCCCTCCTGTGATGAGATGGTCATGCTGGGACTGGAGAGTAAAGCAACGGACTGAAGTCCTGACCCGGTCCTGGTGGCCCAGCCCTCATCCATTCAAGTCTGCTCTGCCTCTGTGACTGACTGTGACTGTTCAATCCAGCCAGCCAGGACTGGACTTGGCTGGACCGAGAAAAGTCACTCACCGAAAGGACAGAGAGTAGGAGGACTTGAATTTGGGGGGCTCCGGTTGGGCAGTAACACTGGCACCCACATGGCACGAGCCAGGGGGGTAGCAAAAGCTGTAGTGCCACTTTAAAAAGGGCATGTAGTTGTTGTGGATGTCTGCGTTCTTGAATTGAGGCACGTTTTCGTGCTTAGTTATTAATGTTGCACGCTGCAGCCTTTCTTATGTGAAGTATCATGTTTGCACAAGAGCGTCCTTTGTTACTGATGCTGCGGGTCCATTTATGGGGAGCTCGATGGTTTGTCGGGGGAGGTAGGTTCGTATGATTTAGACAGGCTTCCTATTGCCACTTTATCTGGTCCAGGGGGCCTGCTTTAAACAGGTCCCTTTCAGTGCTATTTTACTGGGTCCCGGGATTCCGAGTTCTGCAGCCCCATCACAATTTATCTTCTGGCCTTGTGCTTTTTTGGGTCCGCAGCCCTGCGTTTCAGTGGAGGGCGACGTGCTGCTCGGCTGACACTGCTTGTTTGTCTATCCTAGGGTGGCAATCACCTGCTGATGACTGAATGAAAGTGGGGAATACACACCCCGTGTAATCTGACGGGTTCCTTCAGAAGGTAAGGAGGGGTTTATGAGCTTTGAAAGCATAACCATAATACAGTTATTGATGTTTGTAGCCGTTTGTTAACAGTTGCTCTGGGGCTGGGGACTTTTAATTGTTCAGGAAAGGTTTGAAATGTGTATATAGTAATTGGCGAGAGCTGAGTGGGTCAGTAGCAGTGATCATATATTGGACAAGTTGGGCGGATATGAATACCGATTTTTCTGTTCCAATTTTTCAATGGAAACGGGTTTTCATATTTTGAACCATAATGCTTTATTTATTTATTTACTTATTTATTTATTTAGTTTTGCTTTATATAAACCTTTACAAAATAGATCATTGAAATAGTTCAGAAGAATAAGATTACATTTTGAAATACAATAAACAATATTTCATACGTTTTTCTTCAGACACAATTTCAGAATAATGCTTTATTTCGAAGGATGCTTTTGTAATACAGGTGCAGTGGGGCAGGAATTAACTTTTGCTGCTGAGATCTACAGCGACAAGGAGTTGGGTTAACTCTTTTTAGTTTGGGCTATTGGGTGTTGCTTGAGACACCTATATGTCAAAGCTTTTGCATTTGAGTTCAGCTAGGGAGAAGTATCATATAACAAAGCATGTAGGTACTGTTTGGTTATTTGCCTACACATTGACTGTCCATAATGGCCATGCTAATCACTATGGCCAATCACAATACGTACCTGACTCTCCCTCCCCAAAACAACTCCTCGTGTTAACTCTTTGAGCTTGCTTTAATCAAGCCTTACCATCAAATTTAGGACATAATATTAAAAGATGACTTTAAATATACTACTTACAGTATCGATTTAATGAACACGACTGTAAACTGTTGATATGTGTTAACTACCTTCCTATGTTTTGTAATATTGGCCCATTTGAGAGAAGCATCACTTCCTATAAATTGACCTCTTGTTTTGCAAAGTGCTATGTGCGAAAGACAATGGGCCTCATTACGAGATTGGCGGTAAGAAATCATCATTACTGGCATGCCGCTGCTACCATGTACGTCTAGCATTGCTTCCGGAATCAAGGGGAAATTCCGAGTCAGTGTGTACGCGCATTCCGGCATGATGGTAACGGCAGCACTGGCATACCGGTAAGGGCCTCAAACCCCCCCGATAGCGGTATCAACAAATGCACAGACACCGCCACCGGCATCGTTGATACCGCTAAGACCAGCAAAGTTTACACCGGTACCGCTAATACCGGAACCGGAAGTGACGTCATCGTGCCGGGAACAGGATTTGCGCCGGCGGCCATCTTGAAAAACACAATCCATTGCAATCCTCTGCATACAGGACCGCGATCTGAGAACTCTGTACCCTGCCAGATAGAACATGTCAAAGGCCACCCGAAAAGGTACACCTAGCCTCCACAAGCCCCGGTTCAGCGACGACAAACTAAACATGCTTGCTGATAGCCTTATCGAGCATGCAGATGTTGTCTTTTGTTCCAAACTGCGGTGTGCTGCGCAAATCAAGAAGAATAACATCTGGGAGGAGGTGGCCCAGAAGGTCTCTGCAGTGGGGAGAACCCCATGCAGTGTGAAAGACAGCTGCAAAAGATGGGATGATCTGCGGCTGCATGTGCGTAACATCCTGTCTGCCAACCGCAGCCAGGGCCAGACAACAGGAGGTGGATCCTCCTCACCCATTAAGTAGGCACGGTTGGAGGAGACCTGTAGCTCCATGATCGACATGGAGCCTATAGAGGGAGTCAGACATGCGGAGACGGGAGTCCCATCATCGGCCGATAATGGTGAGTGACACTTTGCGTAATACAAAAGCCACCACACACACCTGATGTCCCAAGTACAACGGTGTAACCCACAGGGCAAGTAGATGAGAGCAAATGCATGGCCCATCACCCCCACCTGAAGTCAGCCCTAACACAAATGCCACATCTCTGCCACAAAAACACACTACAAACCCCAATGCCACAAACCACATGAGCCCGCAATTGTACACACAAACAACATATTCATGCACACACACACATCACTGTCGAGACGCCAGCCTCATCACTGTACCATTTCAATGCATGCTGCACACATCTCCACTACCGATTACACACTGGAGACACAACCAAACAGCACATGGCACACAGCCCCTGAGCCATGGCTACAGCACGCAAGCCACAACACCTGTAGGTCACCCAACAAACACCATGGACATCATGGCTGCACCAGAAGGATGCCAAAACAAGAACCCCCACCAACTCCTGCAAGTACCATGGCCGCCCCTCCAATATGCACACAACAACGCACATGACTGAAATTGAACCAACATCAATGTATACAGGATGTAAGTTCACCCATCACTGATGCCCTGCCTCGCCATCCCCCACAGGCACGGATTCAGACAGCGATACAGACCACGGAGCATCTCAGAAAAAAACACCTGCACACATGGGCAGAAGGCACGATGATGCCACCAGGCCTTCGACGTCTAGGACCGGGTCAAGCAAAACCAGCACTCCAAAACCACAGACCAGTGGCCAACAGGGCGCACAGGCCAGAGACCAGGATGAGCAGCCAGCTGCAACAGTCAGGAGCCCCAGTCTAGAGAAATCGGTGCCATCAAGGCACACATGCAAAAAGACACACCGGCCAAAAAGGTCAGACCAAAGGAAACTGGCCACCCAGTAGACACCTCATGTTGACGAGGATGCATGCACAGCGGCCAGTGATGTTGAGGGGCCACACTCAACAGCGACAAGTGAAAAGGGTGAGGCGGCAGCATCTGCACAGCACAGCGTGGAGGAGGACAAGGGGCTGGATGACACAGACACAGCAGCACCTTGAATGTGGGAGGAAGTGCAGCACACACCAAGCATGCAGGACACCCCAAAGTACTCTCTTGGACAGGGATCTGATGGACACAAATGGGGAGGAAATGTCTGACCAAGTACTCAGCTGTGTGAGGAGTAACACACCACCTTGCATGCAACCATCAGGTGGGACATTCATACGGGACCTTGAGCCGCATGGAGGGGTGGCAGCAGGCCATGCACAACATGGTAAAGCAGTACATGTCCGAAGGCGATGCCAAACGCTGGGCAAATCAGGAGAATACCCAGTCAATTAGACGTGCCGTATACCGTGTGGCCAGGCGGGTGCATGAAGGCATGGCAGCCATGATGCAGGCTGTGAACCAGTTGGCTACCAACATGGCCCAACAACGTCCTGGCCCAGCCAAACCACAAGACCCACCATCGACCAGCTGAACACCGGCCAGCTCGACACAGACAAGCCCTGTGCACAGGAGGAACAACCCCCTCCATCTAAAAGGGGCCGTCAATAGCCTGGAACACCTGGAGATGTCAGGAGGGAGTCCAGTGGAACTCACATTGGGTGGAGTGGGCATGGGTGTGTGGGGTTTTTGGGGCATGTGGCTGGGGGGCATGGGTGTGTGGGGGTTTTGTGGCATGGGGGTGGGGCGCATTTGTGTGTGGCCATTCTGGGGCATGGTGGTTGGGGGGCATGAGGGGTCGGGGGTAGTATGTACTGTATCGAGAGTGGAGGGCAACATTGAATCATGTACATAGTTTAATTTCAACAGTACACCTATTGTGCTAAAAAAAATACATGACTGGATATTGCTTCTTGAGTGTGTGTCAATTTATTGTTCAACAGTGCCCAGTGCCCAGTGTCCCCCAATCCCAGTGCCCAGTGTCCCACATTCCCAGCGCCTTCTGTAACCCAGTACATCAAAAATATTGTGCAATCAAAGATTGGCGTACAGCACGTCCCTCACACACATGGTGACGTGGCCCATGTGCGACATCTTCGTCATCATCCTCCTCCTCATCCGGTGGTATTCGGTCCATGTCAGGGGGCAGGATTATGTTGCGCTGGATGCACATGTTGTACGGCATGGCATATGCCAATACAATCTTGCCCACCTTCTCAGGCCCATAAATAAGTGCCCCACCAGACCTGCTGAGGCAGCGAAACCGTGCCTGCAACAGGCCAAAAGTCTGCTCAATGATCACACGAGTGCGTGCATGTGCACAGTTGTAGTCCTCTTCGTGCCTGTTCAGTGGATGCCTGACAGGGGTGAGGAGCCACAGCCGCAGGGGATACCCAGCATCTCCTGCATGGGAGCAAAAGTAAGTTTGAATGTGAATATTATTGGCATTCCCTGTGTTTACCTGCTGTACATTATTCATGTTCAAATGGAAAAGATTTTCACTGCCAGATTTTGCCATTTCATCTGAGCAATTATCAAGTCGGTGTACTATTTGTCGATCCATGGTTGGGGGCATAGGTAACGTATACAACATAGGGGCCTTGACATCTGATACAGCACTCACACAGATGAAGCCAGAAGGTCCATGATGTACTCACATATGATGGGTGTGTGGCAGAGGAAGAATCAGAATGCATGTTGAGCACTGTATGATGCATTAGCCGGATGTCCAACATGATACACATACGTTTTCCTATCATGCTTTCCACTATGGGATGACACCATGCACATGTCCCTCAACACCTTCACCCATGTGACCATGGCACGATGGAATTGGTGGTATGGTCCGCCAGTGTAGGGATACGTTCCATTGATGACGCATGGTGTCAACTGGCATGGTGTAACTGAGGTACTGTGTATTGTTCATGCTGAACTGGCACATACTTTGGTGATGTTGACTACTTGATGGAATTTGTTTTCTACATGCATGTGACATAGAATTAATAGGTGTCCCTTCAGCTGCACGGAATTGCATGGTTGTCTGCGGTGTTTTATCATGCAGGGGCAGTGACAGGGGATTCCCTGAGAGGCATTTTTTTACGCAGTCATGGCTGCATGACCTGTGATGTGTTTTGCTGCACTCATGTGAATTCTGCTTTCTGAGTGCAGGATGGTGTATTGTGCTACCTGCGGCTCCGGTCTGGTGATGTACCATGTGCATGAGCAGGGGTGGTAGGTGTGAGTAGCTACCATTTACACATTGTTGTGCGGCCATGGCACATCTGCATCCATTGTCAGTCTCATGCATTCTGTGCCATTCATTTGGGTCACAGTTGTGTTTGCCACCCAGGACCGTGTCCCCACTCATCAACATCCCCCATGGCCCAGACAACAGACAGGTTGCAAATGCTTGTGGTCCCCCCCACAACAACATCCCCCATGGCCCAAACACCAGACAGGTTGCAAATGCCTGTGGTCCCCCCCCAACAACAACCCCCATGGCCCTGTGGTTAGACTTACCCAGCAGCCAAGCACGTTGTGCAGCGTGTTGTTCCATGTAGCGGGGAAGCGTGGAGTTCTGCAGCACCATTGCATCATGTGTGGATCCCTGAGATCTGGCAGAGCAATGCATAATTATCTAGCTTGCATCACACAGCATCTGGACGTTGAAGGAGGGGTATAGCTTCCGGTTACGGTAGACCACCTCCATGGTATGCCGGACTACCAGCTCCACATGGGTGCAGTCGAGGACACCAATGACGTTTGGCGTAGCTGCTAGTGCAGAGAATGCAATTATGGTGGCATTCACCTCCTCTGCAGTCCGTGGCAGGGATATGTGGGCTCTTGCGTGCTTCAGGAGTGCATTCAGCACCTGGTTCAGCACACGGGAAAAACATGGTTGTGAGATGCCATGCAGCTGACCCACTGTGTGCTGGTAGGTGCCTTTGGCCGGAAGTGGAGCACAGACACTACCTTCAGCAGTGGGGGGATGGCGGTGCAGATGTTTATCAGGCTGACCAGGTCATCTTGGGTGAGGTCCACTATGGTGGTGATGGTGTCCCTGTCCAGGCGGTACAAGGAGTGGATCTGTGCAGGGGTTAAGTCTAATGGACTGGCCCTTATGCGTGGAATTGGTGGCTGCCTGCGGGGTACCACTGCCTGCACTGGTGGTATGTGCTGGCCCAGTCTCACCCTCCTCTGCATTTCATGGTTTACTGCCTGCTCAAGGAGTAGCAGTGCAGGCATGTCCTCCAGCTACTGTATAGCAACTGCTAGTGGTATCAATTTGAACTTGGAAGGGGTGTGGTGTGTGGGTGTGTTCCTTTTGTGCTGGGCGAAACTTCACTGCATCCACCTGTGCTGATTGTGTGCACCTGTGGCAGTTCTGGACACAGCAGATTGCTGTCAACAGCTGCCCCACGATGAAGGTGCTACCGGCATCGTGGTAACCCTTCTTACCGGCATTACTGGATGCCGGTAAGTGCTTGTCCATGCAACTCGTAATGTGCCCTACTTTGCGGTATGCCGTTGTTACTGGCATGGCTGCCACGTGCTGGCACCCATTTCGGGTTGGTGCTACCCAGTCACAACGGGTCCCTGGTGATGCCAGTAGCACCGGCATCGCGGGTCGTAATACACCGGTCCGGTAAATGATGCCAGTATTCCCTTATTCCCTTATATTGATTGGGAATATATTGATTGTTATATTGATTGTTTGGACATCAATTTCAATAGCTATGAATATTTTTGACTTCCCCATGCTGTATGGCAGGAGTGCACATATGAAGCATTCTTCATCTGACGTCCTTCTTCCAAGTTCTTTCATGTGTTGGTACCATATGTTATTTCCCAAATGTGCTGTGCTGTCTAGACAATCATTCAGTTAATAATTATCTTCTTGGGTGCTTCTTTTGGTTCTCAAACTCTTCATGTAATTGTCTATCACTACATTTCTAAATGCATCAACATAGCTTCCTCTAGCTTTTTAAGGAGTATGGGTACTAACCGGCTTCCGTGCGTAGGTGAGATCTTCTCGTTGTTTCCACTTTCTGCCAACACGTGACTGGACACCATGAATTGAGCCCTGTCGTGTATTTGATTTTATTCTCCAATAGTCCTCTGACGTCTTTTGTTTTTTGCTTGACCTTCCTAAACAGTAACTTCTGTTCTTTCACGTTAATTGTATCTAATGTCAGCCAACTACTAGTTTGATAAGACCTTGGCTTTCTTGGCTCAGTGAACTCCTTAGCTGAAATGGATTCTGTTTAATTCAATTGCTTTTGGTAACTGCGTCACTGAGCTGAGGCCTTCTTGCATTGTTCAGTACTGCTTTATACGTAGTGGAAACATTCATTCTTCACTTAATCCATATGTATCTATGAGGTATATAGGTAAATGTTGGCGCTTGCCACAGTCTAATCTGTTTAAGCATGTGCCTAGCTTCATGATTGCTTTGCTGCTTGCATCTGTATGAGGTTAAACTAACTAAATATCTTCATCAAGTTTGTGGCATAAATTTCTTCATCTTGAACCGAAGATGTCATGTTTGTTTGCAGGTACATCCATCCGGGTTCCCTGCATAGAAGAAAGTTCAGCACGTCTTTCTTTATCCATCTGTCTTTTTCTGGCAATAGCTAAAAACGGCCATAGAGATTCTGCTATAATCTCTGCATGTGATCTTTCTATGGGACTTGTGCTTGGACCTTTTGTTGTTGGACAATGTGTGTCTTCATGCATTATCTGTGTAGGCCCAACCTTTATCAACCCCTTACTTTGCCTAATCCGCAGACCCTGTCTCCGGCGTTTAACGGTAGTGTTTGAAGCAAGTGCTGTCTGTGATTTATTACCAATAACATCCATTTCGAGCTCAGGTATCTTTCCATTTTTTCTTGGGACAGGAATGACTATGTAGGGCCTGGGGTGCCTTGCAGTTGCCACGCTCACTGTTTCCTTCTGCTCAGAAGCATGTACAGGAATCTTTGCATCATGTGCTCCTATATAGAAAGCAGTTCTCACTGTCAGTGAAATCAATATGAGGATGAATATAATGCATGTGTAAATAATACAGTGAAAGTAATTCACCAGCATCTACTTCTGGGACAATTTGTATGCCTGTCCTCATGGGGCAACACAATATTGCTGCTTTGGTTCCCCATCTCCAACATTTGATGCTAAGGAAGGAAAGACAATTTGAATGGCTCTGCATTTTCAGCTTCCTGGATGCCTCTCTTGAACCATTTTTTTAACCAATCAGGATGCAAATGTTCCTTTATCATGAAAAAAAATATTCTTGGTGAGCCTCTATTAAATCTGCTTCATTTATTAGTTCCTAATCAATGCCTCGAATCTGCTTCAGTCCAGATGACAAGTTGCTTCCCTGTCAGCATGAACAAAGAGTTTTGTCCTTCATTCAATTCCTCGATCTGTTCCTCGGAGGAAAGTTTCTACACAGCACTGTGATTTCTTTCAGAATAGATTGCCACCTGGATGATGATTCCTTGCAGGTTCACATTCAAGTTTGCAGTATTTCTTGAATCTCTTAGGAAAGTTACTACATATGTGTGTATTCCAACGAGATGCAGGTATTCTTCTGTTAGACGGAAGAACACCACACTGACCAGTCTATGTGCTACTATGGTTGATAAGGACATTTGTGTTTTCCTCACTGAACTCAGGCAACTTCAAAAACTCTACAGTGATGATTATGAGCAATCTTCTAATAAGTGTTTCATTGTCAGGATTCTGGATAAATGCTGGAATACGGCAAGTTCTCCCCACCAACATAGGATAAGAACATAACACCCACTCAAGATACGTAAGTATGTACCTAGAAAGGTCATCACTGAGTAACACCATGAGTAGAGCCAAACAAGAGCTCAGTTTAAAAGGAATTGGGGTATTGTACGCTCTTCCAATTGCTTTGTCCATGATCAAAATTTGGCATATCCTTATTCTTTATCAAGACTTAAGTAAGCCTTAGTCCAAAGTCAATAAGCTACTGTGGCTTTTAAGAATGCAGATCTTCTTTTACTCTGCAACTAAGATGCACAGAGTGTTTGAATGTGTCTTTCTACCCTTTTATTTGTAGCTAAAAAGGGAGTGTCCAAATTAAGCCACAGTACACTAGTATGTTCCTTTCTTTCCGCTTTATCAGGTTATGCGTCCTTCTTCCTCTTCATAGATCGCGTCTGCACGTGCTGTGGTTCTTCCCCAATGTCTGTAGCTTCTTCATGGTGGGGTGCAGGCAGAGGGGTCTCTCACGAGTAATCTTTTTATCTCCCAGGAAGATCCAAGCTCGCCAACCCTGCAATTTGACAACAGATGGAATCACATTCTCAACGACAAAAGGACAGTTGAAATGGGGCTCGTCCCACTTTTTCCTTGTGTGGTTACGAATTAGGACTTTATCTCCCGGGTAGATTCCTGGACGTAGAAATTCGGTAGTTTGGGTTGTTGAAGCATCTCCTTCTGTTTTCTGTACTGCCTTACACCCTCATCTCTGCAACTGTCCTGAAATCACAGAAAAACTAGATGTTAAACAGTTCAAATAGTTTTGCAATTCAAGTCCTAAAATTTCTGACGTTGGCTGAGCATCACTTCTAACTCGGCATGGAGGCATTAAAGGTATTCTCATTCGCCTTCCTGTCACAATTTCATGCAGTGTAAGATGGTGGTCAGAACCTGGTTGGTTCCTCAATGCACACCATGCCAGTGGTAGGCAGAGCAACCACCCTTGTTTCAAAGTAAGCTTCAACTTAGCTATTCTTTCTGTTAACAGGCCATTGAGCTTTTCACAGATGCCATTTTCTTGCATATGAAAAGCCTAAGAAAACTTGTGTTTCATACCAAGCAATGAGGTGATCTGCTTGAAAACTATATTAACAAAGTGAGGTCCAATATCTGATCTCATTACTTCACACACTCCCCATCTGGGAAACACTTTGCGCACTAAGAACTTGGCTGCACAGGTAGAGTCTGGGTGAATGCATGGACCTGCCTCTATCCATCTCGAGAAAGGATATACTACAACTAATAGGTATCTATATCCATTACAAACTTGTATCATGTCGACATTGTCGATATGCAAGTGCTGAAAAGGGCCATTAGGTCTTGGGATGACTCCCCTCACTATGCGCAGTGTATGCCCAGGCGTGAATGGTTGGCAAACAATACAATTTACCATGAAAAATGCAACATGCTCCATTAGATTCAGTACGAACCAATCCTCAACAGTGGTTACAGCAAGATTCTCCCTAGTTGAATGCGCTGAGTAGTGTAGCTGTACTAGTGCCACCCTTAATAAGGCTAGAGGCATAACTGGTTTACCAGTGCTGTCTTGATGCCACAATGCTTCAGAGGGGTTTAAAGAACACCCTCTTCGCTTCCACAAGTTCTTTTCCTCTTGTGGTGCCTCTCCTTGAAGCTCCACTATTTGTGTTTTAGACATATGATTGTATCCCTCATCCACACTCATCATCACAGTCATCCTTTCATTCACATTCATAGTTTCGATATTCATCATCCCTATATCTGATTTGCTATGCACTTGGCTTCAGCATATGCTGCTTGATTTCCATGTGAGAAAAATCTGTCCCTTTCGTGTGAGCTGTGCATTTAATGACTGCTATGCCCAACGGGTGTTGTACTGCCTTAATGAGCCTGTCCAATAAGGCTGTGTGCTGCATTGGCGTGCCATCTGCTCGGAGGTAGCCCCTCTTTTTCCAGCACACTAGTCCTGCGTGTAACATCGAAGTCACATAGGCAGAGTCTCTGTAAACTGTTGCTTCCTTGTCTGTGTGATTCTCAATTGCGAGTATCAATGCCAATAACTCTGCAGCTTGTGCTGAATAATGAGATGGCAATCGAGTACTCACAAGCACTCGAAATTCTCCATTTGCCAAATGTTTTACTACCGCAGTGCCTGTTTATCTTTGCCCATTATTTTGATCGATTCTCAAAGAACCTTCAATGAAGACAATCACTCCCCTGCGAGTGCATTTTCTTTTACTCTAGAAAGCTCATCATAGAATTCTTCATAGTTTGCACAATCATGCATAGGCTCTCCTTCAGTAATTGACTCAGCTTTAAACATGGCTGGATTCACTATTTTACATCAAACTATTTTAATCGCTGGAGTTGATATGATTACCTCATAGGCAGAAGCCCTTTGAGTAGTCAACGTGCCTTTGGGTTTTTCTAAAATGGCAAATAATACGTGTTCAACAAATAACATCATGGAGAATCCCAAAACTATGCCTGTAGCCTTTTCTATGACGAACGCGGCAGCTGGCAAACTTTGTTCGCACTGAAAATGACCTCTAATTACTGGGTCCAAAATTCCACTGTAATATGCAAGGGGCTTGTACTCCAACGTGGTTCTCTGTGCGAGTACTGCTGTCATAAAAGTACCATCTGTATGCAAGAATAAAAAGATTTCCTCTGCATAATTGGAGATCCCTAGAACTGGAACTGTGCAGATTGCTTTTTTCAATTCATCAAACCCTTCTTCCATTGTCTCAGTCCACATAATTTTTTCTTTCGTTGCCTGTGCTTTTTTCAAGGCCTGTAAAAGGGGACTCGTATATGAGCTGTAGTCAAAGACCCATGCTCTGACATAATTACATGGTCCTAGAAAAGACTTCTTTTGTTTTATCGTGTGTGGCTTGGCTGTTTTAATAAAATGACCTAAGCTGTTTCAGGGGTGACCTTGTTTCCCTCATGTGAAATCAATTGGTCTATGTACAACACTTCTTTTTGGCAATGGGGCCGATTCATGGAACAAATGTGCGCCGAAATCCATGGCGCAAGCATGAAAAAGCAAGCACAGACGTGCGATTCATGGAAGGCCCTGCACGTGTTTTCCCCGGGATGTGCGCCAAATCCACGCGTGGTGCACACGGGCGCGCACATCACTGCAACATCCCGAACGCCCTGCGAGACTGGGGAAGGACTGCTGGGAAATACACGTAACGCCCACACGCACGCGAACAACACGTATTCATGGAATCGAATAGGACAAACCCGCCAAAAGACACGCACAGGCGTAATCACGTCCGCCACACGAAGGCAGGGGAAGCGTCCCCGCGCAGTATAAAAGTGCGCACAAACAACAAACACGTATATACAGTTACGATGAATGTCCCATTTCTCACAGCACTGATCGTGGGACACCGCAGGAGGAGGAGAATAGCCAGGGCCCGCATTTCTTTGCCCAGGACCAGCCTTTTTGGGACGCCTGATGACCAGGTCTATGGCAGGGGCAGGTTTCCACCCCATATCATCCTAGACCTGGTCAGGGAGTGGGAGGATGACCTTACATCACCCACCCTGTGCTCTCAAGCACTGAGCCCCTTGGAAAAGGTGCTCAATGTCCTGCATTTTTTGGCCACTGGATAATTTCAGCAGACAACTGCCATAGGTGGAGGTGTCGCACAGGCCACCCAGTCACGCTGCCTACACCAGGTGTTGGCAATCATGACTGTGCGCCCCTCAGTCCGCAGGCACATATACATGCCCAGAACACCCGCAAAAAGGCAGACCACGGTCCAGGACGTTTACAGGGTGGCACACTTCCCCAAAGTGCTTGGTGCCATAGATTGCACCCATGTGGCCCTACGTCCACCTAGGGCCACTGATCACATCTATCAAAACCGCAAGCATTGGTATTCCCTCAACGTACAGGTTGTATGAGATGCCCATGGAATCATCACCTCTGTCTATGCAAACTATCCTGGGTCTACCCATGACAGTTTCATATACAGAATGTCCGCCCTCAGTCAGGACCTGGAAGCTGGGAAACATGGCGACACATGACTCATTGGTGAGTACAAATGTCTGTGCACATGCATGCATGTCACACACAGACAAATACCCAAATCCAACTAATCACAACCATTATGACCTCCCCAGGGGACAGTGCCTACCCTCTGAGCAACCACATAATGACGCCAATATGGAACCCCACCACACCACCCCAGGTAAAATACAACACTGCCCATATTGCAACCAGGGGCATAGTGGAGCGCACATTCGGAGTGCTCAAGTCATGCTTTCGCTCCCTTGACCGCTCTGGCGGCCAGCTACTATATGCACCCCCAGTAGTGTGCAGGATCATTGTGGCAGCATGTGTCCTGCACAATGTTGCAACACGGCGGGACGTACCAGTGGACATGGTGGTGCCCCCACATCCCCAACCACAGGCACAGGCGCTGCTCATGGGAGGGAAAAGGGCACGAGGCGAGGAAGCCTCGTACCAAGCTTGTGGCCACATTTTCACCTAAACTCCCACCCCTGCGCAGTGCACACAGGCCTGGCATATACCATGTTACAATCGATGATGACAAAGAGACAGTCAACTGTCACAACCTTACCACCATGAGAATGTTGCCACGGAAGTGCCACATTGTGTGCATCCCTAGATACTTAAACATAGCCAATCCTGTGTGACCAAAAGGAACACATGCAAGGTGTAAATCGCACCACCCCCCTGCAAAACAGGCCGTGAAAATCAGTGGTATGTCACCCAAACCCTCCCAACCCACATCACCTTTGTTGACCACACCATGACATGGCATGCAACAGCAAAAGAAGAAACCAAAAGCACAACACATGACCAATTACATACAAAGTGACACGTGATAAATGGAAATAGGCCTGAGACAATCACACCTGACATGAAATCAGATGAAATGACTGACCAACAACCTCCCACACATACAAAGTCACACACAAATGCATGCCACCAGCGGTACCATCAACAAAAGACACAATGCCTGTTGGCATGCACATTGGCCAATCCAAATCCACAAATCCCTAACCCGTGTGCTGTGTGTGTCTCCTGCAAAATACCGCTCAGCAAACAGCACAGAGAGCAGCAATTGTGTTGGGGATACACCTTGAGCATAATATAAAAAGGACAAGCAACAAAAATAACCTACTGATGCATGTACACAATCCCCAAATGGTAAGTGATCATGCGCTGCAGGGACACAGCATGCCAGAGAAGCCAATCTGTGTGCACATGTGGGCATGGAAGGGTGGTTGAATGTGTGGTGGAGCATTGTGTAAGTGTATGTGTCAGTAGGGACATGCACTTAATACATGCATGTGAAATCACGTGAACCTCAGTGTCCTGTCCACATCACATGTGAACATTGGCCATGTGTACACCCCAGTATGTGAAACCACAACAATCCCCTGACACCCGAAAAGTAAACCCAACACAGGAACAGCCATTGACCAGCAGAACACATCATGTACATAGTACCCCACAATGACAATGTCAGAGAGTGCCCAAACACTATAGCCCAAGCGTACTGTCCGACAACAAAAGGCCCTCCCTCATTTCCTCATCACCTTCAGAAGAAATGTGTCTGTGGTCCGTTGGCTTCTTCCTTCTAGTCTACCTGGCTTCACAATCCCCCTACCCCTTGGTTTCCTTGTTCTACCTTTCATGTAAATAGGATCCAGCCCCCTCAGAGGCCACCTTGATTGGTAAAAATACAAAATCGCAGAGAACTCCAAGGAGACGAACCCCCAAACCAGGGCTAAAGCCTCTAGGCACCAAAAAACCCTGGAAGAGTCTCCAGTAGATGACTTGAAGTCGCAGAATATGGCCAAGCACATGTCCAAGCAGAACTATAGAATAACCACCAAGGTAGCACAGTAGAACAATGGTTCAACAGGATGGGTAGCAATTTCAGTACACAATAATCAGTGAGGATGCAACAACTGATGGGTATTGTCACAGCTCCAGTCTCCAGGCGCAGGAGTGACACGAACCAACCACCCCCTCCGCGGCCTGGGCGCCTGCAAGGAAAAACGTACACAGGCCTCCGAGACCCCGGCGGGGAAAGTGGGTTAGGGATCCATTGGTTGGATGGCATCGGTATTTAGGATAACCGGAAAGAGGCTCAGGAGAGGGGAGGTGGTGAAAATACAAAATACAACTATTGACATTTACACATACTCAATAAGAGAAACCATGTACTTCATGCACATTGTACAATATGGCTCAAAGGCAAGCAAAAGAGAGACTTATCTCTGGGGTGAGTGCTGGCCTCCTGCCTGCGCACTCTCAGGTCCGGAAACAGGAGCAGTTCAATGCTGCAAAGGGAGCGTGAGTTACTATTCTGTGTGTGTTTTTCCCACACACACATAACATCATTCATGTCTCGAGCTTAGTGACTCCTCGCCAAACAAGCACTCTTGTCTGCTGCTTTGTCCGTATAGTTTTGCTGGCCCCCGTGAAGGTTAATGCACTGTTAATGCGGTAAGGTAGCCACACGTGGCCCTGCGTTAAATGGAAGACCATGTGTAAAGAATCACACATGATAGAATGTGCCTTGGATGTGCTGCAAGATGCATGTGGCGAGGTGCGACTTCAGTACAAGTAGCGGTCTGCCACCCGCGGCTTCCTATAGACAGCGCACGTGGCAAATTGCATATGCTAATTATATGCACTGCACTCAAGTTTGTGCGTCGCTGGGTGCTGTATTGTGCTGTATTAGTTTGTGGCTAGGAACGCTACTGCGCTAATGACTTAGCTTCTATAGATCAGGGGGGGACTCGAGGATATGGCTGACGCCCCCTGCGTGTGCCCCTGACAACTGTGAAAGCTTCCTGGCATTTGCTCCTCAGCGCGGCTTAGCTGTACTGTGCGCATCTCCCCCAATGCCTGGCTAAGTTCACCAGCACTGCCGCTACTCAGCTTGCATGTGCGAGGGGCCTGGAGGAAGGTCGGCTGGGGTGTGGCCCCTTGTGCTGCTCACCTTGCTTGGAGCTCCTGGAAACACATCTGCTCCTGCCGGACGTCTGAGCACAAGCCCAGTGCTTCTTCTTGTACACGTATGCGCACGTGTGCACCACCCAACGTGGCCAGGTTTTTGTAGTTCTTGGCCTGGTGTCTGCTGGGAAAGGTAGTCTTGAGGCTCATTTTCCTGCAGAAAGGGCATAAAAGCTTTTAATAATGCTGGAAAGTTTCCTGTGTGTGTGTATTCATGCTGGTTATCACTGGGCCATGTCTGAGACCTACATCCAACCTCCTCCCACACAACCCCAGGTTCGGTACCCTGACAGGTAGAGCTGTAACTTGTTTGTTTGTTTGTTTGTTTGTTTGTTTGTTTAGTATTTATTATGCGCACCGGACCCTGGGGTATAAGGGCGCAGAAAGTAAGAATATGTACAGCTTAGAGCATAAGTTACAGGTTACAGTTACAAGTTACAGAGAATACCAGTTACAGGTGCAAGTTTACAATACAAGTTTACAATCGTATGGTGCAGATGCTGTGTAGCAAACAGGCGTAAGCATTATCGTAGGTTCAATTAGCAGTTACTGTCGTTAGCCAGTTGATTACAATTTGCCTGAATTTGGAAAAAGAGCATTCTAGCCTTGCGGTAGTGGGTAATTCGTTCCACAATTGAGCAGCTTTGACTGGGAAGCTAGCTCCGCCTATGGTGGTCAGTTTAAAGCGTGGTACTTGTAGGCGATTGGTGTAGGCAAGTCTGGTTTGTCTTGTGGGGTGTGATCTAGTGAACCTGTCCTTTAGGTATTGAGGGGCTTTGTTATGTATAGATTTGTGTGTGAGAGATGCAGTTTTGAGTCTGATTTTCTCATGGGTGGAGAGCCATTTGTGTTTCCTTCTTATTGCTGTAATGTGTTCTCTCCTGGGGATGTTCAATGCCGCTCGGAGGGCCTTATTTTGCTGTATCTGGATTTTGTTGATGATGGATTTAGTGGCTCCTATGTATAGTGCGTTACAATAATCTAGTTTAGAGATGATAAGGGCTCTGGCTAGTGTTAGACAACTGTGCTGAGAAAGGAATTGTTTCCCTGCTCTAATGAGCTTACATGTGTAGGCTGTTGAGGAAGCTAGGGAGTTTACCTGTTTGGAGAAAGATAAGGTAGAATCAAGGTAGATCCCTAATGTTTTAACTTCTTTGGCAACTTGTATGCAGTTCCCATCTAGGGTGAAGGAAGAGTAATTTGTACTTAGTTTATTGATGAGGGGTGCGGTGCCTAGGATAAGAAGCTCAGTTTTATCATCGTTCAGGCATAGGCCATGGGTTGCCATCCATGCCTGAACGATACTGTATATTTTGTTCACCATAGCTAGATCTTTTTCGTAAACCCCTGTGAGTCGGAGGAGGATCTGGGTATCGTCAGCATAGTTAGTATACGTGATACCCAGATGGTCCAAATCATCAAACAGGGGCTTAGTGAATATGTTATATAGCGTTGGTGAAACGCATGATCCCTGTGGCACACCACAGGTAATAGGGATGGGGTCTGCCGCTGCTGTAGGTGAGAAAACCCTCATGGTGCGGTCACTAAGGAAGGATTGTATCCATGCTATAGCCTCAGTGGAGAAGTGTGCTGCTGAATCTAGGTGGTTACATAGGACTTTATGGTCCACTAAATCAAAAGCGGCCGATAGGTCTAGTAGCAGGAGGAGTGCTGGTTTTCCAGAATCTCGTACTTTGTCTATTTGGGCTTTCAGGTCAATCAGTGCAGTTTCTGTGCCGTGAAGAGGGCGGAAGCCAGATTGTCGGGAGCCTAATAATTGGTTTTGTTCCAGGAAGTTCTGGATTTGGATGTATGCCACCTTGTCCAGTATCTTCAAGAGGAATGGAACCGTAGTAATAGGTCTATAATTAGTGGGTATAGTGGGGTCTAGAGTAGCCTTTTTTAAGAGTGGGAGCACCCAGGACTCTTTTAAGTTACTGGGGATAATGCCTGTGGTAAAGGAGGCATTAATTAACTTAGTGATAAATGGTGCTAGATCTCGTGCGGCATCTTTGATGAGTTGTGCTGGACATAAGTCTCCTTTGCAGTTGGACGGTTTTAGACCGAGTATTGCTTTCTCTACTTCTAGTATGGAGACTTTGGAAAAGTGGAATTGCGTAGTGGGTTTGGAGTTAGGAGGTGTCTTAATAGGCGGTAATATATTGGGTGCTAAGGTCTCGCATTTTAGTTCTATTTTCTTTTGAAGGTTTCGGACTTTGTTAGAGAGGGCTTGCTGGATTTCAGAGCACCACTTTTTGTCTTTGAGACAGTTATCTTGAGGTGTTATTGGGTTTTCCAGTTCTCTGAGTATGGCGAACAGTTCTTTAGTACTTGATTTAGCTTGTGTGATTCTGTTATTGTAGGTCTCTTGTTTAGCTAGGATGATTTCTTTTTTATAATGAGAAGAGATGTTGACTAGTTTCAGTTTATTTTCTGGACTGGGGTTAGTTTTCCACGTATTTTCCCATTTCCTTTTTTCTAATCTTAGATTTTTTAAGAGGGGGGTGAACCAGTTGTTCAGGTGGCTCTTAGGCTTGCTGTTTCTGAGCTTGAGTGGTGCGATGTTGTCAAGGGTTTTGTTCATGATGTTGTTAAATTCTTCCACTAGGCTGTTAGGGTTAAGGTTGTCAGGTAGGGCGTCCAGAGTGGGCATGATGCCGGGGAGTAGTTTGTCTAATGTCATGTTTTTTTTGTTTCTGGTAAGTGCAGGAGGTGCACACGGTTGTTGTAGTTTGGGGGTGGTAGTGTCCAAGGAGAATGAAATTAGATGGTGATCTGACCAGATTTGGGGTGAGATGGAGAGATTGGCTATATTGCAGTTGTGGTCAGCAATCCAATCAAGGGTTCTCCCTTTGATATGGGTGGGCTCAAGCACTCTTTGTGTGTAACCCAGTTCTGTTAGGGTGTTGGAAGCTGCTGTGGCTTGTAAATCGTTGATATCATTAAAGCCAATATTGAGGTCACCTAGTAGTATTGATTGAGTAGTATCTTTGAGGTTTTCTGATAGGATGGTAGTTAAGTCTTCTATGAAGTTCTTGATAGGACCTGGAGGTCTGCATATCAAGTGAAGGTTAAGAGTTTGTGAGTTAGCTGTGGGTGTCTTGGTGGACATTATCTCACAGGATTCAATGGTTGGTGAGGGGGTGAGTCTCATCCCAAGTTTAGTTTTGACGATGATGGCTAGTCCGCCACCTCGAGCTCCGCGCCTATCCGATCTGAGGATAGTATAATTGTTGGGCACAGCTAGGGATAGTGCTGGGCCTGATGCCTCATGCAGCCAAGTTTCTGTAATGGATAGGAAGTCGTAGTCTTCTGTCAAGATAATTTCAGATATTTCTATGGCGTGGGCGACTAAGGATCTAGCGTTTATTAAGGCTCCTTTGATTTTCGGTGTGTGGTTAGGGTGTGTAGCAGTATTTATTGCGGCATTAGGAGTTATGGGTGGCATAATGTAGTTATGGGTGAATGGTTTGCGAGTGGGTTCCTTTTTGGTTCGAATGGTATTAGTTTCGTATTTGATGAGTGGATCAAAGATTCTGGGTAGTCTTGCTCGTAGTCTTAGGTTTCTGTCAGCTATGTTACATTGTGTAGTGGATCGTTGTGTTGTGATTGCTGTAGGAGGCGACATGGTGAGACGTTCCCAAGGGGCGAGTGAGGAGGTCAGGTATACTAGATAGGATAGTATAAGGAGCATTGTATAATGTGTGAGCATCCTGTATTTAGAATGATGGCTGGAGTTATAGTTTTGGGTAGAGTGCAGGCAGAGTAACTGCTAGGTCTGCTATGTTGTTATCTAGTGTGTGAGGTCAGGCATAAAGTGTTAAGTTGCAGTGATTCTAGGGCGCAGACAGATGGCAGTATGGTGTATATATGGACATGGGCAACACAATTACTGTGGTCTATGAGCGACCAGAGGGCACAACACAATTACTGTGGTCTATGAGCGACCAGAGGGCACAACACAATTACTGTGGTCTATGGGCGACCAGAGGGCACAACATAATTACTGTGGTCTATGAGCGACCAAAGGGCACAACACAATTACTGTGTCTATGAGCGACCAGAGGGCACAACACAATTACTGTGGTCTATGAGCGACCAGAGGGCACAACACAATTACTGTGGTCTATGAGCGACCAGAGGGCACAACACAATTACTGTGGTCTATGAGCGACCAGAGGGCACAACACAATTACTGTGGTCTATGAGCGACCAGAGGGCACAACACAATTACTGTGGTCTATGGGCGACCAGAGGGCACAACATAATTACTGTGGTCTATGAGCGACCAGAGGGCACAACACAATTACTGTGGTCTATGGGCGACCAGAGGGCACAACATAATTACTGTGGTCTATGAGCGACCAGAGGGCACAACACAATTACTGTGGTCTATGAGCGACCAAAGGGCACAACACAGTTGTGGTGTCATTAGTGAGGCGCGGCGCGATATGTTACATGAGAGCAGTAGCAATAGCCTAGTGCACATAAGTAACAAGTGGTTAGCAAGAGTGAATTCACCGAGTTTGTATGTTTATACTAGCAGTAAGCCGTAGACATTCACATGAGGACCGTAGGGTAGACTCAGCAACTAGGGTGTTATGCTTTACTCACAGTGGGTTGAGTCCAGACAATGCGAGTGGAGAGTACTGCTTCCTCCTCGGCATAGCGGAGGCTGTTCCTCGGTTAGATTAGTCTCTTTTTCGGTGGGGTCCGTCAGGAAACCTTCTTGCACCCTCAAGGAAAGGTCTCGACTCTGTACTGGATTCTCCAACACAGCAGAATGTTTGGTCGGGATGTAGGTTTGGTATTGCGCTCACATGCGCCAAACAGGGGCAAAACAGGGCCTTGTACTGGCCTTTGACTGGCCGCCGGCTATTCCGCCTGCCGGCGGAAGTTCGAGTTTAAAATAACTCGTTGCTAGGCGACCGGGGGAAGCCGAGCCTCGATTTCATGCCGCATCGCGCCCGACATTTTGTTTCAGGAAGGAAATGTCGGCGCGGTGCGGTGCGTGCCCAGATGGGTCACCGGTGCTTGTCTTCATGTGGGGGCAGTGTGGGCAGATGGAGGGGCCCTGGCAGGGCAGGTAGTTGGACCTCCGAGCCTGGGTGGGAGGGATGGCCCGTTGCGGTCGCGGTCGTTGTTGCAGTCGCTGCGATGCCTCCAGGAGTTGGAGCGCGTGGGTGGCTGCTGGTGGGGGCTCCTGCCCGCGCCACTTCTGGAACTCGAGTGGCTCCTACAGGGGCAAAACAGGGCCTTGTACTGGCCTTTGACTGGCCGCCGGCTATTCCGCCTGTCGGCGGAAGTTCGAGTTTAAAATAACTCGTTGCTAGGCGACCGGGGGAAGCCGAGCCTCGATTTCATGCCGCATCGCGCCCGACATTTTGTTTCAGGAAGGAAATGTCGGCGCGGTGCGGTGCGTGCCCAGATGGGTCACCGGTGCTTGTCTTCATGTGGGGGCAGTGTGGGCAGATGGAGGGGCCCTGGCAGGGCAGGTAGTTGGACCTCCGAGCCTGGGTGGGAGGGATGGCCCGTTGCGGTCGCGGTCGTTGTTGCAGTCGCTGCGATGCCTCCAGGAGTTGGAGCGCGTGGGTGGCTGCTGGTGGGGGCTCCTGCCCGCGCCACTTCTGGAACTCGAGTCAAAAATAACCAAGGAGGCTGGCACAACAGGATGGTTGAGCTGATAGCGTGAACAAAGACAGGCAGAGACAGCAGAAATCTTGAAAGGCACAGAGAATGCAAGATAGCCGGAAACAGCTGACATCAAGTTAAGAGCCACAACAGTTGAATAGCATTGGCAAAAGCCAACAGCCAACATAAAGGCATGGGTGTAATAGATGAAAGACAGGAGGAGCGACAGAAAGATGCTGTTGAACAGAATTGTACAGAGGTAAACTGAGCCAGTGTAAGAGTATGTGGAAATAACAGCCCCAGAGACAGGCGCACAGATCTGCAACAAGGACAGTAGCAGGAAGAAGAACAGGGACAAAAAGCACCAGAGTGTGAAAAACAAGTAAAAGAGCAGTAGTCCAGTAGGCAGCATCAAAGTTGTAGAGGGAGACAGACACAACGTGTCATGCAAACAGAACGGAGTGTAGTAGTAGTATAGGCGGGCATCTCAGGTGAGGACTGGACCGTGAGTTGTGCCTCTTGGGTCACATTCCTAATGCATCCTCCTTTGCCACAATCCCCAGGGATTGTACTCAACACGTACCAACTTTACATTGTCACCAACCGTCCCCCTCCCACCATCACTGTGAGTTTGACAGCTAAAGGTTGCAGGCTACCGTCTACAGCATGAAGTGCATCAAGCACGTATACAGGCAAGAAATGAACATACATCCCAATCAACATCAATACATGGACAGTTCTGTAAGAGGATTCAATTCAACACTACAGCTAAGTCAATGCCTAGTCTGGGATACTGAATGGAAACCCTTATTGATATATCTTTACTTCCAGTTCATGAGTTCTGGATGACTACCCCTATATAACACCCCTCTCTTGGAATCCCCCTGACCCCACTGAGCCAAGAAGTAGTTCTGTTTTGCAAGTTTAAAAGGTTTATTTGATAATTTAAACAATATATATATATATCATACTTTATAATAAATTAATAATTGAATATCACACTTAATCTGAGCAGTAATCAATAATGGATAGTCCGGCACTAGCACACTTCTTTATAATCAATGATGAGTGGTTATAGGATGGATAAGATAGCAACAATACTTTTATGGTTTCAAATGGATGCAATGTGGAATGAAATGCAGTACAGAAAAAAACTTGATAGGATTTCAGCAAAAGACAATGTAATCACTTTCTTGGACAATTCACCCCCCCTTTAATGCAATGTAAGGAGATGAATAGAATGGGACTCAGTTCTTAGGAATGCAATCAAATAGAATTCAGTTCAATTCCCCCCCAGCGGCTTATACAACAGATAGGAGTTTTGAAACACAGACCCAAGTGCTTGGAATATGGTGACAATGCAGTGAGAAATATGCTGAAAATGCTTTTAATTCCCTTCAGGAGGTTCAGGGTGAGTGGTATCTAGTTAATATTAGTCCAGGCTCACTCTAGCAATGATTCAGGGATGGTTCTTAAGAGGCAAATGAAATGTAGTAGTTCAGGCAAAAGCAGCTATCTTTTTACAAGTAAAGAAATCGGGCCAAATCGCAAATCGCGGCAAAATTCACGGGTGCGAGAATCGTGATTACGGAGAAAGTATAAGGAGTAGAGATTGGTCCTGCACACTTCTGCTATGTACTCACAATATATTTTTGAATTAGGCCTCCCCACGGATCTGGTCAGGTTTTGGACTGGACTCCGGTTCTGGTCTGGGCACTTCACAGTGATCTGGGTCAGCTCTCTGGTTCTGCTAACAGCGTTCTGGGTCAGCTCTGGATCTCTGGCCTCTGGTTCTGGATACTGCTCTGCTTTCTCTGGGTACAGCACTGCTTCTGGATCTTCCTGCACAGCTTTCTGTGGATCCAGCGCTGATCTGCACGGCTCCTGGATGCTGTTACCGCTGTTAGGTTTGCTGGATGCTGAGGCCTACTGAGAAGAGTTCTCAGTTTGTGGGTTTAGGCCCTTGCTTTGAGCTCTAAATCAAGTTCTTTGGAGTTTTAAAGTCTAAGTGTTAAATCTGGTATCTTCTGGATGTTGTATGGTCCGGCAGAGAGCGTTGCAGCAAATGGAATTGAATGTCCTCTCTAGCTTCCAGTGGCTCTTTTTATGTCTTTTGAAAGTGGGTGTGTGTGCAGCATCACTAGCCAGCCCCTCTTTCAACGTGTCATTGGCCCAATTCTCCCCTCTCCCATGATTGGGGAAGGAACTGTGGGTCAGAGTGATGCTGTCCGTTTTATGGGTCAGAGGATCCTCCCCTGGTCAGTTTGCCCACAAACCTATATTTGATCAAAATGCACATTTCTCAAATACATAGTGGTTTGTCATTGCATGTACATATTACCTATCACATGAGGTAGTCTCTGTCCCAAATCTGCTCTTCCTGAGGGCTTGCATTCAGAAACGGCAACATTTTCGATTTTAGTGGGTTATGCAACCTTGGTTCTTCATTAAAAATTATACACATATACACGGCCTGCCCATACATACTCCAGTAAATTCCCATGTCTCTAGCTTAACACAGAGTCTGTAGTATCCATAAATAGCGGGGTTTTGCCCCAGAACATCACACAAATTCCCAACGCGTCTTAAAATGTGCACAGAAAAATCACAATAATTATGGTATCATTTAAATAATTTTGACAAGTCTGCACCACATCTTTCTTAGAATCATATTCTGGCCAACAGGGGCGTGTCTTTTCAGGTCACATGGTGTAGAAACCAGTTTATCCAGTTCCTGCCAAGCTCAGAGACCCTGCCCTTCCCAGCTTCTGCCAAAAGGAAGCTATTTTACGGCCACCCTAATAAACCATCTGCCTGGGCCCAGGACAGGCCTTTGTTCAACTCCCTGTAGCTGCTCCACCCCTAATCTAATCAGAGAGGTGACAACTCCTTTTGGCAGGGGAAGAGTGGCTGAGCAGGTTTTAACTCCTGTGGGGGTAGATGTCAGGCAGAATTCAGTTTCATTAAGCCAGGTTTCAGATAAAATGTCACTTTTTGTTCCCCAGTTTAAGTCAAGACAATTTTTACATATGCAGCTAGAATGCTGATTCTAAGTTCAAATCTATGAGATTTCAACAGTGACAAACTATGTGACACTCAAAAGTAGGTCACTCAGTTAATTTAAACATTTTCGATTTTTGGTAGTTTTAAATCCAGTTTCAGTTAGGCTGCTGCAGACCTGCAGAGCTCAGCCAGTCTTGTTATGAACATTATTTTGGGGCTCTTCAACTTCCCAGATTTAGTATGCACACATTCTTCATTCTGCCAGATGTCCGCTGGTGTTCAGTGAGATTTTTGGATATGTTGCAATGTTTGAAAATAGGCATTTTGCGCTGGCATTCAGGGAAACAAAAGGTGATTTTAAAGTGTGTTTTTTCCTTTGGCACACATTTCACTCATGGCACCCCGGCCCATCCTGCTCGAACTGGTGGGTGGCAAGTTAGGCAACCATTTTAGTGTGCACAAACTGCGTGGTTCTCCTGGATTTTGGCGCACATGTGGGCTTTTTGGCCATCTTGGATTTTCTAAGCCCACAGCACCAAATGTTGCAGAATGATAGCTCAAACGTGGGTCAGGACACCCAACAAAGCCCCCCCACGTGACTGCCCTTTGAATTTGAGTCGATGGGGTGTCGGGTGCACAAGGGTTTTGACCCACGCACTGGTCTGTCCGCATAATCTTCTTCCAATTCTGCAAATGGCACAGTTCAGCATCTTCTCCTCCATCCGGTACTGATCGATCAGTTCTCCTCGCCGGGCCTGATGGGAATATTGGGCGGTACCGTGGGCCCCTTGCGTCTCTGCTCCCGGTCTCCGGATCGTCCTCCTTGGCCAGTCTCCAGGTTTTCTTTCTCCTAGGATGACAAAGGAAGAGCGGCAATACCTATTCATGGACATTTTTCCCCCACCATTGATATAGTGGGGTGGCATATAAATTTATAGTCAAAACATATGAACATGCAAATTTCTTTTTGCATTCAAAAATGAAAACACCCACATTGAGAAACTCAGAATTTGATAGGCGATATGTAGGATATTTTAAGTTAGAACTGAATTAATCTGAGACAGTACCCTCTAGGCTTCCAGAGGATTCCTCCAGTTGTTGCAGAGTGTGCCTGGGATGGCAACACTTCAACTGGTTAATGTGGACCCACTTGTCTTCCCCCTCTGCCAAACCGCCTTTGGGGATGCAGATCTTGTAGGCCACAGGGGAGATTTTGTCTATAATTTCAAATGGTCCCTTCCATGTAGGCAAACATTTTCGCTGTTTGGCCTGGTTCCTTTGGAAATTGTATAAATAGACCCGGTCCTCCACCTGATATTCCTTCCTGGAAGTTTTCAGGTCATAGTGGGTTTTCATACTCTCAGCTGATCTTTCTAGATTCCGCTGAGCATAGGCAAAAGCATGTTGAAGGTGTTTCCTTAAATTCTCCACATACTCATGAGTTGTGGAGGCATTTATTAGTGTCTGCTCTTGGGTTCTGTAGAGCAAATGCTGAGGAAGCACCATCTTGCGTCCAGTCATCAACTCAAATGGTGACATTTTGGTTGCAGATGAAGGGGTAGATCTGATGGCCATTAGGACCAGAGGTAATCGGATATCCCAACTTGGCCCAGAATCTGCCACAAACTTCTTTAATATGCTCACAATGGTTTGGTTGTATCTCTCCACTGCTCCAGAAGGAGCTGGCCTGTAAGCAATGTGTAGCTTCCTTTTAACCCCCAGTATCTCCCACATCTTTGTCATTACTTCACTGGTGAAGTGGCTCCCCCTGTCTGACTCAATCCTTTGAGGTAGACCGAAACGGGAAAAGATGTGGTTAATCATCAGGCAGCTGCAGTTTCTGCCTTGCAATTTGGGGCTGGGAGACATTCCACCCACTTGGTAAACAAGCATGTAACGGTCAACATGTACTTGTTTCCTCTAGTCGAGCGAATCACAGGGCCTACAAAGTCGATTTGCAAATCTGACCATGGCAGTGTCATCCCCCTCTTTTGGAGAGGCGCACGGTGTGTGAGGGATGATGGCTGAAATTGTGCACACACAAGACACCCCTTCAAGTATTGGTCGAGGTCCTGCCCCAATGCAACCTCTCTTAAGATTTCCAGTGTTGTGTGAAACCCCCTATGACCGGCGGTGGGCGCATCATGGGCGTGACTTAACATCAGGCTTCGGAATGAGGTAGGAACGACCCACTGATCGTGGCCAGCTTTGGATTTCCTTACCAGCAAACCGTCTTGGATTTGGAACATTTTTGGACATTTCATCAACACTCTTAGGTCCTCTTTCCCAATGTAATCGGTATCCGTCAGGGGAAAGTTCTCAGAGTCCTCAATGTGTTGGTAAAATTTACCAATTATTGGATCCCCCTTCTGAGCGGTAATCAAATCAGCATCAGGGGTCTCCTTACTCCATTGTGCAATTGAAAGGTCATTGTGAGCATTTGTATGGGGCCTAGTGATAGCAGTGACCTGGATTTCCCCCAACAGGGACTCAATCTAAATTAGATCCCCTTGGATGGCCCCGGTTTTGGCCAGCTGATCAGCTAAGTCATTTCCAGTTTTGTCTGGTCCCTCTACTTTGGAATGACCCTTGATCTTTTTTCCAGTAGATATTCATCCCATTCGATGTGACCAGATCATCAATGTTTTGGATCAACTTCCCATGTTTCAAGGGTTTGTTGTTAGCACATAACATGCCTCTGGTTTTCCAATTAACCAGGTGCTCCACGAACCCGTTCCGTACATAATCAGAATCTGTGATTATGACCAGTTTGTGGAGTTGATGCGGGACAGCAGTGAGGATGGCCTGATGCACAGCCATCAATTCTGCCACCTGACTACTTCGGGGACCAATTTTGTATCCAGCGGAGGGTTCTGGGGACTCATTCACCCATGCATTCCCTACGCCGTCCACCAGTTCTTTCTCCCCGTTGTTGTCAACATGGTAAGAGCATCCATCCACATAGACAGTGGGCATTCCCTCACACTTGTCTTCTTCAAAGACTTTGTGTGGGGAATTAAGGTATGCCTCCATGTTGTCCTTGATTTTTAGGCTTTCGTCCTCGAGACAGTTTTCTCTGGCACAATCATGCAAGTCATCCAGACCTTGCGCGAGGGGACTCTTCTTGTTTTGGCCATATCGGACCTCCACAGGAAAGCCTTGCATTGACAGAATCCAGGAAGTAATTTGGGAATTACTCACATTTCCGGCCCGGATTCTGTCACTTTGGAGATATTGCAGAGGCTGGTGTGGAGTCTCCACTATGATGTGTTCCCCTGGATAAACGGGCGGTAATTCTTCAATGCCCACACCGTTGCCAGGAGTGCCTTCTCACAATCGTTGAATTTTTCCTCCACAGAGGATAAAGTTTTGCTCGCATAGGAGATTACTTTATTGACCTTGTCATGCTTTTGGTATAATACTGCCGTCAAGCACGTATTAGAGAACCCCGTCTCCAGGAAGAACTCCTTGTTTCTGACAGGGTAAGCTAGGCAAGGCGCCTGTGAGAGGCTTCTCTTGAGTTGCTTTACCGCCTCGGCTTGTTCTGGACCCCATTCCCACTTGACCCCCCCCCCTTCAGGAGATGAATCAGGGGTCTGGTGATCTCTGCGTAGCCCTCAATGAACTTTCTGCTGTAATTAGTCAGTCCAAGGAGGCTCCTTAGTTCCCGCAGAGTTGTGGGGTCTTTCAGTTTCTGAAGTGCTTCCACTTTCTTTTCCTGGGGACAGAGACCCTGAGGAGTAATCTCATGCCCCAAGGAATTGAGTTGAGGTATCCGAAGGGAGTCCGGGTCCATGTATACTGCTGGCCCCCAAAGGTAAAAGCCAGCTTGTATTGGTCCTCCCTACTGACCGGCACGGTCCAGTATCCATTGGTCAGGTCTATTGCAGTGAATACCTGTGACCCCTGGATCTGGGCCAGCCCTTGGTCAATGTAGGGCAGAGGCCATCGGGAAGTATGGACCCATTTGTTGAGCTCCCTGAGGTCGGCGCAGAGTCTCCACTGGCCGTTTGGCTTCAATATTCCCAGCACCGGATTATTGAAGGTGCTGTCTATTGGACAAATTATTCCCCGGGACTCAAGGTTCTTAATTATTTCAGTAAGGGACTCCATTGATGCGAGAGGCAAATGATATTGCTTTACAAACACTGGAGTCATTCCAGGGGCCGTGGGGATTGTTGTTGTGTGGATGTCGGTGCGGCCACAGTCATATGAGTCTACCGCAAAGAGATCTTGGAAATCCAAGAAAACTTGTTTCAACTTTTGCTTTTGTTCCAGAGTCACACAGGCATCAGCTAGGTTGACTCTCTCTTCCACCATCTGCCTGAAGCCTGGAAAGACTTCTGGTTTGGCTATCTCAGCGGCCTCCTCCAGCTGGGTGGAGAAGTCCCTGGTCAGAGTGCTGATTTGGACTGGAGGCCACAGGTGGGAAAGGCAACCCTCATGGACCTGGAAAATCACCTCATCCCTCCTGAAGTCACAAGTCACATCTTCCTTATCATAGGGGCAGGAAGTGTACATCAGGAAGTTCCCCCCATGCCGGGTAAAAATCCTGTCTGGTGTTGTATTGTCATCACTGTCACTGTCAAAACAGTCCTTGGGGATTGGTCCTAACAGTTCATTTCCTAAATCGATGGAAAAATGTCAGTCATCAACCGCCATTCCAATAATGGTGCCTGCGGCTAGAGTAATACACTTTAAGTCGCTGTTATCCACCTCTATTAGAATGGTGCCATGTTCTATGTTGACTAATGGAGCTGGGTTTACCCCCAACCCTTGCTGTTGGAGAGACGCGTTTAGATGTATGTAAGCATCAGGGTTTTTCAAATGTTGTCCTCTTTTAGCTTTCACTTCCAGGGAGAATTGTCGGGTCCTTTCTGGGATGGTGACTTCCTCTTTGATCTGAATTTCAACTGCATAAGGTAGCAATTGAGCTGACTTAAAAGCTTTTTCTGGATCATCAAAGCCCATGGGATTATCCGCTAATCAGGACCAAGCTTTGAAGTTTATTAGGTCCAAACTAATGGCAAAGCGATTGAGAATGTCACTGCCTAAGTAAAAAGCGGCAGTGACGTCTCGCACGACCCAACAATTGTGGACTATGCTCTTGTTGCCAATGGAGATTTTGAGCATACACCTGCTTGGCAGGAGATGTTTGGAATTGGGTGCTTCCAGGTCCATTTCCCATTTGTCTATCAGTTTGAATGTGGGAATGGCTGGATCTTTTGGGAGTTGGCGGAACATGGCTTCGCTGATGAAGCTCTTACCGTTGTTCACGCACACTCGAGCGAGAACAGAGTCCTTCCCATCATTTAACTGAACAGGGATGAACAACTGCTCTGCAATTTGCTGAATATCAGCCAGGCTCTGAGCTGATTTCACATCTTTCTGGACTATAGGAGTGAGAGTTCCTGATTGTGGATTAGTAAAGAATTTCAGGGTGTTTCCTTCCAGTGTGGAATACCACTTTAAACTGGAAGGAAGGTTGATTTTCAGAAATAGAGAGGACCCCCCATCACCAGGCTGATGTCCTACTGCTATTACTGTCACGTCTGGAATTTGGTTGTTCTGGAAGTGAAATTCTACTTGGTCAGATTTTTGTTCAACCATGTGGCAGGTGCCGTTTAAACTAACATGGTTGACACTCTGTTTTAATTTTATTGGTCCGCTAGTCTGGGTCCAGAGGACCTTGTTTACACAATCTATTAGGGGTGACAACCTTCTCAGGAGGTCATTCCCTAGTAAACAAGGGGTGCCCTCTGGAGTCACTACTATGACCGGGTGTTTCACCTTGTGTCGCCCAATTTTAATGTCCAAGTCTGCAGTCCCCTCAACGGGAATTTCCTTCCCGTCAAAGTTCTGCAGTTGTCCAGGAAGAGAGGTAAGAGGAATACGCTAATTCTCCCCCCTTCCTGCGTTTAGTTCATCAAAGGCCCTTTTGGACAGAAGGGTAGCTTGGGATCCAGTGTCCACCAGTGCCAAAATTGTACCCTGCCCCTGTACTTGTACTGGGGCATAGTATCTTCCCTCCTTCTCCTCAAGGGGGCACAGATAATGCACATTTTTGGACAACTGGTGGGCTAACTTTCTGGTTTTGGACATTGCTAGCGAAGAGATTTGGGCAGAATTCTGTGGAGAGCCTTGGGAATCTGAAAGAAAAAGTTGGCAACTGGAGATCAGAGCCATTGTGGGTTCCCCTGGTTCCGGTTCTGGGCCGCCCCCCCTTCTTGGAGGCAGTCACCAGGATGGGTTTGAACCAGGGGATTTCGGTATTGTGGGTTCTGGGGTGAGATGATGGGCGGCGGTAGCTCAGTCTCCATATCTCCCCAGTCTGAATTGACATCCCTTGGGACCCATTTTTCCTTGGGAGGAGTTCCCCCATCTCTGAAGGAGAAGATCCTTTTCCCAGGATCTTCTGAGGATCCCTCTGCCTCAAATTGGAAGACCTGAACCTCCTCCACAAAGTGGGTCTGTTTGGGTCCTTTGTTTCTCCTACCTCCTCTCTGCTCCTTGGGTGGCAGACTTTCAGGGGTAGGAGATTTTGTTTCCGGTTCCTGGTTTTCCAGAGGCTGTTTACAAGTTGGGAAGGAAGCTTCCTCCAAGGTTTTACACCCCCCTTCCCCTTGTGCCTCCTCCCTGGGAGCCGGTGTGTTATCGGGGTGCTGCCCCCGTTATTGTTCTGGAGCACCAGGTCCAGAGTTTGGGGCATTCTGCGGTGGCACGCTCATCTGAGGGTTCTGTTGAGCCCTCAGTATGTGACCCAGATCCCGTGCCATATTTTGGGCCTGGCGCTCTAACTGGGAAACCCACTCAGGCTGATACGGGGCTCTATTTTCTCCCCTGGGCTGATCCCGGGAAAGGTAGCTATCCCTTCTCTGGTAGTACCCCTGGTTGGGAAGATTTTGGTACCCCTCCACCCTTGCCCTCCCCTCTCCCGGATTAGGTTGTCTGGGCTCAGGGAATTGGGGAAAGAAGGATGGATGCTTTTGGGGCTGGAAATTGAGTGGATACCTGGGGAAAAAGTTCTGCCCAGGATTTGGAGAATTTCTGCCCTCCTGTGGGAAGTTGGGAGGGAAGTTCCCTGGGTTAGGTGCTTGGCCGGATCCCCCCCCTTGAGCTGGAGGAGTCCACACATAACCCAGGATTGGTCGGTTTCCCTTATAGCGGGGACTTACATAGTCAGGGGAGCGGGGGACCCCATTTGTGGGACTACCTCCTCGACTCCCTGTCTGTGACTGGCCCGAGGGCCTTCTGGGCTGTGAATTATTTGGTGCAGGCAGGTTTTTAGGCCCCCCCATCTCCAAATCCAAAAAGGGTGAACTTTACCTCTGCCACCTTGGCAGCAGCAGGGGTGCTGTTGGTTTTGGGATTTTTCTGGGTATTGCTTTTATTTTCTATGGGCTTCTGCACCTCATAGATCCGGGTAGTCTGTTCAATGACCCAGTCTAAAGATCTTTTCTCATGAAAATCTCTCACGAGCTGGGTCATTATATATTTGGGAAAGGCATGGAAAAATGTATTGACAAATTCTCTGCTGTCTGTGCGCACCCTTCTGGTGGTCTGCGCAAAGGCACGTTTCAGTTCTTGCACGAATTCTTGTGGGGCCTGATCCTCCCCACATTGCAAATTGTAGGCTGCCTTGCGAGCCTCTTGAGGATTTCTGTGAACAGAAAAATGTTTCAAGATGGCCGCCTTATGGGTGGACCATCTTAAATGATTTTGGTCCTCCAGCCCCGCAAAGAAACTGGAGTATTCTGGTGAGAAGGTCCACTTTACATATTGAATACAGCTTTGGCTGTCCTTCAAATGGAAAGTCTCCATCATTTGCTCGTAGAGCTCCAAGTGTTCCCAAACAGAGTACTTGGCGTTCTTATGATAAGGCGTGATGACACTCCTGATTGCCTTAATCTGTTTCAATGGGTCCTTAAGCAAGGCCCTTTTTGCCTTATTGGCCTTTTTGGTTCGGGTAACCCTGGTCCATTCATCCTCTGACTCAGAGGCACTGATCTTCCAGGTTTTCCCGGATTCTGCGAGCCTGGGAGTGGCTGGCAGAATGTGGGGACCTGGTCTCCTGTGTCCTGTACCGCTCAGAGGAGTCTTCAGATCCCTCCTCGCTGCCAGGATTTGATGGGTACCCCCCCCCACTGACCTAACTGGGCAGAGGTTTTCAGGATGCCCTTAATGGGCCTACTCTCCTGGGGTTCCCCACTAAATTGCACTGTGCTTGGGTGCCCATACCCGGATGCCCGCCCATCCATTCCTGGGAGGTACTGGCCTATGAGCCCCATGCTTCTGGCTGGATAGTAATCTGCCATCCCTGTGGCCCGGTGCTCATGTGCACCAGGGGACATGGGGGTGGCAGAGTCCAGGGACTGAGAGAGATAAAGGCCTCTGGTACTAGGGCTCCTGAGGTTATGCTCAGGAGTTTCCCTTTCCCAGCGAACCTGGTCTCTATCCGCCCCTGCTCCCTGTTGCAATGCAAGAGCCTGCGCTTTCAGTTCCTCAGTTAAGGCCTTACTCGACTCTATCAGTCTCTCCTGCATCGCTACCTGTTGCTGGAGCCTATCATTGTGCTGACAGAGAGCCTCATTTTCTCTCTGTGCCTCCTGATTGATCCTGGAGTACTGGGCCAGTCTTTGCTGCAGGAGGGTTACCTCCTGAGTCCCTTACCTACTGGCCTGCTCCTTTCTTGCCATAGCCTCCTCCACCCTCCTGGTGTGCTCTAGCAAGTCCTGGTGTTCTTTTTGGAGGTCACCTAGTCCCTGGTGAGCCAGGTGATTTTCTTCCATTTTTCTTTTTAAGTGGCAGACTTCCTGGCCTAAGGTGTCCCTTTCCCGACTAAGAGTCTGCATCTGTGCCGTCAGGTCGTCCCTTTGCCTTTGGAAGACACCAGCTTTCTGGCGCTCCTGATAAAACTCTGCCTGGGTATCCAGGTCTTTCAGAATCAGTTTATTGCTCTCCCCTTTCTCTCTGTCTAGTCGGATTTGCAGGGTGGCTACCTGCTCTGTGCATGCCCTGTTGAAATTGATCTGTTGCTCCAGCTTTTTCTGGCTCTGCAGTAGGGAGTCCAAACTGTCTTGGCGTTCCTTCTGCAAGGCCAGAATTCTGGTATCCTGGTCAGCCTTTTCCTGTTGCAGGATATCCATATCCTTCTTTATTTTAATGATGTGCTGTCTAATCTCATTTTCGGACTCATGGCTTCTGTGCAGCATCTGCTCAGAAGAGTCCAGATCAGATTGGGCCTTCTGTAATGCCAGCAGTTGCCTACTCGCCAGATCTTGGCCTTCAGCACATTTGTCCTGCATGGCTCCCATATGTAAATATAAATATGCCGCTACCCTGGCAATCTTGTGGTGCTCATCCTTGGCCTTAGGGGCCATATATAGTTCACTCAGGGCCACATGTAGGGGACCCTGATCTCCCCATATATATGACCCTGTTTCAGTGATCTGGGGTGCGATTGCCTGCAACCAGACCGTCTGGTCCTGATGAGTCCACTCACCTCTCACAAATAGCTTATGTAAGAAGTGCTCTCTGGCTGTTTTCATATCTACCAAGGTCGTCATCCTGGAATTTGAGTTCCTTCCTGACTTACATAAGTTTGTATTTTATTTTTGCAAAACAGACCATTTCCTTAGAGCGTTCCTTTGAGGAGTGCTTTACAGCGTAACACAGCGTGGTGATCCGACCGGATATGTGTATCTGGTCAGCTGGCACGCTGTATTAATCTGCATAAGTGATAGATCTAACCCAAACTTCCGGCTTGAGCCCCCAATTTGTAAGAGGATTCAATTCAACACTACAGCTAAGTCAATGCCTAGTCTGGGATACTGAATGGAAATGCTTATTGATATATCTTTACGTCCAGGTCATGAGTTCTGGATGATTACCCCTATATAACACCCCTCTGTTGGAATCCCCCTGACCCCGCTGAGCCAAGAAGTAGTTCTGTTTTGCAAGTTTAAAAGGTTTATTTGATAATTTAAACTATATATATATATATATATATATATATATATATATATATATATATATATATATATATATATATATATATATATATCACACTTTATAATAAATTAATAATTGAATATCACCCTTAATCTGAGCAGTAATCAATAATGGATAGTCCGGCACTAGCACACTTCTTTATAATCAATGATGAGTGGTTATAGGATGGATAAGATAGCAACAATATTTTTATGGTTTCAAATGGATGCAATGTGGAATGAAATGCAGTACAGAAAATAACTTGATAGGATTTCAGCAAAAGACAATGTAATCACTTTCTTGGACAATTCACCCCCCCCCCCCTTAATGCAATGTAAGGAGATGAATAGAATGGGACTCAGTTCTTAGGAATGCAATCAAATAGAATTCAGTTCAATTCCCCCCCAGTGGCTTAAACAACAGATAGGAGTTTTGAAACACAGACCCAAGTGCTTGGAATATGGTGACAATGCAGTGAGAAATATGCTGAAAATGCTTTTAATTCCCTTCAGGAGGTTCAGGGTGAGTGGTATCTAGTTAATATTAGTCCAGGCTCACTCTAGCAATGATTCAGGGATGGTTCTTAAGAGGCAAAAGAAATGTAGTAGTTCAGGCAAAAGCAGCTATCTTTTTACAAGTAAAGAAATCGGCCCAAATCGCAAATCGCTGCAAAATTCGCGGGTGCGAGAATCGTGATTACGGAGAAACTATAAGAAATAGTCGGTTCTAGGACCGTTGAAAAGCTGAGATTCTAAGCTTTCAGAGGAAAGTTCCTAGCCCAAACGGTTCCAGAGATACGGACGATTAAATAAAGGTAGTTTTTCGGATTTTAAATTTTAAAAGTTCAAAGCGACAGGTTACAGTTTGCAGCTAGAAAATGACAGGTGACAGCCTTGCAAATGACAGTTGACAGTTAGGAGGCATTTCTGGTTAGATTAAAATAGTTTGAATTAGATTATTTTAACTAAGAGATTGGTTCTGCACAGTTCTGCTAGGTACTCACAATATATTTTTGAATTAGGACTCCCCACGGATCTGGTCAGGTTTTGGACTGGACTCCGGTTCTGGTCTTGGCACTTCACAGTGATCTGGGTCAGCTCTCTGGTTCTGCTAACAGCGGTCTGGGTCAGCTCTGGATCTCTGGCCTCTGGTTCTGGATACTGCTCTGCTTTCTCTGGATCCAGCGCTGATCTGCACGGCTCCTGGATACTGCTACCGCTGTTAGGTTTGCTGGATGCTGAGGCCTACTGAGAAGAGTTCTCAGTTTGTGGGTTTAGGCCCTTGCTTTGAGTTCTGAATCAAGTTCTTTGGAGTTTTAAAGTCTAAGTGTTAAATCTGGTATCTTCTGGATGTTGTATGGTCCGGCAGAGCGCGTTGCAGCAAATGGAATTGAATGTCCTCTCTAGCTTCCAGTGGCTCTTTTTATGTCTTTTGAAAGTGGGTGTCTGTGCAGCATCACTAGCCAGCCCCTCTTTCAACTTGTCATTGGCCCAATTCTCCCCTCTCCCATGATTGGGGAAGGAACTGTGGGTCAGAGTGATGCTGTCCGTTTTATGGGTCAGAGGATCCTCCCCTGGTCAGTTTGCCCACAAATCTATATTTGATCAAAATGCACATTTCTCAAATACATAGTGGTTTGTCATTGCATGTACATATTCCCTATCACATGAGGTGGTCTCTGTCCCAAATCTGCTCTTCCTGAGGGCTTGCATTCAGAAACGGCAACATTTTCGATTTTAGTGGGTTATGCAACCTTGGTTCTTCATTAAAAATTATACACATATACACGGCCTGTCCATACATACTCCAGTAAATTCCCATGTCTCTAGCTTAACACAGAGTGTGTAGTATCCATAAATAGCGGGGTTTTGCCCCAGAACATCACACAAAGTCCCAACGCGTCTTAAAATGTGCACAGAAAAATCACAAGAATTATGGTATCATTTAAATAATTTTGACAAGTCCGCACCATGAGTTATACATCTTTCTTAGAATCATATTCTGGCCAACAGGGGTGTGTCTTTTCAGGTCACATGGTGTAGAAATCAGTTTATCCAGTTCCTGCCAAGCTCAGAGACCCTGCCCCTCCCAGCTTCTGCCCAGAGGAAGCTATTTTACGGCCACCCTAATAAACCATCTGCCTGGGCCCAGGACAGGCCTTTGTTCAACTCCCTGTAGCTGCTCCACCCCTAATCTAATCAGAGAGGTGACAACTCCTTTTGGCAGGGGAAGAGCGGCTGAGCAGGTTTTAACTCCTGTGGGGGTAGATGTCAGGCAGAATTCAGTTTCATTAAGCCAGGTTTCAGATAAAATGTCACTTTTTGTTCCCCAGTTTAAGTCAAGACAATTTTTACATATGCAGCTAGAATGCTGATTCTAAGTTCAAAACTATGACATTTCAACAGTGACAAACTATGTGACACTCAAAAGTAGGTCACTCAGTTAATTTAAACATTTTCGATTTTTGGTAGTTTTAAATCCAGTTTCAGTTAGGCTGCTGCAGACTTGCAGAGCTCAGCCAGTCTTGTTATGAACATTGTTTTGGGGCTCTTCAACTTCCCAGATTTAGTATGCACACATTCTTCATTCTGCCAGATGTCCGCTGGTGTTCAGTGAGATTTTTGGATATGTTGCAATGTTTGAAAATAGGCATTTTGAGCTGGCATTCAGGGTAACAAAAGGTGATTTTAAAGTGCGGTTTTTCCTTTGGCACACATTTCACTCATGGCACCCCGGCCCATCCTGCTCGCACTGGTGGGTGGCAAGTTAGGTAACCATTTTAGTGTGCACAAACTGCGTGGCTCTCCTGGATTTTGGCGCACATGTGGGCTTTTTGGCCATCTTGGAATTTCTAAGCCCACAGCACCAAATGTTGCAGCATGATAGCTCAAACGTGGGTCAGGACACCCAACGGTTCAATAATGTACTCACCAAAATTGATTGCGACATGCCATGGAGAAAACATCTATAATCCCCACTAGAGGTGTTAACACAAGTAGTACAGCAGCAGACAGGCCACAGATATGATGAAAGTCCAATGCCCTTGTGTAAATGGTTGTAACACCGAACCATCCTTGCGAGCCCATGGATAGGGGAAGCAGGAGTGGCAAATGTGAGTCAGGACCCCAAGCTGCAAACACACACACAAGACAAGCTTGAATGGACCCAGCAGAAAGAGACAGTGGATGCTTTCAAAAGCCACAAAGCACCACACCGTCACATGAATGCACAATAGACAAACAATTTTAAACTATATTAACTAATTAAACTAACTATAAAAATAAAAAATGCCACATACGGCCCGGGAGGGAGGCACCTAGGGGGAGGAGGTACAGAATGCACCTCAACACCCACATGCGGTGATGTTGAGATAAATAAAAAACTCCATGGGCTCAACGCCTGCAAGGCCCGACCTATGTGGGAGATAAGTCGTCGTCCTGCTCACCCTCTGACTCAAAAGGTGGATGTGGCACAATACCCTGACCACGCCTATGCGCAGCTTGCCCCTCGTCTGCAGCAAGTCTGGGGGACTGGTGAGCCTGGTTCTGTGCGGCGATGACACATAGGTCAGCATGAAGAACCTCATGTGATACGCGTGCTTCCTCGTGCAAGGTAGCATGTGTAACACAGAGTTGTTTCTGCATGTCCTAATATGACATCTGGAACACCTCCCGGCATGCACGTAGCTCAGCCGAGATGGTATTCTCAAGCTGCTCCAACCTCTCCTCTGTCCGTTGCCTCTGGGACATCAAGAGCACACCCAAAGTAGATCTGAGGGATCGATGGTCATCCCTCAGGGCCTCCCTGTGTGCCTCTGCGTGAGCAGCAAGTGCTTGATGCAGAGACACCATTTCATCCCGCGTGCCCTGTCTGAGGCCGCCATGCCCAGCCTGAGTGAGCGGGCTGTGGACAGTGCTGCCCGCTGCTGGAGCTACACCTGCCTGGCAGGGGGAGCACAGATTGGGCCACATGTTCCATCCTCTGAGCGATGTTATCAATTGCTGCCCCCTGTTGTTCTGAATTGGCACACATGGATCGCTCCCACTCAGTATACCCTGGTGGCCCACGGCCCCAGTGTTGCCGGGCTTGACACCCGCGGGGCCGAAGGAGCCGTGGTCCTCGCTGGGTTGGCACCGCCCACGGCTGCATGACTACATCCCTCCGTCGACGTGATGCCCCAGGCAGATCATCAACTTGTGTGGAGTGTGACCGTGTGCCCCGATCCACCACAGCCGGAGGTTCCAATACTGCCTGGCCCCTCAGTGCAGGTGTTGCAGACAGAAGATCGTCTGCATCAGAATCACTCATCGTCGACGAATTGGCATGACGCGCATCCAACTCAACATTGACGTCAGAGTGATCATCCGGGCTAGACTCATTGCCAGCCCTAGACACGATGATCTGGTGTAATAGCAACCACGTGTCTGGATTGACATCACCACCCTCTGGCTCCATTGCGTCATCATCTGCAATGTGGAAAAAACAAACATGAGTACACATGTCAGAAGCACATAACCCACACACACATAGACATCACATCGACAGCCAACACATGAAGCAGACATGTCAGACGCAACTGAAATTCCGGCATGCATCCAGTGGCATTGATATGAAAACACATCCCAAAAGCTGAAATGGATGTGTCTAAATAGCAAAGCCTACACATGTACAGAATGTAGTATATCACCTCCATCACACACCACCTCTGTCAGGCACATGTCACAGGCAGAGAAGACAGATGACAAATACCATAAGCATGTCTGAACTGCTAAATGACCACAGCTGCAAGTGAATCCAAACACACCATGACACATGTAATATGCATGTACACATGCATCACTAATCCATCATCACCAATATAGCTTCATCCATCTGCAGCTCAGCTCGTACCGGGCATCATGGGCCATGTAGACATAGTAAATTTCCCGAGCAAAGCGAGGGCCTGCAACCAGGCTTGAGGGACCATAACACACAGTGTGGTCCAAGCTGCCGGCCATGAAGCCTCCAGAACACCCCTTAGGGCCTGATTGAGCACATTGTGCTATTAATGTGCGCTAAACCATTGTTCAGTGTGTCAAACCATCACGGCCAGGCCCCAGCAGATTAGCTAAGTGGGCCTGGGCGTACACATACTGCACCATAGTGTACCTTCAGGATTGTGCCAGTTGAACATAACGGGCGCAGTGCTGAAATCGCAGCAGCATAGACGTTAATCAACTACATTTTGGTCATTCAACAAAAAAGCTGGAGCGAACACATGTGTAAATGAACACCTTCACACACACATGAGTGAGTAGCTGCAATGTTGCACTACACAACGTTGAAGCTGCTTGCATATGTACATGTGAAAGTGTTCAAGAACACCAGTGTCCATATACACCAGTATGGTGATTATGAACAGCAACCTATACAGCAAAGCAAGCAGCTACAAAGCTGCTTGCTTCGATGTATGTGAAAGTGTACACAGACACAGGTGAAGGCAGCTCCACAGTCATTACAACCCAATTGGCAGGCTACAATCAATCTGCAGCCTATACCAGTTGGTATAGGCTGCAGATTGACCAATCAACTTTGCTAAACACCCACTAGGGTGTTCCAATACTGAGTACATGTGCCACAGGATGCACCTGTGCCCATGGCTTTCATGACAGTGAAGGGATGACAATCTGACCATACATGCCAGGTCACTTTGACATTGCAGCAGTGAGTAGGCATGTAGAACGGTGTAACACGGCTCAGAAGTGGGTTGGTGCAGTGCAGAACATGTCTACGCTACTGACTATCTACATGAACAAGTACATTACCCCTCCCCCCCACTTAGTGGAAATGCAGGGAGGCATTGCATGGCAGCGAAAGGTTGACCAGAGAACTGTATATTGACAGTGTTGACTAGTGTCAATTACATCATCTGAGTCAACTAACAACACAGCAGATGAGAATGGGACAGTAAGCAGGACACATGATGAACCCTCAGTAGTACACCCATTTGTGCAGAAGGCAATACACCTGTTGAACAGAGTCAGGGGGCCTGAAACAGGGGGAGGCCTGTGCTCCACACAGACATTGACACCCTAAACATGTGCGTGATGTAGGACTGAGCCAGAGTGGGCATGGAATGGGTGATCAAATGCCATTAAATATATGTCATCCTGGACACGTACTACAATGATCATCCTGCCAAGGACACATAGCGGCATGCATGGAATGCACATGGAGCATTAATGGGCACTCATGTCCTTGCGGAGCATCTGCCATCTGCACAGTCCGAGTGAGACACCCTGCATCAAGGACAAAGGATGTACCCCACTGTATGAGTCTGGCAGGTTGGCAGGGCGAATTGTGCATGTACACAGGAGCGTTGAACATGTCATTGCAGTAGACCAGCATGATACCCACCAGTGCCATAGTGAAATTGGGGTGCAGGGGGATGGAGGGGCAAGGGAGCATGTCTACGTGGAGGACTCGCATGCAGGCAGAACACATATGCACGTCATAGCCAGTGCTGAGTGGAAAAACACCCCAGGCTACATGCAGAAGGGCCAGTGAGCTGGAACATGGAACGGAGGGGCAGCCGGGTGACTAGCATGTGAGTAGGGTGCAAGTGTGGTGATGAGGACAGTCCCCATCTGCTCTACATGTCAAGCATCCTGCACAGCAGGCATGCATCAGTGAAGCATTGCATGACTCGCACATGAGAACCATGTACACATAGCATGTAGTGGCAGTCAAGCACAACACATCACACAAGCAAACCACACATGGTCTGGACAAACACGCGACAACACTCACTGGATGGGGCATCAAAGTCCAGCATCTTTCCGACTCCTTCGTACAATTCTACCGGTATGACCTCCACAGTGACTGACTTGTGGGAAGTGAGATCTTCCTCCTCAGGTGGTGGCCCACTGCCAGTCACCAGAGTCATGTTATAATTAGAGGCACGCTTTAGTTTAGCAGCGCGTCGGAGGTTATCCCAACGCTTTTTGCACTCCTGAGCTGTGCGCACCTCATGTCCGATTGCACTGACACCCTCCGCAACATGCTTCCAGTGGGACAAACGCTGGGCAGCGTAGTGTGACAATTCAGGCCCACTAGCATATCACGGTCGTGTCCCGACACATAGTCCACAAGGAAGCCCAGTTCCTGCTTGCAGAAAGGCTTCTTCCTCAACGTGCCGGAGGCCGGTGCCATGTCTGGGGTCCCAGGTGCAACCTTCCCCCTCTTGGTCAGTGGTCCGGACCCTGACTGGCAAATGCCACCCTGATCAGTGAGGGCAGTGGCGCCGGTGTATTGAACCGAGGGAGTGGCAGGTGGAACAAGGATGGAAGCCTTGACTTGCGTCAGTGGCTGCTGGGTGCCCTTGACTGGACCCTGCGCAGCAACATCTGCTGTGTTAAGGTCATTGACCGGGACTGTCCTGGATGGTAGACTCACAGCTCGGGTGGTGTCGGCTGCATCTGCCCATGCACTTTCCAACACCCGGCTGCTCGGTGCAGCAGATGACAATACTGCCCCAAGGACATGTGCCTTGGTCAGGGCAGCCCTGCGTGCACTTACCGTGTGCCTCCTGACCTCCTGGAAATCATCCTGGGACGCTTCATGTGCCAACGCAGCATGCGTCGGCCAACCCTGAGCCTGGGTGGTGGTGTCCACAGCTGCACCTGCATCTACCACTACCCTTGGGCCCGTGGCAGTCGATGAAACGGACTGCCGGGTCACATGGGTGCCAGTGCCAGATGCAAGAGCTGCATCTCCCAGAACCACAGGGGGTGGTGGCATGACTGCACCAACACGTGGCACAACATCGTGCCGAAGTCACGCCCCCTGCCTCTTCCCCCTCTGCGGCCACCCTGGACTCCCTGGAGTCCCCCACTCCCTGGTCACCCCAGCCACGTCCCTGACCACGCCCGCCACGTGGAACACGCTCAGTTGAGGCGCCCCACACATTTTGTGGCCTCCCAACCATGTCACAGATGTAGTAGTGCCGGCACAGATGTAGTAGTGCCAATGGGAGGTGTACACGACATTTGTCCTGGGCTAGTGGGGTGAAGGGGGTGGGATACAAGATGTTAACAGCACCCTTGTGCACCTGCAAGGCTGTATGTGACCCCGCTGATGAAGTGACGGGTCACGCAACGCTCAGGCACTCCAAAACTGCAGTAAAACCGTGCACGCAACCCCCGGTAGCCAACATGTGTTGAATTGACCTCCCGCAGTACACGGTGGCACCCAGGGACACGAAAAACACGTACGCGTGGGACATGGAGGCTACTATGACCACGAAAATGGGTATGCGATACACAGGGGGACCCGCAGTGGGAAAAAAAGGCGGGCGCGACTCACCGTCTGCCTAGCGTGGTAATGAAAAACACACGTAGCCAATACCCCTGCCAAAAGAAGAGATACGCCTTGATCCGCTGTGAAGTTGTGATGGCGCGTGAAAGAACAAGAAGTAGCAACACACGCATCGGTCTCCACGAAAGGCACGTACAGTGAACTGCTGGTCCCGCTCACCTTAACCCGCGCTGAGGGAAACACCCACGCGCGTCACTTCACTTACGCGCTTAGGCCCTTTCCTCAAATTACATGCATTAACATGCGGACGTGCTGTTTTTTCATGTGCTGAATCACTGTACACCCGTGATGAGGGAAACACCTGTGCGTATCACGTCACATACGCGCTTACGCGTTAAGGGCCTTTCCTCGAATTACATGCTGATGTGCTGTTTTTTCACGTGCCAAATCGCTCCGTATCAAGCTGGCCACGTGACAACACACGGAAGACCACGTTCCTGCCCAGAAGGCCATTTTTCTGCCCCCTAAAGCCCCAAGCAAACTCCCACCTGCCATCTGCTGCTGCCTGCCTGCTGGCCACATGCCCTGCCATTTGGTGCCTACACGTCAGCCATCTGCAGGGGTCCAGTTGCTGTGAACACCCCTGCTGGAACAGAAGACTCCTGACTGAAGTCATTGCGCCACAGCCCAGCACCAGGACCCAGTTGCCCACCCACACCTGCCTCGGGGGTTGCCATGTCGGGGGAAATACCATCAAACACCACTGGCAACCCCCAGCCAGAGAGGCAGAGGGCTGCCAGCTTCTCAGCAGGAGAGGTTGGCATCCTGGTGGAGCAAGTCCTGGTGTATTATGATGCCCTCTACGGAAGAAGATGCGCTGACAAGGATGGACGGGAGAGGATCTGGCTGGACATCATGGTTGCCATCAATGCGGTAGGGGTGGCAACCCGCGACATACAACACGTCCATAAGCGCTGGGAGGACTTCAGGTCCAGGACCCTCAGGAAGGCCTGGCGCCTCTTGAAAGCAGCGGATGCAGTGAGGCGCCGGGTCCACCTTACCACTGACGACATGCGGGTCCTGGAACGCATTAATCCAGAGCTTCACTGCCAGGTCCTCGAGAGGGAGACCGGTCCGGAGTCGAGCGGTAAGTGTCCATGGATAGCTATTGGACGCAGTGCATGTTGAGGTGTGCCAGGAGTGTGTAGCTTGGAGATATGTCTGAAAAGGTCCATGTATGGATGTGTATGTGCAGGGATATGACCGTGCTGCATGTGAGTCCTGTCATGTGCAATGCACATCAATTGTGTATGTGTTCCAAAGCATTATGCACAAATGTATGTGGAGATGCACACATGTTAGTATTTCTGGGTATGTACTATGGCATGGTTGGGGTCTGACACATGGATGCTGGTTCCACCTTCATGTATGTGCACGGCATAGATGTGCGTGTGTGTGTTTCACATGTGTGCGCCAGTGATACACCATGGATGCATGTGACACAGACATGTAGGAACCCGATTGGCAGACGTGACATAGTTGCCGATGATTGCACTGTGATAGGTGGTGGAGATGTACAGATGCATGTCTGTCTGTTGGCGTGTGTTCAGCACTCCCCATGTTGCTTGTGACGTCATGCCAAGCTTTGGATGTTCATGCTGGTGTGTGCATATGGATGCTGCTGCCTGCTGCACGATTCCTGTCCTTTTGTGCATGTGTGTGGGTTCAAATAATATGAGTGTTGGGGAGTGTGATGCCATCTGTGAAGTTTGACACTGCCACTCATGTGCAACTGTCACGTGAGTATCCGACCATTGTACAGTGCCCTGATGCATGTGTACTGTCTCTCCCTGTCTGCAGCGTCGACTGATGAAGAGGGCGGAGACAGTGCTGTGGAGCACAGAGGCAGGAATCCCACTGCAAGCAAGAGACGCAAGGCCCAGCTCTCCTCCCACGTTGTCATCTCTTCCGGGAGTGAGGAATCTGGTGCCGTGTCCATGGCTGCAGCTGCCGAGGGAAGGTCCAAAGGTGGAGGTTGGAGGTGGACTCATCGGCAGCAGTAGGGGCAGCTAAGCCCCCACAGGGGCCTATGGAGGAAGATGGCACTGAGTCATCCAGGTTGGTGGGGGGTTTGGTTGAGGAGGAGGCCGTGGAAGGCCCACGCACGGGGCCTGGAGGGGGGGATTCCACTGGTGCTAGTGCTGCAGTCTAGGGGCAGGGACAGGAGGCAGCACAGGCTGCCGCAGAGGTGCCTATGTGTAATCATATCCCCGATCCTGTGACTGCATCATCCCGCACCAGCAGGGATGCCTTCGTCCAGACCTGTTTTCAGGGAGGGGATGTGCGAATAACAACTGGCCTTTCTCTCCCTGCGGACGTGGCAATCTGTGAGCGGATTGTGCCTGTCCTAGCTGGGGTGGCATTGCGCCAACGTGGTATTCGGGATGACGTGCAGAGTTCTCGTGACGACCATGCACATCATTTCGAATGCCTCATTGACCGCATCAGCCTACTAGGACTGGTCACCGGCGCTGGGTTCCTCTGTGTGCTGGATCTTCTAGCGACCCCCTCCTCAACTGAACCCCCTATGCGCCAGGCGTCCTCTGTGCCATCTTTCTGCCCAAGTATCACCTGGGCATCCTGTGGAGCTGCCCCTGAGCCAGCAGCCAGGCTGGTGGAGGACACATCTCTGCCACAGTCGGGAGTCGGAGGTCCAGCAGGGGTGTCCACCCCACCAACTGGACTCCAGCAAGAGGAGGACGTGCAAACATCGACAGGCAGGGCACATGCACGGCAGCAGCAGACTCATGGTCGGAGCAATGATGGCTCGGGGCCAACAACATCACAGGGGCAGGCATCGGCCGGAGGGCAGGAGGACCCTGGATTGGGAGTGTTTTCCGTGTGGCAGCGGTTGGGCCAGCAGATAGATGCGAAGTGGCGGCGGGCGGAGGAGGCATGGCTCACTATGGTCAGGGCAGAGAACTCCATGTGCAGGGCATTGAGGCAGGATGAGTGCCTCGAGGCAACTCGCAGGGAGCTGGAGGAGGCCATGGCTGCATCCCTGCAAGACCTCGAGGCCAGGGAAAAGGCCCACCTCCGGAACATCGACATGGAGTTCGATGATGCCCTGGCCCGGAACATCAACAAGTGAGCCGTTGGACTTGCCCTCCGCCTTTGTGCATAGTTCTTTAGGGTTAGGTTTCCTTTGTTTTTATCTTTTTTTTTTGCGTTCATGGACTTTGCTCCACTTTATGTATATAGTTTTTTATTCACAGGACTTTTTTGTATGTTTCATTTGGTTTGGGGATCATAGACCCTTTGGACTTGGATTGTATATAGTTGAAGACTTGTACATACTTTCTTTTTTAACATTTCCCATGAGTTTTACATGCGATTTCGCTGGCGCGAGCGGGATACACGTATTCCGAGGTGTGCGTGTGGAGTTTTGCACGCGATTTCGCTGACGCGAGTGGGGTACGTGTATTTCCGGGGGTGTGCAGGGAGTTTTACAATTGATTCGCTGGTGAGAGTGGGATACACGTATTCCGAGGGGTGCACATGGAGTTTTACACGTGATTTCGCTGGCACGTGAGGACTGTGTGGCGTTTTTACTGCATTTTCGTGGATGGGGGGCTGTATGCTGGTCCACTGGCCTTTGAGCCATGTAGGGGATTTGTGCAATGTTTTTGGAGCACGGGGCGGGGTTGGGGCCGTAACTAGCACTGCTGCAGGGTCGCTGCGCCACTCTGCACCATGGCTCAAAATGTGTTGGGAAATCCATGAATACGCTGTGTGTCAAAATGGGTTTTGGCGCACGCGGCTGGTGCAGACTGCCGCACACGCACTTGTGCGCCAGCCGCGTGCGCCACTGGTGCGCTAAATTCTATGAATTACCCCAAATATTGTAACTTTTTCTTTTCAATCTTATATCCTTTGTCTGCAAGTATAATCATCAGCTGAACAGAATCGCGTCTGCACTCTTCCTCTGTGGTGCTGCAAACTGAAATGTCCTCTACGTATTGCAGCACAATGCTTTCTAAAGCAATATTGCTCAAGTCCATCTGCAGGACTCTGTTAAAAATTGATGGGGACACACAGTACCCCTGAGGCAGTCTTGTGCTTTTTAATCACACTTGTCTAAAAGTAAATAATGTCAAATCTTGTGAGTCTTTGTGCTGTAAGAGGTTTTGGGTCTCATTACACGGATGGCGGTAAGGGAATAACGATACCGGTAAGGGATTACCGGTATCGCTAAATTCCCTTGCTAATCACAATCCGGATAACCACTTATAGCGGCATTGATAAGAACGGTGCCTCTAATAGCGGGCAGTCCGCGGGCGCGCCACCACTCTTGTCACAAATAGCGGCATGGTGCTAATAGCAGACCATCACAAGCCATGCGGACCCGCAAATAGCGGCATGCATTAGGCCAAAAAAGGCCATACCGGCATGGAGGAAATATTAGCATCGCGGACCACCCGTTAAGAGACATGAGCAGTGTTCCCACCTGCCACAGGTGGCCACAATCAGCACAGGTGGAGGCAATGGAGACTGGGGCAGCACAAAAGGAGCACACCACACCCCTTCCCACACCAATATGGTTCCAATACTAGCAGTATTACATGGGCTGGAGGACATGATTGCATTGCAGCACCAACAACAACAGGCAGCACAGAGGAGACGCAGGAGGAGGAGGAGGAGGGCGAGACAGGCCCAGCAAGCCCCACCAGTGCACATAGTCATACCCCAGAGGCACCCACCAATCCCCAGGATCAGAGCCAGTCCATTCAACCTAACCCCTGAGCATATACACATCCTGTACCTCTAGACCGGGATACCATCACCACCATTGTGGACATGATACACGACGACATTGTGAGCCTCATAGACATCCGTAATGCCATCACCCCTCTACTGAAGGTGGTAACTGTGCTCCACTTCCTGGCCACAGGCACCTACCAGCATACGGTAGGGCAGATGCATGGCATATCACAACCAGTATTTTCATGCACGCTGAACCAGGTTCTCGATGCCCTCCTGAAGCACACAAGTGAACACATATCCCTGCCACGGACTGCCCAGGAGATCTCCAACACCAAAGTTGGCTTCTATTCACTGGCAGATATCCCAAGTTGCATCGGGGCCATCGACTGTACCCATGTGGAATTGGTGGTCCCACATGACAATGAGGCAGTGTACCGAAACAGAAAGCAATACCACTCCATCAATGTCCAAATGGTATGTGACTCAAACAAGATAATCACACATTGCTGTGCTCGATATCCCGGATCAACCCATGATTCAATGGTCCTGCGGAACTCAACGATACCACGCTACATGGAGCAACATGCTGGACAACGTGTGTGGCTACTTGGTCAGTAGCTGGGCAAGCACATGGCAGTGTGATGTGGATAGTGATTGGGGGGGGAAGAGATGCATATTCCTACTGGGTGTGATTGGGGGGAGAGATGCCTACTCCTACCGGGTGTGATAGGGGGGTAGAGATGCATATTCCTACTGGGTGTGATTGGAGGGGGAGAGATACATACTTCTACTGGGTGTGATTGGGGGGAGAGATGCATACTCCTACTGGGTGTGATTGTGGGGGGGGAGATGCATACTCCTACTGGGTGTATTGGGGGGGAGATGCATACTCCTACTGGGTGTGATTGGGGGGGAGAGATGCATACTCCTACTGGGTGTGATTGGGGGGGGAGATGCATACTCCTACTGGGTGTAATTGGGGGGGGATGCATACTCCTACTGGGTGTGGACTGTCATCTGTAGAATAAATGGACATACAGATGTACGCCAATGTCCACCAAGGCAGCCCACAATGGACCAGACACAAAACCACATGCAATTTGGAAGTTGCACAACAAAGGAATCAATCCAATACGCCAAACATGACATATCTATCCACATGCACATTGCACATCATACCATACCCTATATGACACAAAGCAGCAACATGCAGCCAATATGCAAAATGGAAATGTGCGCTGAACAACATCACAACAGATATGCGCACTTGAGTGCATACTAAGGGATCACCTGTAGCCATTGTACTGAACCACACCCATACACCACTACTGAAGTGCCGCTTCACAGCATGGGGACATCGATTTCAGAATGTCAGTACACTTAGTGTGTGGTACAAACCTTGCCCAGGCCCAGAAACACTAATGACCTGTCCTCACCCAGAACATGGCAATAACTGCCGGAGGCATGCATGGTGCATGTCCACTTGCAAGGACTAGCTCACCCTCTCACATTGCAGTTACACTGATCGTCTCCATGCATGCTGGGATTTGTGGATGCCAATCACATTGCAAAGTTAATTTGGGTGATATGTACACTTGATGTAAACAGTAACACATCCCCATTCTTGCACCCATGCAGGTGATGCTGGCTATCCCCTGAAGAGGTGGCTCCTTACCCCTGTACGCATCCCACAGAACAGGCACCAAGAGGAATACAATCGTGCACATACCTGTACCCGCGTCATAATTGAGCAGACATTTGGCCTTTTGAAGACACGGTTCCGGTGCCTCAGCAGGTCGGGTGGGGCACTAATGTACGGCCATGAGAAGGTGGCCAAGATCACCATGGCATGTGTTATGCTGCACAATATGTGTATCAGACGGAATGTGCCAATGCCCCCTGACATTGAAATACAACCACCTGATGAGGATGATGATGGGGATGAGGAGGGAGGAGATGGGGCTGCAGGTCATGCAGGAGGCGATGCCCAGGAGGGACGCGCTGTGCGTCAGCATCTGATCAACCAAATATTCTGATTCACATGGTCCTACTCTGTTGAATGGATGTGGGCATGTGTCCACTGGGTTTTGTGGTGAAGCGCACACTGGGCCCTGTCCCCCAATAAAGCTCACATACACAATGATAAGGACCAAGCATGTGTTTTGACTTGTCACCAGTGTGTTTAATATATTATGAGGTAAAGAAGTGCATGGACCCAACTACTCAAACACCCTTTCCCCCTCCCCCACAACACTCCCAAAACACCATTTCCCCCCTACCCCCACAACACTCCCAAAACACCCTTTCCCTCCTCCCCCCACAACACTCCCAAAACACCCTTTCCCCCCTCCCCCCACAACACTCCCATGTATGGCTGGTACAACGTTGCTGTCTTGCTGTACATGTGACAGCTACATCGGGCTGGCCCTATTTCCCATCCCACTCCCACCATTAGGGGGTTGGAAGGGTGTGCGCCGCATAGATCGCAAGGACCGGTGCTTGGGGGCTCGTCTGCCTTGAGCTGGCAGACGAGGAGGTGCATGGTTGTTCTTGTGGCTGTGGGGGGTTCTGTCTGTCCATAGCATCAGCTATGCATGTGAGGACCTACCTCACTAGTGCCATTTCCTCGCAGAGCCTGTTGGTGCAGGCTTCCATGCCCTGTCTGATCTCCCTTGCATTCTCCCTGCACTCCTCCCTCAAACGTGCTGCCTCAGCAACATGCTGGCCAACCAGCGCTGTTATCTCCTCCTGCCGCTGTCGGATGATTGCCATGTCATGGCCACTGTGTGTTGCTCGTGGGGTGGGTGCCGCACTTTGTTCCATGGGTCCAGCATCAGGTGAGGACACTGGTGGACTCCAGCACCCTGCCACCATTTCCATGCCAGACTGGGCATGGCTGCTGGATTGTGATGTGGGGCGTGGGCTTGGTTCTTTTGATTGCTGGGGGCTGGGGGTGTGCTCCTGCATGGCCAAGTCACAAGTGTCCTCCACATCGGACAGCGGTGCTGTGGCTGCTGCCTTGCCAATGGAACTGTTGGCAGCAGACAGTGGCCCTTCCGTGGGTGGTTTGTGCTTTGGGGGGATCACTGGAGTGGGTGCTGCAATTGTTTCTGCCATGGGTTCACGGCTTGGTGATGTGGGTGGTTTGCTGTGTTTGGCCCTCTGCAGGAGTGCACTCCTCCTTGTGACCCTCGATGTGCTCGTGATGTTGCCTGCCTTCTTTCCCCTGGGTTGTTTCTTGGTGGGGTAGCCTGTGTCGCAGTGTCCTGCTCATCGCTGTCAGTCTGTGAGCCTGTGGAGGACAAAGAGGGGGATGGCATTGGTGATAGGTCAATGTGCTTCATGCAGATGTTGTTCATCATGCTGTTCTATGCATTTGGACTTCATTTGTGGGCATACAGGTGATAGGACTGTTGGGTGGGTCCTTCATGCATGGGTCTGGGTGGCACGTGTCTGTGGTGATGCGTGCATGTGTGTGTGTTGGGATGTGACCCTCACATGGGCAGGGTTGTGTGCATGTATGTTTGTGGCCACATCCATGCGCTGATTTAGGGCTCAGATTTGGGGGGATACCTCATCTTTCACAGTGCAGTGTTTTATGTGGACACTTACCTCCATCTGACGATGTGGGCGCACCACGCTCCATTTCGGTGACTCTCTGTATAGTTTCCACACCCATGGTGCTCGCGCAGGTCTCCTCCCACTCCATCAGTTTGATAGGGGATCCTCCACAGCCTCCTGTTGCCATGGCCAGGTTCCGATTGGCAGCCAGGATGCTGCGCACACGGAGGCGGAGTTCGTCCCACCACTTCCTGCAATCTTTCACGGTGCGGGTGGTGGTGCCCACCGTACTAACTTTGTGGGCCACCTCTGCCCAGATTGCCTTTTTGTTTATTAGGGTGACACGCCGCATGTCATTTGCGAACACCACCTCCGCGTTGGCAGCAAGCGTCTCAGTGAGCATGATGAGCTCCTCATTGGTGAATCGCTCCTTCCGCAGCGCTCCGCTCCTTTTTTGATTGCCTTGGGCATTGTCAGGGGGTCTTGGTTGATATTGTATGGCACTGGTGTTGATGCAGGTCCTGGGGGCAGCGGATGGCAATGGATTGTGTTTTTAAAAATGGCTGCCGTGCTCTTTCCCGTTCCTCGGCGATGAAGCCACTTCCGGTTCTGCTTATTTACGGTGACCGCTAATAGCGGTCACTGCTAATGCCGTGTTGCAGGAGGTCGGAAGTGCTATCAGCGCTTTCATGGGTGCTGCTAAGGGTATTTATGTGGTCTTTACCTGCATGGCGGTCGGGTCAATAGCGGCATGGCGCTAAGGTCGTGCGCGCGTACTCGTAATGGCCCGCAATTAGTGGCCTCTCACCTACGCGGATACATTGTTAGCGTCATGCCGGTAAAGGCGGTATCTTACCGCCTACTGTGTAATGAGGCCCACTGTCTTATTTGGGTAAATTCGGGATTTGGCGGTATTTTTCTTACCGTAAAGTTTTGGTGGTAAACTGGCAGTAGACTGGCCTTACATTTAGAGTGTGTTTGGTATTTCTCTATTTTGGTGATTATATATTGTTAGCTTGTATGGGTGGTATCTTAGTGGTATCTTTCTTTGTGGTATTTTAAAAATTATCATATTCCTGTGGTATAGTGGTGAGCATGTTTTTTTATGCTACAACCCCATCATAAAACACCCTTCCTTTCTATTAGACTGTATTTTAGTCGCCTGTAGTGAACTCCCAGAATTATGACACTTCAGAGAACACAATGAGTTTATTCAGACCGCCACCTATAGTTTGTGGCTGGTATTGCTGGCTTATGTACATCCAGTAATCTATGTGCCTAATCTGGCACCCCTTCCCTTCAGCATGCAAGGAAGGAATCACTCATCATATTTACACACACACCTTCCTACCTTGTAGATATTTACAATTGACTTTCTCTTGTTTGCTATTTTAGCGACAGTGGTAAATTGGTAAATGTACGACTGCACTGATATAAACATCACCTCTGTGCTTCACATATATAAATGGTTCACAGATGCATGAATAACACTACTGTCTCTGTTTTTTTTATCCGTACTTTGTATTACATGACAGTTACAAACTGCAAAACATCTTACCACATGATATTTACAGCATCACCTGCAAGATATACAAGAACAACAGAAACAAGCAGATATTTTGCAAACACAAATTTATGTTCTCACACTTTGAACATAGAGAGAAAAATAAACATACAATTTTTGTAATCTCCCTGCACTGCCAATAAATTCTAGCAACACACATTCATCATGCTATTTTTTCCTCGCTTGGCACTAATCTTACCAAGGCCAGTGAAATATGAAGTCCCCGCACGACCTCGCTGTCTTCGCAGACCCAGGCTCAGTGCCAAACCCCCTTGTAAGTGTGGGGAGCTGCCAGCTGATAATGCTCGTAGCCAGCGCTCAACCCACTCAGAGTTCAATAGATATGGCACCGTCCGTCTGCTGGTTTCAGCACGAACTGCCAACTCCCTTCTACTCATTCCTTAAAAAAACTTTGATTCAGCCCTCTGTTGACGTGGCTTATCCACCTACAATCCCTACTAATCAGAATAAAAAGAATGTGCCCTATGCCAGCCATCGTTTTTCAAGACAATGAAGACTTCATTTTCAATGTAACTGTTTCATTTTCCTTCCTGCATTTGACATATTTCTGTTCTCCACAAGATGAAGAATATGCTAGTGTGCATTTCCTCATGAAAAATGTAATTTCAAACAGTGCTCCCAAAACATGGACTGTATTTCATTGTGCATAGAAGACTGCATTATAATGTTAGAGAAGTTGAATTTAGTACTTTAGTAATGTTAGTACAAGGTTAATCAGTTATGTATTCTAATGCAGTTTTCACACGTGAAACATCCAATATAAATTGTGCACCTCTTTATTTTAACTGGAAGCACACTGTGTTTTTTATGTGTTCTGACAACTTTGCCTGCTGGCAGTTACTGTAATAATGCCTGCAGTTTCAAACTGGGCCTGGCTGCCTTTTCATGCTACATGTTGCATGTTGGCAATAAAACCCCACATATCCTTACATATGGCTGCACCTCCATGCTGCATGTTGCATGGGAATAAAACCCCATATATATCCTTACAGTGCAATAGGATTGAGAAAGATGCATTTTTCAAGTCAATCACTGTGTAATATTGTGCATCAACAGGTATATTCCATAAAATTGTAGACGGATTAGGGATTAGAGGGAACTCGGCCTCTACAATTTGGTTTATTGGGCGAAGGTCTTGCACTAGCCTCCAAGACCCCCCCTGCCCTTTTTTCACTGGGTAAATCGACATATTACATGGTGAATCTGATGTCAATAAGATACCTTGGTCCACCATGGTGGAAATTGTCTTAAAAATGCCTCCATCTGCGTCTCTAGACATGGGATATTATCGTGCTCGAGGTAAAATTGCTCCTGGTTTCAATTTAATCTTCACTTCCCCAACTCCTTTCAGTAAGCCTACATCATAAGGGCCAGTGGTCCATAATGAAATTGGCACTTTCGCCATATCTTCATCAAAATATTCAGAACTTTTCTTTGCTAGAATCATTCTCTGCAGGACTTCTCTCTTGATCACCTTTACCCAAACAGTAATGCACATTTCAAATATCACAAAATCATCAGATATATCATCTCCAAACAAGTCCTCTTCAGTGACGTCAGTCATTCTGCAACCTTCCCCAATGGCAATTATTGTGCTCCATCGTCTACCTTTATCATCAGTTGCATCAAGCAAAGCCATATTTCCTCGGACTATAGCTGCTTCTATGTCTAAGGGGAAAATTCTCCCCTCCTCTTCGTCCATGGGTATCTGAGGTCTAAATAGAAACTCATCTGGTATTCTCATGGTTCTGCCTACTAAACCTGGCAGCTATGTTAACAAAACACATATCCCATAATGGAACACTTCTGGTTTTAATGGTATTGCTCTAGGCGCTATTTGCCATGCGTATACCCTGATCATTTCGCACACATTTAAATAGTGCATTCCCGGTGTTGAGCATACTATGCCATTATCTGTTATCGAAATGGTCATATTCATTTTCCTCATTAAATCTCGTCCTAGTATGTTGACAGGTGTTTGCCTCAAATAAAGCAGTGGTACTGTCATATCGCATTCTCATATGGAGACTGGTAATTCATTTGTAAAAGGAACACAACTCGTTGATCCTGTAAACCCCTGAGTATTCATCCCATCGCCAGACACTGAAAATGTACCCTCATGTATGCACGAGCAGTTTGCACCCATCCACTAAGAAGGAAAAAGCTTTGCCGCCTATAATTACGTCTATCCTTGGCTCCTCATGTGGATAGGACTGAACACATCAGGTCTCCCAGTGAGCTGTCCTATTTCGGGTACAGTCTGACTCCATCACCCATGAATAGATTTCCTCCATCAACAGTAACACCTCCTATTCTAGGTGACATAGACGGTTCTGTGTTCGTGTCCTGCTGACGTTGCATAGGAGATTGCTGCGATTGTCCTTGCAGTGGATTACCTGTTAGTTGCTGTGACTGCAAGCCTTGATGCACTCTCAACACTTGCTGCTGCACTGTTTGATCTTGCGCAAATCCATTTCCGCCCTGCTGTGAATGTGCAGGTGGATTTGGCATTCCCTGTCTTAAAAATTGATAATTCTGTACCATCCCATGGCTTCTACCCATACGAGCTATGTGGCCTGTCATTCCACATGTCCAGCATACAAGCGGCTGTCTTCCCATCTGCCCATATTGCATGTTCTGATTACCATTTTGCATAGTTTGGAACCCTCCCTGATCATTCTGCCAACATCCTTGATTACCTTGCCAACCTCTCCCTCGATATCCCCTTCCTCTTGGAGCATATCTATTATTTGTCTGATCAAACTGTCTTTGGTTATTTACTTGTGGCATGTGCACTGCCCGCTGCAAATTCGATCCGTCTACGTTAGTTAACATTGCCCCTTGCATACTTGGATAGCTTTTTCAGAACTAATTTTGCTTCTTTACCTTTTCTTGCATCGTCCTTTTCACGATTATTTTCCTGCAGGAGTCTGCAATAATGTGCAATGGTTAACTGGATTTCTGACTATGGTTTGGCTTCAATCCCCACTAATTACTTGAGCTGTTTCTGTACCTGCTCTGCCAGACCTTGGCATAATATATGATAAAATACAAGTATGGACTTCCCCCAAGCCTCACGTGTTTCAAGCACCCATGCTTCTTGAAATCTTGAATGTAAAGCAACGAGTCCTCTCCTACCTTAATTTTTCTCGTCATTATAGCTTCCATATCAGATATAGCCCTCGAAGCGCTTTCCAAATTGCTGCTCTACAGTTATTAAATGGTGCTCCATCATGTGCGGTGTTGACTGCAGTCACACCATGGTAACCTGCTCGTGTCCATATGTCATCAGTTCTCTCACCAAGTATGCTGATTAGAAGACCTTTAACATCGCCTATAGCTAATGTATTCCCTCCCGTCATTGTTTCTAACTCATGTATCCATTTTCGAACACCGAGTATTAAATTTGGGAGTTTACATTTTAAATGTTCTCTGTCCATCTGGGGCCATGGTATATATTGTGGCCTGGCCCCTCCCTTTTCCAACAAGGGTAACTGTGACGCTCCAAACACATTCTCATATCTCATCATTTGTCTATCTACTGCTGGAGTAATATTCCCACATTGCTGTCTACCTGGCAATGACCTTAGCCTGCTTACATAAGGCGGGACTCCCCCCTCTGACAATGAGGTTGCCTCTTATGTCTTTCTCTGGGCCCTTGTCACTACTTTGCGTAGGTGACTCATATGATGGATTGCTAAATCCCATTGCTGCTTTAAGTTCTCTTAATGGGTATAATCCTTCGCCTTTCTTAATCTCGTCTTTTATTTCAGACGGGGTGGGCGGAGCAGAAAGCTCTTCACCCCCCTCTTTGCATATATTGAGTATCCAATCTAAAGGAGGCTCCTCCTCCTTCTCGTGTTCATATATTTTCCAAAGCTCTAGACTCGCTAGGTGCTTTTCTAACTTTTTCCCTGTGTACGCAGCATGCAAATATGTCATCATATGCTGCAGAACTGCTCTCGATAATGACCCGCCTTGTGGCCATGGCATAAACATTTTATCTGTGGTCTCTTTAACCCATTCTTCACTGTATTGTTTAAGTTTAAGGGCATGCTTTGGTAGCTGTTTGCAAAGATGCATTAATGATGTAACGGCTTCCATTTCTTAACCTTTACTTTTCTCTTTGCTACCACTTGCTTGTGCTTTAGTTACAGTTTTCAGTTTTATGTCTCAATCAACATACACTTATGAGCAAGCACCAACCATTTCAAGCTCCAACCCCGTCACAATGCATTTTTTTACTTTAATCTTGCTAAAAAACAACCCTCAAAGTTTAATCTTAAAAATGATCAATTTTCGCGTCTCAACTTCACATTTTTCTATTACTTAAAAATTTACTTTTTTCAACTCTGACGTCATCACACCTTACAACCACATAAAACAAAACAGACAGACTTGACCAGCCACATGTGCGTACTACTTTTTATAAGACTCGTTTTACCCTCTAGATCTGCTCCGATTGGAACTTAAGCTAATTCCTTTAAGAAAATCTTTAACCAATCTTGTCTCCTATATGTCCCTCATAAAGGGGGCTTTGAATTAAAAGCTTCTGCTAGCACTCTTTAAAGTCTAGGAACACGCGTATCCCCATAGCGTGGCTACACTCACGACTATTATTCCTCATATATTACTTGACTATACTCAAGTCAATAAATATCTTGTTTCCCATATACATATATATTACACTCTTACTCTTGCATTATATTTCATCCCGCTTCCCTCCTTTACTCTCTGTTATTTACTACGGATGCATCCCTTTGCCACACTCTTTGTCTATTCACTCACTGTTCGCATGTTTTTCATCTTCCGACCCTTGGGATCACCGCCTTTGTTACTGTCTCTTCGAGCCGCTTTCTGATCCGCTTCTCGTAGATGTGGGAGGGGTTTCTATGTCAAAATAGGGGTCTGTCAAACCTTTCCTTGAAAGGATTTTTCCTATTCTAATCACTATCTACGGGGAGCTACACGTCCTGTTAGCCGAATGGTAAAGGTCGCACAATATTGTTGAGACTCTAAAATTACTTATGTCGACGGCCGATGGTATCTTATCTAACCATCAATCTCTGCTACCAAGTGAACTGGAGGCTTCCAGCCCTTTAAAATGAGTAGCAATACCCTGGAGAGGGATGGGGATGCAGATTTTACTCATATATCAATAATCAAGACGACACAAATAGTTTTGGCAAAAGTTTGTCTGTTTTAATGCAAGTCTTTAAAACAGGGAGTACAACGAACATCAGCAATCGCTTGTTAGTCTGACTCTAACTATTTCATAAAAAGGTTGGGTTCATATACCCATAATTGGTCATAGCTGACATGTTGACCTGCGTCATTACCAACGTCATCCTATGTGGAAAACTACAGAAACTTATCGGGAAGCGGGATTGGTTCTAAGTGAATAACTAAGCATAGGTACTATATCTGTATGGAGTAACTGAGAGAGGTAATAGGATAGCAAACATCAGGTGGGGCAACTAAGCCCTCCCTTCAAAATGGCCACTATGAACATTACTAAATGTACAACGTCCCATTGGCTACACAAACTATAGGACCCTCAACTAAGTGGTCCCCTACGATTGGTTGGCTACTAACCCCCATCAGTACTTTGCACCTATGTGAACAGCACGCAGACCGAAAAACCAGGTGCGGGTGAGCTTGTCTTGATACTAGCTTCCCACCAATTAAAAATGTGATGCATCATCACCTCGATGGTCCAGTGTCCATTAGTCCTTTGAAATTGGCCTTGAGTCTGTACTGTTCTCTGAGAATTTTTAAGGAGTATGGGTCCTATTCGGCTACCGTGCGTAGGTGTGATCTTCACGTTTGTCCAACTTTCTTCCAACACGTGACTGGACACCATAAATTGAGCATTTTCGTGCATTTGATTTTATTCTCGAATAGTCCTCTGACGTCTTTTGTTTTTGCTTGACCTTCCTAAACAGGAGCTTCTGTTCTTTCACATTCATTGTATCTAATGTCAGCCAACTCCTAGTTTGATAAGACCTTGGCTTTCTTGGCTCAGTGAACTCCTTAGCTGAAATGAATTCTGTTTAATTCAATAGATTTTTGTAACTGCAACACTGAACTGAGGCCTTCTTGCGTTGTTCAGTACTGCTTTATACATAGTGGAAACATTCATTCTTCACTTAATCCATATGTATCTATGAGTTATGTAGGTATATGTTGCCATGTGCCGCGGTCTAATCTGTTTAAGCATGTGGATAGCTTCATGATTGCTTTGTTGCTTGTGTTTCATTGCATCTGTACGCGTTTAAACTAACTAACTATTTTCATCAGGTTTGTGGCATAAGTTTCTTCATCTTGATCCCAGGATGTCACTTATGCTTGGTATTTCTTTGTTCTTTATAAATCGTCTGCCTCTCTGGTCTGGTTATCTTTCTGTCTGTGTGTGGATTCAAATTTGTATGACCTCACCATTCATCCAGGTCATTCAGTTTCTTTTTTTCATCAGGAATCCTGTTCAAATGGCCATCATATTGTCTTGGATGTAAGTAGGGTTTCCTCAATGGGTACGTTGTCTCCCATATTCTCTTAGGTATAGGTATTCTTATGGGTACTGCACAGAGCCCTCGCTCTTCTCTTTGCTGGTTTAACTGTTCAGTATACATCACATATTTTGGTCATACCCTTCAGGTAATGTAGGCGGGGCAGGTGGAGTGGGGGTACTTGACTCCTCCTCTGCAGCTGGGATACCTAGCATTGCTTAATACCATGTAACCTAATCTGCTGTGATATCTAGAGCACTGCTTATTACTGTGTTACCTAATCTGCTGTGATACCTACCATTGCTTATTACTATGTTACCTAATCTGCTGTGATATCTAGCATTGCTTATTACTGTGTTACTCAATCTGCTGTGATACTTAGTAGTGCTTCCTAGTGGTGCTACCTAGCAGTGCGTTAGTTGTGACTCTGTAACCATTGTAACATCTAGCTGTGCTATTTGGTCTGCTCATCCTTCATCCTCATGGCCTCCCCACGTAGAGTCACGCTCACCATGGCCGCAATCCTCGCTTTGTTCCACTCCATCACACCAAGAAACTTTCTATCCCCTCTTCTCCCACACACCTCACTCAAAGCCACCACTACTGCCTATTGCACTAATAATTCCAGCACTACTAGCAGCCCCATCATCCCTTCAGAATGGAACCAACTTTTTGCATTGCCACCCATTCCACTTGTACCCTGCCCAGTAAGTGCCAGAAACAAGAGATTAGGGTCTTGTTTCTTTAACCACAATACGTTCACTGGGCCTACTGGTCTGCCTCCCACAACTAAAACCTCTCCTACGTTACCCACTACCCCCCCTCGGTTGAGACCACTAAGACTATTGAAAATTCCAGCCCATTGCCACCTAGATCCCAGCATCTGGAAGCTCCTCACAGATCCCCTCCCATTATCAAAGGAGCCCTCATCAATGCACAATCGCTAGTGGCACCTGCACTGGATATTGCTGATCTAATCTCCACCAACTGCCTAGACTTCATCGCCATCACGGAAACCTGGCTGTACCAGGCAGCAGGCCCTGCCCTATCTCTAGCTCTCCCTGAGGGTTACACCATGATCAGGTCAGACACAGTCAGTGGCAAAGGAGGGGGGTTGCCTTCATAGCCAAAACCCACCTTGGTCTCAGAGCTGTTGCCCATGTCTGCCTCCCTTTGGCTGAACTCCTATCAGCTAAACTTCCTATCTCATCCACCCAAACAATCCTATTGCATCTAATCTACCGACCTCTGGGTTCCATCTCATCCTTTGAGGAAGACATTGCAGACCTTCTAACTCATAATACCAAGCCAGGCTCTCAAATTATCCTGCTTGGAGATATCAATTTAGGCCTGAACGAGCCTAATGACACTCATGCCACTTCCGTGGAAAACACTATTGCCCAGCTGGGCTTCAAACATCGTATTTTGGAGCCCATGCATAACAAAGGCAAAACGCTGGATTGGCTAGCAGTTCTCAAATGCTCGACCACAATCCTTCAAAATTGATCTAACGCATGGTCATATCATCACTGTATCTCTTTCTCCATCCATGAGAAGACACCGGCCAATCCCAGTTCCACCATTGCCCCCCAAATTCTAGCCAGAATTACCGGAACATAACACTTAAAACCTATGACCCCTGCTCAAGCCCAGCCTGAATCCGCCTAACTACAATGACCTAGACGCAGATAAATTGGTTGACCTCTTCAATGACACCTTAGAATTAGCCTTAAACAACATTGCCCCTATCAAATTAAAAAAAGGTAAATCAGCAGCTCACCTCAACAAATGGTTCACGTCTGAACTAAAAACCCTCTGCAACACCAAAAGAGCTGCCAAAACCTTGTGGTGAAAAACACCCTCCACCCCAAACAATGCAGCGTTTGCCTCGGCTGCTGCCTCCTATAAATCGGCCATCCTTAACACCAAAAAAGAGACATACAACAACATAATCCTTAATGTCAAATCTAGTACCAAAGAGCTTTCCAGCATTCTGAGAAAACTGGAGCTTGCGTCAAGGATGCGGCTTGGTGTGCCAAACTTCAACAAGCACTCTCCGACAAAATCACAATGTAACAAGCTAAAACTGAGGCTAAAAAAAACAGTATAGCCAAAAACCCTAATAAGCGGACCCCACCGGTCCCTCCCCTCTTGCCTGCCCTCCCTTCTACTTCTCCTCAGTCACACCGAAGGAAGTGGAAGACATTATCCTAGGGCTGAAACTGTCCATGTGCAAGGGAGATATCTGCCCTGCACCAGTCATTAAGGAAGGCGCCAAAAATTTGGCCTTGTCCATTACCGCTGTGATGATGAACTCCTCCTTCAACACCAACCCGGTCCCTAACAACCTCAAGCAGGCCTGGGTTATGCCCCTCCTAAAAATCCTTGAACCCCCACATTCCAACCAATTATAGGCCGATTACTACTGTCCCGTTCCTCTTAAAAATACTGGACAGAGTGGCCAATCTACAAATCCAAAAACATCTGGAGGACAACAATTTACTAGGCCTCCGCTAATCTGGCTTCAGACTGAGACACGGCACAGAAACGGCCCTCTTGGACCTAAAAAAATCCAAATGGATGATGTCAAAACAAAGGCAATTTCGCCATCCTCCACCAATGGACCTCTCCGCAGCATATTATCTGGTCGATCCCAGATCCTTACAGAACACATAACCCCTGCCGCTGCCTTCTTCACAAATGCCTCAAACTGGATCCAATCTTTCCTATCCAACCATACCACCAGGGTATTTGCACCATCAGCCTCAGCTGATCCAGTCCCCATCAATTGCGGTGTATCACAGGGATTCTGCGTTTCCCCGACCCTCTACAACATTTTCACAAAGCTCCTCTTTGATCGCCTTGACAACATGGGTGTAATCTACACAAACTACAGAGATGACACCCAGGTTCTCATTACGCTGACTGGTTGCTATGAAGATGATTGCAAATTGATTAACGAAATCTACCTGGAAACTCAGGCCTGGATGGCTGAACACAGCCTGTGTCTCAATGATGAGAAGAGGAGCTCTTGATTATTGGTTCCCAAGCATCTTTAAACAAACTCAACCCTGATTATACATCCATCAATATTGACGTAAACACTATCAAAGTCACAAAGGAGGTCAAAACATTGGGAGTATCCCTAGACTCCACTCTCTCACTTAAGACGCAAGTGAACGTCACTGCCTCAACCAGCACCTTTACCAATAAAGTGATTAATGCCTGAAACTCTTACTTGTTCCCCAACAGCTGCATCACGCTAGCCAGGGCACTAGTCTTATTGAAATTAGGCTATTGTAATACACTCTACTTAGGCTCCTCTGAATGGAATCTCAAAAAACTGCAGGTCGTACAGAACAATGCCTTGAGATCAGCATTAAATATCCCCAGAGATAACCATTTAGCAAGCTTCAGACGGGATGCCCACTGGCTCCCGGTGTGCGACAGAATCACACTCTGCACTCTTGTTATCACGCATAAATGTCTTTCAAACTCTGCCCCTAAATACCTGTCATATAAATTCTTCAGAAATCTCCCAGCCAGACCTACCAGATCACTCTATTCACACTGCCTCAATATCCCGAGGTACAAACTAAAAAACAGCAGGAGGAGCCAGCTTCCCAGTTCTAGCCGCCCAATGCTGGAACTCTCTCCCCCTTACGATCATAGCTGAACACTCCTTCTGGTCTTTCAGAGCCAAAGTGAAGATCTGGCTCTCAGATAAGAGGCCCTAAGCTCATCCTTGTCCCCCTCCTGTTGTAATTCTAGTACTTTACACCTGTTACACTGTACTAACATTGTTTGCCTGCACTTTTGTCCAAAACTGTAACTACCGGCAACTTCTCTACGCACTTACCTGTATCAATATGCAAGCCGACTAACCTGTAACCTATGGTCGACAAGCACTGTTGTATTATGTACTCTTTATGTATGAATCTGTAACTTTTGTCACAAGTTCAAGTGCCCAGTTATCCCACGATTAGGTGCGTGTTACAAATAATAAAGTAAACTAAACAAAACTAAACTTGTTCTAATCTTTCCGTGGGAGGGAACCTGTGCGTGCTGTTATTGCTTCTGCTGAATCAAAGGTGTGCATAACGTTTCCATTGCCACTTTATCTTATATTATATTTTTTATGCAGGAGGGAAGGCTGCTTCCGGTGGTCTACCTATTATGTGGCATAGAAGCTTGCACTGCTAATGCTTGAGCTCATCCCCTTCAACAAGGGAAGTGCATAGTGCTGCTGTCTGTGCTTTACCTGCTCAGTTAGTGTTTACTGCTGCCTTTGCTGAACAAATGGTAGCCATGAGCAGGTTTGTATGATGGTGGCCTTTGCATGCTGCAAACCTTCAGCACAATGGGGTGCTCATGCATTTCAGTAACAGGGCTTCCCAGACTGTGTTCACCAGCAGTGGCTACAAAGGTATGAAACCATCACAAGTAGTGTGTGTCAAAACGCTGGGAATGGCTGGATTACATGAATGGGGGGCACCTTTTTTGTTGTGGGTCACTTTTTATTTGACTGCCCGGGCTTGTTTCTTGTGCCAGTCTGACCCTGCATGCTAACTGGCCACAAGTAAACTTATTGGTGCAAGAAGTACAGTGGCTAAGGTAGGAGGCCATGAATAGTGGGCCCAAAGAAACAACAGTATAACAAAGCCCTTGAAATTCCGTGAAAGAAATGTTAGTTAATAGAGTGAAGGTGATCAGATTTAGTAAGAAAAAAACATAGCAACAAAATCTTTGAACTTCAGTGAAAATCCCTTGGTTAAGAGAGAGTTGTAACGCAGCACAACCTTTCTTTCATTCAACCATCTCCAAAATCGTCCTCTCAGCCCACTAGCACCATACATACCCTTACTGATTCACCTTTCCTCATATTCATACACACATCTTCCTACGTTCTCATTCACTCAGCATTCCACCATTGATAATCACTCATCAACCCACCTGCACTTTCTCTTCGTTATTCTCTGTTCGCCTCAACATGATCCCCGTCTGCCTGTGTGTGTGTGTGTGGGAATGCACTTAAAAATTATTTCACCATAAACAGACAAATCAAGTGACTTCTTCAGTGATTATTTTGGATGTTTGTTAATGTGTTGATGTCTTTATAGTATGTTGTGTTTTTTTGTTTGCTTACTGATGGATGTGTGCTTGTTTTTACTTTGCATGTTAATGTTAGTTGGTATTTTTGCAGTATGAAGAAGGCAGCAAGACTATCAGCTTCATTTGAAATGGGGCAGAGTGGGAGATAGACGTATAAAAGTGAGGTGTAATTATTTTAATTGTCAATTTACAACTCTGTCCTGTTTTGTAGCAGTTAGAAGTAAGAGGAGGAGCATATCTTCCTTCTTTGAAAATGCCAATATTCAACTCATCCCTTCTACTCCTCTTAATGTTCTGGCTCTCTATGGACCCCCTGGTTCTCTCAACTTTTTCTTTCCTGACATGAACCTTCTCCTTGAGTCACTTCCTACCGACATCCTCATTGTCATGTAGGGGGCCTTTCACCTTCCAAAGCCAACTAGAGCCACGCTTCTTGAAGATAACTACCTCATATCCGACCACTCCCTCTACACCGTCCACGAACAGCCTACCCACTCTGGTGGGAAAACTCTGACCTCTCCATTGACCCATCTCCCTCTAAATCATGCCATTGCTCACTTTAACATCTTGGTACCTCCACCTTCTACTCATCCTCTCCCAACTTCAATGACTAAGTGGAAGTTCAGGAAGGACTCTCATTACGCATACCTTGAAGATGTGAGAACCTGTCTCGCTTACCTATTCATGGCTCTTGCATTGACCGTGATTTTTCTAACTTTCCCTATGCACTGATGGCCAACACTATCCTCCTCACACATTCACCGTCCCCATCCCCAGCCTTGATCACCTCTATGATTCAGACCCTCAAACTAAACATGCACCATGACCTATAATGCTGGTGCAAATGACCAACCCCTACCTTACTCCCAGAATACAGAAATTCCCTTGCTACCCTCACATCTGCATGGGACTCTGCCAAATCCACCCCCCGAGCCAATATTCATCACCTCCTTCCTTTGTACTACTGAGTTTGCTCACGATTTCTTCTTTAAAATCTCTCAAATTAATTACACTTTCAAAGCTCTCCTTCCTTTACATACCAACCCAGCAGTTCTCACCCACTTCTTCTACTCTCAACTACTTCTCCCCTATGTCCCCTACTGAATAAGCACCCATCTTTCACAGTGCCATCCCATCTTGCCTTCCTATTGACCCATTTGCTCCCAGAAATGGTCAAATACTTAGTCCCAATCACCTGCCCTTATCTCTCTGAGGTCTTTAACCTCTTTCTCTCTCCGTTGGACTCTTCCCTGCCTCCTTCGAATCTGCAACTGTCCTACCCCTATTAAAGAAAGCCTATGCCGACCCAAACGACCCAGCACATTATCATCCAGTTTCCCTCCTTCCTCATTAGCAATAGGTCCTTCAGTCTGTGGTCTTTTACTGCACCCATAAGTAAATTGAAACTAATTGCCTTGAGATCCACTTCAATCTGGCTTCAATAGTAAACACTCCACCGAGAATGCACTCATGCATGTCTGTAACTTTCGCTCCGATGCTCACCACTGCAAACTCTCTTCTATACTCATCCTTTTGGACCTCGCTGCACTTTTGACAATGATGATCACTCCTATCTTCTCCTCACTCTCCAGGACCTTGGGTTTCGCAAATCTGTTCTTGCCTGGATCACCTCCTACCTGGTAGGTCAATCCTTTAAAATCATCTAGCACTCACAATCCTCTGACCCCTCCCTGTTGGCATCAGTCTTTGGAACTCTATTCATCAACCTTACAGCACTGCCCTATGAAGACTTATCTTGATCTTTCGATTTCACATTCACTTCTTTGCTTATGACTTAACATCTTTTTTCCTTTCCCTCCTTCACCCCAGCCATCTCAGAACATATTACCAACTGTCTCACTGAAATGTGTCACTGGATGGCTCACCGCTGCCTCATGCTGACCTCTTGAAAAATGGAAGTCACTTTTTCCCGCCTTCCAATGCCATCCCTCCCATCCCTTCTCCTATCTCCTTCCCACCTTATCTTATCTCTCCCTCACCAAGGCTCGCAACATTTGGTTAACTATTTGATAGCGACCTCTAAATGCAACAATTCACCACTACAATTGCCTCTGCTGCCCGTATTGTTGGGATCTATGAAGTTTCTTTGATTTTATTTGGTCAATATAAATGTTGTTGAATATTATTTTACCAAATGTGTTATGGCAAAATGCCAGGGGAATCCCTTGCGCCGTGATTTACCTACTCCCGCTCCTCCTTTCTATACACTAACCCTAACCCAAACCCACAATCTATCTGCTTTTGATTAAAATAAATGGTACACAAATAGGAAAAAATGTAGTTTGGCCAAATAGTTGGTTGAACAAAGTGTGGAATACCTTGCATTACCACCCGGGGTGGAGGGAGCAGACAATCAAGTTCCTTGGATCATGGGCTGAAACTGCTAATTTATGCCCACATTCCATGGAACCTGAAGTCTGCTTCCTTCTCCCTGCACTGCCATCTTCCCCAACTCTCCCTTATCTTTTATTTTTCCCTTTCTCCCTGCCCCACTTACCTCTTTTCTTCAGAGGCGGTGGCACTCTCTCCTGACGCTGCCATGCTTCTGCTGCTGCTCCGTGGCCGCCATGGAAATGGAAGAGGGGCTCCTTATGGATCCCACCTTCCAGATCCATGGCAGCCATGTTGTGCCATTATTTTCATTCAATGGACGGAACGATGCACGCATCCCATTCATTGAATTAAAATACATTTTTCTTAACAAGCCGGGTTTCTGGATTGGAATCCCAGGGTGCTAATTGCGTTAAGACCCTCTGTGGCAGGCCAGAGAGTGTTATCGGACCAGGGACCCTTGACAAACGCTCTCAATTTGCTCAGGACTTTAACTTTTAACTGGGGCCCAAGCCAATAACCGGATCGGGTCTTAATGCTTAATTAACCTCCTCAAGTTTTGTCAAAATGTGTCAATTTTTTACTAAACCCTCTACAAAAACTCTAATCTCCACCCTCGTGCTCAGCAAACATAATTATTGGCCCCGTCTAATCCTTAGTCTTCCTTCCTACTCTGTCCTCCCTCTAGACAAAGTCCTCAATCTAGGCACTTGCACTCTCCACAACCTATCCAGATCCTCCACACTTCTTCCAACCAGCAACATTCTGATTGGCTCTCCATGCACAATTGCTTTCTTTTCAAGTTACTTCTCCTACTTTGCAAAGTTATCAATGCTCTTTTTCCTCAGTACTTGTCTGATTGTATCTCTGTTTTCTCACCATCTCGTTTCCTCTGCCCCTCCTCTGCTCTCAACTTCACGGTCCCATTCCCCGGTGCCACCCTCACTCCACTCTTTCTCCCTACTCACCTCGCACCACTGGAACTCGCTGACCATCATAATCAAAGATAGACCTACTGTGAATCTCTTCAAAGCCTGGCTTAAACTTCACATACTCACTACAGAAGGAGTTTCCCCATCCTCCCTACCTGACCCTACCACTCCCTCCATAGGCGCTTAATAATATAATTTTGCATATTTATATGTGTTCCACTTCAGTTAGAAGCACTTGCCCCCTTAGTTTAATATTTCCTTTGTAATTCACCTGTTTCTTATGTATATTGTTTTCTGTTTGTTTTGTCCATGATATGTATCCCACTTTTTTTAACACCCTCATAAAATGCCTCACCTCTTGTTCTCATCTATGCGCTATTGAACAGGCACCCTTCGCGAGAATGCCGCAGCGATGTGCAAATGTGTTATTGTACGTCATTTCCGATCAAAACTGACATCCCTGTTATTCAAATAAATACAAACTAAAACAATCCATATAGCACTTCCATGTAATGGGCCACTTATTTTAAATCTCTGTCTGAACTTAAAAATGTCAAAATAAAGTTAAAGAGGTCATCAGTGATGAGGTTAACATCCAGAACTTCAGTTGCTCGCCTCACTGGATGTGTGATCTAACCTCTAGTCCAGCAATGCTTGATCTATGACTCGCACATGAGCTCTTACATGCCTGAGTATGGGGTGCCCATGTGCATTGCGTACAGGACATGCATGATGACCCTTGTTGAATGACAAGGAGACACCTAGTAGCAAAAGAACGGGCAGAAACACCCGCAAATGCTTCACTCACGTCACAGGGAGAATCTGTGGTCAAAATAGCGGTAATGTGCGTCGATTAAATGCTGTTTCGTGTGAGACGAAAGAGCAATATTTGTAAGTCCACTCTTACACTGATGACACAATTATAAGTAATCATCACTGACTAGCATGACAGAATACCATCTGCGCAAGAGTGTACACTGTAATGAGGGTCTTTTGATTTTTGACGGTATGGATAGCTCTGATGTTGCTGTTTTACAAGTTGAGCATTTTGTCGGCCACTCATAGTCTGACAAGATCTAAGTGATAGGATGAAATCATTCTCCTTTTCTCAGTTTGACAAAACATATGGATCAGCTCCACCAAGGAACGGACCCCTTTTCTTAGCTGCAAGTGAGAAAGTAAGTGAGTTGGAAGGGAAGCACTGAAACAGGGACATCTCAAAAGATACCTGCTAGCAGGACGTGTGCAGGGAAATGAAAGGTCATTATTGGCAGAGGCACTTTGGTCTACAGAAGACATGAGATGGGGAGCTAAGGCAGTCAGGGAGCAGCTGGCACAGTAATAACACATCTAGCTATCTTGGTTTAATTCCCTGCATCCCTTGCAAGGCCTTTTCATTAACAGTCTCTGAGGTCCTACCAGTGGGAGGTAGCAGGAGCCTGACTGCACATATGGAAACAGTAACCAGGACCTCCATTTTACCCCGAAGGTGGCAGTGTCCTATAGGTGTCCTTAGCAATTTTCCTGGCTCCGGAAGTGCAGATGAAGTCCCCAGTTCTTGAAGGTAACCAATTCTGGACTTAATATAATGCCCAAGGTTATTACCACTGTCATTGTTGTTACTCTGCATTTCGCTGTCTTGCGTTCAAGAAACATTTGAGCCAAAAGAGCTAGCACTGAGTAACCTTCAAGATGACAACATTTCATGTGCCTGGCCACATTCTGCACACCAGGCCCATAATGTGCTTCACCAAAATGCCCCCGCAGTTCACTAGTCAAAATGCCTTGTCCAGATGACCTGCCACTGATAGATGTTGTTGGAGCCGACTTGCCACATTAAGATGCGTGGACCGAATCCCCAGCTTCTGCTGAAAGCCAAGCAGTGAAGAAGCCTGCTTCATGCTCTTCAGTCTGCTTATTAAAGTCAAGTAGATAAACCTTGGTGGATAGGTTCAGCCAAAGCTCGAATTATCTGAATATCTTTGGGACTTTTTGAACTTTTTGAACTTTTAAGAGACTTTTGTAATCAGGATCAGGCAGACAGATTGTCAAAAGGAACTTGTTTCTGGAGCTCTTCAGCAGTAATTAGGAACGCCTCAGAGAGAGAGAGATGAGAGTTTTCTCTGTTGCTGTTTGTTTGAGAGCTGGAGCATTTTATTTAGGCTAGGCTACAGGATTTGATTTTAGAAGTGATTTGGGAGCATTGATGAACATAATATTATTGTATTTATTATGTTTGCGAACGTCTTTAAATTATTATATTTTATTGAAAAAAGCAGGGCAACTTGCTCGCATATTTTGTGCTGCGAATTCCTCAACTGAACACACGCTCACACACCACATGGTCAATCAAGCACAGTAGCTGACATGAGCACGTCAATGTCCTTTCAAATTAATCAGCACACTTTCAGAGATGGGGAAAAGGCTTTGGGGCATGTTGAGGAAACATTGTTTGCATGGTCTTGCAGATCACTCAGGCTGTAGCATTACTGGAAGTGTGAATAGATGTGTGACACAGCACATCACTTGCCTGGACAGATGAGGAATCTGCACTGGGGTTGCTAGATTGAATGCACACACACAATTTGGGAGAAGCAATAGCTGATGACACATGAATGCTGGAATTTCTTGTCAAATGCATTAGTACAGTTTTTGGGACACGTTGCTTGATTGAATGCATTCGCCCACAGGAAGGGGGCCATTTTTGCAGGGCTGCCTCAAGTAAGGGGGTGCATACCTAATTTATTTTGCTCTCCCACAGGAATGAGAGCACGCACACAATTGTTGCTGCACTCGTGCAATTTACTAATGCACACCACAGGCCCACACACACCCACAACTCTCCCTCCACACACACACACACTCTGTATGTCTCTCTAATGCCTGTAGTGAGAGATGAGCCTGAATGGATGGAGTTGTTTCTTGATAAACCCACTCTCAAGTCTAGGTTGAGTACCTTAATTTGGAAGGTAACATTTTTACCAAATCTTAGCTATATATAGTAGATTGTTGCCAAAGATTACAGCCGCAACAACAGCAATGGCATTTCAACAAAACCTGAACAGCTGCTCTTGCTCCCCTCACACACTAGGCAATCTCTAATAGGATTATGATGGACAGTGTTGTCCATGTATTTTCTCTCTGGGACACCGACACTGGGATCGGGATCCAGAGGTTTGGGATTTGGGAGGTGGAACGAAGCTGCCATAAAGATACCTCCACCAGCACATCATGTGGGAACCAACTTTTGATGGTGATGTTGTTTCCCATTGCCCTCCGAGGTCCCTGAAACAAGGCCCCCCTCACTCTCCCTGTCAAGGGTGGTGGACTGTAAGGACCAGGGCACGCGGGTGGAAAGCATCCTGGTCTTGGACTACAGTACAGGGCTGTGCCACCCTAGGAATGGGTGGCAGATAGTGCACCTCTTCACTGATGTCTGCAAACGTCTCCATTGCAGACCCACAACAGAAACTAGATGCCATACTTATTAGCCTTTGTAATGTTTGGAAATATCCTTATTCATAGTCTCTGTCTCTACGAATGGTGTATAACCTACCTTAAAGTGGACAAAGAGACTATAATAAGTCCCAGTGAGTTAATCATTCTTAAATGTCCTGAATCCTGAAGACACCTCCCCTTCAAATTCCTACCCCCACGTGAAAATGTCTACTTTAACACACAAAGCTACACTGAACAAAATTAAACATGGGTCTTTTCGCTTGTTTTTTATTTGACCTTTTTTGTAAGTGCGGACCCTTTAACTTTTTTGCATATTTTTTATAATAAGGAAAGGAAGGAGAAAATTAAAACAATACACACAGCCCCACTCATCAAACAACATAACATATATTGACAGTAGTTCCCTAATTCAGCATTTTAAAATGCAAGTTGCACTTCATAAAGTGCAGAAGCCCACTAGACAGTCTCACCTCTTCCAACAATTCTCTCCTGCTAACAATCTACCTACACACTGGGCAGTATGTCCCCGGCTGCCTCACAATGTGGTCTGAGTTCCTCCTCTTTGGGACAGGGACTCTGGAGCCCACCCATATTGTTGCACTGCCTGGATTGGTCTGCGCCTTTCGTGCGTTGGTACCACAACATTGCTATGGCAAAAGGACTCAATTATTTAATTTCATTGAAGCGGGGATGCATTTCTGGGTGTCCTTTGAACTTTCAGACTTCTCCTCCACACTTGTTTCGGGGTGTGAGAGTGAACAGAGTCATATATTCCATTGTGCCAGCACTGCAGAGGGTTCAGGAGGGCTGTTCTACCCAATGAATGGCTGTCCAAGGTCTTACCTTCCTGACAGACACCTGGCACAAGGTGCACTCAACCGTTTCATCCTCTTCTGTTAGATCCCTCTGTGAAAAAGTGTCCTCTCTAGTTCTACAGACCAACAAGGGGGAGACTCATTGGGCTGGAGACCTCCTTGAGGCAGTGGGAGGCAGTGGATGATGGACCCGGGGCGGAGGACAATCCCCAGGTCACACTCCCTATGTTGCCGATAGCTGGCAGCAGACGGGCGTTGAAGAGATATGTATGAATGCCCCCCTCACTGAGAGAGCCTGAAGGTCCCTCTGGGCAAAACGAAAAATCCCTGTGAGGGAAATCAAGCACTTTGATTCAATGGCAGCCAGTTTCACACAAGTAATCATTTTAAGCATTATCCTTCTACTGTTGAAAAACATTTCACCATGGCAGGGAAGTAAATTTAGATGCCCTGGGTGATGCTCTCAGACTTCTGCATGCCCATTCTTGGTACCATGTTGCGAGTCTATGTGTTTTTCCGACCGCTGGTTTTCCCCCGGTTGATACAATCCAACCAACAGATTGTGTCCTGGCAAAGCATTCTATTGGCAGATATACAAATTCGCAAGTTTTCTGGAAACCTGCCTTTTATTTTCTGTAGCAATAGATAGTACCAAGGCTTGTAGAGGCAGGCAGTTCGTAGCTTGGGGGAGAAGGACAGCTAGGTCCCTCGTAGGCCATGTTAGGCAGTATGTCGAAGGGAAGACTGGATTCCAAGATGCAGGGTAAGCTAGATAAAGGCTTGGGCTGGTCCCTATGTCAAGAGTAAGCCCAAATGAACCTGGAAATGACAACCAATCCTACCCTCTTCCCAACTAAAAATACAGGTGCAGACCATCAGAAGGAGTCCAGCTCAGGGCTAGGGAAACGTGTCCTATAAAACCCCAGCAATCCAAGTACGTTTGTAGGGGCTTCTGGAGCAGTGGGTTGGAATTTAGAGATGATTGGTGAGTGGAGAGATTTGGAGAGAGCAGAAGCAGAGGAGGCAGAGATGGCTCCAGAGACTGAGGAGTACAGAGGGAGGGGAAGTTGGGAAGAAGGAGTAGGTCATAACATCAAGCGAGAAGATCATGTTTGTAACATCAAGAGCGAAGGAGGAGGTTGTAACATCAAAAGGGAAAGAGAAGGTGATAACATTAATAGGAAAGGGGGAGGGATAGCATCAAAAGGGAATAAGAAGGTGACAACATCAAAAGGCAAAGGTGGTAGTGAGGAGAGGTAGGAGGAGGTAGGAGGAGGGTGTACCTTTTGAGTACCATCAGAAGTAATAGCTAAGTTAAAGCCTATCATTCCAACCAGCAGTAATTCCTTATTTATAAAAAATATCGAAATAAATTCTCGCTGGATTAAATGTCATTCACAATGACATTCTCGTGGTGATGGGGGAACATTTTATAGAGCCTGAATCTTAATTTTTGTATTTGTTCATCACCACAAAGTGTTAAACTACAAATGGCTGAAAAGTAGACACATGTTTCTTCTCTCACCCTGATAGTTCTAGATGGCACTGAGAGAGGCATCCTAGACCAGAGCAATTGAAGCCGGTGATCAGGTAGAGTTAAGAGTGACTGTGAGTAGGAGACATTTGGCAGTGGAATAACCAGGGAAAGATAGTGAACAATTGGAGGTTCCCACCAATTGTAGAGAACTTGCTAATGAGCCTAGGGAGGTTTTGGAAGGCCATGTTGGTGATAGGCAGACTCAGAAGATGAGATGACAGCTGGACACAGAGAGTATATCAGGAGAAGGGAAGCAAGAGGTAAAAATTAGGAGTGTCCATGATAGGACAGGCCCAACGTGACTAGTCCCCTTCTCCCCACCATGTCTCTTTGAGAGGTGATAAGGCCTGCTTAACTAGTGGAAAGCTAGCCTCTGCAGCTAGTCATTGGGATACAGGCCAACAGAAGCCCATAAGTAGTTAACCACAAGAGTATAGGGTTTAGTATCCCCTTAAACTCGCAAACAAAACGAGTTGCAAAGGGGGAAAGAACCCCCTTTTTGGCACATAGATTAGGCTGGGTCTACCTGGATAGACCTTGTTAGATCACCATGTGCCATGGTGCTCCATCCATGACTGGGACAGACATTCATCCCTTGTTATTGTTTCCGGAGGCACTGTTTAATGTTTATTTGCCCATTGTCGTACCTGTAAATTAACATGAAGGAAATTGAACACTGGTCTTGGCTTACTTCTTGGGCTCTTTCATGCCGTGACACATCCTCAGGCATCTTAAAATAACTTCAGGCTCTACTGGATGATTTGAAAGATTTGACATTTTCTCTGCCCCCCATTTACCTCTAGGCAGATTCCTGGGCCTGCCTTGCATCCTTATTGGGTTGAGTGCCTCTGTCTCCTGACCGCTGTGCTACTGGCTGTGCCACCCCCTTTCTTCAACCACCTTCTCTCCTGCATGTTCCTCGTCCACTCACACATGTTCTGCCACCCTTTCTTCCTCCATCACTCATGCATGCTTTTCCTTCCTTCGCTCACCCACCACCTCTGCATTCTCCTTGACCACACACTCCCGATGGCACCCCTTCTTCCCTTTCCTCCTCCACCACTCCTGCATGCTCCTTCTCCTCCATTTCTTCCTCCTCCTCCTGCCCCTCATCATAATCATCAGCTTCATTCCCACCATCACTCCCAAAGGTTTCACAAAACAGACACACACACAACACACAGTCCTGCTCCCTGGCAAGAAAACACATTGTTGCCTTGTCTCTCTCTAAAAGCTCCAGGTCCCACTCGTGTGTGATGTGGACCAGCCCTGCCTCCCCTGCCTGCTGCCAATCTCAACTCACAAAGGAAACAAGAAGTTGCATATGCATTTTATAGGCATCCAAACTTCTTTGGCGCCTAAGAATTCATCAAAATCTTCACGCCCAAATCACACTCACATTCACAATCTCACTTTAATCCTTGTGCGAGTGCCTGCACCCGCCTGGAACAGCAGGCTCTCACCTGGATCCTACTATGGCAATACAGCAAATCCAGCAGCTGAGTCCTTAGGGATTCGTGGGTGGGATCTCGGGAGAATTGTCCTGGCTTAGTAGTGGACCTCTGGTATTATGACTATTTTATTGAAAGAGAAACTTTAAAAGTTCAAAATACATCTTTTAATTTGCATGAACTTCAAAATGTTATTTGGGGCCAGACTACTCATATTAGGTCAATCAAGCAATCACAGAATCAAGGTCAATAGGATAGTAGCCACACTTAGCAAGATTGTAAAATATGAACATGCACTTTGATGGGTTGCATGTCTTTGCCTCTCCACCTTTGTATGGGTATGTCCCGCAATGCACTTACTTCTATCGACTATCCTCACTGCACCACCTTTGCAGAACAGGGAGGCTGGGACTCGGAAGGTGGGCACAGTGTGGTTGAGGAGTGGACAGGTAGGGGCAAGGTCATGAGAATACGTTGGTTGTGATACCGAGGAGGAACCCGGAAGGGACAGGACGCAGAGGAAGCCATTGTCTGCCTGAGAGGTGTGAATGGGATGGATGATGGTAGAATAGTTAGGATAGGGGTATAGAGAGGGGCGCTAAAGAGGGTAACTCCCTTTGGTGTGAGCTTGAGGCAGGGGGTGAGGTGAAAGCGGAACCCCCTTCTAAGATATTTGGCGGTTGCGACAGGGGGTCAACAGCGAGGGCAAGATCTCTAAAGAACTTGCTGTGCTGTCTAAAGACATCAAAGTAGAGACATGGAACCCCTTTGATGGCAGGTGCTGATACATGGTTTGCATATCCTACCATTTTCTTCTCATACACCAACAATCACTTCTGTGAGTGGATGCCTGGGTGCGCACCTTCACATGCTGTCAATCATTGTGGCAACACGGATACAGGGAAAGCAAGTTAAGTTCCTGCTTCTTCTTATTAGAAAACTATCAAAATAAATGCAGGAAACTGAAGGCACAAGGAATCAGTCTTATGCATCCAGAATGAGATGTGCATGTGCTCCAATCATCCAATTATGCTCATATTATGTAACTGCGCACCCAGGGTCGAACTAGGATAAAATACAAGCCGGCCAGTCAAATAAAAAGTGGCCCACAACAAAAAGGTGGCCCCCATTCATGTAATCCAGCCACTCGCAACGTTTTGATGCGCACAGCTTGTGATGGTGTTATACCTTGGGAGCCACTCCTGGTGAAAACAGTCTGGGAAGCTCTGTTACTGAAATGCATGGGCACCCCATTGTGCTGAAGCTTTGCAGCATGCAAAGACCACAGAAAACCGTCATGCAAATCTGCTCATGGCTACCATTGGTTCAGCAAATACAGCAGTAAACACTATCTGCCCATTAACTGAGCAGGTAAAGCACAGACTTCAGCACTATACACTTCCCTTGTTGAAGGTGATGAGCTCAAGCATTAGCAGTGCAAGCTTCTATGCCACATAATAGGTAGACCACAGGAAGCAGCCATCCCTCCTTCATAAAAAATATAAGATAAAGTGGCAATGGAAACGTTATGCACACTTTTGATCCAGCACGAGTAACAACAGCACAGGTTCCCTCCCACAGAAATATTAGAACAAGTGTCCCACACACAACAGTAACCGTGCAAATAGCAGCAGTGAAAGCTTAAACAGAGCAAATAGCAGCAGTGAAAGCTTAACCTCTTAAGTGCCAAGGACGAGATTGTCGTCCTTTTTACATAGACTTACATAATAGCCTGGCACTTATTAAACAGAGCAAATAACAGCAGTGGAAGCTTCCCTCCCACAACAGTTCCAGCACATGCAACAACAGTGCAAGCATCAGAATCACAGAATACGTATAAAATACGGCCAGCAGGAGGGTAAGCTTTTCCACTACCTAACATCTGCAGTACAGACAGCCTCGGGACAGAGTTTCCAACCACGGAGCAGGTGTGGCACATGTAAGCAGTGTACGCTTCAATCATAGTACAGATCAGAGGCTTTTCTGCTTGGGGCTCTTGAAGGGATTTCAGCAAGCAACAACTGTTTAACCCTTTCCCTTATGTTATGTGTGCCACTTCAAGACATTCCCTCAAGTCTCATATACATGATTATAGAAAGAGTGTGCTTAAAAATAGTAAGATGTTTGCCCAAATCCCTCATTAACGCAAACTCTCTTAACTCCCAGTAAGAATCTTCTACTGAAGCATCAATCTTAAAAGCAGCCTTACCCCTCCCCTTCACTTCTGAAACCAGATCCCTAAGGACAGATAAGTTGTGTCTTGTCCCCTTTCACCCTTCTAAGCACTCCCCTGGCATGCAAGTAAAATACTGAATTAGAACCCAACTAGCCGTCCTTTGAATTGTTTTAAGACATTTTGGAGTTATGTAATGCTTGTTCTAGTAATTTTGTTTACAACATTATTGCAATATTTGTATTTCCTATACTGCACGTTTTTTCATGAAGCGCTTTGATGCTCTTGTTATTCATTTCTGCGCTATAGAAAAATGTTTAATAACATAAAATAAAAATTATTTATTATCTGTGTTCTATCCTGTCTATAGACAGCACTGTAGGTGATTGAGGTCAAGTCAACATAACACACAATTTGGGGGGGGTGTCTATAGCCCAATTAACCACTGGTCGTTGAGTGTATGTGCAGGGAAGTGTCTAGTTTATATATAGAACTGTCTCAGGAGTGCTGGATTTTTTTTTGGAGTAGGGGTGTTGGGCTGTGGCATCACATCACCAAAATGATGGTGGTTGTGTTCAAATGGTTTTGCTGAATAATCAAATGTACCAAACAAGCTAAGACCTTCAGCAGATGTGCGTTTGATGGTATGTCTAGTCGGGGAAACATCTCTCTTAAATCAATGTGAGCTGCTTGGAAAGATGTATTTTAAAGCCAAGCAAGATAGGGACTTCATGAAATAATGTAATACCTTGAAATTATCCACAGTGCCATAGATGCATTAGTCCTCTACAGCTCCAACAATGTTTACTTCAATATTATGTTTCTAACTCCAGATGCATGGCAGAGGAAAAACAGTGTACAAGCAGTAAATGTGTTCATATACAATACTAAGCTACAGAAGATAAATACAGTAACAGGAAAAATGGAAATCATGACGAATGTGTAATGTTAAAAAACATGATCAGTAAAAACATCGCCAAGAATAATACTATGAACATTATTTTCTGCTTACTAGAAATATTGCTACTTAGCAGAATGCCTAATTAAACTGTGCCCTTTAGAAGACCGTAAAGGAGAGGAAATTCCACATGAAGCTATGAGCATATCATTTTTAGAAAACCTTAAAGAATAATTGGAATGCAAAATATCTGCCCCAGAGAGAAAAGCTTGATTAATCTCCTATGACTTCTCTTCAAAAGAAAAATAAATATGCAAATGTACTCAGGAATGTCTGATGCAAAGAAGGCCCAAGACCGGTCCTTCAGTTTCTCAAGAAAAGACAAAAAGAAGGAAAGAAGCTACCGGAAATATTTGTGTGGTCACAAAAGTTCACAGGGTAGCAAATCCCTGTTTGTATGCATTTCAACAAAGTTCCTTCTCCAGCAAGCATGATGCTCTTGAAGACACAACATACAACACCAGAAGTGAGGAATCAATACCTTTCCTTCACATGATGCTTTTATAGTAGAATAAATCTGGTAATACCCAATGAAATTGGGTCCAGTTTCTAATGTAGCCAGTGATCACTCACTCGTCTAAGTGCATCATCTATTCTAATTCATAGTTCGAGTCCGCCTTCAGTGTCCATGCCTTAGCTACCAATTAGGAAACCGCAAGTCCTGCCTCTTGTCACTCAGGGAACGTATCCTTCCTTACACCGGCGGCGGTTCATTGATGTTGGATGAAAGGGAGAAGTACACACTCCTCTATTGAATGATTGCCCATAATAATGCCAGGCATGATTGTCACATATAAGCCATATGTCATACAGTATTTATTTCTAATAATTCAGCTCACTTTATTTAATGAGAATGTGATGTTGATCCTTCTTCCATCCCGTGCCATGACCAAAACAGTCACACATGTTGGTGTAAGTTAAATGATTATAGAGAATGTAATGTTTCCAGTTGGGTCCAGAATGCTTCTTGTGAATTCCGATCTTGAGTGTGCTTTATTCAGGGTTTGAAAGCCATATCAGGTTTACAGTTGAATGGGGAACCTCAATCAGGAGCATACAATTGTGAAGTGAGGTATCTGGTCTCCTAAATGGGCGGCCAGGATCATGCTTTTCACAATTTTTACTTTGAGGCCTGGATCCCAACGTGGCTTTCATCCAGAACAATCCAAGTCATAAGCCATCAGAGGTAATAGCTAAGTTAAAGCCTATCATTCCAACCATCGGTAATTCCTTATTTATAAAAAATATCGAAATAAATTCTCGCTGGGTTAAATGTCATTCACAGTGACATTCCCGTGGTGATGGGGGAACATTTTATAGAGCCTGAAATCTTAATTTTTGTATTTGTTCATCACCACAAAGTGTTAAACTACAAATGGCTGAAAAGTAGACACATGTTTCTTCTCTCACCCTGATAGTTCTAGAAGTCTGTGTTGCCTAGATCGCTCCACAGGGGCATTTTATTCTGTATACTGTTACTCCAATGCCACAAGTGGCAACATTTCCCAGCTGTATCTGTTTACCAGGATTCAGTGGTGAACATTGTTCCCTTAGAACAGCGTGCCATGTGTGAGAAACATGAAGGTGTCTCCCCGGCTAGTCCCCGGGGATCTGTCATCCAGGTGGCTAGGACACGGCCATCGCTATTTGATCCAGTTCCTGGGGGTGAACCAGTGAGGGAGGATCACCTGGATGGGGGGTCCTTGGGGAGTTGGAGACCGACGGGTGAGACACAGGGCCTCAATCCGAGATTGGTGGTAGTCATGGCGCTATTTGCGCCATGACTGCCACCAATAACGGGACCGGCACTAGTGTAGTTCAATGGGGACTTTCCGTGCAGTCCGACCTTTGCGGGTCCGGTAACTCCCCATTGAAAATGCCATTCCCCATTCCCATTTGAGCCCCCATAGGGCTCAATGGGAATGGGGAGGGTGCAAATAACGGGCTTGCCAATGTCATGCCTGTTATTTGCGCCCTGTTCCCTTAACAGGCCCCATCCATAATGGCTGGTCAGACCAGCCGTTACTGGTGGGACCCGCTAAGACACCTTGTAGTAGGGTGGTAAGGGATTACCGCCACCGGTCTCCTTACTGGTGCCCGGTATCCCTTACCGCCCACCTTGGAATGACCCCCACAGTATTCCACTTCTTTCAACACCTTGTCCCCATTTTACCACGTAGGATATTCTAAAACACCCCCCTTTTCCCACACAAATGTTTTTGCACAACATGAAAGACAACAGACTAACACCAGAGCCGTTTTCCTGGCATGTCCCAATACAAGGGTCAGGCAAAGTCAGGCAATTGACCATAATTACACACACCTGACAGCCCTTTTCCTTCCCTACAGAGATAAAATGTGGAGCACAAGAGCACAAGATGAGCAAGGCAGACCGCACGACGTGAGAGCTAACTCAGCACAGCAGTTCAATAGGAGGAGAAATACAATGCAGACCAAGAGTGTTATAAGGAGAGAAGCGACCTTGCTGTTTCCGACCAACGCCTGTGAATCCTCCAGAGAAGGAATCATAAGACCGCAAACAATAGCCAGCGTGTTTCAGCAGATGTCTACGGTACGTGAGACCCTTCTCCACTGATAACCAAGCTGGGGAAGGACGCTTGTCTCGGTGGTACCGACCTTGACTCCAAGAATAAAGAAAGGCCAGCGGTTCATCACAGCCGTTGAGTCGAGGGGTGAATCGGTAAGAAACCAAACTGTGTTGAACGAAAAGTAGCCAACGGCTAATTTGAACTTTGAAAGAATTAAAGATACAATTGAGGAAAGAGGAAAACCAGAAACAGAGGAGGTCGGCACCATGTGGGTGCTCAAGCAGGAAACTCTGGACATTTACCCGAGGGTAGAAAATACCGTAACCAGAATCCCTTGGGAATAGGAGAAACGAGGTCAAAGTGGTCATACAGGGGAATTGTAAAATCCTCTTTACCATCGAAAGTCTTTGACAGGCAGATAATTGAGAAAGCTAAGGGAAGTGAATCCTGCATGGTGAACATTAATACATGAACTGTATCTCGTAAAGATTACCAAGAGTGAACCCGGTTGAAGGATGCTAATGAGAGGTGGCAAAGTCTAAAGTCCCATGATGAACTGTCTATAACCATCGGGGAGAGTGAACCCGGCAGAGGGAAGCCGACAACCAAAGGTCGGTGAGAGTGAACCCGGTAGAGGGAAACTGACAACCAAAAGGTGGTGAGAGTATACCCAGAAGAGGGAAACCAGTAATGAGGGGCAAAGCCCGTAAACTTGTTTAAAAAGATATTAAGATATGTGAAAGCAAGAAGTATTGCGAGACAAGGGGAAAGGAATTGCTCCCCCCTTGTCATTTGGGATCCAAGTCTGCCTGAGGGAGATCCAGAGGTGGAAAACCACCACCCAAAGTTCATTGAGAAAGGAACTGTTCAAGTGATTGGTTGCATACGATACGTGAAGGGTCAGCACCTGGATGAAGGGGAGCCAGGGTGTAGCCATCACCCGACGCGAACTGTGGAAAATAACTTTTTTGTTGTGTTTGTTTGTTGGATACATCAGGCCTTGAAGGCAAAAGACCTTTTAATGCAAAGAGACTTTAACATCGAAGAACCTGATGGCCCGTGCGGAGAAAGCTTGAGCATGTACTTTGTTAGTTGGAACAGAACTGTCGGCTCGTGCTGAGAAAGAACAAGCGTGTGCTGTGCTCTAAGGTCTCACCTTGTCCCTTGCTGAGAACGTGGGGAAGGAAGACCCCCTGGCAATCACATCCTGACTTATTATTTGGAATACTTATTTTCTTTATTGAAACACTATCCCACACTCTTTCTATAGTTGTAAGGAATTGGCAATAGGTTTTTCTTAGTATAGGCCCTTTTATGTTGACACAACATCACTAGGAATGGCTTATTTTTCATTTGATGGTCGACGTTTGCTCCCATCTTAGATTGAGGTTTAGCTTAGGCGTTTGTCCACCCTGCATTCATTGTTCAATGAACACCCTTGAACTGTGATCACTTGTGTCTGCCTTTACTGTTGCCACCATGAGTTCCTTACACATGGAACAGTGAACTTCAGAATAACAGGCACAAAGTTTACCCATGGGCTATCTGCCATATAATAGTCTGCAGTATATCAAAAGTAATCATAGTGATCTCATGAATTCGGAAAGAGTATTAATAGGTTGTAAAGCTGCCTAATCATGTTTTCTATGTAAGTGAAGTCTCTAAAAAGCTTGCACCAGGATCATATGGTATCCATTGATCATGTTTTACTACAATGCAATTGGCCTTAGGCTTGGAAATACCCAGAGTACCATATTGCTGTACAGGATTACAGAGTAATTGGAGAGGATTCACTTCATGATACTGAGACTTTCTCAGGCTAGTGTTCTCAGTGATCATGATCTATTTCCCTGTTAATAACCAGAATCAATAATAGTTCTGTTCTGAATAATGCACAGACTCACTCAGAACTCTGCTCCTTTAAATAGTGAGTCACACTGTGTTCTGGATAGTAATAGGAATCTAGAAAAAGTTTCTGTCTAGCTGCCGGGAGCTTTAGCTTTCACTTGACAAACAAATCCCCTAAAGCTCATACTTATGTGCTCATGTTTGCATATTAGCCCATCACAAATAGTTAACATCTTAAGTGTGCTGGCCAGTAGTACACTTGCTGTTATAGGAACTGAATATCGACAGGAAACAGAAAGCTATCTGGCACAGTCCTATTTCACAATAGCCTTCTATTTGTTTACAGATTATAGGTATGTAATATAAACACCATGGAATGTTTAGCCAGTGTTCTGTGACATCCACATACTATGATAAACAGTTGTCTGCTGTAACATTACACAATAATTCTGAAACTGGTAGTATAATCAACATGCCAGTCATAGAAAAGGGGGTTTTGTGGAAGGTACAATTAACTTCAAACAAGTTTGTTGGTAATTGCTGCCAAAGTATATTACCAAAACTGCCCCTTGGTCTGTCGGAATTACAGGCAGATTAAGAGAGGCACTACAGCACTGGTAGTCACTATTCATGCAGTCCATAGCACTACATGGGGAGTTTAATTCCTACAAATATTGGTTTTAAAGTGGAGATTTGAACTCCAGCAATTGACTGGAGGTAAATCCTCCACTTCAATTCCAGCTTGGAATTGGGTGGTGCGGTAAAACTGGTGGGAATTCCAGTACCACCCAAAAAAAAGATGTGGCAGTAAAGGAATTGCTGTAAAAAATGTACTGCACTGTCAAACCCAAAATGGGCACTATTGCATACTCCATACCAGTGTTGTCAGGAGGGTACGTGTATATTGCAAGCTCCATGCACGTTTAAACAAAAGCCTGTTTGCTGAGACTGATAGGAAATAAAGCAGCCCTGCCGAGAGGATCTGTCAATAGTCTATAGCAATCCTGCTGAGTGGTACTGGTCATAGAAAATATAGCTTCTCTAGTGAAAAGTCATATACACACCTACTGAAAATAGCACCCTTGACTAAAAAGAAGGTTACTGTTCCATTGAAGCACAATAGCCCAGTCGAGAAATATTGGTATGGTTCCCTTAAAAGTGCAGTAGTGTTGCTCAAAAGCATTAGCATTGTCATATCAAAGTATAGAATCCTTGTTGGGAGGTGTTCATACTGACCAACTTACTGTAGTGCATTTTGATGCTGGACTGCCCTTCTGGGTGGGACAAAGACTGATATGCAAATGTCCATTTCTCCTCTGTGAAAGTTATAGTGAGCTAAAGCGTGGTTGTAGACCCTCCCGAGTGGGCACCTTTCCATAGAACAGGTTATTTGGTCGTGTTTGTTCTCGGAAGAGGGGCTCCCAGACCTTTGTGTGCATTAATGTTGTTTAGTTCTTGCCATAGGTGCCTGTACAGTTCTCTGAAGGGATAATTAGGTGGGACTGATTACCAAAAAAATGAAAACTAAACCAATCTACATTCCTACATTAGTTACACTAGTCATGCTGAAAATGGCAGATTCTGTTCATTAAAGGTATGCCAAGCATGCTGATAAGCACACATCTAAGTTTGCTGAACTGTGATTCAAGACAGCACGCTACAGGTTACATACAGATAGGTCAAACAGAACAAGCTATTCTAGCACGATGTGCTCCAGGTACCCAAGGGTTCAACATGGATCACTTACAGGTACCCAAGGATTCAACAAGGATCACTTCCAGGTACCCAAGGATTAAACATGGATCACTTCCATGTACCCAAAGGTTCAACATGGATCACTTTCAGGTACCCAAGGGTTCAACATGGATCACTGCTGCAGGCACATTAACTGACCGGGTTATATTTATCATCAAGTCAATGGCACTAGAAGGCCAGTCGGACTATTGCAGTCTCAGTCTTATTAAAGGCACACCAGGTCTGAAATTCATAGGAAATTGGCAGTTACTTGTCAGTATGGGAGAGGAAAATGCCAGTAAAGTTGGCTGAGTGCGCGCACTTTTACTTGAAGTCTGCCCCAGCAATGCAACCGTGTCACACTGCCCACTTCTCCTCCGGACACATAGGGTATTACGCCACAATGCCCATTTAGTGATGTGATTCCCTGCTAAGTCTTATATAGCAAGTGCTGGTGTTGTACAATGGAACGTATAGCAACACTTCTTGCAGTCTTTGTACCATAGCATATATTCCAGATCGTCTGAGAATTAAAGGTACTGTCATATACAAATGAAGGCCGCACTTCTGAGAAGCACAGGCACTGACTGAGTCATTAAAAAGTATGATACTCCTGAATAATACAGACAGTTATCAAATGTGTACAGTGGCAACCCATCAGGCATGTTCGGGGAATGAACCATTAAAATGAGGTTATATATCAGAATCATAGTTGTTGTAAATACCCTGTATTGATGAGCTCTGTCAGCGCACAGACCAGCTGCGGAGCCATGATGCTAATCCAGGTGGTTTTATTGTACATAGGTACATATCTCCAGTTACTTGTACTTGTATGTTACAGAGTACATGGGAAGCAGATCAATGTAAACATTCAGTGGCACAAGAGACACCCACCAGCCATCCTCATCCAGCTCAGGCCCCCAAATGACATTCCTGGAACCCTCATACGTCACACACACTCAGCATTCCCCCGAGCTGTCATCATCCATACACCAACAATCCATCAACATACATTCATGGCCAGTGAGACAGAACAGGATCAACTCACAACATAACATCTCCCTTCCTACAAACAGTCATTTCCACAACATCAGTGTTCAATATTATTTTAAAATGGACCTATTGCAAATGTTTATTCCAGATCTTCCACTGTGCTATCTAGCGTACAGCAGTCTTCTGAAGGGTTCAGGCACCCTCACCTTTATAAAAGAAGGATAAACATAGTAAACTCTGCTGAGAATGTGTAGTATTTTCCCAGACTGCCAAGTAGTGTGCTCTGCACATAGGTCAGAGGACTTAAGTGACCAGTCAGTCTTTGGTCTCTCTTCTGAGAGTGGCACAGTGCCTTTATTACCTAACATACACAATCGTTTAGGTGTATTTGTAAAACATGATCATACTCAGCACTCTAACATCCCTCATTATTAAAAAAGAAAATGTTGGTTTCATCAGTAATTGTGACACTAGATTAAATCTACAGAATCCCCTCTGCAGACAGAAAAATGAACCGCTCTGAAGGCTAAAGAGATGAGCGAAACTTTAGTCAAGCATGTATTCCAGGGAATTATGCTTAGGATCCGAGAGGAAAACACTTCAGAGGCATCTTTATTGCCCATCCCCCTGCTGAGGCCAAACCAGAAAGCTAGGAGCTGCTCCAGACCCGACACTTCCAGCGCCACTGCTTCAGGCCTTGATTCAATCAATGCAATCGGAGTGACGTTACACACGTTTGCAGACACCTGCACGCGTATATGCACGCGCACACACATACTGCGGAAGTTACAGTAGATACTGATGGGAGGCCACCACAGGGCAACATATGACATGTCTAAGAAACAGTAACTCACCCTTCCAATTCAGGTTACTATTAACAACACTTAACATTAGCCTGTTACGAGGAAAGTGAAAGGGGACTAAGGGCCCGATTCACAGAGCTTTTTCTAATGGGGTTGCACTATTATAAAACGCTTCTTCGAATCCGGCCGATAAGAGTTTAAGAATTGATACTTTCTGGAACTGCTATGCGGGAAGTGAACTCGCAACCTTCATTATTTAAGCAGTTCAAAACCTTTTTCCCTCAAAATCCATCGACCTTATTAAAACCTGTCAGAGCTCCAAAGCAAATATTAACCTTGCCAGACCTGTGGGATTAAACTTTACCCACCTGCTGTGAGGACGAGCTCTACCTCGTGGACTCAACTCTATGGTTTTCAGCCCGTTCCAGGGCTGCACGTGCTTGCTGCTGCCTAATGCTGAGCTGCCTTAAAGGTGGCGCCATGGTGACTGTCAGGAGACAGCATTGAGAGCAGAGGGATCCCGTTTTTTTTCTTCACACTTCAAGTATTCATTCATTGTAACAATTTGGCCCTGGTAAAACACAGAGAGGGGCGAGAGAACGCAGAGCACTGCAGCTCAGGATCTGCTGCAGGGAGCCTGGGAAAACGAAGTTGAACTCTTCTAAACGCACACACGTAGAAGTGTGTGTTCAATATACTTTCATTTCGGCCCACGTGTATGGATTATAAAATCGGACCCACCAACAAGATTATGATTCGGCCCATGGCCGAATGCCCGCTAACCCAGTACACCGTTGTGCGCACCGCTGCCCTTTCATGGACCACAGACACTGACGGATCTGAAAAAGAGAGGGGTGTTTAAGGTTAGTGGGGCAAGAGGGAAAATGCAAGATAGCTTTGCTGTTGTGTTCATCCAGGTAGACCAGAAGTACCGACCGCTCTATCACGACCTCGGCGGTAACACTTAAATCCGGCGGTAGCGCTATTACCGCCGGATTTAAGGGTCCGCCGAATCAAGGCTTCAGCGGATTACGCCCCAGCTCTTGGCTGGGGGAAATCCGCCGAAAATTTGCGCTATTACCGCCGGCGGGAAATCCGCCGGCGGTAAGAGCGCAAATTTTCCCCATTGAGCCCAATGGGGAACGGGGCATTCCCGAATGGGCTCAATGGGGAATGGGGACCTCCAAGTCCGCCCAACTTGTGATCCCACGCTATTAGCGCCGGGGGCTATGGCGGTTGTGCTAATAGCCCCCGCGCTAATAGCGTTAGCGTTACCGCCGAGGTCGTGATCAGGCATGTGTGGGTCTCTTTATAGGTGCTCTTTGTTCAGAACATAGAGGCATTTACTGCCCAGACAGAAGCCTCCTGTGCCAGTGGTGCTAGAATGTATTGGCCAGAACTGTGATATGTAAGTAGGTTGTAGAGGTGCAGTGTTCTGTTCTTTGATGTCTGTTGGGAGGGTTATTCAAGTACTGTGTGTGCTTAGTTGCTATGCGTACTGTGTGTTCGACATGAGAATGTAAGCATGTTAGTATTGGTAGCAGTCAGATGTCCACCACAATGGGCAGGATGATGAGGGGTGCAGATAATCTTGTAGCAAATTATAGACACTCAAACCATGGCATAGAAATTAAAGTCACAACAAAGCATTAGAAGTTACAATGCCTTATATGTCAAAACCAAGCCAGTGTTTTACCGTCCCTCCTACCACTGGCCTCTACAGACAGCTACAATTTCCCTTTCTCCCTTTGCCACTGTCAACACCTCTTTAGATCTCTCCGTCTCTCTCTCGCTCTCTCACACACACACAGACACTCACTCTCTCCCGCTCTCTCTCCTAGATGCGTTGTACCCCTTGTGCAACAAGAATTCGGAAATGGCAGATGTGGAGGCGGGAGTCTGGAGGCTTCACTTATTGTCATGTGCCGAGTGCTAAGGGTTATGGGAGGCATGAACGTTATGATATGATAATGATATGATAGATTATTTATAACACGCTTAATACCCAGAGGTTTCTAAGCACGGACCTGGGGATCTAACCTGTGTTGCTCCGTGTCATCTTGCTTCCGAGGCGAGCACGTTGCCCCTGGGCTATCCTCCCAAGTTTGGTTGAGAGAAAGGTCTACCTGACCTATGAAAACCCCACACGCCCATTTCACCTTCATTTGTATGTTGGTTGGCCAGCTAGTAGTCATCTCAAACCACAGTCTTATTTGTTTAGGTGCTGTGCTCAGTGAGCAGCTGGAAGCTTTGCCTCCGAGGACAATGCCAATCAGGTCAATGAAAGGACACACTCCTTAGTTGCTTGCCTCAGAAGTCTGCCCTGTTGTCGCACACAAGCCTTACACTTCTCTCACACAGGGCACACAAGGGAATTCTCACCACCCACAGCCTCCATCACTCAGATTGTGGTGGAGGTAGCTATCCAACTTTGGTTTCACAATGATGCTAAAGCCCTGCAGGGGTTCTCAACAGTGTGATAAGGAGCAGATAGATACAAGGTAGAGTGTGGATTCCTTGAAGGAAGTGCCCAGTGAAGCTGGCTGCAGCCGCACCTGTCTGAAGCAGGGAGCCGCTGCTGCAGGAAGGGGAAGGAAAGCATGCTAGTAGTGAACGCACGGAATATCGCTGCATTCTCGACTTTTCAGCATCTCCGGCCCCTTGCTACGAACTGATCTCTGCCTTGGAAAGCTTTGCATGAGAGCTAAAGTAAGCGGCATGTCAAAAGCAGCTATGCAGTATTATCTCATTTTAAGGCTGCCCTTCCAGGGATAAGAAGGGGCTGCCCTTGCAGAGAAAGGAAGATGAAGTCTAGGCCTCTCTTATGCACAAGGTGTGAACTGTCCCCACAGGGGATTTCCCCAGATCGAAGACGGACCACCCCAACCATCAGCAGATATCTGCAATACAAAATGGGGGAAACGTGGGATGGGGCTGCCTTTCTGGAGTAATATCGGGTTGACTAATTCATACCAAACTGTTTGCACTTTTACACAATTTGGAATGATTTCTAGGATTAGTATTGTGTTTGCATTTATTTGAATCTAGCTCCAAGAGAAGCGAAAATACATTTAGGCAAGTGTTCTCGTTTTGGTTCCACGGTCATGTTCTGCTTTCTTGTGACATGTGGGTCAAAATGTGCTCTCGTCTACATATTTCCGGCTCATTCTTTCTCCAGAATTCCTGACTTGACTTGACACAGTCCCTCTACTTGGTCTCCAGCTTTACCCTTAGCTCTTGAAGATGATTGCTTCCTTTTGTCTGTATATGATCTAGTGACATGCAGTCCTTTCATGGTCTCCAGGTTTTCCCGCATGAACTTTCAGTGGCGAAAGAATGGAGACATGTCCGGGCACTTGTGGACGCTGAGTGGAGGGAGCTAGGGGTCTATGGGCTAGAAGTGGCATGGATAAAGAGTGGATGGATATGGGGACTAATAGACTGTGAGTAGAGGGAACTAGGGGACTCGTGAACTATGAAGGGAGGGAGCTTTGACATTCATTGAAAATAAGTGGAGAGCGCACAGAGGCACTGAGTAGAGGGTGGTCAAAGACAATAGCTGGAGGCAGCCATGGATTCAGGGCTAATGAGGGTAGGGAGCATGGGAATGCATATACTATCGGGGGTACAGGGACTTAAGGACTATAAGTGAAGGAAGCGCAGGGACTCATGGACTATAAGAGGGTGGACAGGGGCACATGGCCTATGAGTGAAGGGAGCAAGAGGGCTCATGGACTATGAGGGGCAGGAGCACAGGGCACAAAGGCAATGCATGGAGGAATCACATGGACTCATGAACTACGAGGGGAGGGAGCACAGGGACTCATGAACTATGAGGGATAGAAGCATGGGACTCACAAGCTCTGTGCTATGTTATGTTGCGGAGGTTTATACCATGCATTGCTGCCTTTCGCATGGTCTGCGGGTGCTCTGGCAGGTCTGAAAGGGAGGCTGGTGGGTTGGGTTAATGTGTCAGGAGGGAAAATGTAAGATTGCTCATGCTTGATGCACACATATTGAAAGAAACCTGGATCCCTCTCAGAATGGTCTTCTCAAGGCTGCTCTCCAATAACATGCACGAAACCCAGAGTCCTAATCAACTGGTTCCCAGCAGGCATCTCACCAAACCAAAGGAGTGAATCCCGGGCTATGAGCACTTGACCTGGGCGGTGAGGCGTGCTTTCATGTCCCCCTTAAGCCTTCAGCCCCTCTATGTTATTCCCCATTCTCACACACGGATATACTCATTTTAAAGGGTTTTACTGAGAGCTGCGTTCATTCATCAAAACGTCCAACTCCGCAGAGCGAGATGTGTGAAAGAAAGGCTGAAAAGCCCCCTCCAGCGTGGTCGGAATCCCCTTATTGAGAGGCAGCAATACCCCCGCTTCTCTCAGAGCTGAATGGAGGCAACACAAATGGCATTGAGTCCTCGTCTCCTTTGCCTCTTGCGGACCCAGCAGGGGAAAAGTCCCGGGAACCCTCGCCTTCAGCCACACAATCCCAGCCTGTGTACAACACCATGAAAAGTGACGGGGGAGGATAACCCTCTGGAGGCAAAGAACAAAAGCCACTGCTGGCTTTCGCTCTCAGGGGGAGCAGAGTGCCCAATGATGTCATGCGTCCGACTGTACAAAGGACTCAATGCCATCAGGGATGTGAGTGAGGGCATTCGAATGGGCGAGAACACCCCCGCCCCCCCTCTCCGCCCCGAGCTACCTTTCTCTTTGCTCAAGGAGAAGAAGCATTGTATGTTCCCAGGAAGAGTCAGAAAATGCTTTCCTTGACGCTAATCAACAATGTGCAGTCTGATCATCATTTGTATTACTGCACACCATATTCTCCCAAAGCATAGGCAGGGGTTCATAGGAAGGCTTGCAAATTGCCTCTAAAAGCCTTTTAGTGCATGGGCCATTACATGCCTCACCAGTAACCTGCCATTTCACCTTAATCGGTTCATCGAAATAACATGATCATGACATTTATCCCAATGAAATAAACTCCAAAAAGATTTCACTGAAAATGCCTTCTTTGATTTATTTACAAAAGGTACCGTACCCCATTTTTTGGTAAAGTGGTTTACAGTTAGATGCATATTCTTATTAAAATTAAAATGATGATTTAAAAAAGTAATAATGAGCAGGATGGAAAGGAAGTATGAAAGGAAAAATGCAAAGATATGAAGAAAGAAAACATAAAAATATGGTACAGTAAATGAGATGAAGTGGTCATGGATGGAGCAAGAAAAGAGGGTGGGTATTCCCCCCATTAATCCACAGTGAAGGCAGGAGTATTAATTACATTTGAAACAGCGCACAGAAGGGGTGAGATGTATTGAGGTGGAAAGTAAATAGAAAACAATTCAATTGAAATAAAGTTTTGTAAAACAAATGCATTGAGGTGCATTTCGGCGAGTTGTCTAGGGGTGGAATGCCTAGGTAAGAGACCCATTCGTCTTGAAAGGTAGCAGACAAAAACATGCATAAACCCTGAGAAAGGTATCACCTCTGCAAGATACTCTCATGTTTAGACCAATCAAGCAACCTGTGCTGTTGGTTTGGCCAATTCTGTATTCCTACCTCTCTCACTGAGCTGAAATGACAGTGATCCTTCTGACCAGGTTTCACTGTCTGTGCTGCCATATAAATGAGTGGAAAAGGGTTTCCCAAAACTCTTGGCTAACCTCCACGAGGACACTGCTGTGTATTAGGCAATAAGGGAAGATGGTCTCCCGGAGAAACATGGAATTTTCGGAATATTCTTATCCGAAATTCGACTTTAGGAATTCAGAATCAAAATGATAACACATTTAATCACATTCTCCTATCCAGTGGATATGTTTTGGCAAAAATATGCTCTTGATACAGAAACCAGTTGTATACCACAGCATGCAAATATTGGCATTGTCAATGATACACGTTGGACCACATGTTCCCTCTTCGAGCATCTCTCGGCTACCGTTGCAATCTAGAATTATTTTAAATTGAGGTGTCTGGTTATTTAGCATGGATTTTGTGCCAGCCAGGGGCGTTGCTAGGGGGGGGGCTAAGGGGGCTATAGCCCCTGATCTTTTGGTTGTAGCCCCGGATAGAATCTCAGGAGCTACAGCCAAAAGACTAGCTAGCCCCCAGTCCCGACAGTTCCGACATCAGCGTAGCCCCGGGTCTTTTCCAGACCTAGCAACTCCCCTGGTGCCAGCCCTGTTACTTTGACACACAATTGTAATTGCTAGGTGGATTTTGGGCCTCACATTGTGTCAACTGATTGGTCCTACAGAAGTTCAAGGTGGAAAACACCCAAACACAGAAGCAGGCTTTTTCGATTGCTGCGCCTCGTTTCTGGAATTCGATGTCAAGACCGGAGGCTCGGATTATGCTTTCTCTTAAACTTTACTTCTCGAGCAGTGTTACAAAAAACAATAATAAATAGTAACAAAGTCAAAAACGACATGTCCCACTTTAGAGTCTTTGGTAGCCCAAGGTATTATTGGTCCAGGAATAAACTCGTGATAAACCTGACCAATCCACAACCATATAGTAAGATAAACACTACTACTCCTTTGGAACCTGCTCTTTCTTTGCTGCTTGGGCAGCGAATTAAGTACAACTTTATTTACTATTCATTTTTAAAGTTTTACATTGGGTGGAATGTGCAGTACTCGTTACACGCAGCGCGCGCATTGTTTATTCAGTGTGTGTAGGAGCTTATCCACGTAAGGATCATTATCTTCTTTCTGGTTGCTGTCACGACAGGGGTAGTGCTCCGGCGACTGCAACAGATCAGGACATCAATAGGGGCATTGCAGTCATGGCAGAGAGTGAAGCGCGACGGGACCTAGCAGTTCCTCTTTCATGACCATTGGAGAAAAGCGCGAGTAGCACGAAAAATGGTACGCTCTGACAGAAAAGGTAACAAACGAAATGGTGCATGCAGAACGTGACCGGAGAGTGACACATACTCTTGAGTTAAATTATGACGTGCGCAGAGTATGCAAAGCTCCCTTGCCAGTAATGAGAGCCATTGCAGCCCCTTACGTGACAGACACTGTCCCTTGTAAAACCTGGTGCTGAATGATTAGCTTCTGGTCTCAATAATTATAGAAAAAATTGTGTACATTGACAGGAAACAGATCCAGGAATCCTGCAGTGATTTTACATATATATATTTACAACCTCCCAGCTAATATTAGCCATGAACTCCTCCTGCAATGAGAAAGCTAGCATTAGCCAGAAGAGAATTCATCCAGGAATGGGACAGGTATTACAAAAGGCTTTGGGACCCAGACTGGGACATGTTTCCCAACAGATTACTCTGATGGAGGATTGGCTAAAGTTCTCCCAGTGCATGTATAGCTCAAAGGGATTAAAGAACACGGGACAGTAAAATGGGGAAGAAAAGCAGCCCACAGGGCACAAGAGGCCCAGACCCTCCCGGGCATGCCACAGAAGAAGAAAGTTGGCAAGTGAAAGAAGGTGAGATCCAGAGTAAGATCTAGCAGGTGGCGAGGCACGTCATTCAGTAGTTCAAATGAAGGGGGTGACGAAAGGCAAGATGAGTTCTCTGAAGAGGAGGTGCTTTCAATATCATCCTCAGACGGGGAAGGTCAATGACGAAGATGAAGCAGAGGCATCAATCCATCTTTGGTCTTCAGACTGGGAGACACCTAAGAAAATAGTGGCTTATTTTAAGAAGTCAATGTATAAGGAGACAAAGTTAAAAAACAGGTACTGCAGGTGCCTTGCATTAACACTCTAAGCAAAACAATAGAAGGGACCAGAAATAGTTAAAAAATAGTGTCAAATTTTAATAATAACGAAGAAATCGTCAAGTTTAAAACATCCAATTAAATAGATTGGTCCAAGTGACAAAAAATATATATAACTTCCAATGTGCAAAAACAACAATAGGGAATATGTAACAGGCTTATATGGCCATTTTACAGAAATGTTACCAGAAAAATACGACCACTGTGGGTACTTGTCAAGCAAAAAGTGTGGTACCCATCCACATATGGATCAATATGTCATGAAATATAATCCCTGTTTACAGTCCAGAGATGTGTCTCTCAGGAGGTAAGTATTATACAGTATAGCCTATTTTACAAATGGGGTAGTTCACACATTAGTTAAAGCCTCATAGCACCTATAGTGGTGCCAGTGGGGGCTCTCTACTTAGATTAGTAGGTGTAGGGAGGCGACCATCGCAACCCTAAATGCGTCCACGGGTTAGTAAGTGGGAACGAATCTCCACGGTCCGTACCTGTGCGGAGGGGTGCACGGGATGCAGGTCTTCAGTATACGACCAGCAGAAAGAAACTAGTGACTGCCATTTAACTATATCTGGTCCCTTCTATTGTTTTGCTTAGAGTGTTAATGCAAGGCACCTCCAGTACCTGTTTTTTAACTTTGTCTCCTTATACATTGACTATTATCCTCCCAGATATAGACAAAGCATACACTGCTAATTTTTTATTAGACAGTAGTATACCGGGTTTCCTCCCCTTGTAAGTAGTTATTTTAAGAAGTCCCTTAAGGCACCTATGGGTAAAACAAGTTAAGGGCGGAATGCCCAAAGCCACATCTCCCTGAGGAGATCACTGATGCTCCAGAAATCAATGATAAATGGTAACTTTGGTGGGGAAATACGTGAAAGATATAAGGAAAGGCCTGGACAGATCCTGGTTGTCTTGTCAGGACAGGATGTTGGACATTGTGCATCCGCTCAAGAAAATACTTCAGGTAGCCGAGGAGACCCAATGCGAAAAATGAGGCAGTAGATTCGGTGGTGTTAACCGGATGGGCACAAAGAGCCATTTGCATGTTGGGGAATGCCAATTGTGCGATTACAACCAAAAGGAGGAGGTCGGTGTTGGTAAAAATAGATCCCAAACTTAGCGAGCTAGCAACCTCGGAGTTGGCAGTGGCTGTGAAAGGAAAACTGTTCAGGCACTTCTTCATAAAGGAGCTGACAAAATGTGCCAACTCTGGCAGATGCAGGGGCCCCTCTATCAGCAGGTAACCGTACACCGGACCTTTCAGTGATAGAACACAATGGAGAGAACAAGAAGACCGGAAACCAAACCCCTTCTTTCCCTCCTGAGGTAGAGGAAGGGACATAGGCTGGCAACAAGGAAACCACCCACAGAATATCTCGGGTTAGACTGAGCACGCTCAAGCACGCAATAAGCATAGATCTTCCTGCAGTAGTTGAGAGATTGGCATGACTGTAGATTATTGGCATCCCATATCCAAAGATGGTTGGGTCTTGGACACGGTCCAAGGATTTCACATAGATTTTTACACGACACCAATGCAGAAAACCTTCCCAAATCGTATATGCCTAAGCATAGAAAATCAGCAGTTGCTAGAATCAGAACTGAGAGGCATTGAGAGCAAAGCAGCCATTGTGCAGATGGCAGATTCCTTGATAGGTTTCATAAGCAATGTGTTCCGGGTCAAAGGGAAACACAAGCTGAGGCCAATTATCAACTTGAGAGGGTTAAACAATTTTGTAACTTCAGACATTTCAAAATGGAGGGGATTCATCTTCTAAGGGACATATTACTACAGGGAGATTGGCTGGCCAGGATAGACCTCAAAGACGCATACCTGACAGTGCCCATTTCAGTAGAGCACCAGAGATTTCTCAGAATTTTCTGGGGGAATCGACATGGGAATTTTTGTTGCCTACCCTTCGGCTTGGCTTTGGCACCATGGTGTTTCACCAAGCTGATGACACCCGTAGTGACACATCTGAGAGAACAGGGCATTCGACTCATTATATACATGTATGTCATTTGCATAATTTTTAGGTCCATGTGCAGGTGAGTGTGGTTTGGGAGACCTTTGTGCCCCCAGTTTGGTCTCCACCTGATTTTCCTAGCAGGCCACTGCCCTGTGTGCCTGCCCACTCCCTGATCTGTTCTCACCTCCAGCGAAGCTCTTCCCTGCCTCCGAGCCCTCCCTTGATTGGCTGAATTCCCCTTCTTGAAATATCGCACTGTGTGCCGCATGTAATCTCACCTCACCTCGTCTTTTTTATCTGCAGGCACAGGTGAGTGTGGTTTAGGAGACCCTTGTGCCCTAATTTGTGTCTCCACCTGAATGTCTTTGCATGCTGCTGCCCCGTGTGCCTGCCCTCTCCCCGATCTGTGCCCGCTTCCAGCAAAGCTCTTCCCCACCTATGGGCCCTCCATTGATTGGCTGAATTCCCCTTCCTGCAATATCGTACCGTGTGCCCTGTGTAATCTCGCCTCACCTTGCCTTTTTTAGCTCCAGGCACAGGTAAGTGCGGTTTGGGAGACCCTAGTGCCCCCATTTTGGTCTCTGCCTTAATTTCCTTACATGTTGCTGCCCTGTGTGCCTGCCCGCTCCCTGATCTGTGCCCACTTACAGCAACACTCTTCCCTGCCTCTGGGCCCTCCCTTGATTGGCTGAATTCCCATAACTGCTATATAGTACCATGGGCCCTGTGTAATCTCACTTTGTCTTTTTAAGCTCCAAGCGCAGGTTGGTGCAGTTTGGGAGAAACGTATGTCCCTATTTTGGTCTCACTGCCCTGTATGTCTACCTGCTCCCCCAATCCTGTGCATGGTTGCCAAGGCGTAATTTCACCCACTGCAGTGATTGGCCCAGACCCCTTACAAGACTCATCACACTAAGGCAGCCCTATGCTCATTGCAGCCCCTGTGGGGAAGGACCTGAGGCAAAGGACAGCACCTGCTGAGGCAGCCCGGAATAGTGTCTGCAGGTGTCAGCAGGGGAAGCAGGCGCCATTAACCATCAGCAACTGACAAGGCAGGAACATTACAAACAGAGCAAACATCAGTCTCAGCCGATCATTAAAACACACCACCACCAACACTCATTAAAACACTATTCAACCCTCACCACGAGCATGCAAGACTTCCCTAAGAAGCACAGAGAGCCAAGTCCAACTCACTGACGAGTAAACAGCACTGTGAAGTGTAGCCCTCTCTCTATCATTCAAAGAATGAGCAAATCTGGGTGTGTCTCTTTAACTACTGTGCTGTGAAGCATAGGCCTTTTTCCCACTATCTAGGAAAAGTCCAATCTGGGTTGAGTTGAGTCTCTTTAACTGCTGTGCTGTGAAGTATAGGCCTTTTTCCCCACTATCTAGGAAAGTCGAATCTGTGTTGAGTCTCTTTAACTGCTGTACTGTGAAGTATAGGCATTTTCACACTATCTAGGAAAAGTCGAGTCTCGGGGTGTCTCTTTAACTGCTGTGCTGTGAAGCATAGGCATTTTTCCCACTAGCTAGGAAAAGTCAAATCTGGGTGTGTGTCTTTAAATGCTGTGGGTCCTTTTCCCACTATCTTGGGAGTTCAAACCTAGTTGTATTTGCCCCATTCGTTACACTTAGATACATAGGCCCCCATTATCTACTAGACTACAAGAATAGATTCCTACACCCCCAACAAATAACTACAACACTAGAATCAAACTAAGCCTGGGACTGCGTCTTCATCCCCAGTCAATCCCACTGCAGGATAAGGAGACTGCAGTCTACCCCCACCAGATAGCCCACTACCACTTCCACCTCGTTCCAATGCCCTAGTCACATCGAGACAGGATTGTGGACATTGACTTGAACGGTGTTTGGATGGGAATGTGAATATCAGGTTGCATTGAATCTGCGCAAGATTGTGAATACTGCATAGCCTGCTGTGCCCGCTTTGGGCCTTTCTCACTCTATCCAGGTATCCCAGATTGAGGCATTGTTGCACGGACTGTTGGGGCCCTATTCGAGCACTCTCTCTCTCTGTCCAGGTGTACCAATTCTCGGTGTGATAGCTTTGACTGTTGTGCCCCCTCTGGCTCCACTCTCCCTGTTGAAGTGCCCCATGCAAGGTGTGAATGCTTTGATTGTTGTGCCACACGGCCAAGGCCTTCTCCCTCCATCCAGGTGTCTCAGACCGATGTACTGCTGCACTGATGGCTGTGCCCCAGTAAAGCACCTCCCCTGTGTCCAGGAACCCCAAATAGAGGCATGGCTGCACTGACTATTGCACACATTTTGGCCCCCTCACTCGGTCATGGTACCACAACCTGGATGTGACTACTCGGACAACTGTGCCCGTTAAGCACTCTCCCTCTAGACAGTGGCCCCAAGTCTAAGTGTTACTGCACTGACTCCTGCGCCTGGAACTGTTCTACCCCCACCCAAACCTTAGTTATTCCAGACATCTCCACCCAGCTGGGTGCACACATAAGCACCAGAAGTGAATAGAACACTAAAACGAAGGAACCTGGTGTTTCAGGTGAACGGTGGTAGGCAGGTTCTTTCGGTTTGGGTTGTTAGGAATGAGGTAAGCCACTTTAGTGTGGTTTCCTGAATGGCACATTCCATCAATGCCTGCCGTGCCACCAGAACGAAGTAGCCGACTGGAACTCCAGATTTCTCTGGGATGTCAGCAAATGGAAGCTGGACGAGGAAGTGTTTCAAAACCTGATGGCGATATGGGGACCATGTCAGATCCACCTGTTTACATCGAGTATGAACAACCAACTAACTCAGTTCTTCAGTTGGAGACCGGATACGGAGGGGGAAGCAACGGATGCCTTACTCCAGTCATGGGGGCAAGCCGTGAGTTACGCATTCCCCCCTCTTCGATGATCACGAGAACATTAGCTCAGGCGAGGAGGCAGAAGGCCTCTCTAATTCTGATCACTCTGGAATGCAAGGGCCATGCTTGATTCCCCAATCACCTGAAGTTAACACACAACACCCCAGTTGCTCTTCCCAAGCACAAGTTCATTGTTCGGGACCCAGTAGGGGCAGCCATCCGCTGGTGCAGACAGGCAAACTCAATTTGATTGCTTGGACAATTTCAGGGGATCTTGGGTTAGACCAGGCCTTTCCAGTGAAGCTGAACACATCATCAATGAATCTTGCGCACCAGGAACTCATAGAGCATATAAATCTGCATGGGCGAAATGGCATAGTTGCTGTGTGGAAAGGGACGTACATCCCGATGGAACAGATGTGGTTCACATAGCCAATTTTTTGTAGCTCAGATGGCAGCACAAGGGAAAACGTATATGTACATTAATACAGCCAATTCTGCGATCTGCCCTAAGATTGAAGGCGGTTCCTATAGGGGAACACCCTCTAATATGCAGACTGTTGAGAGGGGTATGAATGACTAGACCGCCTAAGGAGAAGTATGGACAGTTGTGGGACGTAGATACAGTTTTGAAACTGTTTCTAGCATGGCCGGATAATTCAGAATTATCTAGGAAAGCTTCATCAGCTAAACTTACTATGCTATTGTGTCTTCTTTTGTATAAAAGAGCGTTGGATGTCAGGGCGTTAGAAGTGTTTAAGAAGTCACTATCGCTGACTGGAGTGACTTTCTTCATCTTGAAAAGGACTAAAGCAGGATTCAAATCTATTTCTTACGATGCATTTCCAACTCAACCCAAACTATGTCCAGTTAGATGCTTAACAACATACGAGGACATTACGAAGGATGTGAGACCAGTGGGGATATCACAGTTGTTCATAGCCATATGCAGGCTGTATGGAGCTGTGTCACCAGAGACTCTATCCAGATGGTTAAGATGGGTGATGGTACACGCCGGTATCAGCATACACTGTTATGGTGCACACTCAGTAAGGGGAGCAATGGCCACAAAGGCTTATAATATAGGAGCCAGATTGGAAGACATCATTAGGTCAGCAGATTGGTCTAATGACGCAACCTTTAAGACTTTTTATTTCAAACCAATTGAGAAAATTGCAACGTTGGTGATGGCGGTTTGAAAAGCATAATCCGAGCCTCTGCTCTTGACATAGAATTCAGATTTTCAACACATTTGTTCCAGAAACTTATAATTCTATTAAAGACACAGAGACAAAGGATTATCCCACCCTTGCAATCGTGTTAGTCAATTAGTGCATTTGTATCCATAGAAGTATTTACAACAAGGCCCAGGCCTAAAGCAGCAATTTGTTAGAGGAGTGGCATTTTATTGCAGTTTTTTTTTTATTTACTGATTGTCATTTTTTAAATATGAAGCAAACTGTGTCCATCTGATTCACAGCACTGCAAGTAATTATGAGCTGCTAGCAGATATTTCACTCTGACAGCTAAGTGTTCATGGCCAATCTTGTATATATGCTTGATATTTACAAAAGCTTTATTGTTAGAATGACTTTTGTTTAAAAAAAAAAAAGAAAAGTAAAAAAAAGGAAACGCATATCAAATGCAGCGTGCTTTAGACATTTAGTGATTCAGTCATACAACTCACACAGACATATATGACATATATAAAGCGCTTTGGTCATTCTTATCTTCACAAAATGCTCTTTAATATGCAAAACAGCCAAAACATAATTGGTTTTATGGTGTCATTTTACATTATCTTTGGAGTTCTTTCTAATGAATACACACATAAACTGTGTTAAGCAATAACTTTTATATTCAAATACACCACGTGCATTGTTTAAACCGTTACAAAAATTAGGGGTTTCCATTCAGAAAAGTATGTTTAAAAATTATTGATCATTTTACAATATGAAACACATGCCTATGCTTAGGTGAAGTAAAGACTTTTACTCTTGGAGTGTTGGGTATTTTGAACAAGTGCACAAACAGCAAAGATGTAAACATTATGTACCACTTCATGAAATCTAACAATACAATAAAGTGCAAGATGTATGTTTGTCCCTGTATGTTTGTCAGATGCAGTCATAGCTGTGCCTTTTGTCACCACTAGAGGGAGGTGTTGCCTTAGGATATATACAGACAATGCCAATTCACATACCTTTTCCTGCTGTCACAGCTAGAGGGAGATGTTGCCTTACATAGTGGTCCTACTGTGTTAATGAAAACCTGCACTTTGGCCCATGAACACAGGCTTCTACACTAGTGTGCTAGAAAAGGTGCCTGCATTGTGCAGCTATGAGGAATGCTGTTGCGTCCCACACACATGAATGTTCATGGTTGCCCTTATCCATTACTCCACTGTGACAATGCACAGGCAAAGATTCCAAGAACCTTCTCCAACTGAGGTCTTTATGCCCTGGTAGAGTTTACAAACTTTACTTGTGTTTTTGCCACATTTTAATGTAACTTGCCTTATTTCCATTTTGACACTACTAACACCAGAGCTGTAACCATGAGAAGGGGGGTGAGTTCTTTGTATTCAACATTTTTATAAGATGTGCTTGTACCACTTGCATATATTTCCTATGTAAACTTTACCATTTTACAAGACCAGATGTAGAAATGTAGTTATGTTGCAATTAATTTGCGGGAGAAAACAGATATTAGCATTGAAACCAAAATTCCTCATTCTAACTTCCTCTCACTTGTGTCTGGTTGGCAGACATCTTATGCTCTTATCCCTTCCTCTAAAAGATTGTTTTTGGACCTAACCAAAAGTAGACAATTAGCGTTCACAATTACCTCTAGTGCTCTCAACTGTAGAACTCACTGCCTTCTCCAAATCCTGGGCAGGAGGGATCTGAAAACACTCTTTCAGCTAACATAGCATAGAAAAGGACAGGCTTGAATTAATAGAGAGGAAGCAATATGTTTACAATCCCTGCTACCTTAAAAACATCCCTATAATGTTATGGGGACAAAATGGGAGTAAAGGGGTATAGTTTGGATAACGCAGACAGAGTTTGGTGAAGGTGCAGAGTCTGGCAGAGGTGGAGTGAAGTTGGGGGTGTGCATGTAGTTATTTCGGCCTAGGGCTGAAGAAAGCCTAAATACACCACCGTTTGTATCATGGTATATTGTGATATTATCGTAATGATATTGATGTGATGTCATGACACGATTTCCCACCCTCTTTGAATCCGTTCACTGAGATATGTTTTTTATCTTAGGTACTGTTGTGGATAACAAACTAGCTGGGAACTGAGAGATGGAGGAATTTCATTGGAGATCGTGTTTACCGGTGGGGGCACAAAATTGGATCAGCAAAAGAAAGGGGAGGTTCCAAAGGAATATCAGTGTGTATGGGACTATATGGTTGTGGATTGCTCAGGTTTATCACGTGTTTATTCATGGACCGAAAATACCTTGGACTACCAAAGACTCTAACTAAATTGTGACTTGTAGTTTTCGACTTGGTTACTGTTTATTATGGGGTTTTTTGTAAAGCTGCTCGAGAACTAAAGTTTAAGAGAAAGCATAAAACTTTGCTTTTGTGTCTTTAATAGAATTATGACTTTCTGGAAGGAATGTGTTGAAAAAGCTGAATTCCGTCCCAGAAACTTAAGATAGTCCCCCTCACTTCTGACCTGTGTGTTGAAACTAAAAACATTTGTATTGCCTTAACAGGCCTATTCTGGGGCCCTCTGTCCCTGTTGCCTGAAACATTTTTTCATTAACCTCTTATAGTACTTTTCTAGATCTGGTTTTATATTTCTTTCGCTTGTTGCCAGAGCTCTTTAGGCCTTCGTGCCAGTCAGCTGCTCCGTGATCAAGAATTTGTGGACCCTGGTGAAAGCCCTTTTATATCATTTGCCATTTTGTAGGAGCGAGTGTCGCTGTCAAATTTAGTAGACAGAGATATATGTTAATGAAGCTTTTGAAAACATTGAAAACGTGCTGTTTCCCTGCTGCTTGGTACCCTGATGTATTTTCCACTTTGTGATGGTTTATTTGGTTATTGTTCTTTTTTGTTCTTTTTCTAATTCCTGTCCTGCAGAAGCACAGGACAAAGGCAATCTACATGTGTGAAGCCAGACCTAATGACTTTGCCAATGCGTGTTCCTCTGTGTTCATGCTTGATGACGATTGCCCGCAATTCTTTTAATATTGACTGTTTAATCGCATTCATTTCCTGTATTTACTTGTATATTTTATCGTATAGCACTTGATGATCAATCTAGGAAAGGTACCTGTATTATCACATACAATAAATAAATTAATAGAGGAATATATGCGAGAATAGGGGACTGCCGGAGTAGTTTAGTCTAAGAAAGCATTTTAAAATGGGCTGGGAAGTTTAAAAATACTTTCTCTAAATAAGACAAGAAAAGGTTTTTCAGTGCTTCGTGAAATGTTCAAGTGAGTGTTCTCCCATCATTTCACACAAACTCAAACTAAAAAGGTGCTGAGTCCTAGTCAATGCAATGAATATTTCTTCAGAAGCAAAAACATTTTCGGGTGATGCGGTGGTACTCACATTTTCAATCAATACATTGCTGCTGTTTGCAGGCCATTCACAACAATAATGGGCTAATTCATAAAAAATACTTTCCAGGTGTAAGCATGCCTTTCACCTGAAAAATAGGTGTGACGAACAGCAAATTACAAAATGTCATAAGTCTGAGCAGTAGAACGATTTTGGACCCTTTCTAGGGGTGTATGAATGTTTCACATTGCACATTCTGCTACACGTTGCAGCAGGAAAAGACGCAAAATAGATCCATGTAACAGATACAGTCAATGCAGACATGTTTGCTGCTTGGAGTGTCCCAAGGGATGTGCCACTTGAAAAGAAGTACATATCCACAAAGGGGTAACTGCGAAAACATTCACAGAAAATCACTATCTGCACACACACAACTCCTGTTGCTTAACGCACACAGAGGTGCTCTTGCAATGATGGAAAGATATTTCGCACTAACAGAAAACTAAGTGTCATGTTTTGTTCCTCTTAAGACTGTGCCAGCTAGACCACCACCAAGATAGGCACAGGGTGCTCTCTTCTGTAAACCAACATTATCTTACACTTTTTCCAGCCTGGCCTAAGTTAGGTCTAGATTCTCTGGCAGCCTTTGAGGATCCAGCTTCTGTTTTGTTGGTGTAACTTAAGCCAGCTGTAATATATGCCCAAACACTGTATTCTTTGGGTACTGGTCCTCTGTTCCTCCAGGGATTGCAGTGTGGTCCCTGAATCGCTTCTCCGTCAATTGTCTTGGTGTTGATGATGGGTGCAGGGTAGCAAATAGTGACTGGAAAAAGAGTACCCAGTGTGACGCCAACACCCCACTAGCTTATAATACTGGGTATAATGCCATGAATGGGTTCTGTGATCGCACATCCCCACCTGTGGTGTGTCTTCACAACAATGCAATCTCCCCTTCGTTTTCCTCCTCTCCTTATAGCGCTCTGAAATGATTGGTTCTGTATGTGGAGCTGTATTAAACAGCAAACAAAATAAATAAGAAATGTAAGGGAACCCCTGTCCAATTGAAGAAGCTGAGAAACCATGGCTTGTTTAAGAATGACCATAGGAGCAACATAGCAATTTCTGCGTCCAGTTTGAAATCTGGAATGCAAAACATTCTTGTCCCTGTTCTTCCTATCAAGCTCATTAGAAGAATCGCCGAAACTGGTGATGGAAACACCGAGCTCCTTCAAGTGTCCAGTAAGTACCTTTGATTCCAATCAAGAGTTACGTGCACTTCAGAATTATCATCTGGTCCTGGGTGGATGCAGTTGGGTTCCTCGAATCCCACTTTCCTTCTCGCTCCTACGTCATAAATAAATCTGATACCTGGGTAAGGTTTAGCATTCAAGTTTCTGGATGCCCAAAAACGAAACGAGCCCAAACAAGAGTATGTACTGATCAATAATAATCATCTGATGGCAGTGGCTCCCTAGCAACTAGCAGTGTGCTTAGTGTGCTATCCTGAGCCAGCCAAACCCTGAGTGTGATCAAAGACTTAACAATTCATTTTTTGTTTTTTTGTTTTTATTGTGTATTTAGTTATAAACTTTAACACAACTTCATAAAATACATATATAAGAAAAGGAAAAAAACCAAGAACAGAAATACATCATAAAATACATCATAAAAACATTATACATGATATTATATAATAAGAGGAAAAAAAAGAAAAATTTGCTTTGGTAGAAAATTACACATCGGCACAAATTCCAATACGATAAAATAAAACAGTACAAAAAGGGTAAAGGAAGAGAGACCATCACATTGGCCTTCTTAACTTTTAAAGAGATCAGTTCAAGGTTCAACAGCAGTTTTACATCATCCTCGAATTTACGAAGGTGTACATTGGCACATTTCCAGATCTGAGTAATCGCAATTATCACCCCATTATTATATCCTGAAAGACTGCGTAGCCAAAATGCTTCAGATTTAATAGAATCTTCTTCAAACTCAAATTTAGCAAAATATGTTTTATATATTGGGCTAATTTTTGAACAACCAGTCAGAAGATGTCTGGCTGATTCAACCATGTTACAGTCAAAGCATAATCTGCAGGTTCTGGACTCGGTAGTCATTCCAGTCCAGGCTCCCCTGACTTCTAGGACAGACTTAATAATAGGAATAACAACAGACTTCTCTGTAACCATGGAACCTGAGAAAAACAACAGCATGCAAAGCCTCCACTTCCAGGCAAAATCACCAATACGCGTGAACCAATTCTTACCTGAGCGGTCCCTTGACACAATCTGTCGCACAATAGTCTGTGCAAGATGGAATACCTGCAACGTATTAATTGTGGGCCTGCCGGAGAACTTGGTTGTCAACTTGTCATGTCGGCCAACGCAAACATTTAAAAAAGCGTAATGTCACATTGTACGCCACAAAAAGGCACAACACTAAACTTGTAACGTATACAGGTATAATTGGGGATATATACAGGAGTTGACAAAGAAATGTGCAAAGAACTCAAATGATCAATTCTCAATGGCTTGACTTTTGAATGACTCGCATAATCCGCTTGTGGGTTCTGGGGGTCTTTCAAGGGTCACTCTCAGTCCCAAGGCATAGTGCCTTCCTTGATCTTGCTGCTTTCTTGGCTGGGTCATTTGCCACTTGAGTATGATGGGGGACCCTCTCAGCACAGGTCCGGAGTAGGATGCCCCAGATGGGACTGTGTATGACTTTTTTTTTTTATTTAAATTTTTATTATCACAACAACAAGTACAAGAGCGGAAACAAGACTAATGGTGATCAATTAATCATATAAAAAGTCAATTAAAGGTAAAACATACTAAACAGCTCATCAGTAATCAACCGGATACATCATACAGAAAAGAGAGAACAGAGGAAAAAGAAGGGGAGAGAAAAGAGAGGAAAGGAAGAAATACCAAAATTCAGTACTGAAAACAACATTCACAATAAACCATACAGCAGACACAGGATCTCATCAAGTCCATGGCATGAAAATACAGGCAATTATACATAGCAACAAACATCATCATTAGGGATGCATTGTCCCTGAGGTAAAGTTCAAAGTTAACCATAAACATCAAGATAATAGCTCCAAATGTCCCAAAATTTGTCTAGCTCATTTTTTTGCTTGTAAATGGCTTTTTCATACGTAAAATTGTAAGAAGTTCTTCCGCCCAATCATCAATATTAAAGGAAGTACTCGATTTCCAGGACTTCAGTATAAACATTTTAGCAACCATGCATGCGCGCAGCAGCCAAACTTTCTTTCCAAAGTCAATTTCCTTCAGCTGAGAAACATCACCCAGAATGAGCAGTGAGGCAGTCACAGGAATGGCAATTTGCAAAACTAAGCTCAATCTTTCACAGACCTTTCCCCAGAACTGCATTGTCTTGAGACAAGACCAGAGCAAGTGACCAAGAGAGCCACTTGAACATTTACACTTTCAGCAGAGATCGTCATCCAGAAGCCCCCTCCTATACAACTTCTCTGGTGTCCAGAACGGCCTAAACAGTAGTTTTGTTTCGGATGCACGGAGGCCCCAATCCAAGTTTACCAGACAAGTGTTCCCACATCATCTCCGCCAACAGTTTATGTTGACCTCCTCTCCTAGTTCCCCTGCCCAAACTGCCGGCAATCCTGCATCCCCTTTCTGAGTAGCCTTTATGATCCCATACATGGTGGCAGCAGTGTGGGATGCACCAGAGCATACAATTAGAGCTGCCCAAGCTGCACTTTGAACTTTCAGTTGCGACACCTCAACACAGGCTGAAATGATAAGTTTCAATTTCCGATATTCTGTATAGGAGCAGCTTGTCATGTCATATTTTTGGCCAAGTTGGGCGTATGGGATCCAATTACCCTCCACAAACAAATTCTTAAAGTATTTAATACCAGCCAGAAACCATTCTGCCCAGAAGAGAGTTTTACCCCGATACTTCAAAGCTGGGTTGTTCTATAGGGAGGCATCTGGATGCAAGTAGGGATCACTACCCATACAATTCGAAAGCGCACACCAACAGTCTTGCAAGAACGAGGTTAGTGCACTAGAGTTTCTCGACTTGCATCTCTTAGTAGTTAACAGGGCTCCTGGTTCTAGCTGAGAAACCGCACCACACTCCCATAATGTTAGGTCATACCGTACAGACTGCTCACGGGAATACCCAACAACCCTGCACAAGTGGCGAGTGGTGAACGATATATGATAGTCTAGAAAGTTAGGCAAATTCATACCCCTAGATGTAATGGGAGTTGAAGTTTCCAAATCGCGAGCCTTGGAGGTTTCTTGTCCCAAAGAAAGTTTTGTATAATTCTATTGACCTCTTTGAAAATGTTTCCTGGGATTTTAATAGGGAGCAAACTTAAGATGTAGTTTATTTGAGGTGCCAGGTTCATGTTAATACAGTTAATTCTCCCCCAGGTTGATAACTTCAAAAGACTCCACCTCTCCAGATATGATTTGATAATCGGAAGGAGCCATGCAAAGTTCAATGTTGGCAGTTTCATTATATCAGCACCAAGCCACACACCAAGATATTTCAATTTTTCAGCACACCAGCGAAAATGAAAATGAGCACATGCATGCCGCACACACAGGGCATTAATTGGCAATATCTCAGATTTACTCCAATTAACTTTATAACCTGAAACCACAGAGAAGGAATGAACATCTCGCATCAGGCAAGAAATACCATCAGCAGGGTCCTGAAGAGCAAGCAATAAGTCGTCCGCATACAACCAGATGAGATTATCCCGGTCATTTCCAATTATCGGTTGAAGGCTCATGTCCGCCCGCAAGCAAACCGCAAGCGGCTCCATAGACAGAATGAACAGGAGAGGTGATAGCGGGCAGCCTTGTCTTGTACCATGATGAAGTGCAAAAGTTTCCGAAATTAGTCAATTCGTCAACACACTTGCCATAGGGTTATTGTGTAATAGTTTAACCCAACCTATGAAATCTTGACCAATATTCATTTTCCGCAGGCATGCAAATAAAAAGTTCCACTCCACATGATCAAATGCCTTTTCAGCGTCCAGCGAGATGACCGCACTAGCAACAGACTGTTTATGCCCCTTTTCGATGGTCAACAGTAGACGCCTCATATTATCAGCCACCGCTCTTCCAGATACAAAACCAACCTGGTTCTCATGTATCAGAACCGGAATGACCTTCTCCAGCTGTACTGACAGGATTTTAGCCAGTATTTTCCAGTCACAATTTATCAGACTGGTCGGCCGACAGTTCTCACACCTGGTAGCAGATCTGTCCTTTTTCTTCAACACCGTAATCAACGCATGCCTCATAGTTCCCAGCAGTGTACCGGACTCAAAGGCATCATTGAAAACTTCACACAAGAGCTGTAGTGCGGAATCATGGAGGACTTTCTAAAACTCATTAGGTAGACCATCAGTGCCAGGTGACTTGCCTATAGACAGCTTCTAAATTGCCAGATGAATATCATCCACCTCCACACTTCCCTCAAGGCCGGCTGCCTCCTCAGTTGTCAGGCAAGAGGAAATATGGGAATCAAGGAAGCTCTCAATCTCCATATTCCCACAGGTCAGTTCATATTCATAGAGCCTTTCATAAAAACCACAGAATAAATTGTTTATACCTCTTTGTTGCATCTCCAGTTTATTATCCTGGTCTCTGATGGCCGTAATAAAGTGGTCACTTTCAGCTATCTTTAGTCTATATGCCAATAGTCTTCCTGTTTTCTCACCATTCTCAAAGTAATTAATCTTTTGTCTAAAAAGAGCATGTTCAACTTGGCTGGGAATGAGTTTGTTGAGCTCATACTTAGCCTTCCGAAAGGCAGCTTTAGTTGTTTCATCTTTGCTAGCCGTGAAGAGGACATCCAGGCACTTGGCTTCAGAGTAAAGTCTCTGGATCTCTTTTGCTGTGAACTTCCTCTCCCTCCCAGTTTTTTAAATGAACAGTCCACGAGCAAAGCACTTCATCGCTTCCCAAACAACTGAGACCCGGACATCCCCAGTAATATTGATCTGAATGAAATTATAAATCTCCTCCGCTACCTCAGTCCTGATCTGATCATTCTTTAGAATATTTGAGTTCATTCTCCATCTCGAGGATTTGATCAAGGAGTGCCGTAAGGACAGTCGCAGAGACACAGTTGCATGATCAGATAAGGCAATGAGACCAATATCTGTGTCATAACAGCTTGACGTCACCTGCCCAGAGGTCAAGAAGAAATCAATCCGAGAATATGTATCATGACACAGAGAATGAAAGCTATAATCTCTGTCTGACAGGTGTTCCAATCGCCAAATATCAACCAGATTGAATTCCTTTATTAAGCTCTCCAAGGACCTTTTGCATTTGCGTGGAGTTCTGGTACAGTCCCCATTATATCGGTCCAGTGCAGAGTCCATCACTTGGTTGAAATCCCCTCCTATTATAATAGAGTCTACGTGGAAACCTTGCAGCAAATGAGCCACTTCATGAAGAAACATGGGATCATCCGAGTTAGGTGCATAAACATTGCATAGGAGAATGTTCACTCTGCCCTCTGTATCTCCTCTGTATCTCCTCTGCTTGCAACCACGACAAAGGTAAATTCTTCCTTATGAGTATTGAAACACCTCTACTGCTGGACGAATGGGTAGAAAAGAAGGTATCCCCAATCCAACCTCTCTTTAACTTTTCAGCTTCAGGAGCCTCCAAGTGCATGAAGAAAATCAATGTCACATGAGTTTGAGCGTAGAGAAGACAGTATTTTGGATCATTTCACTACATTATTGAGTCCATTAACATTCCACGAGACAATTTTGAGATGGTCCACAGTTCTAGTCCCCATGGTGATGTTCACGTTTTGATATAGTATACCATGTATGAAAATACAGTCAAAGAACAGAACAGGGAAAAAGAGAAAGAAGAGAAGAAAGAAAAGATATAAGATAGAGCATGAGCCCCAATTGGACATTAGACCACCAGGACAGTCTGGTGGTAGGTAGTTACAAGTAGATGGCCCACTGGACGGATACAGCAGCAAGGCAACAAGCAAGAACAATGTCACAACTGACATCGAAAACGCAAGAAGAAACCAAATCCAAATCTTCCATCCCCGCCCTAAAATTTACCTAAAATGTAGAGCGCAAAGCGCAATTATAAATATCCAGACACAACTAGACCAATCCTGAATTACATATAAAACAAGAGCTCGGATCACTAACTTCAGACCCCGAAGCCTCCTAGACACCAACTTGCCCTCCTTAAGTCGTAGTATTTCGAAGGAAACAAATACGCTAGCCTAAACGCAAATTTGTAAAATCTTGATCACAGAAGCCCCACCTCACAAAAGATGTCAGATGTATTGATACCTTCCAACATGACGCAATCCCTACGTTCCTTCCAACTAAGCCAGTAACAGTGCATACCATATCTATCCTGTGTAAACCAACCACCCCAGATTTCACTTCTCCACTAGGCCGAAAATCCCAATGACCTCATCACTTTCATGATGCACGCATATCATCTAGGAAGAGCTACCGTGAACACCCACCTACAGCTTCCACACCCAATCACAGCCATATTTTGTCCCAACTAACCCTCACACAGCCACACATCTCTAACGTAGGAGCATCATATCTAAAATATTGGTCCAACCCTGTAATGCCCGCGTCCCAACAGCAAAGGCAAAATACTTCCAGGGGGTACAGGCACAATATACACCGCCATGCTTAAATAGATGTCCAAAAACACAGGTCACACCCCATCCACCAGAGTCATGAGACAGGAGCATTATCCCTGTCACACAACTACATTATACAATGTCATGTCATGTCGCCCTGGCTCCCATCCACCTCATAGTAACCGGGGCTCAGCAATCAACAAAGCACCCCCTCCCCCTTTTCGCGTAGCAACCTAATTACATGAGATCGCCACCGCAATACAGGGATTGGCAGAGCGTGTATCACTAACTCATCTCCTCTAATTAATGTACAAGCGCAACCATGCAATCAAACATACAGCTGTGTCACCAACTTCCAGCACCTTAATGACAACATTCTCTCAGCCAACAACAACAATAAGCAATGGCGTGCACACATTTCTCAGCAGTCTTATTCCTACAGCTAATATGGACAGCTGCACAGTCACCAGCCTGAATTCAGTGATCATTACGTAAAAGGATTGGCAGGCTGCGAGAAACCCCATGTGATTTAATGTACCGAGTACATTAATTCACCTCCAAAAGTGTGAGGAGCACCACGGGAAGGGAGAACAGGCCAGCGATTGATTTAATATCAGTTGCACTGCTCTGGGCACGAAAGCATAAGCTCATTTGGACCTACCTCACAACGAACTGCCACATTTGTCAGTCACTTGCTGCTCCGCAATATGCAGCGATCGGAACGCCTCATCACCGTTTTCTCTCCCAATGTGGCTGCCAATACGCAGGACACCAAGATCACCAAACAAACCTGACGCATAGCCCTGCAATCAAAACATACACGTAACAAATGCCGGCGTCACGTAATACAGCAGCAATCACTTCCTCGTTCACGTTGCAAAGTGATGACATAGCCAAACTCGGTCCCTTATTCTAACTAAGTCGCACAGCACAATAAAAGAAAGATAACACGCGCCGCAAGCGTTCAACAGTCAAAAAACGGACTTTGAAATAAGAACAATAATAAACATTAAGAAACTTGCAAAAATCAGTGGTAAAACAGTATCATTAATGCAGAAACATAGAACCAAAACACAAGTAAGCTAGATAGAATTAATGAAATAAATATAATCAGGTTTTAGTCACACAAGGAACATTTCTGAGCTAGGCGCAGGCTTGTTCAGGGGCTTCAGTAAGTTTTACTCCGTCTGGTAAAAAAAGCTTCAAAACTGCTGGTTTCAATAAAGTTGTTTTAAACCCCCGATCCTTAGCCATGCGCTTAGCCTCCCAAAATGCCTTTATTTTAATGACCACCTCCTTAGGAAAGTCAGGATAAATATTAAATGGGGCTGCTTCCCAAGTTAAGGAGACTTGCTTCCTAGCAATGCGCAGGATGTCTTCCTTCATACTGGTCTTTACAAATTTAACAATAATCTGCCTGGGCTTTCCGGTATCCAGCTTGCACGGTATCCAGCTTGCCAGCTCTGAAGACTGTGTCCAAATCCCCCTGCCTTGGCTTTCCGGTATCCAGCTTGCCAGCTCTGAAGACTGTGTCCAAATCCCGCTGCCTTGCTTTCCGGTATCCAGCTTGCCAGCTCTGAAGACTGTGTCCAAATCCCCCTGCCTTGGCTTTCCGGTATCCAGCTTGCCAGCTCTGAAGACTGTGTCCAAATCCCCCTGCCTTGGCTTTCCGGTATCCAGCTTGCCAGCTCTGAAGACTGTGTCCAAATCCCCCTGCCTTGGCTTTCCGGTATCCAGCTTGCCAGCTCTGAAGACTGTGCCCAAATCCCCCTGCCTTGGCTTTCCGGTATCCAGCTTGCCAGCTCTGAAGACTGTGTCCAAATCTCCCTGCCTTGGCTTTCCGGTATCCAGCTTGCCAGCTCTGAAGACTGTGTCCAGATCCCCCTGCCTTGGCTTTCCGGTATCCAGCTTGCCAGCTCTGAAGACTGTGTCCAAATCCCCCTGCCTTGGCTTTCCGGTATCCAGCTTGCCAGCTCTGAAGACTGTGTCCAAATCCCCCTGCCTTTGCTTTCCGGTATCCAGCTTGCCAGCTCTGAAGACTGTGTCCAAATCCCCCTGCCTTGGCTTTCCGGTATCCAGCTTGCCAGCTCTGAAGACTGTGTCCAAATCCCCCTGCCTTGGCTTTCCGGTATCCAGCTTGCCAGCTCTGAAGACTGTGCCCAAATCCCCCTGCCTTGGCTTTCCGGTATCCAGCTTGCCAGCTCTGAAGACTGTGTCCAAATCCCCCTGCCTTGGGTTTCCGGTATCCAGCTTGCCAGCTCTGAAGACTGTGTCCAAATCCCCCTGCCTTGGCTTTCCGGTATCCAGCTTGCCAGCTCTGAAGACTGTGTCCAAATCCCCCTGCCTTGGCTTTCCGGTATCCAGCTTGCCAGCTCTGAAGACTGTGTCCAAATCCCCCTGCCTTGGCTTTCCGGTATCCAGCTTGCCAGCTCTGAAGACTGTGTCCAAATCCCCCAGCTGAACATCACTCCCTGGCAAACACCTGTTGAAAATATTGACAACCAAATTGAACAAAGCAGGCTCTGGTTGCTCCTTGATGCCAACCAAGCGCAAGTTATTAATTCTAGCCTGAATTTCCAAATTTGTGTTTGTCAGCTGGAGCCTTGTCATCCCCTCCAGCAATTCCTGGTAGGCTCTGTAACTTCCCGAAGCTTCCCTCTCCAAGCCAGCAGTCCTCCCTTCAACATCCTTCATGCGGGTTGGATCCACTTTTCAAAAGGGGACCTCTTTGTCGTTTGCAGTGGCTGTTCTGATGACTCTCACCACCTCGTTGCCTCTTAGTCCTTGTCTGACACAATTGCATTTCTTGTTTGCCTAAGACCCTTGTGATTTTAAAATTGCATTTGTAAGTCACCTAGGACCCGGGGAATGCTTTAAAATGTTTTTCTTGAATTTTTAAATTGCATGTCTTGTTCACCCCGGTCCCTGGTGATTTTTTTAATATGTATTTCTTGATAGCACAGCTTCCTATTGTTGAAGTTGCATTTATTGGCTGGCTAGCACCTTTGTGATTTTTTTAACCTAGGACCCTGGTGAGTTTTGTATTTGCATGTCTTGAATGCCTGGAACCCTTACCATGTTTTTAATTGCAGTTCCTATTCTCTTAAGACGCCTGTGACCTTCTAACTTGCATTTATTGGTTTCCTAGCACCTTTGTGAGATTTTAAAATGCATGTCTTGATATTTCTTAGTTATGTAGGACCCCCTGCAATTGTTTTTGCACCCCTTGGTTTCCCATGACTATAAGATATCACATTTTGTGGTCGCCTAGGACACAACACCACACTGCATTCCTCCCTATACTGCACCTCATCTTCTATGAATCCTACTTGCCCTCTTTTAAGTTTTTCCCCTCTCACACTCCAATGGCCGCTGTCCACAAGCACTTGCTTTTCTACACTGCCACGGCTTACCTCTCTATGTCTCTCCATTCTTCACTCTCCTCTCAAACGCCACTCCAGCTACTCCAGCTACTCCTCTCTCCCTCATCCCACCTACTCGATCTCATCCAGCCCATCCCTATTATTTCACCTACTTCCACTACTATCTCCCAAAATTACCCATGACCTCAAGCTGGCTTCCTGGAATGCCCTTCCTTACTCTAATGATAGCCTCATCTCTCACTATCCACTTTGAATCACATAACCCAAACTTTGGGTGATGACTATCATCCAAACCTGGATTGCCACTGCCTCACTGGCAACTCTTCATGCTGACATTGCTTCTTTCTGTCACTCCCCTCATCTTTCCGAAAAATAAGGAGCTGTTGTTGTCATGACAAGTGTGGACCCACCAAGAGGCCTCCTTTACCCCCCGGTAAAGTCCCTCCATCCTATCTTGACCTCTTCTCTTTTCACATCCGTGTCTCTTTATGCCCACCTTATCTTGCACCCACTGGGCATCCTCAACCTCTGATCTAGATCTCTTACTCGAAATGCGCCCACCTGATGTCCCTGCCTTTTTAATGGGTGGCCTCACCAATACCAATGTGGCTAACTAGAATCCAACCTGTCTCAACTCATTAGCCAGCCCGCACAACCTTCATTCAATACACTGCAACAAGCTCCATCTCTTCCGCTTGCCATCACCACTGAATTCACCTTTATTATTGTAAGCTCTGCACTGTCCACCCCCTTTAATGATCATTACCCCACCCACTACTTATCCCCACCGGCCTCCAACCTCAACCAGGCATCTCCCGAGCCATCCAGCACCTAGGATGTCCTTGTGTCCCTGATCACACAACTGGCGCAAATAAAACATCAGGATACACAGAGGAGGTGGGGGAATTAGACTGAGGACCAAAACACCCCCTAATTTTAGGAACACCTAAAAAAACAAAACTAAAAATTGATCCTCAGTGGGGTCTCACGGTATCACATGTCCAACCTCACTAACTGGAGGGCTAGAGAAAGAATACCCAATTGGGCATACATCTATGCATACATGCTAGGCATTATAAATACTTCACAAGAAAAATAGAACCAAATATACAATATTCATTTTATTGAACCTTCACTGGCAGATATAAAGTTTAAAAATGCCAACATAACATAGTACAGTATTCGATATAAAGCTGGCATAATCCTTAAAAACTTTTATACATTAAAACATCCCCATTTCCTCAATGACTTCAAGGACTTGCTACTGACTGTGTCCGCCACTCTTAACAGAGCCCCATCCTCCTATTACATTGATCTTATTTTCTCCCTCCGCTCGTACAATAGAACTCTATCCATCTCTGGCAGGTGATGGTACGTGCACGCCGAGCTATAGACCGGTGTAGGAGGGCAGAGCAATGATAGACAATCTTCTCCTTATTTATACTATCACCCTTGCCCCACCTCATATCTGTCCCTCCAGGATCCCATTGATCTTGCTGTTCGGGGACCACCCAGGAACTGTGCCAAGCTAAGGATGGTGTAAGTACAAGAAGGCAGGGAAGCAGGATGGTCGGGCAAGGTGAAGGATATGGTCCCCTAGACTCAATAAAACACAAGTCCTGTGGCATCCAGTTTCCGTAACTTCAACACATATACATTAGGGGGTCAATATCCATCCCCACTGTGAAAGCGGCATCGTAGAGGTAAACCTGAAACATCTCTGTTACGACCCACTACCATGCCAGAAACTCCAACTTGTGGATGGGATGCTTCTGCTCTGCAACATGCAGGCCTTGACTAGCATAGGTGACCAGTTTCATCTCAGATTTCGGATTGCTTTTGGTACCGGACATCTCCCAGTATCTTCAAACCTGTATCCACATGCATAGTGTATGGCTGCTGGGGATCTGCATAGGGACAATATAAAGACAGAATATATACATACATCCACTACTTCACGCTGATGTACTGCTTCCATATTGATCTTTTGGGCAACTACTTTCCAGCTCTGCCCCAGGTGGAGATAGGGCAAAGTCTTTTTTTGAGACAGCAGTTGTTTTAATCTTAGAGAAGAGATATGGAATACAAACAGGGAGTGCAGGCCCACATAGTGTACTTAAATCCTCATTTAAACTTAAATATCCCTTTAAAAATATATTTACTAAACTAACCTACATCAGCAGCTGCAAAAACATATACAAATATAGAGTGCATACTTTATAATACAAAGGTAGGTCTTTAAATCTTGTATTATGGTACTAAAGCATTGGCTGCTTGTACAGGGCTGCTTGTAGTCCCAGCAGCTCCTTGAGGTGATGACTGATGGTTTGGGTGGAGTGTTGGCAGCCTTGCCTGTAAAGAAACACGCACTGGTGGGGGCGTCTGCACTCCTGCTCTCTATATGGTAGAGGTGAGGCATAGAGTACCCTAGGCAAGATTCTCTATTTTGGTAGCAACAGACTAGCAATCAAGGCCTAGTTTCTCAGGAGTTGATGCGGCTGGTTCTTAAGACAGTGTAGACCCCAAGCACCCACAAAGGAATGTCCACACACTGGGCCTCATCACGACTTTGGCAGTAACCCTTAAATCCGGTGGTCGCGCTATAACCGCCAGATTTAAGGGTCCGCCAAATCAGGACTTCGGCGGATTTCGCCCCAGCTCTTGGCTGGGGGGAAATCCGCTGAAAATTTGTGCTATTACCGCCGGCGGGAAATGGGGCATTCCCGAATGGGCTCAATGGGGAATGGGGAATTACATTACCGCCGAACTCATGATCCAGCGCTATTAGCGCCGTTGAGTTCGGCGGTAGGGTTAATACCGCTGCTGGTAATACCGCCAAAGTCGTGATCAGGCCCACTGTATTAGTTCAAACCCAGTCTTTATATAAATAAGGTTCAAGGTTATGTACGCTATCACGATAATACACTTTGTGCTCCGACAATTCTAAAATGGTAAATATATACAGTTCTAAGTGGCACCACTATTACTCTAATTCCATTATAATGCATCAACTGTACTCAGTTCAAATAGCATATGAATCAACACAGCAAAAAAATGATATCAACCATAAATTTAGGAGGAAAACAAGTTGGTTAGACAATTGGCAGAATACTGGCCCCGTTTACCTAGGCACAGTTCTGTATGAGGGTCCTCTCACCTGGGCAACCTTTAAATGAAGATGCACTGCAAGCCCCATCCATATATTGTCTATTAGAGTTTTATCTTCTTCTGTAGTTCTGCAACCCAAATGTACCTTGTGTTGTATAATTCTTCATCAGGGAATCGACGGGCCCTTCTTGAGTGTACTCCCTTTCAGGCAGGAGCCACGGGTCGTCGAACTTCCGAGATGAAGAAAAGGTGAACATTGTCATTGAGACAGCAGCTTCGGTCCTTGCGGTGCTCATTGACGAGTGATCGAAAACGTCCTGCAACAGGGGAGGCGTGCGGTGCACCTCGACGACAATGGTTTATTGCCGCAAAGAGTTAGTGAAGAACTTTGGCCAAGCAAGGGCATTCAGTCGTCGGCAGAGTCCCCTTCTCCTCGTAGCTCGGGGAGAGGTCACCTTACCAGGTCCTCTCTTGGATCAGTTCTTGAAGACACAGCAGCTTTCAGATTACACGGAAGGGAACATCGGTTCACCTTCTTCTTCCAGCTCGGCTTCGAGAGTAAGCATCAAGTATCAACTTTACTTTACTAGCAGTGAGAGGCCCCCAGATATACTGTTGATCTCCTATTAATTCTGCTGGGTCACTCTCAGGCAACCAATCACTCAGAAGGGTATTCAGGCTGTCAGTCAGCCAATCAGTCGCACGGTGCATTCAGGCCATTCTTCTCCATCCAGACACTCACAACACAGAATGTGGATTTGGACAAGCACTCTGCCATTCAGCACTACACACTGCATTCATACCAGTTTCAGGCAGGGTTGTCTTAGTCATTGGGCCTCATTACGAGGCTGGCAGTAGCCGTGCAGGCATTCTTTTTTTTTCTGGCGCCCAGAAATGGGCAATTACTGCGTCCTTACGGCCTTGCCGGACCCAGTATTTGCCCATTCCTGGGCACCGGAAATAATTCTTCCCCATTCACATTTGAGCCCTATAGGGCTCAATGGGAATGGGGAGGTCGGATGCACCGGCACCATTTCTAACGGTGCCGGTGCATCCGACATGCTGTGCTCGTGGGTGCCTTGGTCAGACCTGGCGGAATGAAAAGTACCCGTGAGCACAACTCGGAGTTTGCCGGTCCGGATACAACGGTACCGGCAAGCTTATCGGTACCGCTGTATCCGGACAGGCAAGCTCGTAATGAGGCCCATCATGTCAAACACCAGATACCAGACACCCGTAACACAGAATGTGTATTCATCACACACTCCATTCACCCAGGTCCCACCCCATGGGCATACCCACAACATACGGTCATTGGGAAGGCTCCAACCAATCTGGTCGGCACTTCCCCATACTACCATATATGGAACTTCCACCCAACAGCCAGTCAGGGGGAAGGGACAGAGTCAGGACTTCCCGGGACTTCGGGAAAACCAAGGTAACAGGCGATGGACAGGAAGAGGCCATGGGGGCCATCTTGTCTCCATCAGGAATCTACTGATTCCAAATGACAGGGCAAGGGCATCCCAAAATGGAGGACGCTCAGGGCACCTGTTAATTCAGCACGGAGCTGCCACCAGCCCGTACCCTGTTCTGTGGGCCACACACAGGTGCCCAAATACATACACTAGGAGTATAGGGTCGTACTCCCACCCATGGATGCCATAAGGGTATCCCAAGAGTCTGTTCACCAAACCAAATACAGGAAGACCTGTACCGCCAGGAGTCCCACATGAACTCCTGCACAGAAAACAAGTCTGAACATACATGATAAAGCAATAAAGGACAAGGATTCGGAGGCCCTGTCCCCCTGATGCATTTCCAGCATCACATTACCCTGTCGTTGTGAGTCGGCTGCCAGTGCAGGAAGTGATGCGACTGGCTGTGAAGGCTCTGGCCTCAAATTGCATGCATGGCCATCTAATGAACTCCTAGAAACCTGTGCTATATATGTCAGAAAGTGGCCTGAGTTACAGTGAGCAGCGAGGTCCTGCAGCAGGAAGTGCTCTATGCCCTGGGCTGGGCATGCCAAGATGATTGGGTGCAGGCCAATGTATATGCAACCACCAGGCTGCATATGTCAGGAGCGACAGTGCCAGTTGTGTGTGGAAAGCCAGCAGAGATGCAAGTTGAAGGCTTGGTGCAGCAGAGACTGCCTCATGAAGAGCAGGAGTGGGGGTGAAATTTGAAGGGCAAGGCCTGAGCTGCAGTACAGGAGCCCCACGTCACAGCAGTGGTCTGTGCACCACCCCTGCCGGTGCGTGGAAAACCACAGACGCTGGGGAGAAGGCCAGAAGGATAAACCAGGTACTTCCCTATGAGGCAAGAGCCTGCAGGAAGGGGCCTCTAATTCACGGGATGGAGCACAATGCAGAAATTCCCCCCTGAAATGATGGCCAGCCATCAAATGCTGTAATGGTGCTCTATTCTGGTGCAGCATTAAGCCTCACAAGTTTACTTTTAAAAGTGTTAAGGAGCAACCTAAGAGCATAGGGGGGCAATCCACTGGGTATATTATAAAATATATTCATGTGTTCCAACCTCCATTTATATGGTGGGGGGTTACACACTTCCTTACTTTGATCTATCCTCACCATGAGGCTAGCTTTGCTTGGAAAGCAAAGGCATCTAACCCTGATTTGGATCTTGTGACTACTGGTTTCAACCTATCTCCCCAGATATTGGGCACCTCCCGCAGTACATCTGGCCTCCTAAGGTCTTGCTCAGGTGAAGGAGGAATGGAGGACTGGGGCGAACAGAGAACTGAGCCATCACACTTGACATTTGGGGAATCAAGCATGACCTTCATGACAGAACCACTCTGCATTATTTTATTTTTTTAAACTCTTTAACATTTTTCAAAAAGTAAGAACAAATAAATAAGCAATACATAAGTAACATATGAAGTACAGCAAGATAAAACCATCATTTCAAGCAATAACAATCAAATTAAGAACAATAATAGATATGGAATGAATAGTGGATCTAAATCACTAATATCTAAAGATGGTTTAAAAAAAAATAAGCAGTATAATAAACTAATGAAACACAAACATGAGACGTGACAATACTCATACTCACAATACAAACACAAACACCCACCGCATCAGACAACATCAAGCAAATTCTCATACACTCTGTCTAATCTTTAATCATAAAATTAATTGAACGGTCCCCACTGTTCCATATAAACATCCTCCCTATTCTTAAATGGCAGAGAGAATCCATCAGGGTCTTCAAGGGTCTGCTCCTGATCTGGCCAACAGCCATTCCTATCTTCCACTGGAAACATGGGCATGGAACCCCCCCCTGAATACAGTACAGCAGGGACTATCGGATCAGGTCCAGGAAGAATACTAGCATGGTCGAGTTCCTCAGGATCAGGGTACGTGAGTGTGGGAACATACCTTTGCAAAAGGCCAGGGTAGTGGTTACTGGCAAGTGATGTGATTTATTTCTGTGCCTGCTTCCAGATGACCTTCCACTGGTCGTGTAGTCGCAGGAAACCGGAAAACCTCTGGGATTGAGTCAACGGAGTGTCTTGCGGATCTTCAACATGGGGTCCCTGCTTTCTGGTCACAGGACAAGTAAGGGGAAGTCTCCTCAGCCTCTGGTTGAAGTACCTCAAACACGTCTCCAACTACAAGAAGGTGATTGTGATGCAAGGCATGATGTTCCTCGGTCAAACTTCTTCATGCAGTTGGTCGATGGGGAGGTGACTTAACTGAGGCTCAGTAATGTAACGCTGAGACACCCACTTGTCTACCAGATTGTTTCATTGGCTTCTTCCCAGGCTGTGGATCAGAACACGATTACAACTTGGCCATGGCATCACAGCAACATTTGTGGTTCTGTGATGTCTTGTCTGTAACAGCCTGGGTAAGCTAAATAGCTAAAATGGTTCCCACTGCCTGTTCTATCTGTGCACACCCTGAAACAAAGGTCTAAAAGGAGCTCAGTATCTCTTTCAAGCATAAAGTCATCAGGTAACATGGCAGGAATCTGGTGGCATAATTTCTCATTTCTCGCAGTTGTAAGCAGGGGAACAGCTGATCACATGCTGACTCCATCTGTTGTTCTGCTTTAGCTGTGGGATGCCCTGCATCTCCAAGGGAATGTGCTTGAACATCTGTACCTAGGCATCTCCATGCGGTAAAAAGAAGACACATGGGTCTTCTGGATGCCAAACAGTTCCAGAATCTGTCAAATGAGCATTGCTTTGAAAAGGGGTGCATAATCTGGATGCATCCTGTCAGGCTAACAATAGTGTGCAAAGCATTTTTCCAAAATTTGCAGGAAACGGTAGTGGTGCACTGATCGTTCATGGGAAAAGCCTGTGCATATCCTGTGAAGTGGTCTGCCACCACCAGGATGTTCTGCACTCCTGGCTGATCCATCTCAAGACAGAGAAAGTCAATGCAGATGAGTTCCATGAGCACAACGCTCTGCAGGTGGTGGCGGTGGGTTGCTGAATGAGCAGTCTTCCTTTTGTCACACCTGGCACAATGTTGGCAGTAGTGCTCTGTGTCAGAGAATAGTTGGGGCCAGTAGTACATTGAACGGACCAACTGAAATGTTCTATCACTGTTAAGATGTCCATGCACGTATAGTACCGTTTTCCAGAAGCTACATGGCAACACAAGGCGATATAAGGTGCTGTTACCAACATGAGACTCCTTGTACAGAACACCTGCCTGCTGTATGAGTGTCTTCCACTTACTCAGCACGGCAGTATGATCATGATGAGCCGGATCACATTGGGACACATCATCTCCATTGGTCTTGGTTTGGAGTAATGGTGCAATGCTGAGATCTGCCAGCTGTGGTAGCTGGCTCTCCTCACGGGTCACAAGTGGCAGCTCAGGTGCACAACGACTAGGGATGCTGCAGTACACAGATGGAACATCCACAGCTGATTTTCCCAGTCAGTCCACACTCTGGGCTGAGTCTAGTTCCTGGTAACTAGCAGCCTGGCAGATACCAGAGATGCCAGATGTAGATAGCTCCTTTATTGTTGTTGAACCAGCAGAGTCATCCAACAGAGCATGAGGCCTCGGAGAGGGCACCAGCATCAATTTTAGTGCTCCCAGGTCTGTAATTTAGTCTTAAGTATGCTGGCAGTGCAGTGAGCCACCCATGCCCTGTGCCATCCAGTTTTCGCAACTTCAATACATACGTTAGAGGGTCATTATCCATCCCCACTGTAAAAGCGGCACTGTAGAGATAAACCTGAAACCTTTCTGTTATGACCCACTTCCATGCCAGGAACTCCAACTTGTGGATGGGATATTTCGGCTCTGCAACATGCATACCTTGGCTAGCATAGGTGATGGATTTCATCTCAGTGTTGGGATTGATTTTGGTACAGACGGCTCCCAATTCCTAAAACCTGTGTCCACATGCATAGGGTATAGCTGCTGGGGATCTGTATAAGTTGTGTGTTGTGGTGAGAGTCTGCTTTTTCTTTTTAAAGGCCTCCTCACATTGGAATCCATCACTCACTTAGGGGTCCCAGGGATGATATAAGGGTTCCTCGGGACTGAATGTGCCTCTAGTGCCCCTCTGGGTGAAAGGTTAACCCTTGGCGAGGTCCACAAGTCATGGGGTGATGCTGACAAATCCCACAATGAACCTCAGGCAGTAATTTCAAAAGCCTAGGAAACTCTCTGACACCTTTGATGTCTGAGGTTGATGACAGGTTAGGAAGCTATCAAGCTTTGCTGGGTCCGTGAAAATGCCATCTTCGGAGACAATGTGTACGATGTATTTTGATCCCATCTGGAAACATTGGCATTTATCCAAGTTGACCATGGCCCTGCGTCTCTCAGGTGATCCAGCACCTTTGCAAGCCTTGTGTTGTGTTTCTCTAACATATGCCCGAACACAAGGTAGGCCAACACCTCCAGAAGTTCATGTCACCCACTGTCTTTCCCATAAGGTATTGTAATTTTGCTGGAACACGTTAAATCCCCTGGAAACCTCTAATTACCACATTAAACACCTAGGTGACAGATCAGTGGAGTCTTCTCAGGGCCCACCTGATGCATCAGAATCTGGAAGTAGCCCCTCCTAAGTGTCTGAACTGAGATCCACTTTCTCCTTGTCAAATGATCTAGTGTGTTGTCAACCCGGAGCATGGTGTATTGATACAGGATGGTGCAGGTGTTAAGTCACTACTAATCGGTGCACATCCAGACATCTCCATTCTTCTTTTGGGTGATGACAAAATGAGATGCATAGGACCTCTGGAACTCGTGGATGATCCTGTTCTGAGGAGGTTCCCACGTCTCCTGTGGCCAGGTTTTGCAATCTCTTTGGGAAGGGAATTTCATTGCTCACATAGAACTGTGTGATGATGGAACACCCTGGTAAGTGGATGGTCCGGTTTGTCCCTTTGATGATGGGCACCTAGATGGTCTTCTAGACATCACTGTCACCACGGGCCCCTATATCAGCAATCCCCACATGGGAATCGCCATGCTCTGCTGCCTCCATCACCAGGTGTCTTGGGTTATGCTCTCGCTGAATTATCTTTTGCCAGGAACTATCACAAAGATATGTGCTGCATTTGTAATCTGCCTGAACCTGCTGGTGCAAACATCCACAACTGGTCCATCTGGTGGTGCTTTAAACTTGATTCCCCTCTACAAATACCCCTTCTGGCACAGGGGTTTCATTGGAAGTATGCTGTCATAGCATGGTCCAGTAATCTATCAACACAGTGCAGCCAGCGCGTCAAACATTGAGTTGGTGCTGCAGTCAAAGTGAAGATGGCAGCATCTATTTCAGTTGTGTCTAGTGGAAGTTGCAATCTGAATGGATATACCCAAAATATTTTCAGGGCTTGTCTCCCACACCAATAGGTTTCAGCGAGGTTAATGGCTCCAGTGTTATCTGTGCCCAGTTAATTCCATAAAGCAGCTCATATACTATGGTTGCCTCGCTTCTAGTAGTGGCAACTTTCATGTTGGCTGGTGGTCCAATGAGCATTTCCAGTATGCCTCATGATATTCAGCTACTGTGCTTGGTGGTAGTGAGATTGCAGTCAGTCTGAATGTGGCGTTGAGAAACTGATCTGTTTTCATGGTATTGCACATGTGAACTATACGCCAGTGGTGACACTGAAGCCTTGGGTCCATCTGGTGGGCTTGCAATCTGGTAGCAAGGGATCTACAAGCAACTAGGGGTGTGAAAGGGGGCAGTGGGGAGCAGATCATCCAGTCCCAGGTAACGTCGGGAGTGGACTCTGTTGGAGTACAATGATGATTAGATTACAGGTACCAGGCCTCCAAAGAGACTCTAACCACAGTACCAGACTTGGGCCGTGCAGATCCCCAGCTGCAACCAAAAAAAGGATGAGTGGAAGGTTTTGAAAAAATCTGTGCCAATGGCACTGCTCTGGGCAATCTTCCACACCAGTATTTTTTAGCCGGTCTGCACCAGCCATATGCAAATCAGTCAGGTACTTCGACCACTGGGAGCAGCCTAGCCCAAACTGCTAGGCCAGGTTCCATCTGCATGGAAACACAAGCACCCCCAGACATGTTTCTGCCTTTTTGGGCCTCATCAGTGTCATACATCCTGGACCTGGCTGGCATTCCCTGCCATTGTCCGAGGTGAAGTCTTCAATGCTTGTACTCTCTTCAACTTTCTTGTAATCCAGTTATTTTATGCACATCTCAAAGGTGTAGCCCTCCTGCCCAAATGTTTGGCAGAACTGCTGTGACTACAGTGGTCCAGTACATCATTGGTATTCTCTGGGATGCTTGGGATCTAGAACATGCTGGAAGAGGCGAAGTTCCCTCTCATGTAATGATATGATATGATATGATATGGCATTTATAACGCACCTATACAAAAGTGTTTCAAGGCACGATGAGGCAAGGGAGAGGGAACAGATGTTAAGGGTTTCAATCGGGCGACACACACACCTTGGTCTCAGCCTAGTATGTAGCGCACAGCTGAGATGCCTTTTTCTTTATTTTATGCGAATTTAATTTGAGATGGTCTGCAACTCGTATCACACCCCCTTTTTCAAATACCCCGGGTCACAAAGGACAATGAACCAGGCCGGTTGGTGAAAATACAACATTTTATTTATTTTTAAAATTCAAAGAAATCTTACAATTTTAATATGGGGCAGCAATCACCAATGAGGTGATAATTACAATGAAAATGTAAGCAATGCACTTAATTAACCTTCTCCTAGAACCTGTACAAAGCACAAGTGAATAGGAGCACTTTTAGAATTAGGATAGATAGCACCCAAGTTAGGATTTCCCCCTGCAATGTTCCCTCAACCCACAATTAATACAATTCTAAGTAAATAGAAAGAAGCAGCAGGTAGTCAGGAATAAGAGGCAGTATCCAAATCTGCAAAGGACTAAAATAACACTCGAAATTTCAACAAATAATTAATTAATGTATGGTTAAATTATAATATACATATGTTTTATCATGATAGCATGTTTGTTACATCACTGGCAATCACAAGTCAATGGATCAGCAAAAGGCATACAAGTTGAAAATGAGTGGAAAGTTTAGAACATGCTGCAGCCAAATGACACGTTGGAAAACTTGCAATTTACCTAATTCCCGTTTAAAATGCCATAAACGGTTTCTATAAAAAACGGTTGAAATACTCTGATTTGCAATGCGGTTTCTGGGCTGGGGGAAGATATATATCACAGGGACAAGACAACAGTGAAAGGAGGTCTCTAGCAAAAAAACTGGATGAGATATGCAAGATAGAAAAAGGTTGATTTGAGTAAAATGAAGCCGTGAAATAGGAAAGAAAATCAGTTGAGACAAGAACAGGTTTACTTTTAACTAGACTTTTCAGACTACACCGCCAAAGAGGGACACAGTAAGATCCAGGGTTGATTCGCGACTTTAACCTTATCACCCCAGCATCCAACCCTAAGCGAAAAGTAGTCTGATCACTCAAAATATGACTAGGGTCTTAGGATTTACACAACACAAAATTAATAAAGAGATGGCGCTAGCATTTTAGAAAGTCAAGGAAGGTACACGGATCATTCTAACAGTTTCAACAAGTTACCAGGGTATAAATAGGATTTCTTAGAGAGTGTAATACAGATAAAAGGGTCAAGATGGGGTAGACTATGGGTTATAGGATGCGAGATACTCGCAGTCCACTTTTGAATCTGGTATTTTGGACAGTCAACTGGGTCTGGTCACCACACGGTGGGCGCGGTTTTACAGCAAACAGCTAGCCAGTTCTGGTCACCGGATGGCAAGGACGGCTGGGCAATTCTGGTCACTGGATACTAAAGGTCAGTGGGCATGCAGATAGTGGGCAGCAAGCTGGTCTGATTTCAGGATGCAAAAGGTACCACCGCTTTCCCCTTTTTGTTAATGGGATATTAGTGTTTTTGTTTTGGATCAATGGCCTTGCTCGAGTAGGAATCAGCTATGCTTGGGTTTTGCAGTGGGCTCTGGAGTAGGGTCAGCAATGCTTTGGCCTTGTAGTGAAAATCTGGAATAAGCAAGATGAATGGAGATCAGGAAAGCAGCGCAGGAATTCAGGAGCAGGTGTCTGAAGAGTTCTGCTAGGGGCTCTTATTTATAATGCATAGTGACATCATAGACGATATGGTGGGGCAGGCTTAGCTAAGCATACCTCTAAACAACTGGATTGGACAATCAATGTTGGTTGCCTCCTCTAGGATGTGACTCATTTTAGGGGTTGTATTTTACGATGTACCAAGCCTTCCCACAGTCGTTTTTGCCAAACATCAGTCATAACAGAATTTACACATCTGTACAGTTGTGGCATGGTAACAAATCACATGGGCAGATTATATATTTTATGTAGAGAATAGCAGTCCACCCCTCACGGTTGTGGGACCTTGTTTCGCCCTTCTACCAGTTTTTCATGCTTTTCACTGAGAATTATATTACTTAAAATTCTATAACTTTATGCATGGGTGTGGATTATCATTAGGCATGTAAGTATTAAAATTTGCAATGGCATCATAGATACTTTCCTTATAATACCCAATTCTCTGCCGTTTCTTTTCCCAACTGGCCAGTGAATGCTACAATGTCTTAAATTATAAACCACAAAATCACATTTATACAGTGACATTTTCACATTTTGCAAAGTCCTGCTGCAGAGATACAGGTCTTCAAAGTTTATTTATAAAATAGTCTCTGGAAACAGATGGGCTGTATTGTTCCCCATATTTGGGCATAGCTTTCCAAGCTACCTCCTCAGTCCAAGGTTGTCACGGAAATGTTCTTTGAAGCTTCTGGTGGAAATCACAAGGAGGTGTGAATTTTCACTTCGCACTTTAGTTTCGTAGAATTCTATTGTACGAGGCTCGAGGACAGACAACAGTCTGTCCAACCTAGCAATTATCACGTGGGTGTCCTGGAAGTTTATGGTGGTTTCCTTTTGTTTCTGGTATCCTCTCATCAGAAAACTATTTCTGGGCTGACATCCTGCCATGCAGCCACTGCAGTTCGATTTAATTTTATTTATTTTTGGCTCTGAATTGGAAGAAAACCTGCTAAATAGAACCATCTCATACATGTATCTTCACAGGACAATCCCCTTTCCCATTGTTAGGCAATGAGAAGTTTTTGTTCAACATTGTACTTTTTTTAAAACAGGTATTTTTTTCTTTCGTTTGCAAAACCCATTTTGACACATGTGGAGCAAATGTTGATGGGATTTATCTTTCAAATTCGTTTTTTTTCTCCATCTGCCTTGCCAATATTGTTTTGCAGCCCTAGTTAGTTTCTGGTAGACAGCAGTTTTGCTTGAACCACAGATGCACTGAGACGGACATAGCCCAGAGCTGGAGTTTCTTTGAATTACTGATCCTTGACACTTTGTAACTCAAAAAGTGAAGCTTTTCCAGTGCGGCAGAAAATTAAGTTTCTTTGGGCCTTTTTTCAGATTTGGTTTGACAGAGCCTGTCATTCAGTGGTCATGCTTGGTTTTGCCGAAGCGCAGTGTGAATGTGGATAAGCATGGCTGGGTCTTATTAATAAAATATTGTGATAAGGAATCAGAGGAAAAAGAGCATCAGAGCGGCATCATTTTTAAATGTGAATAATTCTCTTTCTCCATGGAACTTTGGGCTGGCAGCAAAGCAGTGCTGCCTTTTCACTCTATTTCTTTTATATATGTAAGAACACATGGGCAGGCTTTCTCAGTTTGCCCCCTTCTTCCATCCTGCCCAATATGTGCTTGGCAAGATAGTGCAGCCATCTTTTTGTCACTGCAAAATGCAGTTTTGAGGCCAAGGTGCTCACAGAAGCCAGTGCAGCCATTTTGCTGGTGACTGCAGATGCGCAGCTTGGTGATGTGGGGAAGTACTGCTGAGTGGTTGAATATATCCCACACAGATATATGTGATATGATGGGTTATTTATAATGCGCTTAATATCCTGTGGGAAGACAAAGACAATGATTTTACTAGGCCAGGAGATATTGAGATTGTGCAAGTGCAGGGTAGGGGAAGGGGTAAAAGTGCTGGGGAAGTGGGAGGGGACAGTGCAGTATGTAGGATTAACAGTAAAATAAATAAAACAATAAATAAAAAGTGTGGCCAGTTGGTGGCAAGTGCAAGGGTAAGTGCAGACATCAGGTGTCAAGTGCTGGTAGGGGGCTGTAGGGATACAAAAACAGTCCCTGAGTGCAACAGTTACCAGTGGAGCAGTGCAGGAGTGCAACTGGCGGGGAGGGTACCTGGGCCCGAGATCAGATGGTATCCAGGTAACCAGTGCAGTTTGAGATCGGCAGGGGAGAGGGGGAGAGAAAGCAGAAGCAAAGAGGAAGGTCTTGAGGTGCTTCCGGAACCGGAGATGGTTCTCCTCAAGTTTCAGAGAGGCTGTTCTCGAGGGAGGCCCCAGCCGAAGAAACAGATCTGCCACCAACTCTTTGCTTGGAGAAGCGATTGACCCTGAGGAAGTTGGAGGTGGATGAGCAAAGAGCTCGAGAAGGAAGATATTTAGGAAGAGAGAGTTGAAGGTATTGAGGCCCCAGGCGCCAGTACGCCTTGTGGACAATGCAGAGGGTTTTGAACTTACTCCTTGTCGCCACTGGGAGCCAGTGCAGAGATTTCAGTCCTGGAGACATACGATCCCTGGGCTTGAGGCCAAGGACAAGTCTTGCAGTCTTGTTTTGGATGAGTTGCAGAGGGCGGAGAGTAGAGGCAGGCAGATCTGTTGCAGTAGTCCAGAATAGAGAGAAACAGATCTCTGGAGACAGTGAGCTTCTGGGGGAAGGAGATGAAAGGAAGAATACCTCTGAGGAGGTGTAACTGGTAGTGTGTCTTCTTAGAGACGTCAGAGATGTGAAGAGAGAAGGGGAGTGTGGAGTCAAAGATGACCGCGAGGTTTTTAGCCGGTAAGGTGGGAGCTAATGGTAGTCCAATTCATGCTCTGGTGGGCTGGGTGGTTCTGCACGCACTCTCTGCAGTTGCATGGCTCAGATAGGCTGCCATAACTATTCTATTTAATGTCTCAGGTCGCACTCTGAGGCTGTAGATGGGGGAAACCCGTTGGCTGGTATGACTGTTTCCTGTGTCCTAGATCTCTATGACAGGGTAACCCCTTTGCCTATCAGCTCTTGGAAGGGTTGTGGCTTCTGGGTCTTTTTTCTGAGTGGCGGCTACATGACCATCAACTGCAGTGATCTTGCTCTGTACAGCACTTGCTGCAGCCTGACAAAGTTCAGGTGCTGTGGTTCAATCTTTTTCTATTAAAAAAACAGCTGATGTGTTGACTTGGTCCTGACTAAGTACTCAGATAGCTTCTCACCAGTTGGAGGTGGGTTGTGCAGTAATTGACCATCAACACCCTGCCTGACTCACTTGCTCCAAACACTTCCTTCGGGGGGGGGGCACATCATTTCAGCTGATGAGAGATTGGAATGTGTAGCACAGGACCTTAAAGACTCTCTGTCACCCGACACAATTTCTCCCTGTCAGAGTCTCGCCAGTCGTGCAACATCTGGGGTGCCCAGTCTGCCCAAGTCTGGTTTAAAATGTCATCCCTCAGTGTAGTCTTCTCACTGGATAAGGGTCTTAGGCAGATGTAGGAGTTATGATCTGTTGGTGCCAAGATCTTGCCTCTGGCACGACCTTCAAGGCATCAGCCATAGAGGCAATGATCAGTTTGGAGATTCTCTCTTCTGGCATACACACTAGGCACTGGAGTGGTGGAAGTGTTGGGGTGCACCACCGTAATGGTAGCTATGCTCGGCATTCCTGGGGTGAACACATAACTGGGCATTACATGGCTTGGGCTGGGCAGTGGTGGGGGCGGACTAGCCAGAAAATCTGACTATGTGGTTAATACACATAGTGAATAGGTCGTAATCTGGTTTCCTCCAGAAATAGTAAGGGGCATGAACTTTGCCTAAGCACTTCACCTGGCAAGTGAAGGATTTGATGGGCAGGCCTGAAATAGATTGAGAAACTAGTCAGTGGTTGTGCTCCACAGGATTTCCCCTACAATAAGCATATGGTCTGGCCTGGTTTCATCATCTTCTACAGATGACCTGAAGTCGATCCATAAGGGTAGTACTAAATATGCATGGAAATCAGGTATTAATCAAACATAATGATTAGCTATATACAAGGCAATCCTCAAATCCTACCATAAAAGGTACAAAATAACTTGTTGTAAAATCAGAAACTTAATGCTGGCTAGTAATAACTGTACACACCTCAATGCGGAAGGATGGATTGTGGATGGGGTGGAAGGCAAAGCCAGGTAAGTAATGGTAGGGAGGTAGGCTCGAATCCACTGGGCAATCTCAGCAGTGCCTCCAGAAAATGCCTCTTGCCCGATATGCACATACAATCCCTTCTACTCATGACACCCTAGGCCACACTTTCCCCTTGCTCCATTTCCGCCTCCTCTCTCTCCACTGATTACTTTACCTCCTACTTTCCTACTAAAAAAACACGATACCAAACACTGCGTCTTCTCTTCTATCTATCCTGACTCCATTCTCCCCACCTCCTATCTTACCTACACTCTCCGCTCTATTCCACTTCTCCCACTCCTTCCCTACCAAACATCTACCCATCCCACCATATGTAAACCTATATTGCACTACTGAGGGCCCATTTGCAGTACAAATAATTGCCCAAGAGATTTGTCTACAACCGCAACTATCTCAAGGTACTTTCTCTTGTAGACTATTTCCAATCTGGATTCTGGTCCGAACACTCCACAGATCCTGCTCATGCCCTCATCTCTGAATCAATTACTACTGCCCATCACTCTTGCCTTTCCTCTATCCTCATTCGCCTAGCAATGTTCAGTGCCTTTATCACCACAGTTATCATCCCCCTCTTGCAAACTCTTACTCCTGTGGTTTCAAGGACACCACACTCAATCGAGTTTCCCACATCTCTCTCACCTCACCTTCTCCATGTTATGGAAGTCCAAAACCTCCACCCGACACCCTCCCAGTGCTCATTTCACAAGGCTCGGTCCTAGGTCCACTCCCCTTCACCAGTGCACCTTCTCCATCGGCAAACTAATGTCCTTCTTTCACTTTAACTATTACCTCTTTACTACCAATACTCGGATTTTCTTCTATTTCCCCTCTTTCACCCCTAGAGACTCTGAATGCATAACCAGTTGCCTAAATGCAAAATGACGTTGGATGGCTATACGCTCCCTTGATCACTCTTTGAAGAAGGATGTCATATTCCTCCCTGCCTCTAACATCAACCTCACTCTCCCTTCTCCGATCTCCTCCTGCTAGACCTCATCACTCATGGCTTGGAACCTTGGGGCACTCTTTGACAGTGGCCCGAAACTCTTCCACTTCATCATGGCCACCAGAGCTGTACTCAACCTGCTAGAAATTAGAAGATTCCAACCTCACTTCACGCACAATTCTACAAAGTCCCTTACCTCTACTCTGGGACTCAGAAAACTGGACTGCTGCAAAAGCTTCTTCATTTGCCCCTCCACCGTTTTACACCCCTCAACAAAGTGCTCAGCTTTGCTACTCAACCTATCCAGAAGACACCCAATCAGTACTTCCTGTCACCAGACTGGATGACTCTCCGTGCAAAATCACTCCCTCTTCAAATTCCTAGTATGCATCTTTAAATTCATCCATTGCCCCACAGTATCTTGTTGAATGCATCTCATTGTATGTATCAACTTTAATTTTCAGCTTCTCATCTCCATTCAACATGTCAGCTCTCTCCCACTCCCCACCCTGTGCTTTCTCTTGCTTTTGCTCATTTTCCCCACTTGCCAACTCAATCGGAATTTCCTCCCCTCTCCCAAGGCCAGCAAAGCCATCTCTTCAGTGGAACTCTTCAAAATGGGCTCAATCTCTCCTACCTTTCAATCTAAATATACTGCCCAAAGCATCTCTCCTGCATTCTGCCATCATGAATCCTCTATGCCATTTTCTCATAGGTATGGCCTCAGGATACCTGGTAGGATGGACTACCACAACCAATATAAATTGGTTGCCTATGAAAGTTGGAGGGTCTAGGGAACCAATAATGTCAATCCCCACCCTCTCAAAAGGGACTCCCACCACAGGGAGGGGTACTAAAGGTGCCACATTCTTGGATCCACTCCTGCCAGAAGTCTGACAAGTGTGGCAGTTTCTACAGAATTTATCTACATCAGCCCCCATCTTGGGCAGTAGATGTAAAGAGATAGCCTCTCTTTGGTCCTCTTGAAACTCAAGTGACCAGCCAAAGGAATCTCATGTGCTAACTGTAGGAACTGTTGTCCCACCTCCTGGGGCACTACCAGTCTCCTGTAGTGCTCTGGGGTAGATTCAGTAGGTTCACTGTAGATGTAGCCATCCTCCCAGTAGAGCCTATGCTTCCCTGGAACTTGCCCTTCCAGCCTGAAAGCTGTCTGCTGGCGCAGACCTTCTGGAGAGAGACACTTTTTGTCCTCTGCTGAAGTCTGCCCTAGAGGGTCCACCTTCAGCAAGCAAAGTCGGCAGCTCAGGATGGTCTCTAGGATCCAGATATCCAATGCAGGGAGGGTTTTCCTGCAGCTCTGTGTCACCAGTAGCTGATTCCACAGAGTTTGGTTTGTCCTCCAACTCAGCCTCAGCTGGGGAAGGGGTCATTGGGGTGACTTGGGACATTCCTCGCAGAGATTTCCTCGTCCTACATACAGGTTAAGGTTTGAGACCTTTCTTTCTCCCAGAGAGCTTGGATCTCGCCTTTGTCTCTTTTTCTTGGAAATAAATGGTGGCCTTCCTGTGGACAGGAGGTATTGGAAATCTCCTCAACCTGAAAGTGAGAGTCTCTCAAGGTTGCCTCTCTGGCCAATCTTGTTTGTTCCTGCTATTTCTTGCTTGGAGGCCTAGAGGTACTAGATACAACTCCAAAAGTGTTCAAATAATTTCCCAACAGACCACTCCATGGCACTTCATTCTGTACACTAAAAGGAATTCTAACAGTCATATTATTGCACTGGATGAGAGCTGGCAGACTAGGAACCATTTGGATAGGGCCTTCTGCAAGTTTAGTTGGAACTTTGGGTGCCTTAGCTACCTCATCTACACTGTAATGCTTGCCCCAGTTTCTCTGATGGCAGGGGTTCCCTGACCAATTATAAGAACACTGTCCTTATAATATCCTTTTGTGTTGTCTGGAATGGAGTTATACACATCCACACTCTGTTGTTCCGTGGGATATATTGACCCACTCAACAGTATTTTACCACATCACCAAGCTGCATTTGCGCAAGAAAAAGCAATATGGCTGCGCTGGCTCCTGTGCGCACCAGGACCTCCAAACTGCGTTTTTGCAACAAACAAAATGATGGCTGCACCATCCTGCCAAGCAGACTTCAGGCAGAATTGAACAAGGGGACATTCTGAAGGAGCTTACCAGTGTGTTCTGAAACATAAATGGAATGAAGTGGAAAGGCAGCAATGGTTTGCTGATAACCCAAAATTCCCCTTCAAAATGAAACTTTTCACCCTTTTAAAATGCTGCTTTGACGCTTATTCCATCTGTTCATCCTGAAACCATTGTGATTAAAAAGGCCCTGTCATGCCCATAATATTTCACTGTGCTTCACCAAAACCAGGCATAATTCCTGAGTGACAGGCCCAGTCAAACCAACTCTGAGAGAAATCAATAAGCAACTTCACTTTCACTCGTACGGGCATAACCTTTTATTTCTTTCCAGAAGTATCCAGGCTAAGCAGTTCAAAGTCACTTTAACTCTCTGAGCAAGGTCAGTTCCAATGTATCTATGCTTCAGATAAAACTCCTGTATTCAAGGAAATTACTAGCTGCAAAGACAGTGTGGGATCTGAGGGAGTTGCCAAACCAAATTTAAAGAAAGAAATGCTAGCAGTTTTCAACACATGTAAAAATGGGCTTTGCTGACTGAAGGGAAACAAATTACTTGCTTAAAAATAAATGGTTGAATGAAAGCCTGCTTACTTAGCAATGTAAAGGGGCTATGTAAATGGGCTTTGTTGCTGGGGAAAAGACATACATGGGATATTTTCTTTCACAGGTTTGTTTAATCCTGGACCCAAAATAAGAAAATGTAGAGTTAAAAACACATATGCTGAATTAGCAAGCTCTCAAAAAACCAGTTATTCCAGTTGTCAGCGCTGAAACCTCCCCCCTGAGGAAGGTATCCACACCATAAACTCTCAACAGAGACTAACAACCCACTGATAATTACAGGGTGGGAAAGAATCTAGTCTACAGAAACCCACTGACAATGGGACTCCCAGGGCAAGGAAGTTGGAAGTGTGAAGGGGCAATAAAAACTCCAATCAAGATGAGAAACCCCCACCTTGCCTTGAAGGAAATGACAGTTGGTTGCAGTTAAAGGAAGAAAAAAATGATCTAGTGACAATGGACTGCCTTTTGGTTCCAAAAACTGTTTCATAAATAAACTTTAAAAACTTTTATCTCAACAGCAAGACTTTGTAAAAATTTAGAATTTACACAGCGTAAAAGTAAATTTTTGGGCTTTCTTTTCAGACTTGGTAGAATTCACTGACACCTTGGGGACAGAAATGGGAGAATATGGTGGATTACAAGAAAAGCATCAATTTTGCAAACATAAATCTGTGTACATACATCCCTTGGGATAATTCGCATCAATGTATAAAGTTATGGGATTTTAGGCCAAATCTTTCATGCTCAAAATTACCAAAATGTATCAGAAGGGCGAAACAAGGTCCCACAGACTGGAGGATTGGACGGATATGTCATGCACAACATATGTAACCTGTGTATATAATTTGCTAAGAGATTGCAATTGTATAAATGTATGTTTTTGACAAAATCGGATTTAAAATAAAGTAATTGTGGTAGTTTTTGGACACTGTAAAACTCCCCTCATAAATCTGACATCATTCCCTTGGAAATCCAACCAGTTGAGAGCAAGGCGGAGACTAGTACCCCTGTCCAATCCAAGTAGTATAGAGGCAGGTTTAGTTAAGCCTGCCGCAGTCATATACTGTGATGATGTCAGTAGGCATTATAAATAAGAGTCTCTGACATACACACAGACACACACTCTTCCTGATTTTCCAGTGCCGGCATCCTGTTCCTGTTTCATCTATCCAGATTCCATATCCAAACTACAAGGCCAAAACATTGCTGGCCCTACTCCAGGGCCCACTGCAAAACCCAAGCATTGCTGATCCTGCTCCAGCTTGGCCTCAATTTTGAAATCCCACTAAAATTCCCCAAATAACCAAGGGAAAAGCTGTGGTGTTTTGGGGAAGCATCCTGGTCCCACTAACTGCATGCATACTGCCATCCATCTGATCTGTAGTATCCAGTGACCAGAATTGCCAGTCCAGAATTGCTACCTAGTACCCAGAACTGCCAGCTGTTTGCCAGGCGACCTGCCGTGTAGTGACCAGAACCGCTGACTGTCCAAAATCCAAAAACTAAAAGTGGACTGTGAGTGTCAATGGCCACCCCATCTGAACCCATAGCCTTTCTTGTCTTTGCCCTCATCCCACTCTCTAAGTCACCCTATCCTTATCCTGATAATTGTTCAAACTGTCACAATAATTCTTGCAATCCTGCCCTTGATTCCTAGTGTTAGCGCCACATTGCTCTTCATTTCCGTTTTGCATAGATCCTAAGTCATTAGCAATATTGTGTTTAAATAAATTAATTTTCCCTTAAGAAAAGGGGTAAACGTGGCATGGTCAGGAGTGCCAGCTATGTGGCAGCTCCTCTGATGGCCTCCGTATGGGACCCGCGGCATTAATCCAAAACATAGGCTCTCCGCTGTCCAACTGAAGTCATTCCCACTGTGGCAGTTGTAGGAAGGCACAGAGGGTCCTCTAGAAGCAGAAGGGGCTCCTGAGATGTTTGATGCCCCAAAACAAAGCTGGAGAACCATGCCCCCCTGCCAGCCATACCATGTCCAAGATGGCGGACAGGGAGACCCGGGAAGAAGCCTGACAGAGAAGGGTGCTGGCAGGACTGCTCCAAACAGGCAAGATATATCGGTGAAACACTTTGATGGATAATTACGAGCTAATGACCAAGCGTGCTGGCCCCCCAACTTGAGGCAACCCCAAAGCCGGGAGACAGATGGCCCCCAATCACCGTTGAGGGAAAAAACCAAGGCGCAGAATTCCTAGGCACCACAGACTTAAAGGCTCCGGAGCTCGCAGCATAGCACAAGCAGTGAACACTCTTAGGGAACTTCAGGACCCTGCTTCCCCATGGGGCACCAGTGAGGGCTACCGGTAATTGTTGTGCTCCTGACAAGTCAGAGGCATAGCCCCCCCCGCTGAGGGTTTCCAGACTGCTCGCCCGCTCGGCAGGACTGTACTACGCCATTACATCAGTCGGATGGCCTCAACCCCCAGCTACGGACCGAAGACTACACAGCACATTGAGCCCCCTTCCGGAGGTGTGGCCTGTGAGGTGGGCCCCCACAGCGACCAAGAGTGGGACACGCTGCGGCTCAGAGGCAGTGCAGAGATGTCCAGATCTTGCCATCCCCCTCCTGAGAGATGGTGAATCACTTTGGCAGTGCTGCACCATTGGTACTGCTGCGTCCTGGGACGATCCCCTGGCCCCCAGTGGATCTCAGCATTAACATCCCGCAATAGGGGTGATCCTCCGATCTAAGGGCCGACTTAGCCTGGTGCGGACACACGCAGCTGGGACGAGCAGTAAGGGATAAATCCCCTGCGTGCAACAGGAGAAGAGCGCTCTACCGATCCAGTATACCGCTGTGAGTATATGAGACCCCCCCCACCCACCCTCCATCCAGCCACACAGCTACCGAACGGGCACACTTCCCAGGGATAAGGGGAGAGATGGTAACAGGCCCTGCAGCAACAAATAAAATCTTGGCTCCTCGCCGGTGGTAGTATACTATATACATCCAGTGCCCTGGAGATGGCGTGACAGCTGATAAGGCCACGGAGTCCTTGAGGGGTGAGAGGCCTTGTGGGGGGCCTCTGGTATACGGTGCTGGCTTTTAATATGTGGGAGACTACAATCCATCTTGAATCTTCGCATGGCTACGCATGAAAGGCATGAATAGTGCAGGCAAGGCTCTGCACCTACACACTCTGACAATATATTGATACCCCAATAAACATTGAAGGTGCGTGTCTCTGCCCAGCAGAAGGCACTAACATCAAAACTCATCTACAGGGCCCTGATCGATGCATATAAGTGTTGGAGGGTGCAGACCGGCCACTATCTGCCCCCTGGACCCTGATATAGGGTTAAACCTTACAGAGACACACCATTCAATCTAGCAGCGCCCCAGTCCAGCACTAACCCCAGCAACATTACTGCTCCTATGTGGCATCAACCAGATTACTTCCCTTACGGTGGGCTCTCACTGGGCTCTCCAGTTTGGCTGATTCCATGGGCGCCGTTGCACACTCCCCTCATACCTCCGATGATCCGGGGCCAACCACCAGCTGCAGTACCCCGTGAGCTGACCACTTCGGCTCTCCAGATGCTTCCCGATCCTCCTAACAGAGCTGGACCTCATTATCTTAAAAGCACCCCAGTGCAGTGCTAACCCCAGCAACATTACAGCTCCTACGTGGCACCAACCAGCCTAACTCCCATACAGTGGGCTCCCACTGGGCTCTCCACTCCGGCAGATACCTGGGGCGGCCCGGCCCACTCTCCTCATACCACCGACGTTCCGAGGCTCAACGTGTACTGTGGGAAAAGAGTATACCACCTCCACCCAAGCCCAGCCGGCCGTATTGTGAGACCTGCCCTGCAGTGCACCCAATGACTGCTCTGTAGCGTACTCAACTACCGTCTACCAAGTCCATAGCAGAACTGAAGTCTGGAGATCTGCTTACTACTCAAGATTGATGTCCAACAGCCAGTGAATGATAGCCAAGGTTCTCTCTTAACACCACCTAGCAATGTGATAGACCCCACGGCAAGCCCTCCCAGTAACATAAGCCCCCGCCTTGCTCAAGAGACATCCCTCATACAAGCCAGCTACCGCGCTCTTCCATCTGAGATGAACTGATAACCACAGATTCTGCTTGGAGCTCCGGGAACGCTGTCTTCTGAGATCAGCCTGCTTCATCAGCGAAGCCAGAGTCAACGCAAGAGGTCCCAAATTAGACACCAAGAGCAATGGCTAAATTCCTTAAAGCATCCAAAAGCTCAGACATTTACACCATGCTGCCTGCGGGAGACAAAGCGAAGAAACCAGACCCCCCCCCAAACTCAACCCACAGAAGACCTCGGAAGAGCAGGGAAAATTAACAACCAAGGAAGACATTAAGGCCTTCATGCTAGACATTAAAGCAGAGTTCAGATCCTGCACAGCGGAGCTCTCCACAAAGCTGGAACAAACAGATCAGAGAGTCATGCAGGCAGAACAAAGGCTGGGAGAGGTGGAGGACCTACCCAGAGTCATGATGCGACGTTAATGGAAATGCAACGCTCCATTCAGGCCCTGCAGAACAGGAGCGAGGTGCTGGAATTGAAGCAGGAGGACCTGGAGAATAGGGCTGGACGAAACAATCTTTGGGTCCGAGGGGTCCCCTCAAGAGTGCAGAACAAAGATCTGCCTGAATATATAGGCAACTTCTTTCAATCCCTACTCACACACATGGCCCAACTCATCCTAGATCGCACCCACAGGCTGCGGCTAAGAGGAGAGGGGGATTCGGACTCTCCACCGGATGTGATAATGAGGGTCTACTTTTACACCACCAAAGAGGCCATCTCGGCAATAGGTAGCACCAGAGATGAGTTGCCCTTTCAAGGCGACCCCGCTCCAGATATACCAGGACCTCTCCCTAGTGACATTACAAAAAAGATTATCCCTCAGGCCCTTAACCCTATTTCTGCAGAACCAGCAAGTCCGCTACCGATGGCTATTCCCCACTGCCCTGCAATTCACCTATCAGGGAAGCCAACACAGAATCAGCCATCTGGAGTACACTGCAACTATCCTGCACCCAGACTCTCCTGGGGACTCGGCCACCTCCAGTCCACACCGCTCACCGAAGGGACCACACCAGTCCCCCCCAAACGGACTCAGCTTGCTTGGTCCAAGGTGCAGAGGCACCGGGAGGTGAGATAGAACTACTGCAACTTATGGTTGGGAAAAGACTGACAGCGGAACCGAATATACAAATAACAATGCTGCGGGCCCCGAGCGGCCCATGCCCTCCTCCAAGGTGTATGCCATCAAACTACCCTTGGAGGTGAACTCAGTTGTGTTTATCTGTTCTAGCCCCATTGGCTGGAGGGACAGATATGGCCCCGTTGGCCGTGGCAGTTGTCGAGCTGGAAAAATCGGCCTCCCACACCACCACAAGTTTACCCTCCCGATGGAGATGTTATACAACCCAGCCACAGGAGAACCACACCTGCCCTAACCCCCAATTGATGGTTAAGCTCCATCCTCCCTCAAGATCAGCCCCGGGAGCTGGCGGAAGCCCGGGAGGCTCCCCCTCTACACCAAAAACTGAACTTACTGATGATAAATGTCAGAGGCTTGAACTCCCCACATAAGAGAAAATCCACGCTGCGGCGCTTGCAGAATGAAGACGCCTCTGTGGTCTTCCTCCAAGAGACTCATTTGATCCCGGCGGACTTCACCCGACTCTGTGATAGACATTACCCATTGCAGTTTTTGGCATCTAATGGTACAAAGAAGGGTGGGATAGCTGTTCTCTTCGCGAAGGGCCTGAGACCACAAATCTTGGATACTTTGCTTTGCCCCGAAGGCCACTTCGTGGCAATCAAATGCCTCATACATGGGCAGCTCTACTCACTCATCTCGATCTACGCACAGAACGACAAACAAGAAGAGTTCTATTCAGCCCAGAGGACACCCTCCCACACTTCGTGGAAGGCCCTACTATCATTGGGGGAGACTTCAATGGAGTCCCAGACCCTCACAAGGACAAATCACACCCTCCCTCCCGCAAAGACTTCAATCTAATGGCAACCCTACTCCAATTATTCATACCCTAGATGTAGTGGATACTTGGAGAGTCCTGCATCCCAACGAAGGAGACTATTCATTCTGCTCATAGAACTTATTCTCGCATCGACCTCCTGCTGGCTTCCCCCCAAGTCTTAGCCTTCACGGACGACGTGACCATCGGCCCTATGGTGCTCTCAGATCATGTCCCAGTCACTTTAAAGCTTAGAGGCCATGACCCTGACCCTGCCCCAAGGCGCAGATGGACCCTATATGACCCGATCTTGGGAGACATGTCACTGAGGGATGCCGTGGCAAAATCAATCATGGAGTTTTTTAAAGAAAATTAAAACGAAGATACTTCTCCGGCTAATACTTGGGACGCAATGAAGGCTGTAATAAGAGAAGCCCTAATCTCTCATGGAGCAGCTTTTCATCAACATAAGGGCCAAGCCCACCAAATGCTGGAAGAAAAAGTCCAGGAGGCGGAAGCAGCTTGTAAAGCCAAAAACTGGACCCTGAGAACCTACCGAATCCTACAGGCAGCCCGAAAAAAGCTAGAAGCTCACTATGCTGAAGATACGGCCCAGCTACTAGCCAAAACGAAACAAAGCTACTATGCCAAAAATAATAAGGTACACCAACTCCTGGTGGAGAAACTTGCTAAGGTCAAGAAGCGAAACACCATCCTGGGCCTACGTCATCCCCAGGGCAGTGTCCAATTTGCTGGTTAGGACAAGCTATGACTAGCAGCAGCCCACCTCACAGACACTGGGCCTCATTACGAGTTAGGAGGTAATAACTGCTCTTGCCGGCATGGAGCAAATACTGTGTCCGTGTTACTCCAAGCCCACTATTAGAGGGCGAGTACGCGGGCACAGCTTTGCACCTTGCCGGTAACGACCTTACCGCCCTGCTAATAGCGGTCACCTCGAATAAGCAGAACCAGAAGTAGCGTCACCACACAGGAATGGGAAAGAGCATGGTGGCCATCTTTAAAAACACAATCCATTGCCATCCTCTGTAACCAGGACCCATATCACCACCACACATGTTCCAACATATACTTGCAGCATATTACAATGCCCAAGGCACTAAAAAAAGGTGCTGCACGCTTGCGCAAGGAGCGCTTCTCAGAAGAAGAGCTCAACATGTTGGCAGATACCTTGGCAGAAAATGGGGATGTTGTCTTCTCCAATGACATGCGGCGACCTGCACTGATGCAGAAAAAAGAGATATGGGCGGAGGTGGCGCAGTAAGTGAGTGTCATTGGCACCACCCCGCTCACAGTGAAAGATGTCCGGAAGCGCTGGGACGACCTGCGCTTACGCGTCCGTAACATCATCTCTGCTAACCATAATCAGGGGATGGCAACAGGTGGTGGTGCTGCCTCCCCCATAAAGATGACTTGCTGGGAGGAGACCTGTGCGAGCACCATCGGGATGGAGGCAATCGAGGGAGTGGGGGATATGGAGCATGGAGCCCTTCATTGGCTGATGCAGGTAGGTGTCCCAAATGAACCACTGTAAAGAATAACATGATGATGTCCCCCTGAACTGACAGTGCAATGATGCAAAGCAGGGTCCACCAGACACATGTTTGCAAGACTGCCTACAGGCAGTGCACAGCACCATCTTGTCCACATGCATGATGCACCCCATATATGTTTCATCCCAGACGCATCCCTGCATGTCCCACCCAAAAGGCAAGCAACCCGTATGTCACTACCCCATCGCCTATTACCTGCCATTCCATAGAAATGCAGCTACCCCAATGCATGCCTGATGCATGTAGACCCATCACTAATGCTCTCCCTCTCTTGGTCCCCCAGAGGCACACAATTTGAGAGTGAAGATCAGGACCCCAGGGAGGATGCTGCAACACCAGCCAAGAGGTCCAGGGGCATGGAGGGAGAAAACCGTCCCTCAACATCCAGGGGAAGAGGGCAACCTGGACTACTGTGCAAGCCCAAAGCAGCCCAGGAACCTACAGCACAAATGTGCATTAGGGACACCACCACAGCACCCACACCAGCCACATCCACACAGGAGCCAGTGGCTGAAGGCACTGTATCCACTGCAAGCAGTACTGTCGGGGAGACAGCTGCGACGGCAGCTGTGTCAGATGATGAACAACACACTCCAACACCCGGAACACCTACTCTGCAAGCCCCCAGCAGTCACCCCAACTCTCCCCACCCAGCAATCAGTATGCCAGCAGCCATGAGCTGTCTGTGGTGGAGTCATGACCAGGGAGCTTCAGCTCCACGGGGAGCATGCATGAGGCCCCAACCATTCTGCATGCACCATCAACATCCGCCAGTGTCCGGGACAGGCAGGAGGGGAACATGGCACTACAACAGTGCCAGGAGGAGCTGACAGGGCTGGTGACCCAGCACATCACCGAATGTGGCCAGGCAAGGGAGGAAATCAGGGAATGCGCAGCATCCCTCAAATCTGCCATTGAATCTACTGACAAAGAATTATGTAGCGAATTGGCGGCTGTGAGGCAGGTCCTCACCCAAATGGTGGCAGCATTGGAGGCCCTGCGTCCCACACAGGTGGTTGAACAACAAGGGACCTCCTCAAATGCTAGCTCCAGACAGACCAGCCCCCTGCGTAGGTCTGGGTGGAATTTGTGCAGGTCAGACAGGGGTCCACCTGATGCTGCCAGTGGAAAAGGGGTGTAGGTGCAGCCTGCCATTCTGAAATCATGAAGACTAATGGTTCATGCAAGTGCACACCATGTGTGGGGAAGTTGAGGAGGGAAGGGGAGGGGGGAGAGGGTGTGTGGGGAAGTTGAGGGGGGAGGGGGAGGGAGGAGAGGGTGTGTGGGGAAGTTGAGGGGGGAGGCGGAGGGGGAAGAGGGTGTGTGGGGAAGTTGAGGGGGGAGGGGGGAGGGGGAGAGGGTGTGTGGGGAAGTTGAGGGGGGAGGGGAAGAGGGTGTGTGTGGTGGAGGGCTTGTGCACTTAATATGTTATATTTCTTCAATACACCTGTTGTGAAATCAGAATTCACATGAGCGGACATTGCTTATTGTGTACGTGTGCTTTATTAGTGAACAGTCTACAGTGTCCATGTCCCTCACACACCCAGTGCCCTGAGTCCCACCTCCATGTCACATTCCCCATCCATGTGTGCTAGAAACATTGGTTTATTAAAGTCTGACGCACGGCACGTCCCTCCTGTGCATCGCTGCCTCCCTGAAGTGCAGCCCCATCTCCACCCTCCTCATCCTCATCGTCAGGTGGCAGGTGGTTGCAGTTCAGCGTCAGAGGGCAGAGGCACATTCCGTCTGATGCACATATTGTGTAGCATGACACATGCCATGATGATCTTGCCCACTTTCTCATACCCGTACAGGAGTGCCCCACCAGACGTGCTGAGGCAGCGAAACCGTGCCTTCAAAACGCCAAATGTGTGCTCATTCACCACACGGGCACGTGTATGCGCACGATTGTAGTCCTCTTCGTGCCTGTTCTGCGGGTTCCGGACTGGGGGGAGGAGCCCCCTCTTCAAGGGATAGCCTGCATCACCTGTGTGTGCAACAATGGTTATGTGTAAGTGATCACATCATATGGGACCTGTATCAATGACACCACAGCATGCATTTATTTCCTGTTTGCACCCACATATCCATGCACAAATAGAGCCTCATGATGTAACTGCAATGTGTGAAATCATCTGATCGACAGGTGTGCGTTGCATCGTCTAGTGGGCGCAGGGGTGTCCTTTTCCTTGTAAGTGCCCATACACTGTGGTAGTCCACGCCAGTTGTTCCCATGATCTGGGTGATGTGTAGTCAATTGTATGCTTTCATCCTGTCACTGTTGATGGCAGACTCATGATGATCTCACTCTGCACGACAGATGTTGAAATGATGTTTTGGTGGACCTCTGTGTTGGTGTGGGGGTGTGTTCATGTATTTTGCCCTCATGTGACTCCTTTATACACAGTAATGGAGAACTGTCCTTTTTGATGATGGTATTTGGTGCTGTTCATTGGCCATACTAATTGCTTGTCGCTGCATTGTGTTGCGGGGGCTACCGTCTGATTATGTGCAGTGTACATGTTGATGGCTATGGAATGGTTGTAGCACTGCATCATTTTCATGGTAGGGCAGCTTACGTCTTGCATTTTGGGGTCAGGTTTCAGGTCCAGTCTGGCCTGCTTTGGGGTGTGAGCATGGTCCATCCTCTCAGGTACTCTCAGCCAGGTGAAGTATGCATATCCCCCCCATCTGAGCCAAGTGAAGTATGGATCTCCCCCCCCCATCTCAGCCAGGTGAAGTATGCATCTCCCCGCCATCTCAGCCAGGTGAAGTATGCATCTCTCCACCCCCCCCATCTCAGCCAGGCGAAATATGCATCTCACCCCCAATCACCTACCCACATCGCGATGCCATGAGCCAGACATGCAACTCACCGAGTATATAGCCAGCGCAGGTGAACACACTTGCACACCTAGGCACGTGGGATTTAGTAAAAGATAAATAGGAGATAGGTAACTTGTATTAAACAGTTAAGGTGCAGCTCTTTCATTTCCAGACTGGATGATTTACTGTTTACAGAGGCCCATTACAAAAGTGACAGGCGCACCTCTACTGACTCCATTTTGGATCTCTTCTACTGACTATCTGAGTATATGTCAAACTCCATATTTTGAGGTAAGACTTCTCCTTCTATACTTGGTCACTTTCCATATGTGACTTGTCATCTTTTAAAATGCCATGGAGCATTATTACATTCTTACTTACGCGCTTTTTCTATAAATGTTGATTTACTAAACATATTATTGCATCTGCCGTTTAGGCCCGACATATATTCTGTTCAAGTTTTTTCTGGACCACAGGGAATTTAACTGTACATTCACGGGCTCTAAACATTAGGCTGGATACATTAGGCTTCTTATGTGTGATATTCCTAAATAATATACTCGATTCACATACTAACAACATTTTATGTTAAAACAACATGAGTTTCTTCCATGGTGAGGCATGATTAGGTCATTGATGAAGATAGGTGACAGGATGTCATTTTTTGAAAAAAGGATTCGGTGAAGATGTGAACAGATCCTTGAATACATTATTATTTGGTGGCAAGCTTTTGAAATTGATTCATATAAAAAAATTGTTTTGTAATAATTATATGTTTGAAAATTCAAATTATTATAATATTGTATGTAATTTTTCCTTTTTTAGAACTGTATTGTTGAATCTGCTGCCCCTGATGAAGAGTTTGTATAACTCGAAACGCTTTGGGCCAACCAAGCAACTTATTAAAAGAAGAAATTTGTTCTCACAAATACATATGTCTTGTGGAATTCTTTATTGAAAACTATCTGCCTACATGATTTAAAGTAAAATGAATTGTTATAATTCTATATTTCTCTTTTCAACTCCCATTAGGCTAATTTAGCCATTTAGAAAGTGTGCAGGTGACGTAGCTATCCTAATTGGATTCCTTCTTGTTCTATGCAACTCACCGAGTAGCCAGGATCTGTGCACTGCGTGTCGCTCCGTGTAGCATGGTATCATGGAGTTCCGCATGACCATTGAATCATGGGTTGATCCGGGAAATCGGGCACAACAATGTGTGATGATCTTGTTTGAGTCACATACCATTTGCACGTTGATGGAGTGGTATAACTTACGGTTGCGGTACACTGCCTCCATGGCATATGGGACCACCAATTCAACATGGGGGCAGTCGATGGCGCCAATGCAACCAGGGATGCCGGCCAGTGAATGGAAACCAACTTTGGTGTTGGAGATCTCTTGAGCTGTCCGTGGTAGGAAAATGTGGTCGCCTGCGTGCTTCAGGAGGGCATCGAGCACTTGGTTCAGCGTACGTGAGAATAATGGTTGTGATATGCCATGCATGTGCCCCACTGTGTGCTGGTAGGTGCCTGTGGCCAGGAAGTGGAGCACCGACACTACCTTCAGTAGAGGGGGGATGGCGGTGCGTATTTCAATGAGGCTGACAATGTCGTCGTGTATCATGTCCACAATGGTGGTGATGGTGTCCCGGTCCAGACGGTACAGGGTGTGGATCTGCTCAGGGGTTAGGTTGAATGGACTGGCTCTGATGTGAGGGATTGGGGGCTGCCTACGTGGTACCACTGGCTGCACTGGTGGGGCATGCTGTGCCTTCCCTCACCCTCCTTCCCCTCCTGCGTCTCCTTTGTGCTGCCTGTTGTTGTTGTTGTTGCTGGAGTTCCACTGCAATCATGTCCTCCAGCCCCAGCATTGCTACTAGTATTGGAATCATTTTTGTGTGTGAGTGGGTGTGGGAAGGGGTGGTGTGTGCTCCTTTTGTGCTGGCTCAGTCTATATTGCCTCCACCTGTGATGATTGTGTGCACCTGTGGCAGTTGGGAACACTGCACATGGCCGTTTACGAGTGGTCTGCGATGCCGGTATTTGCTCCAATGCCGGTAAGGTAGTTTTCTGTCTTCTGTAGGCTGTTATTAGCATGTCCGCATTACTTGTGTTCTGCTCCTGTTTACGCCATGCCGCTATTGCTGGCATGTGAGGTCATGTGCCCACGCCCATGGCGCTATTAGAGGCACCATTATTTACGGTACCGCTAATAGCGGGTTGGTGGGTCGTAATGGACCGGAGCGGTAAACGATGCCGGTAATCCTTTACCAGCATCGTTTTTCCCTTACCTCCATACTTGTAAAGAGGCCCACTATGTCAGCATCCCTGAGGTCGCACGAGGAACAACATAGCTATTTACGAAATGCGACCCTCCCTCACATTATAGCTGTGACAAAACAAGTAATAGAGGCCCCGATCACATGCAAAGAGGTGGACGCAGCCATTAAGAGTCTCAAACCGAGAGCTCCAGGGCCAGATGGGTACTCAACCCGATTCTATAAAATGTTTTGCCCCCAGCTGCTGATCCCATTGACAACCCTCTTTAACTCCTTCGCCACCTCAGAGACCATCACCCCGACGATGCAGGAATCGATCACAGTCCTCGCCCTCAAACCAGGAAAAGATCCCAGAGATAACACTGCATACAGGCCCATCTCCCTACTGAACCTCAATGCTAACATATATTCGAAGGTCCTAGCAAACTGACTGTTGGGAGTACTCCCGAACATCATAGACCCAGGCCAGACGGGATTCAGAACGAACAGAGCAACCACAGACAACATGTGCAGGGTCCTCAACTTGATCGAGGTTGCGAAGTTAGATTAGCAGAAGTTAGTGGTGCTGGCCCTGGACGCAACCAAGGCTTTTGATAAAGTGGACTGGTCATTCCTCCGACTCACCTTGGAATCCTTCCATTTTGGGCCCACTTTCCAAAGACTCATCCTGGTGAACTACCAAGCTCTGAAAACCCTTCTTCAGGTCAATGGCCTGCTATCCAGTCCAATCCCTCTAACATGTGGAACCAGAAAGGGATGCCCCCTGTCCCCCATACTCTTCGCTCTAGTCATGGAACCCCTAGCTCAATGAATCTGCCTCTACCCTAGAATAAAAGGCCTCCATAAAGGCCCCTCTCAACACAAGATTGCACTCTATGCGGACGATGTGCTGCTATCCATACTGACACCTCTCTGTCATTGATATCAGCCCAAGCAGAGATTCAGGGATTCTGGAGAGTATCAGGATTTACTATCAACTTTGAGAAATCATCAGCTCTGGGGATTGGGCTGGAACCAGAAGACCGAGAGTCCTTCAGTTCCCTATGCGTGATCCAATTAAGCGAGAAGTCGATTCCTTACCTAGGAGTCCAGATCCCCGCTCACCCGGAAGACACCTATCGGGCAAACTTCCCTCCACTCTTTAAGGACCTGGAGAGAGACTTCGATCGATGGCTCTCATAAGAAATTTTGCTAGTCGGTCGTATTATGACATGTAAAATGAACATCCTCCCACGGTTCCTATTCGCTTGCTCAGCCCTCCCCCTTACTACTCCGCGCCCTCTGCTCCAACGCCTTCAAAGTAAAGTATTTTGCTTCATCTGGAGAGGCAAAAAGTCACGAATCCCACAGAGAACCATGCTGAGCAGCCCGAAATTAGGAGGCTTGGGGGTCCCGATCTCCAGAAGTACCAGATAGCGGCACAGATAGCTCACACACAAGCCTGGACCATCACCTCGAGACGCCCTAAATGGGCAGAGATTGAGCAGTCTCACTTACCCCTTCCCCTTCGCTTCCTCCTACACCTCCCTGCTTCCCTGCGCAGGACATGGCGGGGCACCTTGTCCGATTTAGAAATCAGGGCTCCTGGAGAAGACCCTATTCTGCTCAGGCGGGCTTCTTATGAAACAAGGACACAAATGAATGGGGCGGTAGTTTTCTCATGCACTCTCCTTTAGTCCAGTCACCGTGAAAATAAAGTAAAATCACTTTATGCGTTGTACCCAGGTATAATACATTCTTAGTTTTTATATAGTCACATCTATTTGCGTGAAATATGGTACAATGTAAAACATCACAGAATTCTAAGTTTTGATCATACAGAAAAAAACACAAGAACATAGACAATAGGTCAATACAATTGCTTGTGCATTAAACTGAGTACAAATCATCTACTGTCGATATATGGCGAAGTGTCAAAATACGCAAGTGAACAGTTAGGACAAAAATACAACAAGAGGTTTTTTCTCAGGACAGTGTTAATACACTGGTAACACTGTGGTTAAAATGGTGCACCTTGTCCTCCACTAAACACACCTTAAAAGCATGAGATTGGGCTTGTAAACATGGAGACATCCCGATAGATCTGAGCTCATCTGCCCCAGTGTTCCATAACCTGGCCTTCACACCAGGAGCCTGCCCCTCAAACTTCAAAAATTGGATCGCGGGTGGTCTCAGTTCCTTGGGTCAGCTCTTTGAGGGGGCCAACCGCTCACCTTCGAGCAATGCAAGAGCGTTTTTCCGTCTAGCGGAAACAGATAGGTTCTCCTATGCACAATTAAGACATTGGTGCTCACACTCTCTGACCCGCCTAGCAACCACATGAACCTTGAACCCCATCGAACTTACAGCTGCAGATCCACTGGCCCGGGGAAGAATCTCGACGTTCTATAAACTAATGCAGGTAGACTTTCTCGTTGCTAAAGCTTCCTATATGCCACAGTGGCAAGCGGACTTGGGACACCCGATAGAGGACCAGTCCTGGGTAGACATTTTGTCAAAAACACATTTGTCCTCCTTATGCATCACCAATCGGGAGTGCGCTCATAAATTACTACTACGATGGTACTACCCGTCGCTACGACTACATCACTTCAACCAGGCTCTGGACCCCCTATGTTGGTGCCGCTGTGGCCTCCAGGGCTCTTAACTGCATATGTGGTGGTCACGTCCAGTGATATAGAACTTCTGGACCCAATGAATAGCCACCATAGCAGACATCACCCAGATAGCAATACCATTGGAGACAGAAACTATATTACTGGGAGTCCCGAACCCAGGTATATATCCAAGATCTGGCAAGAAGGCGGCCCTCATAACACAACCCCTCCTGGCTGCTAAGATCACAGTAGCACGCACCTGGAAGTCTCCGGAGTGCCCCCTAATGATCCTATGGTGGCTAAAACTCTGGGACATCTTAATAGCAGAAAAGCTAACAAGGGACTCCTTCACCGCTTCACAAACATTTGGGCACCTGTGTTGGACTACGATCAGAGCTATCCAGCGTTAACGTATAAGCCACATCTAGTGGCAAGAGCCCTGCAGGCTGAGGACAAGGAGCCAGCCCAAATATCGGAGGCGCCAGACCTTGATAGCGGTTAAATGGGAGAGGGTGGAGGGAGAGATCAGGGGGATACAAATGTATGGTTGGGCAAGCGATGTGAAGCTTAATATCTGTAAAGCAATGTTCACCTGTGTGCTGGTTAAAAATAAACAAGTTTAAAAAAAAGAAAAGTGGTACACTGCGTACAGGGTTACAACTGCAGCACAACTTTTGAGATTCACGGGTGGCGTTCTCTTTTCTTAGCCATTAAATCTAGTTTAAGTAAGATTTGCCTTTCAATTTTAAAACCGATTCCTCTTTTCACTGCTCTATTTCCCTAAAAACGATCCTCACTCGATCTTCCATAACTCTCTCAATTTATACCCCGACCAAAAAAAACACACTTCAAATCAGTGTATTTCACACGTTTTTATTAAAAATTGTTTGGGTAATTTTAGGCGGGAATTGCAAAGTTTGCAAAGTTTCCAACATGTGTTTTTGCTGCAATCTGTTTTAACCATGCCACTCATTTTCGAACTGTATGCTTTTTGTAATCCATTCTTTGTGATTGTTACTGTATTTGCATGTTGGCTTTAGTGAGGAATTATATTTGCTTCAAGGTTTGTGGGATGTTTTTACCCATGCATCCAAGCCCTACCATAAAACGTGTGATTTATTGGTGAACAGTCTACAGTGTCCATGTCCCTCACACACCAAGTGCCCTGAATCCCACATCCATGTCACATTCCCCATCCATGTGTGCTAGAAACATTGGTTTATCAAAGTCTGACGCATGGCACGTCCCTCCTGTGCATCGCTGCCTCCCTGAAGTGCAGCCCCATCTCCACCCTCCTCATCCTCATCGTCAGGTGGCAGGTGGTTGCAGTTCAGCGTCAGAGGGCAGAGGCACATTCCGTCTGATGCACATATTGTGTAGCATGACACATGCCATGACGATCTTGCCCACCTTCTCATGCCCGTACAGGAGTGCCCCACCAGACGTGCTGAGGCAGCGAAACCGTGCCTTCAAAACGCCAAATGTGTGCTCATTCACCACACGGGTACGTGTATGCGTACGATTGTAGTCCTCTTCGTGCCTGTTCTGCGGGTTCCAGACTGGGGTGATGAGCCACCTCTTCAAGGGATAGCCTGCATCACCTGAATGTGTGCAACAATGGCTATGTGTAAGTGATCACATCATATGGGACCTGTATCAATGACACCATAGCATGCATTTATTTCCTGTTTGCACCCACATATCCATGCACAAATAGAGCCTCATGATGTAACTGCAATGTGTGAAATCATCTGATCAACAGGTGTGCGTTGCATCGTCTAATGGGCGCAGGGGTGTCCTTTTCCTTGTGAGTGCCCATGCACTGTGGTAGTCCACACCAGTTGTTCCCATGATCTGGGTGATGTGTAGTCAATTGTATGCTTTCATCCTGTCACCGTTGATGGCAGACTCATGATGATCTCACTCTGCACGACAGATGTTGAAATGCTGTTTTGGTGGACCTCTGTGTTGGTTTAGGGGTGTGTTCATGTATTTTGCCCTCACGTGACTCCTTTATACGCAGTAATGGAGAACTGTCCTTTTTGATGATGGTATTTGGTGCTGTTCATTGGCCATACTAATTGCGTGTCGCTGCATTGTTTTGTGGGGGCTACGGTCTGATTATGCGCAGTGTACATGTTGATGGCTATGGAATGGTTGTAGCACTGCATCATTTTCATGGTAGGGCAGCTTACGTCTTGCATTTTGGGGTCAGGTTTCAGGTCCAGTCTGGCCTGCTTTGGGGTGTGAGCATGGTCCATCCTCTCAGGTACTCTCAGCCAGGTGAAGTATGCATCTCCCCCCCCCATCTCAGCCAAGTGAAGTATGGATCTCCCCCCCCCATCTCAGCCAGGTGAAGTATGCATCTCCCCGCCACCTCAGCCAAGTGAAGTATGGATTCCCCCCCCCATCTCAGCCAGGTGAAGTATGCATCTCCCCCCCATCTCAGCCAGGTGAAGTATGCAACTCTCCCCCCCTCCATCTCAGCCAGGTGAAGTATGCATCTCCCCCCCATCTCAGCCAGGTGAAGTATGCATCTCCCCCCCATCTCAGCCAGGTGAAGTATGCATCTCCCCGCCATCTCAGCCAGGTGAAGTATGCATCTCTCCCCCCATCTCAGCCAGGTGAAGTATGCATCTCACCCCCCAATCACCTACCCACATCCCGATGCCATGAGCCAGACATGCAACTCACAGAGTATATAACCAGCGCAGGTGAACACACTTGCACACCTAGGTACGTGGGATTTAGTAAAAGATAAATAGGAGATAGGTAACTTGTATTAAACAGTTAAGGTGCGGCTCTTTCATTTCCAGACTGGATGATTTACTGTTTACAGAGGCCCATTACAAAAGTGACAGGCGCACCTCTACTGACTCCATTTTGGATCTCTTCTACTGACTATCTGAGTATATGTCAAACTCCATATTTTGAGGTAAGACTTTTCCTTCTATACTTGGTCACTTTCCATATGTGACTGTCATCTTTTAAAATGCCATGGAGCATTATTACATTCTTACTTACGCGCTTTTTCTATAAATGTTGATTTACTAACCATATTATTGCATCTGCCGTTTAGGCCCGACATATATTCTGTTCAAGTTTTTTCTGGACCACAGGGAATTTAACTGTACATTCACAGGCTCTAAACATTAGGCTGGTTACATGTGGCTTCTTATGTGTGATATTCCTAAATAATATACTCGATTCCCATACCAACAACATTTTATGTTAAAACAACATGAGTTTCTTCCATGATGAGGCATGATTAGGTCATTGATGAAGATAGGTGACAGGATGTCATTTTTTGAAAAAAGGATTCAGTGAAGATGTGAACAGATCCTTGAATACATTATTATTTGGTGGCAAGCCTTTTGAAATTGATTCATATAAAAAAATTGTTTTGTAATAATTATATGTTTGAAAATTCAAATTATTATAACATTGTATGTAATTTTTTCTTTTTTAGAACTGTATTGTTGAATCTGCTGCTCCTGATGAAGAGTTTGTATAACTCGAAACGCGTTGGGCCAACCAAGCAACTGATTAAAAGAAGAAATTTGTTCTCACAAATAAATATGTTTTGTGGGATTCTTTATTGAAAACTATCTGCCTACATGATTTAAAGTAAAACGAATTGTTATAATTCTATAATTCTCTTTTCAACTCCCATTAGGCTAATTTAGCCATTTAGAAAGTGTGCAGGTGACGTAGCTATCCTAATTGGATTCCTTCTTGTTCTATGCAACTCACCAAGTAGCCAGGATCTGTGCACTGTGTGTCGCTCCATGTAGCGTGGTATCATGGAGTTGCGCATGACCATTGAACATGGGTTGATTTGGGAAATCGGGCACAACAATGTGTGATGATCTTGTTTGAGTCACATACCATTTGCACGTTGATGGAGTGGTATAATTTACGGTTGGGGTACACTGTCTCCATGGCATGTGGGACCACCACTTCAACATGGATGCAGTCGATAGCGCCAATGCAACCAGGGATGCCGGCCAGTGGATGGAAACCAACTTTGGTGTTGGAGATCTCTTGGGCTGTCCGTGGTAGGAAAATGTGGTCGCCTGTGTGCTTCAGGAGGGCATCGAGCATTTGGTTCAGCGTACGTGAGAATAATGGTTGTGATATGCCATGCATGTGCCCCACTGTGTGCTGGTAGGTGCCTGTGGCCAGGAAGTGGAGCACCGACACTACCTTCAGTAGAGGGGGGATGGCGGTGCGTATTTCAATGAGGCTGACAATGTCGTCGTGTATCATGTCCACAATGGTGGTGATGGTGTCCCGGTCCAGACGGTACAGGGTGTGGATCTGCTCAGGGGTTAGGTTGAATGGACTGGCTCCGATGTGAGGGATTGGGGGCTGCCTACTTGGTACCACTGGCTGCACTGGTGGGGCATGCTGGGCCTTCCCTCACCTCCTTCTCCTCCTGTGTCTCCTCTGTGCTGCCTGTTGTTGTTGTTGCTGGAGTTCCACTGCAATCATGTCCTCCAGCCCCAGCATTGCTACTAGTACTGGAATAATTTTTGTGTGTGGCTGGGTGTGGGAAGGGGTGGTGTGTGCTCCTTGTGTGCTGGCCCAGTCTATATTGCCTCCACCTGTGATGATTGTGTGCACCTGTGGCAGTTGGGAACACTGCACATGGCCTTTTACGGGTGGTCCGCGATGCCGGTATTTGCTCCCATGCCGGTAAGGTAGTTTTCTGTCTTCTGTAGGCCGTTATTAGCATGTCCGCATTACTTGTGTGTTCTGCTCCTGTTTACGCCATGCCGCTATTGCTGGCATGTGAGGTTGTGTGCCCGCGCCCATGGCACTATTAGAGGCACCGTTATTTACGGTACCGCTTATAGCGGGTTGGTGGGTCGTAATGGACCGGAGCGGTAAACGATGCCGGTAATCCTTTACCGGCATCATTTTTCCCTTACCTCCACACTCGTAATGAGGCCCACTATGTCAGCATCCCTGAGGTCGCATGAGGAACAACATAGCTATTTACGAGATGCGGCCCTCCCTCACATTATAGCCGCAACAAAAGAAGTAATAGAGGCCCGATCACATGCAAAGAGGTGAACGCAGCCTTCAAGGGTCTCAAGCCGAGAGCTCCAGGGCCAGACGGGTACTCAACCCGATTCTATAAAATGTTTTGCCCCAAGCTGCTGACCCCATTGACAACGCTCTTTAACTCCTTCGCCACCTCAGAGACCATCACCCCGATGATGCAGGAATCGATCACAGTCCTCGCCCTCAAACCAGGAAAAGATCCCAGAGATAACACTGCATACAGGCCCATCTCCCTACTGAACCTCGATGCTAACATATATTTGAAGGTCCTAGCAAACCGACTGGTCGAAGTACTCCCGAACATCATAGACCCAGACCAGATGAGATTCAGAACGAACAGAGCAACCACAGACAACATGTGCAGGGTCCTCAACTTGATCGAGGTTGCGAAATTAGATTCGCAGAAATAAGTGGTTCTGGCCCTGGACGCAACCAAGGCTTCTGATAAAGTGGACTGGTCATTCCTCCGACTCACTTTCCAAAGACTCATCCTGGTGAACTACCAAGCTCTGAAAACCCTTCTTCAGGTCAATGGCCTGCTATCCAGTCCAATCCCTCTAACATGTGGAACCAGAAAGGGATGCCCCCTGTCCCCCATACTCTTCACCCTAGTCATGGAACCCCTAGCTCAATGAATCCGCCTCTACCCTAGAATAAAAAGCCTCCATAAAGGCCCCTCTAAACCCAAGATTGCACTCTATGCGGACGATTGCTGCTATCCATAACCGACACCTCTCTGTCATTGATGTCAGCCCAAGCAGAGATTCAGGGATTCTGGAGAGTATCAGGATTTAGTATCAACTTTGAGAAATCATCAGCTCTGGGGATTGGGCTGGAACCAGAAGACCCAGATTCCTTCAGTTCCCTATACGCGATCCAATTGGGTGAGAAGTCGATTCCTTACCTAGGAGTCCAGATCCCCGCTCGCCCGGAAGACACCTATCGAGCAAACTTTCCTCCACTCTTTAAGGACCTGGAGAGAGACTTCGATCGATGTCTCAGCCCTCCCCAATACTACTCCGCGCCCTCTGCTCCAGCGCCTTCAAAGTAAAGTATTTTGCTTCATCTGGAGAGGCAAAAGGTCACAAATCCCACAGAGAACCATGCTGAGCAGCCTGAAATTAGGAGGCTTGGGGGTACCGATCTCCAGAAGTACCAGATAGCGGCACAGATAGCTCACACACAAGCCTGGACCATCACCTTGAGACGCCCTAAATGGGCAGAGATTGAGCAGTCCCGCTTACCCCTTCCCCTTCGCTTCCTCCTACACCTCCCTGCTTCCCTGCGCAGGACATAGCCAGGCACCTTGTCCGATTTAGAAATCAGGGCTCCTGGAGAAGACCCTATTCTGCTCAGGCGGGCTTCTTATGAAACAAGGACACAAATGAATGGGTCGGAAGTTTCCTCATGCACTCTCCTTTAGTCCAGTCACCGTAAAAATAAAGTAAAAACACTTTATGCGTTGTACCCAGGTATAATACATTCTTAGTTTTTATATAGTCACATCTATTTGCGTAAAATATGGTACAATGTAAAACATCACAGAATTCTAAGTTTTGATCATACAGAAAAAAACACAAGAACATAGACAATTGGTCAATACAATTGATTGTGCATTAAACGGAGTACAAATCATCTACTGTCGATATATGGTGAACAGTGTCAAAATACACAAGTGAACAGTTAGGACAAAAATACAACAACAGGTTTTTTCTCAGGACAGTGTTAATACACTGGTAACACTGTGGTTAAAATGGTGCACCTTGTCCTCCACTAAACACACCTTAAAAGCATGGGATTGGGCTTGTAAACATGGAGACATCCAGAGAGATCTGAGCCCATCTGCCCCAGTGTTCCATGACCTGGCCTTCACACCAGGAGCCTGCCCCTCGAACTTCAAAAATTGGATTGTGGGTGGTCTCAGTTCCTTGGGTCAGCTCTTTGAGGGGGACCAACCGCTCATCTTCGAGCAATGCAAGAGCGTTTTTCCGTCTAGCGGAAACAGATTGGTTCTCCTATGCGCAATTAAGACATTGGTGCTCACACTCTCTGACCCGCCTAGCAGCCACACGAACCTTGAACCCCATCGAACTTACAGCTGCAGATCCACTGGCCCGGGGAAGAATCTTGACATTCTATAAACTAATGCAGGTAGACTTTCTCGTTGCTAAAGCTTCCTATATGCCACAGTGGGAAGCGGACTTGGGGCACCCGATAGAGGACCAGTCCTGGGTAGACATTTGGTCAAGAACACATTTGTCCTCCTTTTGCATCACCAATCGGGAGTGCGCTCATAAATTACTACTACGATGGTACTACCCGCCGCTATGACTACATCACTTCAACCAGGCTCTGGACCCCCTATGTTGGTGCCGCTGTGGCCTCCGGGGCTCTTAACTGCATATGTGGTGGTCACGTCCAGTGATAGAGAACTTCTGGTCCCAATGCATAGCCACCATAGCAGACATCACCCAGATAGCAATACCATTGGAGCCAGAAACTATATTACTGGGAGTCCCGATCCCAGGTATATATCCAAGATCTGGCAAGAAGGTGGCCCTCATAACACAACTCCTCCTGGCTGCTAAGATCACAGTAGCACGCACCTGGAAGTCTCCGGAGTGCCCCCTAATGATCCTATGGTGGCTAAAACTCTGGGACATCTTAATAGCAGAAAAGCTAACAAGGGACTCCTTCACCGCTTCACAAACATTTGGGCACCTGTGTTGGACTACGATCAGAGCTATCCAGCATTAACGTATAAGCCACATCTAGTCGCAAGAGCCCTGCAGGCTGAGGACAAGGAGCCAGCCCAAATATCGGAGGCGCCAGACCTTGATAGCGGTTAAATGGGAGCGGGTGGAGGGAGAGATCAGGGGGATATAAATGTATGGTTGAGCAAGCGATGTGAAGCTTAATATCTGTAAAGCAATGTTCACCTGTGTACTGGTTAAAAATAAACAAGTTTAAAAGAAAAGTGGTACACTGCGTACAGGGTTACAACTGCAGCACAACTTTTGAGATTCACGGGTGGCGTTCTCTTTTCTTAGCCATTAAATCTAGTTTAAGTAAGATTTGCCTTTCAATTTTAAAACCGATTCCTCTTTTCACTGCTCTATTTCCCTAAAAACGATCCTCACTCGATCTTCCATAACTCTCTCAATGTATACCCCGACCAAAAAAACCACACTTCAAATCAGTGTATTTCACACGTTTTTATTAAAAATTGTTTGGGTAGTTTTAGGCGGGAATTGCAAAGTTTGCAAAGTTTCCAACATGTCTTTTTGCTGCAATCTGTTTTAACCATGCCACTCATTTTCGAACTGTATGCTTTTTGGAATCCATTCTTTGTGATTGTTAGTGTATTTGCATGTTGGCTTTAGTGAGGAATTATATTTGCTTCAAGGTTTTTCACACACATTCATTCATTATTTATTTGGCCATTTCCGAGTGTCATTTTACACCAATGCAGGGGGTTTCAAATCCATGTTCTCTCTTATTTGGGAAGGGAAGGTCCGATTTGAATTCTGTTTCCTATTTGTCATTCCTGATTACCTGCTGCTTCTGTTAATCCACTCAGAATTGATTATTTGTGGGTTGAGGGAACACTGCAGGGGGAAATTCTAACTGATGTGCTATTTTACCTAAACCAAAAGTTCTCTTATTCTGCTGTGGTGTGTATATGTTCCCCGAGTGAGTTAAACCCTGTGCATTGCTCACCTTCTCATTGTTATTATCTAACCATTGGTGATTGCTGCCTCATATTAAAAAGTGTATGATTTCTTTTGAATTTTCAAATAAATAAATAAATATTGTATTTTACCCACCAGCCTGGTTCATTGTCCATTGTGACCCGGGGTATTTGAAAAAGGGGTGTCATATGAGTGGTGTACCATCTCAATATTGAATCTAATATAAAACAAATAAGCATTTCAGTTGTGCGCTGCAAACGAGGCCGAGACCAGTGTGTGTCACCTGATTGAAATCCTTAGTAGTTCCCACAGACCCAGGGACACTACTGGCCTGAACTCCAATGGGGTCTTCAGCCAGTAGCTGAAAGTGTGAACCTGCCATTTATGCTTCTCCCACAGGAATGAAGGCTAAGGAGGCAGCGTGGACCCCTGAAGGTTAACCCTTACATCTGGGATCCCCTTTCACATTGTCTAAAGACCCACATACAAAACATTTCCCAAATGTTCTCTGGAATGGGGTTTCTGTTGACTTCCCTCTAGTTTGGCACCAGAGGGTTCATTAAACCTACCAGGTTCCATGGAATTTACCCTTGCTATGTTTGTGGCCCTCTTCTGGATGGTTAGAATTAGAATTCTCTTAACCACCTTTCTTGTGCTGCTTCTCTTCTTCCTTCTTGTGAGTTGCCCCAGAGTCCTTGGAGTGGCCCTGTTGGCTACCCACAAGTCAGACGCCTGTGGTCGTTTTTTGGGATCAATTTTTTTTGAGTCAGCCAAGTGCTGTCTCAGCTCAGGAAAGCAGGCATCAAAAATAGATTCTAGCAAAAAAAGATCTCATTCCTTCAAAGGTGTGTACTCTGTATCCCGTAACCCAACTATCCAAGTTTCTCATACATTCACATACCCAGGTAGCTCAAGGGGTACCATCAGTCTTTTTGAGGGTCCTAAACCTCTTAAGGTACTGGGAAGGAGTTGCCCTAATCTGGCTAAACCAGTTTCACCAATTCATAATCCTTTCTCTCACTGGTACACAATTTGATCACAGCCATTCAGTGGCAGCTTAGACATGAGCCATGGAATTAAATCATTCCCACATATTCCTTGAAGACCATAGGTGTATTCAAACGTACCCAGCCAATCCAACACATCAAGTTTCATGCATACTTACTGCTTCTTTGGGCAAGCAAGGCCTCTTGGGACTAGGTCATAGCAGACCTAGAGGCCTTTTGCCTGGAAAGGAAAAGAGAAGAAGATATGGGGCAGGCCCCAAAGAGTTGGTACAAGAACCCAAAGGAGGAGATTAGAGCCTCACGAGCAGAGGTGTAGAGTGTAAATAGGAACTGACCCAATGAGGGGTAAGGAAGTTGGTGATAGTTTGCATGCCTGTGCATTCAGTAGACAATGAAGCAAATCGCTGATCAGAAAATGGCAAATGTGCCATGCCCCTGTGAAGCACTGTATACCAGAACCAGTGCGGGCAGTATCTACTATTTAGCAGGAAGTTTCGAAATTAGTGTCATTTCCAGGGGGTGCCATCCATATGCAAATCAAAGGTAGCTTTTCAGCTGCAAACCCGAAGGCAAAAAAAACACAGAGCACGCATTGAGCTGCGTAGACTCCTTGCAAAATATGATTTTCTGTCCATGTGGAAGGGTAGAGGAGAGGGCAGAGAGGTGAACTGCAACCCAGGCAACGGGAAGACAAGCCTGTCTGCTGCAGAATGTCTGTGCCTTCCCCTTGGGACTCAGTTTCTGAAACGTGGATTTTTCTTCTTCTCAGAAACAAGCTTAAAATACCCAGTGTTGATGTTGCAGTTTTTACGTAGACTAGTGTTTTTCTTTTTTACCGCAGCAGCGCTTGTACTGGGAGCTGGCAGGTTGGCGGCAGGCGGGCAGGAACACTGCCAATCAATAGCGCCAGCTGCCTGCCTCGCCTTGCTGTTGCGTCCTCCCAGTCCGCCTGCAATGGAGGTGGCATTCGTGCAGGTGAGTCAGGTGTGGGCCAGGAGCCCCATTTCTCAATTTGAAGACTGGAGCCCTGGGGGCGTATTATGAAGGTTTTTATAAGCACGTAGAGCGCAAAAAAAGTATGTTTTTGTGGGAGCCGCCAAAAAGCTTTCTTAGTGCATCGATGGGTTTTCAATATTTTAATATCATCCTTTGTTTCTAACCTTGACTTTGGCGCATGACTATACATTGTATGATTCTGGGCAAATCACTTTATATCAACCGTTTGCCTAAATATGTGTAAATACATATAAACAAGCAACTTAAAAGTTCGCAGTGCAGTACTGCCCACCCTCACATGCCCTTCTAGACTCCCTTGGAAGTCCTGGTTTCTGTAAACTGGCCTCGCCAGGATCCCTCACACCATACTCAGTGATTTAGGTGGAAAAATACATTCAGAGGGGCCTTAACAAGTCACAAAATAATGAGTGGCCAGCAGTGCCTAAGAATTGAACATCTCTGAACAACCTTTAAAAGTGGCCATGCACCCAACGTAGCGGGCTAACCGACACAGTTACATTTTTGTACTTGGCAGGAAAGGAAGTAAAATCTATTTTAATTGGTATGTTAAATATCAGAAAGCAGCAGTAAACAAAACATGATTAATATGAAAACATTCTACTATAGAACCTAAATCAAATCCACATAGGTCAAAGTAGATTCCAAATCCTCAGTTCTTTTGAAGGAAATCCAAATACTGTTCATAAAATAATTTTAATGACAAGACTTCAATATAATAAGTTTCAAAAATCAAATAATGTGTATTTTTCCTACAGTGTATTCTAAAGCTCCTGCTACAATAGAGCACCTCTCTGAAAAGTCCCCTAATGTTGCAGCTCGGTCTGCAGAATATTGAATACCCCCCAAAAAAGAGATTCACATCCCCAGGGTGCTTTTGTACCCTCTGCCTACAGCCCTGTCGATGGTTTTCTTCCCAATACCTTCCTAAGTCAAGTTCTTCCTCTCTTTCGTAAGCCGATAGGAGAGGTCAGTGGGTTTGGAGGCCGCTACTGAAGTGTGAGAGTGCTAGAGTGTGTGTGTGTCCTGGCAAGTCACAAGTTGCATTTCTGGCAGTGCCGACCCATTATTCAGGGCTCTTTAAATGGATGGAACTGAGACAGCAAATAACACAATTGACAATCGCGCCCCATCCATTTGTGAAGTGTCTTATATAAATGATCATCAATAAAGCCTGATGGATAGCTAACAAGTAAAGCGCGGATCTCTGACATGAGGCAGCCTGCACTTTGAATGTTCAAATCCTGTACCAGCGCTGGAGTAATTTGGCATCAGGCGCTATATTACATAATAATTATTATATCACTGTTATTGTTAATGACCACCTCTTTGGGTTCTATGTGATATTTCCGCATTTTAAAGGGCAAACACAAAAAATGCCGATTTTTTCTAGCCGAATTTGTGTGGCCTTTAAAATGTCGAAATATGAGATTCTGATCACCATCCACCTCCCAGGAAGGCGATCCCACTCCCGCTGGATTTATTAAAAATTAGAGGGATATACCCGCCGAACCTCTCTTCCATTACCACCATATCCACTTCCGAGCCCAACACATTCCTCCTCCTCTCCAACATATTCTTGCAAACCCACACTTACCACCATTTGCCACCCTCCATTCCCCATCACAAACATGCCCCTCCTCTACCGCATAGACCCGCATGCAGGCACACACACAAATCCAAGCACAAACATATTCACACAGACACACACTTACCTTCCTCACAGGTCTTCCCTCTTCAGCCCATGCCTGTAAGCCCCTGTGACGAATCAACTTCCGGGGCACCAGTGGTCCAGGGATGAATATCGGTTTCTAAACCACCAATCAACCCCACACCTCTAGTACACCAGAAGGGATCAGAACAGATTGGAATCCAAGTACATTTTAAGACCTCCTTGTCCAATTTCTGGTAATGTGGATGGAATGGCAGGCTTATGTTTGTTTGTTTGTTCAAGGTCATGGATTGTTGGGCAGTTGTAACACAGCGAACATGCAATTATGATAAAAGGGTCTGTCCGGTCAAGGTTGTATAAAACGATCTACTTTATTATTACTACAACAGACAGTTCTAGCACAATAAAATTACAATCCACACTGTGAAGGAACACAGAGAACAGACAGTTTCACAAAGGAAAGGGATGCACTCTGGATACTGACAGGAGGGTAGGTGGTAAAGCAATAAGTCTTACTGTTCAAGGCTATTTTGGGCCCAGCACAAAAGGGGCAAAGGGTCTTAACTGTCTCTAGGGGCCTCCAGAGAAGGACCAGGGGGGTAGAACCACAATGTACATGGTGGTGAAGAAGTTATTGGTGCTCGACAGTGTCAAGGCGGTTCCAGGGCAATTCACAGCCCGTGAGACAGAGTTAGTGGCGGGAGACAGCTGCGGGTACCAGGCGGCAGGCAGTTCGGCAGGTGAGGCTGGACGGACATCTGCAGGCCGTCCGGCGCGATGACTCAGCGCCAAGAATCATTGTCTCAGTGCTGGTTGGAGGATTTGGAATGCTGGTCGAGGTGTCTCAGATGGCTCTGGTGACTGCGGCGTGAGAACAGTTAGCGGTGCAGCTGGATACGATTCGAGGACTCGAATGTCTCGAAATTGTCCTTAGAAAGATGGATGCTGGAGGATGATGCTTGTGTGGCACTCCTTCTAGCTTCTTCGCAGGACTCATGTCCTTTCAAGGTGGATGGCCCAAAGCTCAGGAGGGTGTTAGCATGCAACAGCCTTGTTCTTTGTCCAGAGTCTCTCCGACACTTCTCACCTGGGATGCTTGCTGTCAGAACCTTACAAGGCACACTGTATGCTGGCTTGGTACCGGTTCTGGAGCTGCTGGACGGGTCCTCTGAGTCTGGTATCTCCCTCTGTTCCATGGGAGATGTTTAAGGGAGGGAGCTTGCTTCCCTCTTGGAACACATGGCCTTCCTTCACTGGTGGAAGATGTAAGGTAGACTGTACCTTCAGCTAGCGTCCAAATGAGTCCTTCTTCTTACTCCTTGCAAAGTCTACAGATGATCTGATCAGTGAGGGGCTCAGCCCTCTTTTAATGCCAAACGGGGCCCACGGATTGGTATAGGCTAAGCCTAGCTTAAGTGAGTCAATCCTGAGTCTCCACCAAAAATCTTCAGTGATGCTTCAGGTCAGAACCAGGGCACTTGGCAACAGACAGGGCAAGGATGACATCAAAGTATCTCCCTAAATTACTGAGCCCTATGCAGCGCTTGATCACAACATGGGACTCCTTTGAAGTAGGGGCTTGCAGGCAGACATTTGTCTCCTACAATTCACATATTACAAAGAGGTGTTGGGGTCTGGTCTTCATTGTCACTTCCTGCACCCAGGCCTTCCCTGAGGCCTGCTAATTAACATTCTTCAATATTCACTGCCACCAGCAAGGTTTGACAATGGAGATGAAAATCCATGTGGCCTTGAAATTCTAATCAGGCTGCCCACGGCCAAAGGCTTTTGATGTACCCACGGCTGTCAGGTGTCAGCTACACATGACATAGGAGGGCGGCGCAGGTAAACTGTGTCCTCCCATAGTACAAGACTATTTTCTGATGTGCGGTGAGCGTGGAAAATATGTGCGGGAATGGTCCCACATATTTGGGAGGTTGTTCTCCCATCATTCATTTTTTTAAATAAACACAAAAAGCCCAGGTGAGCACACTCTTCCCGTGCGGATGGTCGAATCCCTCACAGCCCCTGCATGCAATCGGTATGACGGGCTTTCATCGCAGGATGTTTTTTTCATGGGAGGTTTTACCATGATTTTTTAAATAAAAAAACTCATAAAATCTTTAAGGGGGGGTTAGACAAACATATATCTGGAGTCTGGGTGTTTGAGAATAGCAAAATAATTTAATGGGATGGGGGATTTGGGGGTGGGGAGGAAACTCCCCCCAAAAATAAAAAATAAACAAATGTTTTTTTTTTCGTTACAAAATCTGTGCTACAAACCCCCGCGAATAAAAAAAACATCCTGCGATGAAATGACATGGAACGAAGCAATCGTGTGCAGCAGGGGCATGACAGTTTGAATTAGAAAGACCGCTCTGTGTGGTCACAAAGCAGTCTTTCTAAATCAGTATTTTGTTCAATTTGACAAATAGAAAAAGGCATTTTCACTCATTACCTCTATTTGTCCCATTCATCATTTTTCAAACTTCATTCCCTCCATGCTCCCTGGTTCTTACCTATAGTATCATTACCTCAGGAGGAACGCTTTCAAAAAATCACAAGTATGTGAGTATGTGAGCGCAAAAACACACTCGTAAAAATGTTGCCTGATACTAAGGACATGGGAAATACCCCTTAAGGAGACCACTTGCATCCGTGTGTGAAAACACATATGAGTGAATAGGTTGTGTGTGAAAGTCTACATGTTTCTGAGCGGCAGCAAACCTGGTTGAAGATGCGATGCTGCCGATACAAAAATGACTTGCATTGGTGTGAACGGCGATGCACGTGGGTCTTATTATTAAGCTTCACAATAGCTATACACCTGTGCATACTCTGAGTAGTCATTATGTAACTTTACATATTGGCATTACCACATAAATATTGCACAGATTCAGCGGGACGTTCAACAGTGGCATGTGTTCTGCTGCCGTTGTCGTTTTGGGTAAAGTTGACGCGGACACCTGCTGTTTTCCTAAAGGTGAAGGCATTACCTGTTAATTCCAGTCATGCCACGCACCCTTCAAAATTCAGTCTCTTTCCCTAGACTGGTTCACCTTCATCAGAATCATCATCACTATTATTATGTGCCGCTTTGTACTCTTCCAGTGGTATAATAATCCGTCCGCTCATTGCCTTCATGAGTAGCATAGTACCCATCATGTAGTGTAATGGAAGTGGTCTTGCATAGCTCCCTTCTGCCACTATTGGTGGAATCACTGGACTTGGCTCTGTAAGGAAAAAAAGGAGGGGTCATTAGTGGCTCGGTGGGAGCGGCAGATGAGAAACCTATGGTGTTGATGGGTGCAGGTAGGAAGTACCGGTTCCGGAGTGCCAATCTGCTTTCTATGGGTTTGGGGGATCAAAATCTGATAGACTATAGAGCTTTGGGTCTGGTTAGCCGCTGATGTGGGAGAGTGTGATAAGGCTCGAGAGCAGAGCTTAGTCATGGTACGGTCGGTTAGTGTTGACATGCTACTGACTAGGTCTGTGGAGTTGTCTATGGGGTATGTGTGTAAAGTGTAAGGTGGCAAGAAATGTTAGAGGGGAGTCGGTTAGCCAGGGGAAGAAGGGATGACACATACTTCCAGGGCAAGGCCGGCACTTAAACCTATCGTCATCAAGCCAAATGCTCATTCATCCATACACACTTGTGTACAGCATGGTATCAGTCTTCCTGTTGATTTGCTCAATTTCACAACCATATCAACAGACATGTTTGCCCTGTAGACCCTGAATCTTCTGCTTGTAGTGGGTTTTCAGTACTTGGTTTACATTGACAGACTTTCAGGAAAAACCTTGTTGGCAATGTTTTAATTTCCATATGTTAATGTTAATGTTAAAGGTATGTATACTGCACACCGTCACCAATGGAAGTGGTCCCCAGGTGCTCTGGTGGATCTGAATAGGGAGGCGGAGTTAGTAGGGTGTAGTGGGAATAGGATAGTGAGAGTAGTGATGTCCAGTTGGTCGCTTTGGTTCGGTTTGCACTGTTCGCCGAGCTTAAGTGCGTTTTCCTGTTGGTGCAAATTCCCATGTGCTGTTGTGCTGGGGTATGTGTTGTTCGCTTGTTGTTGCAATGTGGTAAGGTATGTGCGGATTGCTGTGCAGAGAAGTGGTTGTGTGTGTTTCAGTGTGAGGAGTGTATGCGGAAAGTTGAGGTTTTAGAGTTTGGTTAGCTGACTTTTCTTAGCTTTTCCTTTGCGTTTCTGCGTTCAGCATGTATGGTTATCCTGTGTGTCTGGCATTTGTAAATTGTTCGTCTAGTTACAGGCACGTTGCAAAGTGGCAGTTTCCATTGTATTACTCTAGTGGGATGTGTACCTGGCTGGTGCTGGTGAGTTCCCTCGTTCAGGGTTAGCAAGATTTAGATTGGGTTATTCTAGTCTTTCCCTGCCCATCCAATGTGAGGTCTTTACTTAGCTAAGATACTCTGTGAGATAGCCGCAGTGAGAACAAGGGTTGGCAGGGCGCCCGTCCCCCCGAGACCTTCGGTTATAGAGGATAAGGTGGATGCTATATGTTCCTTTGTATTATTCTAGTGGTATGTGTATCTGGGTAGTGCAGGCGTGTTCCCGTTCAGAGTTTGCAGGGTTTAGGTCAGAGGATTTTGGTCCTTACCAATCTTAGATTCCTCTAAGTGTTAGCGGTGTGTGAACATTGGTTGAAAGGATGTCCACCTCGCGCCCTCTGGATCGGGAGGGTAAGTGAAGTTGTGGGTATCTTGTTGGGAGTCTAGTTTTCCCAATGGGATTGTGGTTCCTAGTCGTTTCCTTCTGATTCTGGAGCAAATAGCCAGGTTTTGAGTAATTTCCTGCATTCCAGATGATCCCTTGTGTTGCATATGTCGTTGCTTTGCTTCATGCTACTATTCACTGAGAATCTTGAGCCTTCTTAGTTGTAATCCTTACTCTCTGAGTAGCCAACTACAATTCAGTTGGTGAATTGCTGGAGCAGATTCTGGACTTGAGGCAATGGCACTTATGCACCTTTAAAGGCATGGTCCAGTAAACATTTTTATTGTCCCTACGGGTCGGCCATGTTTTTTTAAGCCTAAGTTGCTCCATTTTAGAAAACTTTCCTATGGACCTTACCAGAGTTTTCGTCCATTAAACGCATGCGAAAACAGGCACCAGGGAGCCGCCATTTTGTGATAATCCTATCACATGCCGCATCGCCCTGGCCTGACCTGCTTCTGCGACACTAAATCAAATCCCCCGCCCCTGACATTATCAAAACATTCATATTCCCCGCCTCTCTCCGTGACGTTACTGTGCTGCGTAGGCAAACGCGCCCAGTCGTCTTCTACGCGACTCCACACAGAACCCAGAAACCAACACAGACCATCTCACAACACAGCGCGCCACAATTCGGAATATGAAACTGTACTTTAAAATCAAACAGCAACACGGTACATTTGGTAAAGTACATTTATTTGACATTAAATGTTTAGAGAATATTCAGCAATTGCCATATGAACTCCGAAAGCCATTTATTTTCTTTTATCTGTATCCGCAAATCCGGATAAGTTTATATTGAGTCACGCGCTGTTCCTTTATGGTACACAGGGTATTGCTTTTCGTTAAAAGAAGCACTTTGGAAGCACGTTGAACCGCAAGGCTGTTCCATCAACTAGGCACTAGTCCATCGTAAAGGTTGATATGTTGCTTCTAGCCACTAGTACAGCGTAAGGGCATGTGGGCCCTTGGCGATCGTCCCATAATATGGTTAACGTGCTCCAGTTGTTCACACGAAGCTGCAGGTGTCTATTGAAGAATCCGTCTGCCAGTGTCTCAAACCGATGACAGTAGCAGAACGGGATCAAATACCTGTTATGAAAACAAAAAAAAATATTTTATTTATTCCTGCCGATCAGAAACTATTTGCTTGCAAGGATAGTTCAATGGAGTATGTTCGGCTCTAAAATCAATGCGAAAAGTAACGAAATAAATCGAGGCCAACACACAATGAGAAACGACAGTTAGTCTACATGCGTGTGGAATGATATGATATATGATATGGCATTTGTAATGCGCATATACACAAGTGTTTCAAGGCGCGACGAGGCAGGGGGGGAACAAGGGCAGACAGACAACGATCCTACTAGGCCAGGTGTCTTTCAGATCGCGCAAGAGGAGGGGGAGAGGGGGATAAAAGTGCTGTACATGTTTAGTAGAATACAAGATAAATAATAGGGCCAGCTGGTGGCAAGTGCAAGGTAAATGCCGGGAGAAGGGGCTGAAGGATACATAGACAGTCCCGTAGTGCAGGTAGGCAGTGCAGGGAAAAGTGGCTGGGCCAAGGACCGAGATCGGTGAGACCTGTGGACCTGCATGCCCATGTGCCCACTATGAACACGTTTTCCTTGCTTTTCCTAGCTCTTCATTCATTCATTTATTCATGCATCCATTCATTAATTCTTCATTCCGGTATAAAAGCGTCTAAAGATTTATTCACATTATATTTGAAATTTCCATTGTGTCTCTGCGTAATGCAATCTGTAAATCCGACCGTGCTCTTGACAACGATTTTTCGTATACTGAACTGAAATGAAACTCGGTCTAGTTTCTGAATATTCTGACTTATCGTCTCTTACGTTATTGCGCACCCCCTTCAAAGGAAGTTCTTTCGACATGGTCCCTGTCTCAAGGTCAAAAAACAATAGACCCTTATACTTCCAGTGCGACTTGTGGGCCTCTTCTGGGCGCGAGCTGAAAAACAAAGCTGCTGTCCTTCGCATTCTTTATTTGCAACATCCCGTAGTAAAGGCATCTGTGAGAAATTGAAGTTTAGAATCCCTCTATGTAGTGCGCCACAATGTGCAAATGCGAACTGGCTTCTCTCCCAAATGCCACGGCCCGCTTGGCGCGTTCTAAGGCCCCCAATTTTGTCCCCGTTGTCTGCGAGCTTTGCAGCACCAAAGAATCAGAACTATGGAGACATTTAATTTTTGGCGGAAGGTCAGGGAAAGTATAAAGTACCACAGGAGTTGAGTTAAAAGTGAGATTTATTGTTTGTTTGTTTGTTTTATTATTTGCAATACGCAAGCCTCCCCTCCGTTAACAGTGCGCAACAGTGTGCAGCATTTACATTTACATGAGATGAGACATGAGAAAAATATGTACATACACATATATGAGGTGAATAGAGAGAATTCAAAGATGACACCCAGCTTGTTCGCCACCCATGATGGTGAAGGTAGGGGTTAGGGTTACAGGTACACTGTACAATAACATTTATTTACAAAAAGACAATCGTATTGCAATTATTTAAACCGGGATTTGTACTTCACAACCAGCTGTGCTTCTGGTGTACATGGCACAGTTGCAATGTTCGGTGGCAATGGATCACTGCTCAGCACAGAAACGTCCAAAATTCCATATCTGTGCATCTCTAACACAGCAACAATAAGGCCTTTCACAAAGTCGAACTGCATTTCATCATAGACTGGTTTGATCACCCATTGTTTACTTCGTTTTGAAAACACCTTAGTGTAGCGAGGCATCCTTACTTTACCCCTAGTCCTAGATTGTTCACGTCCGACATTGCTGTTATGGGCCAAGACCGCTAGTAGAGTGCGATGTTTCATGTCCCGAAAGCTAAAATGCAAGCGCTTTGGCCTGTACTTTAGGCACATATTGTGGAACACCTCCAAATCTCCTGTGTGACAGAATTCTGTCAGTCCTCTCAAATCTCTTGATAGAGTTTTGTCGAAAACAATCTTCTCAATGGCTTTGTGTGTCGGTGAAGATGGAATCAACCACTTCTTCTTCCTTGCCTCCTCTGGGGACAAAGGGTCATGTTCATATTGGTGGAAATGTAGGTTTTCTGACCAGCGGTGAATGTTGGTACAGTGGTGCATCAGTGACCGCCATTTTTCAAGTAGTATTTCCACTGACCCTTCACAAGTTTTTGAGCTCCACCATAGATGGTTGGTGATAGACGGGGACCACTGCAAAATACTTTCAAAACCTTTTTTTTTTCCTGCAGCCGAGATTTTCTTACTGTTTGATTTAGCAAGAAGCCATATCTCAAATTGATGATTAATAAGCGGGAACTGCTCTCTCATTGTCTTGGCAATTGAAACATGTCTGTCCGTGGCTATGAGGTCGATGTGCATTCCCCTTGATTGTAGATATTCCACGGATTTTATAAATCCTAGTTTCTCCATGGCCACTGAGGATGTACATTGTGTTACCTGCACGACCACCAAACTCACAATTTTCTTACTATCCATGTCTTGAAAGTGGTAGGTGCAGTACTTGGCAGAAAATCCAGGGCTGTCGCACTGTCCATCGCCGGCTAGCCTGAAACGATTCCCTTCGAATGTACTTGCTTGAGACAATTGTTCAATTTTCCAAGCATCACTAATGACCGGAAACAGATAATCACGTTGGTATATGTAGTACAGCGATTTAGAAATGAAATGGAGTCCCACCAACTGAAAGAAAGCCTCTAACTTTCTAAAACTGGAGCCACTAAAAAGTGATGCAGCTGCACACAATAGATTGCCTGCTGGCATTTTCCCCAGCATCATTTGTGCAGACCATGAGAACCTATGATTTAATCGACAGTCGGCATTTATTTTGACGTTACTGCCTTTTATTTGACGAGTTACAATAATCAATGGCTTCCCACATACTTTCCCTCTAACTGAATGCCCAAATTTCAGCATACTTATAATTTCCATCAAACAACTGTCGAATACAATGTATTTGCTCTCTTTCATTAGACTGTCATCCTGCGTCAACGTTGTTTCGGCCTGTGACGTTGCGGAGATTTCAACACATTGGAAAGTAATATCGCTGCTATCAAGTTCTGGTGCGTCTATGGATGCTGCGGCTGGTTCATTCTCTGTCATTTTCGACATCTGCAACTTCAACATTGATGGGAGAACACAACAATGTCGACATGTTTTTGGGTGGCAATTTTTTGGCGGGTGTAGATTGTGTGAATTGATCTGCAACTACTTCAGAGATATCTTCAATACATTCAATATCATCTTCTTGTGGTGGTGCGGTCGCACTGTAGCAATGGTCCAATGCAACTTTGCTGTATTCTCCAAACACAGTTAATTCATATTCTGGCCATTGGACAAGAGCATCTCGAGCCTGAACACGCCTCGCCTCGATTAATAGTTCCTCCATAGTGTACATGGTCTGGCAAGCAACATCTCTCATTCGCTTCACTGTCTGTTTATGTATAGTTCTGACACCCACGGGTAACTAGAGGAGAGATTGGAAAATGGATGTTCAGTTTAAACACAATATAAAGTGTAGTCCAATTGACTGGAAAAAAACATAAAATAGTCCCCAGCACAAACATTTTTTTAAAGTTATGAACTGTTTGTAACTAACCTTTTTTTTGGTTCTTTTTCTTTGCAACTTTTTTGACTCGACCTTCAACATCTGCACGCTGTAGCTCCGATTCGTTTCCGCATGTCCTCCTTTCCTCTTGCGCTGCAACGACTATATTTTCTTTATCCGCATAGACAGCACGGAATGAGGCTCCATCGTCTCCCTGAAACATAGTACTTTCATTACTATGTATCAAAATATTGTTAGCATAAAACACACGTGAGGACGAACACACAGGTACATCTCAATAGCCAAACACGATTTAAACATTGTGTGCAACAATCAAACGACAAGTATTCGACCAGTGATGATCTATTTCGATGGAACTGTCAGTATCCATACCTCTGGCTCTGCATGGACTGCCATGAATGGTTGTATTGGAGAGGAGGCATCAGCATCTCCCTGAAACACAGTACTTGCATTAGTATGGTTTTCAATATTGGAAACATAACACACACTTGGGGTCGAACGCACAGGTATATATAAAGAGATAACCACAAATGATGCATTGTCTAAAAGAATCAAGGAAAATCTAAATATGATCACATTTCATCGAGTTATTTCTCTGATTTATTTACATCTGCATCATCTAAATGGGATGTTGTGATTGTAGTGGAAGCTCCGTCGTCTCCCTGAAACACAGCACTTGCGTCAATAGGGAAGAAAGTATAGCAAATGGAATCACGTTATATGATCACGCATGATGGAGCTGTCAGTATCCATACCTCGTGCTGCTGAAGAATATCTATGGATGTTGCAAATGTAGTGCGCACTTCCGAAAGCTGTTGTGCCAATTCGTATACGCATGGTCCCGCTTCCACTTCCCCTGGAATTACTTGACTGTCAGGCTCTGCATCAAGTGCAGGGGTTGACGCTCCATCAACTGCCTGAAACATAGTACTTGCATTAGTGAGGATTACAATAGTGAAAACATAACACACACCTGGGGTCGACAGCACAGGAACATATCAACGGCTAACCACGAATTAAACATTGTGTAGGACAATCAAACGACAAGAATTCCAGCTCTGATGATGACGCTCAATGGAGCTGTCAGTATCCATACCTCCTGCTGGTGAATAACATCTAGAAATGTTGTAGATGTGGCAGACGCTTCAGCATCTCCCTGAAAGACAGTACTTGCATTAGTATGGATAACACTAATTATAACTGAAAACAAACACCAGTGGACGATAACTAAGGTGTATATCAATTGGAAAGCACTAACCAAACATTCGGTAAAATAATTACACGATAGAATAAAACTATTACTTGACATGCATAAAACAAGTCTGTAGCGGATTAGCCTAGTAAGATTACCTGATACGCGCTAGAGCGCTAGAAGTGGTTGATAACTGCGACCACGTCAAGGATGTAGAATGTTCTTGCTTCAGATTCAAGGGATAGTCAAGAAGTTGTAAAGGTAAATTAATGATTGATAATGAAATGCCAATATTAAAAATAGCCATGTAAGGCGACAGAATACTTGAAAAATGCTCAATACAGCACAGTTCCCTGTTCCCATATATATACATTTTGTTTGTGGGTTATGAAATCGAAAAAGAATATATTGATAAATGTCATTATTCAAAAAGCTATACACTCATATCAATATCGAAATTATGACAAGGGATAGAACACCTACAATATCAATTAATCCATTCGGCTACCTACACACTATACCGCAAGGCCTAAAGCTAAATCCGGACACTTGACACACCGGTGACGGAATGTGGACAAATAGAGTGGGAATGGCGTTTTCAAGCAATTTCCGTGTCGTTCGCCGTTTATTCTTCTTTGTTACTCAAGATGTTGTGTACATGTCCAAGGAAAAGTGCCAGCTGCAGATGCGGTATCGATCACCCCTCGTGTCCTGTAAGACTTGTTGGACTCTACTTTCCAGCACATCCAGTGGATATACGCAATGTCTGACCCATTCTCTTATTCGATCAACAGTTTTTGGGAATACGTGCATTGTAGTGCCTTCAGATTTCGCATGGGTCTTCGAAGGGCAACCGCTAATCGAACAGGCAGGCATTGTTGCTAAATCTGAAAAGTAAATATCGACATTATTATACAATCTTCATGAATAAAGATTTGATACAACAGTAAATGAATCATAGAATGATCAATGCAAGGTTTGTTTTGGTCGCCTGAACTAGACCAGTTCATTATGTGCGGCTTAGTATTTGCATAAGTTGCAGAAATGTATAAATGATGTGACTAAAATCTGAACATGTGACTCGTCCCTTGGATGTTCTGTCTTGCACGAGAAGGAAACATGCTTACATTATAGACTGGACCCCCGAAGGATGCAATTCGATGACAATAGACAAAGATGAAAATAAATAGATCTATTGATAGCATAGCAATGGAAACTCAAGTCAATAGCAATGAGACCAATGAACATAGCACTATTGTGTACTCTACTCGCAAATAGATAGAAATTTTAAAATCTGCGAAATATGACTAGGATACATGGCCTTACCTTGACCAACAAACAGTTGGATTCAGCAAGCAGAGCAGTATGTTGCAGGAGAATAGGTGGGTGGCCACAGGTAGCACACTGATGGGTTTGCTCTAAGCGGTCACAGACGTTCACGGATAGCACGACGACGAGCAGATTAGCGTAGATCTCAGTGGTTGCCAGGTAGCACGTTCAGGAGTTGACTTGCAAAGCACAAAGATGTTCTCATGAGACATATCACGTGGTTTATAAAGTATTAGAAACAGGGGTGTGTTTGTGAATGAATGACGTATGTATGTCGTGGTTTTAGGGGGCGGCCTGCTTCAAGGGGAGGCCTGGCTGGAGACACGGGGTCTGAGAAGGCCATGTGAGCGATGGCCCCTGGGCATGGGATACCTTTTGAAGTGTACATGCTGTTTGGCACCTTGGCCGTTTGTGCCCGTGACAGCCCCCCATGCCAGCGATCATCAACGGGTGTGAACCGCCTTTGATAGAGGGGGTGGGATGGAGGGGCCTGGGGTGTGCAGATAAGGCACAGGAAGACTGCTGAATGGAGACACACTTATGTGGATTGCAGGGGGGCGGCCTGCTTCAAGGGGAGGCCTGGCTGGAGACACGGGGTCTGAGGAGGCCATGTGAGCGATGGCCCCTGGGCGTGGGATACCTTTTGAAGTGTACATGCTGTTTGGCACCTTGGCCGTTTGCGCCCGTGACAGCCCCCCATGCCAGCGCTCATCCCCGGGTGCGAACCACCTTTGATAGAGGGGGTGGAATGGAGGGACCTGGGGCATGCAGATAAGGCACAGGAAGACTGCTGAATGGAGACAGACTTATGTGGATTGCAGGGGGGCGGCCTGCTTCAAGGGGAGGCCTGGCTGGAGACACAGGGTCTGAGGAGGCCATGTGAGCGATGGCCCCTTGGCGTGGGATACCTTTTGAGGTGTACAAGTAGTTTGGCACCTTGGCCGTTCGCGCCCCAGACAGCCCCACATGCCAGCGCTCATCCACGGGTGCGAACTTCCTTTGATAGTATATCGCTGCTTATAAATAACAAATGTCACATACCGAAGATTCTTGTGAGCACAGACTCACACTTCAACCGGTGTATTATAGTGGTCAAGACCGTTAACTTAAGGCCTGTATAATCCAATGGTAATTGTTAGTATAGATATATGTGTGACTTTTATAGAGACATAACCTACTGAAAGACTTTGAACAAGTGTTATTTAGTGCATGCATTATCGAGAATATGTTATGTTAGCTTAGATAGATAGTGACCACCCTGCTTCACAGCGACCAGACCTTCACCCATTCGGAGCACAGATGTCTGACGTCCATCCTTGAATGGAGACACACTTGATTCATTTAAAAAATCGAAACAACCGTTGTTAAAATATATGTGGTGTTTTATTTTGTATCTTATTTTCATGACACAAAAATACAAGACTTTAAAGATTATACAGGTCAGGTTGCAGCACAGCGAGAGAAAATCCCCTGTACTGACCGCTGTCACTCGGGAACGTTTCTCTTATGGCACGAACGGCACAGGCGGGTATCACTCTTCGAACGCGGTGTCCAAGCCTCCCGTGGAGCCACCATGTAAAGGAACGATAGGCCACCAGCCTGTACCACCTGTGAAAAGGAATGAAACAAACTGTTTTTAAATGGCCAAGATAAGTTTAATAAACGTTTGTTGTCAATAACAATTCTTGTAAATAATGGGATTCTGCACGGACAAATGCTATCTAGACAATGCACACTATTGAACGACTTTCATGCGTTACTATGATATGAATATATAATTTTGGATATAGTAGAAGAACATGAAATAGGAGTGGCATGACAAGCAGAGTATACTTACTCGTTACTCGGATTACGAGGACAAACAGTTGCGCAAAGTTCGTGCATAAGCACCATCATTATTCTCAACACGGCCCGTGTGAGGCAGGCTGCCCTGAAGTCTGGCAGCTCGGTGATGCATTGCAGTCGTGGCTCGCCTTCCGAAATGTAGGCCAGGCATCCTGAGTTTTCTCGGCAGCAGCAGTTCTCGTCCTCGGTTGGCATTAGCTTGCACCGATTGCATGTGCACCTCATGGAGACGCCGTCCATGCGACTAGGCCCAGGCTCTTCATCTGTTGAATCGTCCTCCCAACTGCCGACCGGATCCCCATCGTTTTCGCGTGCTTCCCTTTCCAGTAGTTCCTCCTCGGTATACTCGGGCTCGTACATGTAGGGCATTATTGTAGCCATTGTGTGGTAAACAAAGTAAAATAATTTACAGAGATGGTACAGGTGTTCACACGGGCTACAAGCGGCGAAGGTAGCTGACCAGAGCACAGAAACGAGTCACAGAATACTCAAAGTAACACAGAGAGAGGAATGGAATCGAAAATCTGCTGCTGTGTGTTGGGAAACGGTCCGTTTATACTTATTGAGGAAAGAGGCGTCCTGCCATTTCCATGGCAACACGTCATTAGCTGAGGCGCAGCGATTGTTGACACGAGACGTGCTTTGGCGTTGGGAAATGGGTGGTACGAGTATGCTGATGACAGGCTCAGGGACGGGGGATTTGATTTAGTGCCGCAGAAGCAGGTCAGCCAGGGCGATGCGGCAAGTGATAGGATTATCACAAAATGGCGGCTCCCTGGTGCCTGTTTTCACGTGCGTTTAATGGACGAAAACTCGGGTAAGGTCCATAGGAAAGTTTTCTAAAATCGAGCCACTTAGGCTTAAAAAAACATGGCCGACCCGTAGGGACAATAAAACATTTTTACTGGACCATGCCTTTAACATTTCTATGAAATCATACTCCTTCACATGCCCAGCCATGATGAGGTGCCTTATTCCCCAAATCTCTGTAATAGCCAGCAATTTTCTAAAGGTGCTGCTCCAGCAACTGAAAATGTGTGCAGGTGACACTTTCAATGAGAATTAGCCGTTCCTGTTAATTGTTAAGGTTTTGCTCATTAGATCTGGGAAAGGCTTATTTTCGGGAGTGGTGGGTGAGAGGGTGTGTATGTGTGCCGGCGTAAGTGTGAGTGTGTGTGTGCGCAAGTGTGATTATTTGAGTGTGCTATAACCCCAGTTGGCTCCTCAACCTGTGTGTACTCAAATTAAAATGAATCCAAAGTTTCATTTTAGTTGACCTCACCATGACCTCTGGCTGCTTGTCATGCCTAAAAGGGCGTTCAATGACTTGGCGAGAACTGCACATTTTAACCACATCGTGCATACCAACATGCTGCAAGCCCATGTCAGATAAGGAACAAAGGCAGATACCTGTAGCACATGGGGTCTTCTTGGGCGTGGAGTTAATTGAACACATAAGACAGTTTACAGAGGTCCCAAGTTGCCCTGTGTCAAATTAGAAATACACATCCAGTGCTGGCCTTTAGGGTCACATCATATTGCATTCTGGTACTTTTAGGTCTACATTTATAATATGGGAATGCAAAATAGCACGCACTAAAATGGTAGGACTTGTAGAACATGCAGTGGACCCTCTTTGTCTGTGTAATGTTGAGAAACCCGAATGTAAATGAAGTAGAAATATATCAGAACAGTAGGGAGTGGTTTGTCAGCATTTCTGGCCTTAGCTTTAGAATTGCTCTGCTCAGGAATTACAGAAAGGGAGAACCTGTAGCTCTCTCACTTAACTTAGCTCATCTCATGGGGCCAGGTGCACATATGTGTTGATCTGCAGAGATATGTGCAGATACGTGTGCAACTTGAACTTGTTCGAATTCTAGCCAGCTTGTTTCTGCCGTTCAGAAGAAAGCAGTACCATTGAGTTAGGTAACTACAATCAGTCATGTACTGAGCTGTGAAGCATCAAATCTGAAGTACGGGAGCATTGAGCAGAAACAAGTTATTGGGAATGGGAGGAAGGTAGAGTAAGGTTGAAGAATGTAGAGCAATTTTCGGGGCTTGATAAGGAAGAAATGCCAGAGAGATCAGTGGTAGACACTGATCTGGTATCCACATTAATTATGGGAATGGGGAATGTCAGCTTCTGCGTAACAGGGCTGCCTGGGACTCGCGCACAACTTCTTTGTTACTCATTCCCCTTAACATTGACATACTTTCTCCCTCCACGTCACTTCCTTCCCACCCCACTTCCCAAGCCCCACCCTCGTCCAAAGACTGCAATTCCCAACTCTCCAATGCCACAGGGCAGGGCGTACTATTCAAATGTTGTGAACCACATACTGAAAAAACACGTTGCAGCCCTAGAACTGGGATCTTTAATGTATTTCGACTCCTCCACTCATCTGAGGATTTTATTCAGCAGTCCAAGAAAAGAGGAAAAGAGGCAGGAGTAAAACTCCACCTACCTCAATCTGATTGGTCACTACCATAACCTATCCTATTAAAGTGTGGGCGGGCAAGGAGGTAATGCAGGTTAGGAGTCCTCTGGTGACAAACATGAAAAGCACTTGGACGGTCCATCGAGCAAACCCATTAGTATTCTTAGGATTTTCTGCAGCACCCTATTGAAGATGCCAGGCTGCCAAGCCACCTAAACCTGGATGCAGGTAGAGAATCAGGTTGGCACCATGGGCACGGCAAGTCATGGGATTCAGAGACGGCAAAGTGTGGGGGCAAATGGGTTACAGGGGCCAGCAGCAATGTTTGTGGTCTTAGCACCTGCCGAGTAGTGGGCACCCGTGACAGAAGGGAAGGAAGGGTGCAGCAGAAAGGGGACGGATATCTCTCTGGCCCTGGGCCATGGCACAGAGCTCGTGTGTTGGTGAAATAATCCAGGGATTCTATGGTGGGAGGTTAATGTTTAGTAGGCTGGGGAGGGAAAGACTTTGAGGACCGAGGCTGTGCTGGGAATGTTTTCTGGCAAGGTTTCTTGCACTGTTGATGCCTGTGCTGGACCTGTTGTGCGAGGGAAGGGAAATGTGCACTGCTGCTTCCAGCATTGCAGCCGTTCTGAATGAGAGCATTGCACCCCACTGCTGCCTCTGCTGAGAATACGGTGCATCACATGGAGCAACTCTTCTGTATGTAGGAGATTACCACATCTGCTGCCTATGGCTGCACCTGCTGTCCGTGGAAAACCATCACCACCTCTACCTGTGCTGTTGAAGGGAAGCTTGCACTACTGTCTGTGATGTACTGTTCAATGGGATTGAAGCTTACCCCTCTGCTGTATTTTGAGGTGGACCTGTTTTGGGAAGTAGTCTTGCAAAGATACTACCTGTGCTGTACCGGTTGTGTGAGAAAACCTGTACAGCTGCCACTCCCATGTGCCTTTTATGTGGGACGGTGTGGGACGGAAGCTTGCAAAGCTGTGCATAATATCCCTGCTTCCATGGGTATGAAGCTTGCACCATCGCCTTTGTTGTACCTATCTTTTGGGAGTCCCACTTTCCCAAGGTCCTGTTGGCCACCTGCAGACTTGGGAGGAGGAAAGGGGTTTCATGTCCTCACTGCAGGCCAGATGTAGAGGGAGTGTGGAACATTGTTTGCTGTTACAGCTTATAAATATGCCACTGCAAAGAGGGAGTCTTCATATCTAGCCTTCATGAATCCTAGGCAGGTCTTTGATTCAGTGGACAGAACCCTCCTTTTGAGCGTTCCGAGGGACTATGGCAGGGAGCCTGGGCTCCCGAGGTTGGTAAGAAATCTATAGAGCAACAATTGTGCGGCAGTAAGCTCCAGCCATGGTGGGGAAATGTGAAGCGAAGGGTGAAACAAGGCTATGTTCTGGCCCCTCTTCTAGTCAATCATTTATTAATAGTTTGACCAGGGCCCATGAAGAACTTCGGGGCATGTTCCATTTACTGGGGAGCTGCCAAAGTTACCCCAATCCTTGGGTTTGAAGAGAATTCAGTTTTCTTGGCCAGGACAGGGAAGGGACCGTAAACATTTCCAGGTGGTCTGGAATGCTTATGCAGCCGGATAAAACTGGTCCTAGACCAGTGTAAATGCCTGATTATACATGTAGGTTGGGGGCCAGGTATGATGCTACCTTAAGTTGGCAGCCAGACATCTTCAAAAGATTAGATGTTGTGATTATTTATGTTTGCGCTGGACGTTGATGCTACAGAGAGTTTCAATTTTAATTATAAATCACAAAGCACATACACCTTGCACTGTATTCCCTTTTTCAGTGGTATATGTGTTACCAGGATTCCTAAAACACATTTAAATGCTAGCTGGGATTCAATGAATTCTGGGGAAAAAATGTCAAATCTGGACTCATAGATTCTCACTTTTTGTTTGTCTTTTAAAGTCCTAGTACAGCTAAGGACACTGACTGGCCAGAGACAGCTTCATCAGAAATGCTTTCCCATCAGTCTGTGCACCTGGTCCAAAATACCTCTCATGTATTCTGATCCTTCTTTGGGAAAGATGTCTGCATTCAATCCAATACGTAGAATACCATTTTACATACATTTTCCCATTAGCTGTATCCAGTTTATATCCAACCTGCTTCTCTCCAGTCAGATGAACTCTCTCTCTCTTCACTATGTTCACACATCTCTCCCTTCTTCCTATGGGTTTGAACTTAAATATACATCGGAATCCACCTATGCAGCATTATTTGGCCCAGCATTTTCGTTTGGACAGACCGTGAGATCAGTCTTCACTTTCTCACACCCACCAGGGTGTTCCTTTTTGTTTCCATTAGAACACTACAATTTGGTGTGTCCTAAGGGGATGTCAGCTACAAACTAGCCCTCGTTAGGAGTGAAAACCGATAATAAAGAAATATATTTATTTTTGAACAATTCTCTGCAGTATCTGTGTTATTGGTGAAAACGACATATTCAGATTTGTAAGACCATTCTTGAATCCTGAGATATATTTTATGTTTCTGCTACTTGATGGAGTTATTAAAATATGCAACGTGTGCACAACATATATAGTTCTGTATATCAGTCTTTCAGTGAGACAAATGGTTCAAAAATCACATCTGATTATGTATTTCCAATTGTCACTCTAAATGCACATTTTAAATGGAAGTTGTACTATACCCTCACCCTTCCTCTTTGTCTTCGTCTTGAGCCGGATCTCCCAATTCCGGAAGCTTCTCAAGACTTTCCCTTCCACCTTCCATTCCTCCCGCCTCTGTTAAATCCTACAGTTGCTGAGATTGGTGACCAGGGCTCTATGTGTCCTCCCGGGTCCTGGCCTCCTACACCCAACCGCCTACAGCCTCCACCCGCACCAGCACTTTGCCTTATTACCCACTGCCCTATGTCACCACAGACCTTGCACTTACTGCACTTTATTGGTGGCTGACCATTCAACCTAGGCACGTACAGCTGCTCACTCCCTAACTCTTCATACACCTAGCACTTACCTCCCCATGCCCTCATCCCTCCTCTCTTCATTTATTTATTTATTCACATTTTTAAAGCACGCAACAGCCCTTAGGCATCGTGGTGTTGTTACATATAAAGTCTTACTGGTGTTGTTACATATAAAGTCTTATTGTTTACATAGGATGAGAATTTTCATTGTTACATAGCAGGCACAAGATACATTGCATAGTTTCGCTACATGGTTAAATGGCGATTAGAATTCCATAGCCTAATTTCCTCCAGGTGGTTACACCGTTAAGATGACATAGGAAGGTGGTTACAAGAGGAACCTATTCAGCATTATAGGTAGGCGGGTGACGGTAGACTGCAAGAGGGCTCTTAGGGCCAGTAGTGGCTAGATAAATAAAGTGGTCTTGAGGGATTTGCGAAAGATGGATAATGATGGTTCAGCTCTGAGAGAATTGGGAAGGGCGTTCCAAAGTTTGGGTGCAATGTACGGGAATCCAATGCCGCTGGCATTTGCTCTTTTGACAGATAGGACTAGATGTTGGTTGGCATGGTGGCTTCTTTTTGGGCGTGTCGAGATGTTCTTGAGTATGGTTTACGATAGCTATGAAGGGGCAGAGTGAATGATGCATTTGTGTGTAAGGGTGAGGATCTTGAAGTTGATCCTCTCCTTTACTGGGAGCGTCTTGTCTGATCTGTGAGATGTGGTCTCTTTTGGGAATGGAGAGGGCTGCGTGGAGCGCATTGTTTTGGACTGTTTGGAGTTTTTTTTTTTTTTTTTTTCAGAAGTGCCTGCCAAAATAGCATTACAATAGTCAAGTTTGGCTCCTATTGTAGCTCGGGCGATGGAAAGTCTGTTTTGGGTGGTGAGAAAGGGTTTTATGGCATTTATTAGTTTGGTGGTGTGAGCCGAGGCAGAGGAAACGGCATTGACCTGGCGTGTCGTCAAGTGATCTCTCGGTGAGAGAGCAGTCTCGTCTGGCTGTTCGAGCGTGGGCAGAACAAAAGGAAAGTTCAGATGCACAAACGTGGGTCTAGGCAGGATAGATGTAAGTGAGGGGGAGTTGGAGAGAGGGCTTACTGGCACTGCAATTCCAGCAACATATTTTGGTAGATCTGAACGTGAACAGCAGATGAAAGGTATTGGTTTTGTGAATCTCTAGTGCAGGCAAGAGGCAGATATGCACGGAATGCAGCAGCAGCAGAGCTCAGACATGCATGGAATCGGGCCCTGAGCTCTGCAGACTCTGGACAGGTTCAGACAGGAGACAGCCTTCATGGGTGGGCCGGCGGTCGCCAGCCAGCGATGGATTGGCTGATAAAAATTAGCTTGACCCAATCACAAGGATCTCTGGAATTTATCAGGCACTGGCTTCTCTCCGAAATTGTAGAAAGGCAATCTTGGAGTGGCCTGCCTCGTTGTCTGTAATGGTGGCTCGGGCCAAGCATAGGGGTTAACCCTTCAATATAGAATCCGTAATCAGACTGCAGGCGGGTGCGATCGTCGGGGCAAATAATATGGTGATAACTATAAATTACGGACCAGATTCTAAATCGGAGCTGCGTCTGACAAAATGCAGCATAATTAGCCCGGATGTCGGTTTGGTGAAGGATGACTCCCTATGCTCACCTCGAGGGCAGGGGCACTGCTCCAGCAGTGGAGAAGGGCTCAGACGCCTCCGAAGGTGAGGAAGTTGGAACTTCTCTCTGCACTTGCACATTCTGAATGATCACAAGGCCTAGTAGGCCCACCTCTATCTTTCATTGTTGTATTGTTCATCATGCCCATGTTCCCTCCGTGTTGCCCTGTGGGCGCTTTGAAACACAATTTACTTTGTTGTATAAGCGTCTTACAAATGCACAGTAAATAAATACAATAAATACATCAGTTAAGCTTTATCTGTATGGGCTAGAATCATTACCAATAGAAACCATATGTTGTTTGAAAATGTCATTTAACTTCAAAGCATAAATTGGTGATCTATTCTTCAGTAGAAATCCCTAATGGAACAGATGCACATTCTCTGTGAAACATGATGCCCTCCATGGTTATGGGTTCAAGAAACCTTTGAAGGCACCTCTTTCTTGGAATACACTTAGAGCCTGATTTACCAAAATGTTTTCAATGGGACTTTCCCATGTTAAAACATTTTTGTAAATCAGGCCCTTAATGTATCAGTGAAATTATCAATGTGATGGTTTTCTGGAAATGGGCTTAGAAACACAAGTTTATCATTTGGGTCTGGGTTTCCAATATAATGCTTGCATTTGATGTCATTTTTGAAGTATATGACCAGGGCCTATTGTCTTAGATAAAAGCAGATGCTCTGCTGATATTGATGCATTGATTTATTGATTTGTGTATTTATAATGCGCCGGCAGCCCACAGGCATCGGGGCACAAACAAAGACACAGTGAACTAAACATTTAAGATGAGACAGAAAGGGTTAGCATGTTTAGAAGGATGCAAGAGGCAGCTAACGGAAGAGGAGAGTGTTCAAGTTCCTCCTGAAGATTTTAAGATCTATGTCAATTCTGAGCACAGGTGGTAAGGCATTCCAAAAACAGGCTGCCTTCGCGGGAAAGGATCTACCAAGACCCGTAGCACATTTTTCTGACAGACCCTGTATCAGCCCTAAGCTGAAAGAATGGAACAATCTCGTGGGTTGGTATAGAGTAGCCAAGGGTTTGAAATATTCAGGTATTTTGCCATGGAGGCACCTGTGGACCAGAGGGCCTACATTGAAATTAATCCATTCTCAGATGGGTAACCAGTGCAGTTTCCTTCAGTGATCTGAAAGGTGTGTTCTTCTTGGGGTGTTAGTCACAATTCGAACTGCGTCGTTCTGAATCACCTGACATCTCTTAAGGTTGGATAGGGAAGTTCCACTGAGTAAGGAGTTACAATAATCCAATCTAGTCAGAATGGTAACTTGTGCGATGATAGCACAGGTTCTCTTAGAGATGTAAGGACGGATATTTTTGAAAAGGCATAGGTGGTGATTATATGTCTGGTTCATATAGGTAACGTGAGCATCTGCATTTAAAGAGGCCTCCATCTGAACCCCTAGGGTTTTTAACTTATGTTGAGTTTTTGTTACATTGCCTTTTAATGAAAAGCTACTATAGTCTGTACTCAGTTTGTTCTGGGCCTGAATGGAACCGAAGATCATCAGCTCCGTTTTGCTGCTGTTCAGGCACAGCCACTTCTCTGACATCCAGCTGTCGATGTGTTCATAGATGTTTGTATTTGTATTTGTATTTTGTTTATTTGTATAGCGTGCCTGGCCCAAAGGCATCTGAGCGCATATCTTAGGTTACAGTTACATAGTAAACATGGTGACAACTACTTAGATTACAATAGTATACATGAAGAACAGTGGGAGCATAAAAAATATAACATATATACAGAATCAGATTACTTCCAAATAATTACAGTGTATTTACAATTATGGAACTAGTTAAACAGAGTCAAACAGAGTAATAGCAGTGGAAATGGTGAGGGGACTAGGCAACTGGTAAAGGCCTGTAGGAGTTGGGAGGGTCTTGGGTGGAAAGCCAAGCTTTGGCCTTGCTCTTAAAGGAGTGGAATTCTAGAGTCTGAGGCGTAATGATTAATTGATGTCAGTGGTATGTTGATGGGATCTTGAGATTCTTGATTACAAGGAGTTTAAGTAATGGTTGGGTTGCATGACACGTACATTTGAGGACATTTTGAATTCACGCATTTTCAATGTTACTGGTCAAGGAGAAAAATCTAATTTGTAATCTTTTTGTAACAGTAATCAAACAATAGGCTATTCTATCAAAAGATAGTGATTTATTTGGTAATTTATAATGAATATTCTAACTTTCTATATAACTGGCCATTCAATCATATTCTTGTGCAATTACACTGAAATAGTAAGGGTCTTGCCCTCAGTGTAGCAACATTCAACCCAAAGTAGATTTCCAACAGCCTTTTAAGCTCTAAAAAAAGATAATTACTCTGCTGGCCAGAAAGCAAACATTTAAGGTGCAAGTAACAGTCTCTACATCACAAATCATTAAGCAGATTGGTAAACAGATTGGTAATTTGTAAGAAGATAAACGTGAACATATTAATGGAGGCTGATTGAAAAAGTTGATCATACTGTCCCCGATTGAAGAACCTAGTGACTGGTCTGGAAGGGAATAGAAAGGCAGCAGGAGAAGAAGGGTAAAGGGAAGAAAACCCACAATCAATATTCACCAGGCCTTACTTAGCATCTGAGGCAAGGTTTCAGCATCATATGCCAAGATACTGATGCTGGCTGTACCCAGCATCTACTTTGGTTACAATCAGCCGAATAATGTGCAAGTCATTACAAATTAATTACATCCTATGGTGCATGAGGAGGAAGCTATTTCTCCTCCTGTGGAGGCGATTAATGTGCCTAACTTAGCGCCTAATGGCAAAGTGCTTTTCAACCCGCTATTGAGTCCCTTCTTCCAGAGACCACTATTATTGAAGTGATCAAGTGTATAAATCAGTTTAATAAGTCAAAGGTTTCCACAAAATGGAGCACAAAAACGAGAAGGAATAACAGAGAGAAACAGAATCAACAAGTTGACAATTGCAAAGCTTTAAAGCGTGAAAAAAAGAAAAGTGAGTCAACTAATCTGAATTGTACACTTATTGAGAATTCTGACCATTTTCAATAGCGGAGGAGAGTAAAAAGGCTAGAATGCCAAAACAAACCAAAAAACCCTGGAAAGAACAGCAAACAGTAAACCTCGATAATTTTCTTATAAATAGCACGGTAGCACCTGCTACCGATCAGCAATCAGAAACCGAGTTTAGAATCTTAGATGCAGGTGCCTTCTCTGCGCCATGGACACAAGTCATCTGGCCCAAATGTTAAATTCAGATGCATCTGTTATTACAATAAAGCACAATCGGCCAACAGCAGAACTTGCTGGCACTGTGATGTCTACCAAGCTTATTGGACGCCTCGTCACTGGATCTCGATCCGGACGTGCTCGAGAATCCTTCGACTATGACAAATATTAAATGTACAGTTGTAACAATTTTTGATGTACAAGCGATTTTTAAATCATCTCAAAATGGCTATCTTAATCGAACACATATACTGTCCCTTTTGTATGAGCACCCCTCTCTTCGAGTTATTTCCACAAAGAACATAAACTATGTTGAATGTTTAGAAGGCAGCATGTATAAAACAACTAGAGTACATTGCTATACCTCTCACGTGGTTAATTATATTTTAAAATGTGCTTCTTTTTTCTTCAGTTTAGGCTATGGGGTATATCTCAGTTCAGCTTTTGACCATGTAACAGCCAGAATACTGCTCACATTTTCAAACCCATGGGCAGTAATTGCAAGACCCAATCATGAACATCCATATTGCTTGTGGTGAAAGAGGACCTAGAGTAGAATGTGATGATTCTAGTACTCACTCTGACGATGGCATTGACTGGCACCGGCTGCCACATATTCTGCAAACTCAAGCGGTTGCACGACCTTATCAGAGAGTAAAGTCTTTTTAGCATTGCTTCTTGGAACTCACGTGGTCACAGCCAGTTTTTTTAAATCACCGTGACAGAGTAAGTATCTTCAGAGCCCACGATGTAGTATTAATTCAGGAATGCTGGTTACTAAAACCTCAGTATGTGGATGGTGTTACACTTATTTGTAAACCTGCGCTGAGTTGTCCTTGAGGAAGACCGTCAGGTGGCTTGCTTTTGGATGTGCGTAATCATTATATAGTAAAGGAGGTGTCTACCCAACACTACCCCTCCTGATTGGAGATGCGTATGAACTGGAACGGTCAGGCTCATTGGTCAATTATAAATGTATATGTTCCACCAGGCTCAGCATGTACCAAACATATTATGAAAAGCATTGATGAGTTGATTACTGGGGCAAAGATGAAGTATGGATCAATAAACATCTGTTATTAGTGCCAAGATGCCCCTTCGCGGTGAACGTGCACTTTACAGATAGGCATGTTATGTATAGGTCTATTGGCATATCATTGGAGGTGACTTCAACACACATTGTGGTGCTGACGATGATGCATTGGTAAATTCACACATGGGTAATGATTGGCTTCCAGATGTTCACTTGGTTAAATCACGTATTAATTGGAAAGGGCATAATAGGCTACATGTTATGGCCTCCAAGGGCCTTGTGATGCTGAATCGCAGGGGTTGAGAGTGATGTCCCATGTGATCTCCCCTGGGGGGTTGGGAATATATCTTCCCGCCTAGTCTATTTCTTTATATTATATAATCAGGTTGACCATGTACACTCTATGACCATTAGGCAAACTGAGTTAAGTGAGCAGGCTGAATTCGACTTATTCTTCAAATATCAGCAACAAATAACAACCACTGATAGATCAGGCATGGCCCTAATTAACAATGGAATAAACAGAATACTTTAATCCCGCCATAATAGCCATGCTTTAAATAAATATGTAGCTACTAGATTATTCTATGGTGAAAATCTTTTCACGCATTGTTCATTGGAGAATATCTATGAGTGGATATACTCATTGACCATGTGCTTTGGCCTTGTTGGGTTGCTTTGTGCTTATATCGAATCAAAAGACACAGAAAGGAAAACAGACACGCTTCCATTGCTATGAGAAAATAAGTGTTGAGATCAGAAATTAGAAATTTTCTTAGAGATAACTTTTCAGATCCGAGGAACACTGAGCTTAAAATACGACTGCTGAAAACAACGTTCTGAAATTGGCTAAGGAGACCCTGTATGTCGTTGCTAAATGCCAATTGGCAACTAAGGATAAATGCGTTAGCACATGATGATAGCCGGATGTTCTGGTATATTTTTAGCAAGCACAGTAGCCGCATTAGATATTGGCAAATAAATCCTATAGAGGAGAGTGTGTGGTATTCCTATCTACTCCATTCATTTTTGTACAAAGAGGGACTTGCCTGATGAAACCCTGGGTCAAGTTACACCATTTCCTGTGGATATCACAGTGACAAATATAGAAGTTTTTATAAAGAAGTTAAAGAATTCTAGAGCTCCAGGCCCAGATGGCCTTTCTAATGCTGTGATAAAAGCACATTTGGAAATATGGCTACCCATACTGCGTAAATTGTTTGACAACGTTCTAAAGGAGGGAATTATGCGATCTCCTAGAAAGAATCTAAATGAATTCATATCTATAAAAAGATGAGAAGATTATAACTATCGCCTATTGGCGATATCAGATGTTCCAGGCAAGCTATTAACTGCAATTGCACATAAAAAACTTTACAATTGGGCCACATCTAGTAACCGTTTACATATGATTCAGACAGGTTTTAAGAGAAATTGCTCCACCTGTCAAAAGATTTCCATACTAGAAAGCTTAATCGTGGCATCTAATACCGGTGCCTGTGTGTCTCTTTTTGCCACTTTTGTTGACTTTAGCCTAGCTTTTGACAAGGGTGGTAGGCAGCGACTCTAGAATAAGTTAATGAATTGGCAAATTCCCCAGGGCCTGCTAAAGTTTGTCCAAATGTTCTATACAAATAATTCAGTGTAGATCTGTTTAGATAGTACAGGGAAACTGTCCTGCTCTATATCCACCAATGTAGGATTGAAGCAGGTGTGCATAGTTACATTGCTTCTTTTTTATCTCTATGCACCGGACATTCCAAAAGTGTTGAAAAAGGTCCATGCTTTTCTGCCTAAAATGGTTGGGCATCATATTCCCTGCACTGCCTCCCTGGCAACCCCTGCACTTGGGGACTGTTTTCTGTATCCCTACAGTCCCCTACCAGCACTTGACACCTGATGGCTGCAAGTACCCTTGCAATTGCCACCAGCTGGCCGCACTTTTTACTTATTTTATTTATTGCTTTTATTTATTCTATTTATTTTTACTGTCGATCCCATGTTCTGGACTGCCCCATCCCCATTCCCCCCTGCAATTTTCCTCTTCCCACTTCCCCTGCACTTGCGCGATCTCAATGTCATCTGTCTTGTACGATCGTTGTCTCTGTCTTCCCGCTGTTCCCCCTCCCTTGCCTGGTTGTGCTTAAAACACTTGTGTATAGGCGTGTTATAAATGCCATATCATATCATATTATATCTTAATACCTGGCGAGAGTCAAGCAGAATGCAACACACATTCTGATTGGCTCTAGCCGGGTCCTTACCCAGCCGAGAATCCTTCGATTCTCGGCCGGGATTCCAGCCACCTTGTACTTGGCAGGGGGCATGGCAGCTCCTCAGCCAATGAGGAGGCTGCAAGTGGGGCCTTCCCCGCTCCGAGCCTCCCCGCGGCTGAGAGGATGCCTTCACCCCCTGCCGGGGACTCAGGGAAGGCTTTTTTAAACATTTTTATTCAATTTCCTGCCCCCACCCCCACTTACCTACTTGCTCCTGCGTCCCCGGCGAGGGACGATGCAGCCTCCAGCCGTGTGGAGACTCAGAGCGGGGATGGTCCCCGCTCTGCGCCTCCCCACGGCTGGAGGCTTCCATCGTCCCTTGCCGAGGTCACAGGTACGTATTTTTTTTTAAACTTTTTGTTTCTACTTTTTTTCTTTCCCGTCCTACTCCCGCCCTCCCAACCCCACTTACCTTCTTTTTGGTCCTTTTCCGGGAGCGGACGCGCTGGGAACACTTGTGTTCCCAGCGCGTCCGCTCCCGATTGCTGCCATGGAAAGGGAAAATGGACTTGTTTTCCCTTTCCAGGCCGGCATTTTCTTGGTCGTTTCTTTCATTTTTCTGTCCCGAAACGCTGCAGCAAAAAATGCTTTTAGTGCACCAGTCACGCAGATATTGTGGGCCGGGGTACTAATAGCAATTTGTCCATTGCGACGTCTGATGACATTTTCTGATAATATGCTATCTATAAATGCAAAGAAAACACAACATATGCTATTTAAGAAGGGACCTGCGGCAACCATCTGTAAACTTGATAATCCAGGGAATGGAATTTAAAAGGACCAATCAATATACTTTTTTGGGCGTTATCATTGCAAGCACCCAACCTGGCTTGAATGACTTTAAATTTGGGTGTACAAAATTCCTAGGCAAGGTAAGGAGAATTTTATTTTTTTATTTGTGTTATGTTCAATAATATGTTATTTCACAAAATATACAAATACAAGGAATTCAATAAAATAATTAAATACACTTTCAAGAATATACGTACAAATTCATAAGATTTACATAATTCATACATCCAGCATGTATACATTAATGTTTAAAAGCTATAAAATACAAAAGAGAATTTCTGTGACACATCATAAAACAATTTCCACAGTAACACATTTTCTAAAACATACATTTAATTAATTATTAAGAATACCAATTTCTTTCAACATTTTAACCACTTCTATTGTTAAGAAAAATGAATTGCCCGCATTAAGACGATTCCATATATCGACATGTTATACATCATTTCTCACCATAAAGAACCTTGCCAGATATGTTGTTCTTACTTCCTATATAATTTGGGCATTCTACCATGATATTTTGAAGAGTTTGATTAATTTCAGGATTTTTACAGAAATCACAAATACCATTACTTAAAATATGATTTTTAGATAAAGCATATCAAATCTTTCCATTAGGCAAGAGATTAAGGGGGTAATTCATAGAATTTCGCGCACAGTGTGCGCGTGCGCCAGCGAATGTCTGCGCCAGCCGTGTGCGCTAAAATCCATTTTCGCGCACAGCGTATTCATGGATTTTAGCCTCACAAACCAGATGTGGCGCACGGTGGCACAGCGACCCTGCAGCAGCGCCAGTTACGCCCCCAAGAAGGCCCCTAGCGCAGGGAAAAGCCATCAAAATCCCCAATCCAGCGCAAAGGGCTGCGCTAACCATGGACCTGTTTACAGGGCTGCCAAACAGCAAACGCCAAGCTGGGAACGGGTATTGCTGGGGTTTGTGTGATGTTTCACATGCAATAGGCCCTGTGCAAGTGGGGTACGTGGATAACTGGGTTTCGCGTGAAGTCTCACACGCGATTTGAGCAGGGTACGTGTATTTCGGGGGTGCGTGGGAAGTTTCACACGTGATGGGCCCTGTGCGAGTGGGGTACATGGATAACTGTGGTGCGCGTGAAGTCTCACAAATGATTTGAGCAGGGTACGTGTATTTCGGGGGTGCGTGGGAAGTTTCACACGCGATTGGCCCTGTGCGAGTGGGGTACGTGGATTACTGGGTGTGCGGGAAGTCTCACACGTGATTTGAGCAGGGTACGTGTATTTCGGGGGTGCGCGGGAAGTTTCACACGCGATTGGCCCTGTGCAAGTGGGGTACGTGGATAATTGGGGTGCGCAGGAAGTCTCACATGCGATTTGAGCAGGGTACGTGTATTTCGGGGGTGCACGGGAAGTTTCACGCGCGATTGGCCCTGTGCGAGTGGGGTACGTGGATAACTGGGTGCGCGGGAAGTCTCACACGCGATTTGAGCAGGGTACGTGTATTTCGGGGGTGCGCGGGAAGTTTCACACGCGATTGGCCCTGTGTGAGTGGGGTACGTGGATAATTGGGGTGCGCAGGAAGTCTCACACGCGATTTGAGCAGGGTACGTGTATTTCAGGGGTGCGCGAGAAGTTTTACACGCAATTGGCCCTGTGCGAGTGGTGTACGTGGATAACTGGGGTGCACGGGAAGTCTCTCACACGCGATTTGAGCAGGGTACGTGTATTTCGGGGGTGCGCAGGAAGTTTCACACGCGATTGGCCCTGTGCAAGTGGGGTATGTGTATCCCTGGGGTGCGCGGGAAGTTTCACACACAATTTTGCTGTCAGAGTGGTGAACTGAATTTCGGGGGTGCGCAGGGAGTCCTACACGTGAATTGGCAGTATGGGTCCTCCCAGGTGTTCCCTCAACACCCCCCACGGCCCCTGCAGGCAGCTCACCACACAGGGGACTACCCTGCACCCCTGGTCATGTCCCAAAGGCAGCCCATCTACTATGGGCATGCCCCCCAGCCAAGCCACATGTCAGCTTGCACTACTGATCACCCACTCATGTCCCCCTGCACCTCCACCCCCCAGCAGTGCGGGTCACCTACCATCAGGCCCCCACTCATGTCCCACTCATGTCCCCCTGAACCCCCACCCCCAGCATTCAGGGCCACATGCCAGCAGGCCCCCACTCATGTCCCACTCATGTCCCTTTGCACCCCCACCCCGCAGCAGTCAGGGGCACCTGCCAGCAGGCCCCCACTCATGTCCCCCTGCACCCCCACCCCCCAGCAGTGCAGGGCACTTGCCATCAGGCCCCCACTCATGTCCCACTCATGTCCCCTGCACCCCCACACCCCAGCAGTCAGGGGCACCTGCCAGCAGGCCCCCACTCATGTCCCACTCATGTCCCTTTGCACCCCCACCCCCCAGCAGTGAGGGGCACCTGCCAGCAGGCCCCCACTCATGTCCCCCTGCACCCCCACCCCCCAGCAGTCAGGGGCACCTGCCAGCAGGCCCCCACTCATGTCCCCCTGCACCCCCGCCCCCCAGCACTGCGGGGCACTTGCCATCAGGCCCCCACTCATGTCCCACTCATGTCCCCCTGGACCCCCACCCCCCAGCAGTCAGGGGCACCTGCCAGCAGGCCCCCACTCATGTCCCACTCATGTCCCTTTGCACCCCCACCCCCCAGCAGTCAGGGGCACGTGCCAGCAGGCCCCCACTCATGTCCCCCTGAACCCCCACCCCCCAGCAGTGCGGGGCACCTGCCATCAGGTCCCCACTCATGTCCCACTCATGTCCCCCTGCACCCCCACCCCCCAGCAGTCAGGGGCACCTGCCAGCAGGCCCCCACTCATGTCCCACTCATGTCCGTTTGCACCCCCACCCCCCAGCAGTCAGGGGAAACTGCCAGCAGGCCCCCACTCATGTCCCACTCATGTCTCCCCCTACACGAAATAAAGATGCACAGTCATGGCCCACTTCTACACCAAAAAATACCACATCTCGCCACCCCATTCTTGAGACGCAATGATTTCCCAATCCACCCCACACTGACATGCCTATCTCAAGACACAAACCAAAACTCAACTATGTACATCAACACATGTCCATCACACACATACACTGGTTGGCATTGCTTGTGTAAACCCACAATTTCACATGCATCAACCCAATGAGCAAATCCAACACATGGAACTAAAATATGAAAATGTATTATGTACATAAATAAATAAATGAAATGAAAGCATACCAAAATATCAAACATGAAATGAAAAGCATGTGAAAAAGATGAGTGAATGAAAATGATAAGCAATGCAAAAAAATTTGAAAGAAAAACAGTCCAAACTCTCCCTCCACCAACGCAAATCCAAAAAAAGGTAAAAAAAAGATATCCATTGTTTCATGTTCATAATGATGAACAAAAATGCGAAATCAATCCATAGTCCAACTATTTACAATACATTGTCCTGAAAAAAAAAACATTACTCCATGTCCATAATGAAAAAAAAAATCAAAATGAATCCATGATGTAACTATATACAATCCATTGTCCAAAATAAAAATCCATTAATCCATGTGCAAAAATCCCAAAAATGAATCAATCCATTGTCCAACAATGGAAAGGGTCCATGAGCCCAACTAAACAAATGAAACCTACCTAAGAAACTACCTAAAAATATAACTATATACAAATGTGTGTGGCATTGTCCATTGACCACAAATAAAAGGAAAACGAAAAGGAAACCTAACTCTAAAAACGATTTACAATGGCAGCGGGCTAGTCCGACGGCTCACTTTTGGATGTCCCAGGCCAGGGCATCATCGAACTCCTGCTCAATGTCCTGGAGGCGGTCCTCTTCCATGGCCCCGAGGGTTCGCAGGGACGATGACATGTTCTCCTCCAACTCCCTGCAAATTGCCTTGCGGCACTCGGCCCGCCTCAGGGCCCTCCGCATGGAGTTCTCCTCCCTGACCATCATGAACCGTGCCTCTTCTGCCCGCTGCCGCTCTGCATCTATAGCATGGCCTAACCGCTGCCACACGGAAGACACTTTTAGTCCTGGGTCCTCTTGCCCTCTGGCCAATGCCTGCCCCTCCGATGATGAAGGCCCCGAGCCATCATGGCTCCCACCTTGTTGCTGCTGCTGCTGTGCCTCTGCCTGTGCCCTGGCTCTTGCTGCCTGCACATCCTCCTCCGGTTGGGGTGCAGTTGTTGATGTGGCCACCCCTGCTGGACGTCCGACTCCCAACTGTGGCAGGGATGTGTCCTCCACCAGCCTGGCCGCAGGGTCAGAGGCAGCTCCACAGGGTACCCAGGTGATGCATGGGTGGGAAGATGGCATGGAGTACGACTGGTGCATAGGGGGTTCAGTTGAGGAGGGGGTCGGAACAAGGTCCAGCAAACGGAGGAATCCGGCCCTTGTGATCTGTCCCAGTAAGTCAACGCGGTCAACGAGCCGTTCGAGATGATGTGCAGTCTCCTCATGAAAAGACTGCAGGTCACCTCGCATGGCCCGTAGACGCAATGCCACCCCACCCAGAACAGGCTCAACCCGGACCCTGATAGCCACGTCCGCAGGGAGAGGAAGGCCAGTTGTTGTAAGCGGATCCCATCCCTGAAAACGGGTCTGGACGTAGGCATCCCTGCTGGTGCGGGATGATGCAGTCACAGGATCGGGGACAGGATTACACACAGGCACCTCCGCAGTGGCCTGTGCTGCCTCCTGTCCCTGCCCCTGCACTGCACCACTAGCACCAGTGGAATCCCCACCTCCAGACCCCATGTCTGTCCTTTGCACGGCCTCCTCCTCCACCAAACCCCCCACCAACCTGGATGACTCTGTGCCATCTTCCTCTGTCGGACCCTGTGGGTCTCAGCTGCCCCTTCTGCTGCAGAGGAGTCCAACTCTGACCTCCGCCTCTTGGACCTTCCCTCGGCAGCTGCGGCCTGGGACGCGGCACTGGACTCCTTACTCCTCGACAAGATGACAACCTGGGAGGGGAGCTGGGCCTTGCGTCTCCGGCTGGCGGGATGATCCCTGCTGCTTTGCTCCACAGTACCCTCTACGCCCTCTTCTTCAGTTGACGCTGCAGACAGGGAGAGATAAAACACAGGCATCAGGGCACTGTACAATGGACTGATACAAACATGACAGTTGCACATGGGTGGCATTGTTTAACTACAGACACGGCATCACACTCCATGACACACATGTCATTTTAACTCATACACATGAACATTTCAACATCAATATTGCACCAGGCAGCACCATCCATACACACACAACAGCATGAACAGCCAAAGGTGAGCCTGACATCACATGAAACACAAGGAGTGCACTAGACATGCACACACGCCACCACACTTACATGCATGTCTACATCTCCTCCAACTGTTGCATTGATGAGATCGCCATACATGTCACATCTGCCATTCATCCTTCTACATATCAGTGTCACGTGCATCCATGTTGCATCACAGTTGCACACTTGTCAGATACACATACATGCACATGTACACAGTGCAGATACATGCGTTATGAACCACCATCCATGCCACAACCATGCCAATGTACATACACAGAAATTCAAACATGTGTGCTCCCACACCTGCATTTGCCCAGCATGCTTACCAACACATACACCATCAATGTGTCTCACAACTGAGAGGACTCACATGTGGCAGCCTCACACCCATGTTCATACACATCCCTACATGGCCCTACATAAACACTTGTGCAACCTGCACACTACTAGCACATCACGACACGCACAGCGTACTATCAACATGCATGTACACTTACAGCTCGACTCCAGACGGGTCTGCCTCTCAAGGATCTGGATGTAGAGCGCTGGGCATATGCGATACAGGAACCTCATTTGATGGTTCGACAGTGGGCCTGAAGTCCTCCCAGGGCTTCTTGACATGATGTAAGTCGCGCACTGCCAGCCCCTCCGCGTTGATGGCAGTCACAATGTCTATCCAGATCCTGGTCCATCCTTCATTGTCGGCGTGCAAACTTCCAAAGATGGCATCATACTGCCCCAGGACTTGCTCCACCAGGACACCAACTTCGGTGGCAGTGAAGCTGGTGGCCCTCTGCCTCTCTGGCTGGGGGTTGCCAGTGCTGCCAGATGGTGTTGTGCTGGACATGGCAACCCCAGAGGCAGGAGTGGGTGGGCAACTGCGTCCTGGGGCTGGGCTGTGGTGCGATGGAATCCCAGTCGGGAGTCTTCGGTTCCAGCAGGGGTGGTCACAGCAACTACACCCCTGGCTGATGTGCAGGTAGCAAATGGCAGGGCATGTGGGCAGCAGCCAGTCAGGCAGCAGCAGATGGCAGGTGGGAGCGTGCTCGAGGCTCTGGAGGGCAGTAATTCGGCCTTCTGGGCAGGAGCGTGGTCTTCTGTGTGTTTTCGCGTGGCCAGCTTGATACGGAGTGATTTGGCACGTGAAAAAATGGCACGTCAGCGTGTAATTCGAGGAAAGGGCCTTAGCGCGTAAGTGCATCAGCACACGCACGCGATTTCATTGGATCAAAGGCCCTTAGCGCGTAAGCGCGTAAGTTACATTACGTGTGCGGCCGTTTCCCTCATAGCACGTGATGACAGAGCACACGTGGAAAAACTGCATGTCCGAGTGTCATTGCGTGTAATTGTAGGAAAGGGCCCGCGTACACGCATATCTGACGTGTACGTGTGGGCCGGTTTAAAAGCTACGTGTAGGACGCCATTTCCTTGTACATGCTTTTCGTGGAGAGCGAGTGGGTGAAATCTGTACTTCTTGTCGGTTCACACGCGATTACTTCACAGCGTTTCTAGTTCGTACTCCCTGTTACCTCTGACAGCTCTTTTCTGATTTTTCACGTTCTTTTTCCAGGCAGACGGTGAGTTCCGCACGTACTTAGCAACTGTGCTTGCCCCGTGTGTCGCGTTCCCCTTCAGAGGTCATTGTAAACTGCGTGTATTATGCATATGCTTATTTTTGTGTTTCTGGGTGGCAGAGCGTGGTACAGGTTCGGTTTTTCACACACGTGGTCTACGAGGGGTTGCGCGCACGTACATTTTTGATTTTTGGGCTGCCTGTGCATTGCGTGACCCGTCATCTTCCCCCAGGGGTCACAGACAGCCTTGTTAGAGCACTAGGGTACGAATTCCATCTAGTATCCTGCCCAGGACAATAGTTTACTGCAACTCCCATACGCACAACAACATCAGTGCCATGGTTGGGTGGCGACCAAGCGGTAAGGGAGGCAAAGGTGGCCGACCTTCAAAAGGTGGGCGTGGTGGGCGCGGTAGGGGACGTTGCCAGGATTTGCAGGGTGTCCCTATACTCCCATGTGTGGAGGAACAATCAGGGACACCAATGCCCCCCCCCCATGGTTGAGGGAAACGTGGCTGACACCATCCCAGCTCAGCCCCTGTTGTACCACCCATTGTGGCACCTGACCTGGCACAGGATGACTCCCGGGCTGACTTCCAGGTCAGCAAGTCTAGGCCACGTGTGGCGGTGCAAGTTGTTGTCACCAAGCCACGTGGATCTGGGGCAGCTATGTCATCTGCTGCCCCAAGTATGCAGGGTGGGGAGGCTGCAGGTTTAGCTGCAGCTCCAACCGCCCCAGCTCTGACTCTCTCAGCCAGGACAGTGTCAGTCCAGGTCCATCAAACTGATGTTCCCCCTGCCAACATTACCCTGCAACCAATGCCTGCATCAAGACCTATGGTCATTGTGCATTCCCACACTCCTACTACCCAGTCCACTGGTGATTCTGCCCCTACTAACCAGAGCGGCGCAAGCCACTCTGGCTCCGCTCCACCTTTAAAGAAGAGGAAGAAGGGTGGTCTGGCATGACAAGATGAGACCCCAGACACGGCTACACACTCCGGCACGTCAAGGAAGCCTTGCTTTAATGACGCGGAACTTGATGCACTTGTGTCCTATGTGTCGGCACATAGCCACGAAATGCTGGTGACTGCAGGGTCCAAGACCACAACTGGTCAACGTAAGGCACACTGGCAGATCATCGCTGACCGCATACGTGCCCTTGGATTTGTGAGGCGCACAGCTGATGATTGCTACAAGCGGTGGAATGACCTGAAACGCAGAGCAAAGAACAAGCTGGCCTCAAATTATACTGCTACTCTGGTGACTGGCGGTGGGTCTCCACAAGAGGACAACAAACTCACTGAACATGAGTCTGTTGCTGGGGCCTTCGTCACAGAGGAACAGATCTAAGGTGTGGGAGAACTACCTGATTATGATGCATTGTCCGGTGAGTGGCCATGCATGTGTGTGTAATGCATGTGTATGTTGTTTGGGTGACGGGTTCTGATTGAGTGCCAGGTGAGGGTGTGTGTGCCTGAGTGGTATGGGTCACCCATGTGCTTCATCTAAAACATTCAGAGGCCTTGGATTTGGGTGTGACAGTATCCCTTCTGCCCACAGTAGTAATTTAGCGCAACATTACGGCAGTTGCCCTTGAAGTTGCATCTTGCAACAACATTGTTTGTTTCACATTTGTGACATGCTTCTGTCATTGATGAACCCCACAATGGCCCACATGTGTTACATTGTTAGGTGAATGATTTGACCATTCAGGCTGATTGAGTATTGGCCTGATCACATAAATTTTTGGGTCCTGTTTGAATGTGGAACATGATAGTTGTTTCCTGTCATGTTGAAATGCACAACCATTGATGTGTACATCGGCCTGCAATCACTGTATTTTTGTACAATGGATGTGTTGCAGTGTGTGGCACATGCGTATTTTGTCACACTATGTAGCATTTTTCATCTCATCATGTCCATCTCACATGGATGGCTGACAGTACTCATTCACTGACATATGGATGTACTTGTGGAATGTACCATGGCTATGGTACATGCCATCTGTGTGATGGCATGTGTCATGTATGTGTATTGGACATTCCACTCACAGGCCAATGTGTGATGGCAGTGCTACCCAGCATGCAGCAAATGTGTTACTCTTCCATCTTGGTGTCATCAGTGTCTGCCTTTTGCCTCCCCTTCCAACTCAGTGACAGTGCATGCATGGGAGGGTTATAGTCATGTGGGACATGTCTAAATCATGTACTGGTTCTGCAGCTTGTCAGGCCTATTTGTGTGCTATGGTGCTAATGCCTGTTTCCATTTTTTGTCTTTCATGTTTTTGCAGGGGATGACGCACTTGATGCTGTTGAGGTTGAGGAGATGGTGCAGACCCAGGAGGAATCTCAGGCACGACCGGGCACCAGTGGGGGACGTGGTGTGGTGGTGGGTGAGAACCCAATCTTGCTGCAGACCATTCTGTCCATGGGTGTCTCTGGGTGCACCTCCCCAGACCTCTATTCAGGTGCTGATTCGGATAATGAAACCTATGTGCCATCGCAGATAAGTGTTTCTGGCAGGGATTCTGTTCTGTCCAACCCACCTGCACCAGGGGTAGAACCCTCTATGGAGATGACAGTGTGGTTAAGTCCGCCTTTGGAGGTTATGGATGCAGGGTCACACTCCACAACATCTGATCCTGTTCCTGGGCCAGCAGATCAGAGGGGGAATGCAGTCCTGCAGCCTCAGGCAGTGCTGGCACAGCAAGGCGCAGATCGCCTTGCCCCAAACAGGTGTGGTGCCCGCCGACGCGGTGGCCGTACGCCACCAGACAATACCGTATGGGAACAATCTATGTACGGTATGGCAACCCAACAGGCAGCATCAATTGAGATGATGGCTCAAGCAATGGAGAGGGTGGCCACTTCCATTGTCCCCCCCTGAAAGGCAGATGGAGCAGCTACAGCAGGCAACAGTCTCCATTTGCCAATCACACAGGGAAGACATGTTGGCATCCAACAGGGACCGACGGGCGGCACTGGAGACTCTACGCCAATCGATATCAATAGAGTCCATAGGAAAGCCCTGAGAGTAGAACTCCATCACCTCAGGGAGACTCTTGTTGATCTTGAGGCTTCCACTAACTTGAGGACAGAACAGCAGCTGGAGCGGCTCACACGTTCGCTCTCAGGTGAGATGCAGGCAACTCGGGAGGAGACCCGAGCATCACGTCAGGTGCTGCATGGGGATCTCCGCACTATAATCCTCCAGAATGAGACCTTCCACACCCGCATGCTTGCTGCCATGGAGGACCATATCAGGGCTTTGCGCGGGCTGCCTCCCATAGCACCACCACCTCCTGATGCAGCAGCAGAGGGTGATGAGAGCGACAGCAGCAGTTCTTCCACAATGGCATAGAGGTGTTTTTTTTTCCCGAACATCCACACAGGTGGCTGTTGGTGCACACCCTGTCCTCTGACCTCCTGGGTGGCATCCCCCTCCCGGCCGCCACATGGCCATTTTTGATTGTTGAATTTTCATTTTTGATTTTCTTTTTACAGTGTGTTGCCTTGTGTGGCTCCCGTGGGCATCCACTGTATTCCGGCTGGGCACATGCAGGCTTGTCCTTAGTTTGGGTTAGATGCTTGGGTTCGTGAGACACACACCCCTCCTGCTTCCCGTTTCCATGGGCTTGCAAACGGTGTGCCCAAGTGACAGTGAATTACACAGTGACGTTGGACTCCCATGAACTGTGTGGGCAGTCTGTAGTCAATACTGTGTATGCATTCCTAGTGGATATTGTTGTTGTATTGTACACTGCATGGTGTACTGATATGTGCTTGTGCATCCATGTCTTCCTCCTAATTTGCAGGTTCATTCCTCAATTCACAAGGCCGTCTACTTTGGAGATGGAGTTCATGTTGTAAGCAGTACACTTACACATTTGCGTGGCAGCAACACTGTACAGTTGGAAGGGGTCGATGTGCTGGCATAATCAGGATGTAAGACTACCACTACTTTAACTTAGTACTGTCATGTTTTTGCTATATATTTGAGGTTGTGTATCTGCATTGTATTGTTGGTAAGTATTTGGTCATGTGTGTTGTTAGTTCTACATTACTGGGAGCATATTGTGATATTGTGTGTGGCCAGTTTCCATTAGGGACACTGTACTTTGTGACACTTGTGTCAGGTTTTGGGGATTGCTTTGTTTGCTCTCACATAGCATGACATGTCCTGGTGTGTTGGGTGGCAGTGCTGGGGAGGGGTTGGGTGACATGGCACTGTTGTCATGTTGTATTTTGCAAGGGGGTAATGAATTTAGCAGCATAGAAGTGTGTCTTTTGATGACACAGCATTGGTGGTGTTTGTGTAGGTAGGGATGCACACAATGTAACACTTCCAGGTGACCAATCTCAGTTATGGTTGTGACAGTTGACTGTCCCTTATGTCATCATCATTGATTGTCAGCTGGTATGTGCCAGGGCTGTGTGCACTCCACAGGGGTGTGATTTTAGGTGAAGTAATTAGCCACCAGCTGCGTACGGGCTGCCTCACCCCGTGCCCTTTCCCCTCCCATGCGGCCGTGCATGTGGTTGGGGATGTGGGGGCACCACCATTTCCACCGGCAGGCCCCGGCGTGTTGCAACGTTGTGCAGGACACATGCTGCCACTATGATCCTGCACACTACTGGGGGAGCGTATAACAGCTGCCCGCCAGAACGGTCAAGGGAGCGAAAGCGTGACTTGAGAACTCCGAATGTGAGCTCCACTATGCCCCGGGTTGCAATGTGGGCTGCGTTGTATTTTACTTCGGGTGGCATGGTGGGGTTCCGAATTGGCGTCATCATGTGGGTGCTCAGAGGGTAGGCACTGTCCCCTGGGGAGGTGCTGATGGGTATCATTAGTGGGGTTGTGACATTACTCAGTATCTGACATGCATGCATGTGCTGTGGCATTTATACTCACCAAGCAGCCATGTATTTCCATTGCGCCCAGCTTCTAGGTCCCGGTTTAGGGTTGACATTCTGTAAATGAAACTGTCGTGGGTGGACCCTGGAAAGCTGGCATATACTGAGGTGATGATTCCCTTGGCATCACATACTACCTGCACGTTGATGGAATGCCAGTGCTTGCGGTTCCTATAGATATGCTCTGATGCCCTGGGGGGACGTAGAGCCACATGGGTGCAATCAATGGCACCTAGGACTTTGGGGAATTGTGCCACTATGTAGAAATCCTGGACGGCAGCCTGCCTTTCTGCAGATGTTCTGGGCAGGTATATGTGCCTGCGAACTGATGGGCGTGCAGTCATGATGGCCAAGACCTGGTGTAGGCAGCGTGACTGCGTGGCCTGTGACACCCCCCCCCACTATAGCACTTGTCAGCTGAAATGATCCAGTGGCCAAGAAGTGCAGTACATTGAGGACCTTCTGCAGAGGGCTGAGTACTTGGGAGCACAGGGTGGGTGATGTGAGGTCATCCTCCCACTCACTCACCAGGTCGAGTATTATGTGAGGTGGAAACCTGTACCTCCCATACACCTGGTCATCAGGCATCCCAAAAAGGCTGGTTCTGGGTGTGAAAATTCTGGGCCTGACTATCCTCCTCCTCCTCCTCCTGCGGTATCCCACGACCACTGCTGCTAGGAACGGTATATTCATCCTGGCGTCTGAGTTTGTTTGTTGTTTGCGTGCACTTTTATGCTGCGTGGGTCCACGTACGCCTGCTTCCTGCTGGCGTACGTGTTTCCGGATTAGCGCGTCTTTTTTGGTGCACGCGTTAGCCCCGTTCCATTCCATGAATACATGTTTTGAACGTGCGTGTGGGCGTTCCGCGCATTTGCCTCCTGTACTTCCCCCGTGACACCCACATTTCACGCGTTGTTCCCCATTCCGCGTGTCACGCCCCCTGTTCCTCCTACTTTTGTTGTGTGCGCCGCGCTATGTGCGATTTTGCTGTGCGCGAAGCGCACGCTGTTTGGAGACGTGTGCGCCAGCGTGCGCTATGCAGAATTTTGGTGCAAATCCTGGGATTTACACGCGCACGGACTTCCATGAATCGCTGTGCACGGGTTTTGTTGCGATTTTCGCACTGGCATTGCGATTCGCACGCTTTCGCACGCTTGCGCCGAAAATTTCAGCGCACATTAATTCCATGAATCGGCCTGCTAATTGAAATGTAAAAATGAATCTCTCACACTTGAACATGGTGATTGATAGAAATATTTTAGGAGAACTCCCAAGGCTTTGTCTATATCTTAGTATGTGGAATATACTTTAAAAATTCATACCTTATTTATGGTATTTATCCATTCATTTTCTTTAATACTTGTCTTCACCCTCATTGGATTTTCCACCAACTCCTTCATTTGTCTACCACGGTTCTCCAAGATAGCAACAGTTTATGTCTCCATGAAAACGAGAAGTTCTGCAAATTTATTATGCATATCTGATATGAGAGCTTCATACAGAGACATTCTGATGGGTGAACTTATTTTCTATAATATCAAAGGAGAAAACCCGGTAGACTATTGTATAAATCTGTTGATAGTGTCTACTCTGTCTGGATCCAGGCTGATCAATAACAAATTTAAGTAGAAGACAGAGCTAGAAGTACATGTGCCAATCTCAAAACATATAAAAAGAGAGGAGGACCAAACACATCTAAAAAACTATAACAGTCATTTTAATAGTGGATAAGATTGTTAAAATACATGATTAAATTCGGTGGTCCACAATACAACACTATAAACACTATACAAAAAACATAGGAATAACGTAATTGCAGTCAATGCTAATTTGCACCAAGATCAAAAAAAAGCTTGGTACATCTAAGACAGCCTATTGTGTACCATATTCCATTCGGAATATTATATCATATTCTCACTTCTCTGTTTTAAATCCAGAGAGTTATCTCAACATGTTTCTGTGCACAAACATAATTAATGAACATTCATCATGAGAAAACAATAATTCACACGAAAAAACCTAGTTCCTACAAAGTCACAGACTTGATCTGAGTCAGTCTCATAGCACCTTATGTGGTGCTTGTGGGGGCTCTCAGCTTTATGAGTAGGTTGGGATAGGAGGATGGATCATTCCTGCCATGGTTGATAATAGGCAGGTCAACGCCAGTGTCTCACCGTGGTGCAGGGCGGCTCACTGGAACAAGGACCAGTGAATCCTCTCGTCGAGCCAGCAAATGCTCGGAGAGCTTCAAAACACAACAAAAGCA